>NC_088223.1:37002884-38202884 GCF_036934945.1 Oncorhynchus masou masou | reverse complement strand
ACATACTTCATTCAAAAACTTTATCCACAAATGGACAGCACAGGGAATGAAGAGACACAGCCATTTTACACACCTTGTATTGCAATTTGCACTATATTATGTTTTAGATCTAGATATTATGTGTATGGACTGGCATGCAGGTTGTGTGTGAGGTTTTAAATGTGTGTAGTTCTGTACCATGCAGTGTGTCATGTTTCATGTGGACCCCAGGAAGAGTCACTGATGCTTTTACAGCGGCCAATGGGGATCCTAATAAAACACCAAATAGGGACAGTGTAACACACTAGTGTTCAAGTCCAACACGTGTATACATTCCCTTACTGTGTATAGACAGCTTGTCCACATGCTACTGAGAAAGCCGCAGTGGGCGTATTGACTTACATAAATAGAGTGGGACTAATCTGATGACTCTTCTGAGAGAAGTCCAGTGATACAATATCATTCCCCATCCAAATCAAGGACAGGGATAACAGCCCTTTACTCTGTCACAGACCTCCCTATCCTCCCTCATTCCCGCTCTTCCTGCCTTTACGCTGCCCTCTCACTCTCTTCCCGTCTCTCTCCATCCTTATCCCCCGGCAGTTTCCTTTTCGGTAGAAGGATCTATTTTTTTTGCCCTGACCACCATGTTAGAATATTGCAGTAGTTCACGACGGTCAGACCAGGCAGTGCTGAATCAATCAATCATCAAAGTGGTAGAGAAACATCCTCTTTCATGATAGATTGCACTTGAAAAGGAACCCAAGCACAAGCTCATTTCTGCACTCGGGCCATTGTGGCCTTAACCTCGCCGCGCTCTCGCTCTCTCCTTCACCCCTTTCTCCTCCCTTTCCATCTCTCTTCCCTTTCCCCTCATTCTCCCCCTCTCTCGCTCCCCCCCTTTCGGGTTTTCCTCTTTTCCAGGTGCTTCCTGGATGTCTGCTCGTCTTTCAGTGCCATCATTATCATATTAAATATGCCCGTGTTACCGGATCTGAGCTCCCCGACAGTGCACTCGTTGCACTCTGTGTTTAAGCATCTCTCCTATCTGTCAGTCTCCTCTGCCTTTCTGTTCCATCTTCCAATGTAAACACATGTTACTCTCCTCTTTCTTCTAAACACGAATGTGTGTCAGCGTGCTCATGTTGCATTCAGAAAATATCAAATACGTTTACCAAACGGAATCACGTGAAATTGAACACCGGACTCGGTACGTGCTATGTATAGTTGTCCCCGGCCGACCAATCGATTGGTAGATATATTTAAACGTGTATTTTTCCATTTAGACATATCCTTTGTGTTTTTAATCAATTCAACTATATTCACTGAGATGGTTTGATGCTTTAAGCATACTGTTTGATTAAATAATTAAGACACACAAATGACTAGAGGTCATCCGACCAGCAAATGATTTGATTGTGCCGGGCCTGGCTCAGACATGCTAGGCTGGTGTTTAAAAAAAAAACACAACAGCGAGTGACTGTGTGACGAGCACCCGTTGTTTCTCTCTCCTCCCTGTTGCATAGACCACCACAGAACATCAAGTGTTTATCCCTCTGTCCATGTTGCTGTAAGCTGGAATATAATTACAGACCTTTCTGACTGAAAAGTTCTTTCACCGAAATCTGAAAAACTTTCCCCAAACTCTCAACCCCTCCTCTCTTGCACGTAACCAATAGGAAGTGACCTATAGCATATCATGATCACATCAATAAATTGGTTATGACAAACGCCGAACACCATAACAGCAAAATGGATGCAGAGGACATGACAAATAAACTTGAAATTAGGTAATATTTACTGGTCGCTCTTGAGGTAAAGGGGAAGTCAGATATGAGGAATACATTTGACTAGTTGTAGAAAATACTGGAGATCAATAAAAACAAGGTAAGGAGCCAGCACTGCGTGGATATTAAGTGTACCACACAGGTGCTGTATAGATTACAATATTATTTTCTGACCTTTTGGAACAATGTAAACACTAAATACATTATAAGCGTATCAGACTGTCAGTTATAACGTTTTTTGTTTGTTTGTTAAGCCTTCATTACAGCGAAGACTAAAAACAGTCACATTCATTCGTGAATTGGTGCTCATGGAATCGGCAGGATATTAACTTCTTCGATATAGGGGGCGCTCTTTTAATTTTTGGATAAAAAAACGTTCCCGTTTTAAACAAGATATTTTGTCACGAAAAGATGCTCGACTATGCATATAATTGACAGCTTTGGAAAGAAAACACTCTGACGTTTCCAAAACTGCAAAGATATTGTCTGTGAGTGCCACAGAACTAATGCTACAGGCGAAACCAAGATGAAATTTCATACAGGAAATACCCCAGATTTTAAATGCGCTGTGTTCCAATGTCTCCTTATTTGGCTGTGAATGCGCCAGGAATGAGCCTACACTTTCTGTCGTTTCCCCAAGGTGTCTGCAGCATTGTGACGTATTTATATGCATATCATTGGAAGATTGACCATAAGAGACTACATTTACCAGGTGTCCGCTTGGGGTCCTCCGTCGAAATTATTGCGCAATCTCCAGCTGCGTCCACTTTTCCATTAGGTTCAGAGGAGAAAGGCAACTGCCACGAATGATTTACCATCGAATAGATATGTGAAAAACACCTTGAGGATTGATTCTAAACAACAGCGATTTTCATGAATAGTTAACCTGTTACATCTATGGGGGCGCTACTTCATTATTGGATAAAAAACGTGCCCGTTTTAAGCGCAATATTTTGTCACAAAAAGATGCTCGACTATGCATATAATTGACAGCTTTGGAAAGAGAACACTGACGTTTCCAAAACTGCAAAGATATTGTCTGTGAGTGCCCCAGAACTGATGCTACAGGCGAAACCAAGATGAAACTTCAAACAGGAAATGAGCAGGATTTTTGAGGCTCTGTTTTACATTGTCTCCTTATAAGGCCGTGAATGCGCAAGGAATGAGCCTGACCGATCTATCGTTTCCCCAAGGTGTCTGCAGCATTGTGACGTATTTGTAGGCATATCATTGGAAGATTGACCATAAGAGACTATATTTGCCAGGTGTCTGCCCGGTGTCCTCCGTCGAAATTGGTGCGTCATCTTCAACTGCACGTCTTTTTCCAAGCGATTCACAGGAGAAAGTAGACATTCACGAACGATATATCAATGAAGAGATATGTGAAAAACACCTTGAGGATTGATTCTAAACAGCGTTTGCCGTGTTTCAGTTGATATTATGGAGTTAATTTGGAAAACAGTTTGCCGTTTTGATGACTGAATTTTCGTTTTTTTTGGTACCCAAACGTGATGTACAAAACGGAGCGATTTCTCCTACACAAAGAATCTTTCAGGAAAAACTGAACATTTGCTATGTAACTGAGAGTCTCCTCATTGAAAACATCCGAAGTTCTTCAAAGGTAAATTATTTTATTTGAATCCTTTTCTGTTTTTTGTGCAAATGTTGCCCGCTAAATGCTATGCTAGCTATCAATACTCTTACACAAATGCTTGTTTTGCTATGGTTCAAAAGCATATTTTGAAAATCTGAGATGACAGTGTTGTTAAGAAAAGGCTAAGCTTGAGAGCTAGCACATTCATTTCATTTGCGATTTTCATAAATAGTTAACGTTACGTTATTCTAATGAGCTTGAGGCTACAACTGGATGCAGGTTTTTTTCATAGCCAAACGTGAACAAAACAGAGCGATTTGTCCTACACAAATAATATTTTTTTGAAAAACTGAACATTTGCTATCTAACAGAGTCTCCTCATTGAAAACATCTGAAGTTCTTCAAAGGTAAATGATTTTATTTGAATGATTCTCTTGTTTTTGTGAAAATGTTGCTGGCTGAATTCTAGGCTTATAGCTATGCTAGCTATCAATACTCTTACACAAATGCTTGTTAAGCTATGGTTGAAAAGCATATTTTGAAAATCTGAGATGACAGTGTTGTTAACAAAAGTCTAAGCTTGAGAGCAAATATATTTATTTCATTTCATTTGCGATTTTCACGAATAGTTAACGTTGCGTTATGCTAATGAGCTTGAGGCTATAAATAGGATCCCGGATTGCTCGACGCAAGAAGTTAACGTTGCGTTATGCTAATGAGCTTGAGGCTATGATTACGCTCCCGGATACGGGATTCCTCGACGCTAGAGGTTAAACAAAAACTCAAGCAGTTAACAGAAGCAGGATCTGCATTATTTCTATGCATTCTGAAAGTATTCAGACCCCGTTAACTTTTTCCACATTTTATTACATTAAAGCCTTATTCTAAAATGGATTCAATTGTCTGTTCTGTCCCCCCCCCCTCCAAGCAAGCTGTCATGTGCTTTTTACTGGGGAGTAGCTTCCATCTGGCCACGATCATAAAGGCCTGATTGGTGAAGTGCTGCAGAGATGGTTGTCCTTCTAAAAGGTGCTCCCATCAGGTTCTTGGTCACCTCCCTGACCAAGGCCATTCTCCCCAATTGCTCAGTTTGGCCAGGGCGACCAGCTCTAGGAAGTGTCTTGGTAGTTCCAAACGTCTTCCATTTAAGAATGATGGAGGCCACTGTGTGCTTGGGAACCTTCAATGCTGCAGAAATGTTTTGTCTCGGCGCTCGACTGACAATTCCTTCGACCTCTTGGCTTGGTTTTTGCTCTGACAACTGTGGGACCATATATAGAAAGTTGTGTGCCTTTCCAAATCATGTTCAATCAATCAATCAATGAATTTACCACAGTTGGACTCCAGTCAAGTTGTAGAAACATCAAGGATGATCAATGGAAACAGGATGCACCAGAGTTCAATTTCCTGTCTCATAGCACAGGTTCCAAATACTTACGTAAATAAGGTATTTCAGTTTCTAAAAAACCTCACTTTGCCATTATGGGGTATTGTGTGTAGATTGATTTTAGAGTAAGGCTGTAATGTAACAAAATGTGGAAAAAGGGAAGAGATCTGACACTGTATATGGATGAGGTATTAAAAGCCAGGCACATTTAACAGTTAGACTATTGATTATAGAACTATTTAAGCTGGGGTTTCCTCTCGCCTCACTTTCCTTAGACAATAAGTCAAGGGCTGTTTTCTCCTCTCCTCATTCTGCTGCTGCCTCCGCCACATTGTTCCCAACACCAATATGCTGGTTAACATTGCTGTTACAGGATGCACATAGCAACATGGTCGAGGGAAAGGAGCTAATTCAACAGCTCACCGGTGTGTTTCAGAACCACTGAAACGCCAGAGAAAGTGCATTTGTTATAAAATATATATTTTTTTTTATTAGTGTTGCACCGTTGACTTACTTAATATAACAAGATACAATTTCTGTAACAGGTCTTAAGAGTGATGGACTGTGCCATCCCCACGGCCTCCACAATGGAGTAGTCCTCTCAGACAGGCACAAATCAGACAGGTGTCTTGTACACCATGATATAGAGATATATTTTTTGCTACTGCTCAACTAAAGCGACCAAAATATTGACCGGTCGACAAAAACGGGTCAGCTCTAGTGTTGTGTACACAACCGGTCAAAGGTTTTAGAACAACTAGTCATTCAAGGGGTTTTCTTTATTTTCTACATTGTAGAATAATAGTGGAGACATCAAAACTATGAAATAACACATACGTAGTAACCAAATAAAAGTGTATATATTTTATATTTCAGGTTCTTCAAATAGCCACCCTTTGCATTGATGACAGCTTTGCACACTCTTCTGATTGGCCCTACCAGCTTAGCCCTCCTAATCATTTTAGCAGGGCCTTATATTTGAGTACTACCAGGTATTGAGCCATACAGCTATTTCTTCCCTCACAGAGTACTCTCTCTTTCACCAAAATGGCCGCCATTTCCATAGACAAAAAACATGAATTACAATCTACGGTCGCTTGTATATTTGGTTTCCTGTCCAAAGTGGCCTTTGGCATTGAAGAGGGTGTGACTGGCCATAGCTGAGAGGTCAGCAGCTCAGATAGTCCCTGGCACTCCCTTATCTTCTATTTATATTCCCCCCCGACAACTTCGTACAGTGTTTGTGTGTTACAGGCAACAGCAACTCTCCCTCCATAGATCCCTAGTGTTTACTTCTCACTTCCTTATCTCTGGAACACTGCCATCGGACTGTGGGGGGAGAGAGAGAGGAGAGAAGTGTAGAGAGAGAAAGAGGAAAAAGTGTAGAGAAAGAAATAGAGAGAAAAAGAGGGTAAGGTTGAGGGGAGGACGAGAGAGAAAGAGAGAGAAGAGAGGGGGTGAAGGAGAAGAGAGAGGGGGAGGCATGGGGGAATTTTATGGTTGGGAGATTGCCACCCTGCCAACGGACAGTGATTTTCTTTTCCCCTCAGAAACCTCCTTGTACTACAGTAGACGGTAACTCTAATCCTCTCCAGTCAAATCCAGGCTGACAGGACAGGGCATCTGATTGCATTTAGGAGGGCCAGAGAGACCGTGACTACGCATAAACCACACATACTAAATTAGATGAAGCCCACAGGCACACACCCATAGTAAATGAGATGTGGACGACCAGCCAGCCAGGACCAGGCCACCACTGTGGTGTAGCTGATGGAGTCAATCATTTAATAATAAAAACCCAGGAGTCCATCGGAAGTTAATCAGGAGTCCATCAGGCAGGCAGGGGCAAGGACGCCCCAGACAGACAGACAGACAGACAGACAGTGTGAAGCAGAGAAGGCCCTAGTTTAGGCATGACAGCCAGTCAAACACACTGGCCCAGAAATACATACCCACATAAATACACACAGATAAACAGCACAGGGAGAGAACTCAATTGAAGCCCACTATGTGGTGGTGAGGACTTGCAAACACTAAAGCAAGAGGTAAGAGACGGTAAGGCTCAAACAAATACTATAGTAATTTACTCCCACGTACAGAACCACACACACAAACAAACAAAGACCGGGGGAGTCGGAAGAGAATGGAAAAGTACACTGTGAGGATATGCAGATCCAAGTGGAACGGAAGTCACACAGAGATTTTGACCCAGGTACCTGTGTGGCTCAGTCGGTAGAGCATGGCGCTTGCAACGCCAAGCGTCGTGGGTTCGATTCCCGCTGGGGCCACCCATATGTAAAAGTAGTGGCCCCAGCCATTAGCGTCTGCTAAATGGGATATATTAATGACGAGCCCAATGAAAAGTCCGTGAAAGGGTGCCGACTGTGTGCTTTAACAGCCAAATTCAGACTTGAACTGCTCAATGGAACCACATGGTGTTGAAATATAAATCCCCACTCGATTATAAAACGGTTTAGAATTATATCTAATAAAGTAATCACAACCAATGTCTTGAAAATGTCAAAAGAAGTCACAAGTCTCACGGCGTACACGAATACCGGTCCTTCAAAAACACTGATTTCATACACAAGTCCCATCGAAACAGATGGAAGTGCTTACCTTCAAAGCCCGTGATCAAGGTGAACGTACACAAGCATGTGAGGTGCGTAAACACCTCTACTGTTGGGACATTTGAAACAGATTAGTCCAGCTGCTATTTAGAGTCAATGCAAACAACACATAGCGGTTTATAAGCCATACGCTTAAATAGTGCCAACACCGCACTTTACATCAAAGTAGAAGCACGATATTCTCCAAACGCAATGTTCTGTTTCAAGTACATTTCTCAAACATTCTCCCTCGTACACAATCGTATACACACAAACAGCCTGAGGGTACTTTCCATTAAATGGACAGAGCCCTCCTTGTGCATCGTATTGCAATCATTTACAGTCTAACTACAGCAGTACAACAAGCTATGTGGCCCCAGCCCCCTTTTCCACTGCATTTTCCAAGCAGTGTCTGTATCAACCTAATGCCTTTGCAATACTGAAATGAATTGAGAGCCACTGTGATCACACTGCCTCCTATAGCCCTATAAGATATTAATATTAAGAACATGCTAAGACCAATCAGAATGAAGACGAGGACGGTGCTGAGAAGAGAGGGGTTTAGACTGAGAACTTGTTACCAGGTACATATAAACACCACCTTACCCTGAAACGTAGCCTACCAAGCCAGTTTGTCTGACTGGATCTTGACCATTGATTATTAACCTTAATTAAAGACGGATGGAAAACGGTTATACCTCCACCTGGGTCTCTATGTCGGGGCAGGGTGAAGGAGCTCCTCCCTGCCCTGTGGTCACTGGCCCTGAGGGGGTCTCACTTTCCGACCCTTCAGTCTCTGTTGTGGCAACTGGGGCCCTCTGATCCTCCAACTGGCCCTCCCTGAAAAGCCCCTGGAGTAACCCAGATTCCAGCTCTTCCCACTCCCTGTTGGTACAAGGGGGGTCCAAGGCCGAGCCGTCAGACTCCCAGTCACTGTCCCCGGTCATGGACCCAAGGACGAAGTCCACTCCCGACTGGGTACTCTCAGAGTACGAGTCTCCATAGTCCAGCTCCTGGGCGTCCTCACATGCGGAACCTCCGTCGGACACCTGGGGGAGCCGCTCCGGGGCGGCCAAGTAAACAAAGCTGTCGGAGCAAAGGAAGGCCCCATCGTCTGGCTCAGGGCAGGGTTTGGGGACAGGGCTGGGGCTGGGGGGTGTTGAGGATTCCAGCGGGGAGGGGGGGCAGTCCTGAGGGAACGGGGGTGGCACGGAGACCGCCAGGTAAACAAAACTGTCAGTGGCCACAAAAGCGTCAGAGTTTTTGCTGTCCAGGCCTGGCCCTCTTGGCTCGTGCTTGACGGGGGACAGTGGTAAGGGTGAAGGGGGGGCAGAGTCTCTTTGTTGGGCAGGGAGTGTGAACGAGGGAGAGTGTCTTCAAGAGCTTTGGGGGTGCTTGTGGACCTCTGGTCCTTGTCTTGCCCAGACATGTTCAGAGAAGAAACCTTATCTGCGGGGACAGAGCAGTTCCAAGTGTCTGATGACGCAAGTGTCATCCCCTCAGTGACAGAGGTTGTCTCCTTAGCAATGTCACTAATCTCTGAAGAGAACAGCTCTTCTTGACAGGAAGTTAGTACATCAACATCCTCTGCAGCACTAACTCTCATTTCTTCATCTGAGTGGGTCGACCCAGGGGACCCACTGTCCCAACTAGGCTCAGGTTGCTCACGTGCACTCCAGTCTGGCGCCCTCTCCTTCACCTCCTCCACCTCCTGTTCTTCCCCTTTGGCATAAGGGTTCTGTGGGCTGGGGGATGGAGGAGGTGGGAAGGCCATGTGGAGGCACAACCCTGTTTCCTCGCGCACCTCCTCGACCTCTTGAACCGATGACGACCCGCTGTCCAGTTCCCACTCGCTCTCAGCGGGCGGCTCGTGTTCACAGTCGTTCTGGGTGGTGTCGGACCAAGCAGTTCTGTCCGGCTGGGACATGTGGACCCCGCTTGAGTCGGACTCAGGGAGAGGACCGCAGACCGAGTCCATCGCAGTCGTCTCGGGAAAACTCTGCTCTTCTTCGCCTTCATAATCAATTACACATTGCTCTTCTTCATCAATATGACATTGTTCACCTTCAACGAGAACCTGGTGGAGGTCATAACAGAGTTGTGCTTCCTCCAGGTCGGTGTGTTCAGATGTCTGTAGTTGGACCTGGTCCATGTGTTCAGGTGTCTGTAGTTGGACCTGGTCCATGTGTTCAGATGTCTGTAGTTGGACCTGGTCTATGTGTTCAGGACAAGGAGGTGCTGAAACTGAGAAGGGGTTTTCCAACCGGGGCTCAGCGCAATCAGTCTCTGTCCTTTGATCGATATACATAGGGGCAGTTTTCACAAGACATACACAGGCATCAGTGGCTTCCTCCTGCTCCTCCTCTTCCTCCTCCTCCTCCTCCTCCTCCTCTACACTGGCTAGGGTGTTGGGCTCTGTTGCCTCATTAGATTCAGGGTCCATAGAGCTCTCCCCTCCCTCCTCCTCTAAACATTGTCTCTCCAGCTCTAGGAAAAGGTCATCTGAACCGGCCCCTGAGCTGGGGCAGGGGGAGGCACTTGGGGCCCTAGGCCCACCAAAACCTGTTGGAGGGGTCAGAAGGGGCCAATGTCCAGAAGACTCTGATTGTTGGGGTTCCCAGCCCTCTCCAGAGTCCCCCTCCCAACATCGGTCCATTATCTCCCTATTCTCCAGCTTCAGCATTGCCTCCCACTCCCTCTCCTCCTCTTCTTCAATTTCTCCTTTCTTATCTGCCACTTCTCCCCCCTCTCTTGTCCCTTCTTCCTCCCCTTTTCCTTCTTCCTCCATGTCCACTTCTTCTTCCTCCAGCTCCTGTAAGATCCTGCGTTCATCCTCCTCGAATTTGAGCTCAGAGGCGGTTCGTTGCCGGAGCTCACCATTAGGGGGAGCCCAGCCCAAGAGTCCCACTTCACCCTCCTCTTGGCTGAGGCAGGGGGTGAGTGGCAGCCCTCCATGGGCCAGCCCCTCCTCTTCCTGGAGGAAAGGTGAGGGGGGGTCCAGTAGGTAGAATGACTCCTCGTCCAGGTCACTGTCCTCTCCCAATAAGGGTGGCAGGGGGGGCAGGACGGGGAAGAGGTGGCGCATGCCCCCGTGAGACCGCTTCCCCCCTCTCATACTTCGGGGCCAGGTGCGTGCTTTGGTCGGGGGGCAGAACACAGGTTTTGGTGGAGCCAACTGGGGTAGGAGAGGGGCTTTGTCCAGGTCTTGTTCTAGGAGAGGAGAGTCCGTCTCTCTTTCAGAGTCAGAAGCCTTGGCTGCTTCAGGGCTCTCCTCAGTAATTATCTTGATACCAGCTTTGGGAGATACAGCCGGGCGCCTATGATGCTTGTCCTTTTTTTTGTCCAGCTGGGCGGTAGCATTGGGACTCTGCTGTGGGGTGCCCCCAGAGCCCTGGTGGGGATGGGTAGGTAACTGCACCGATGGTTGTTCTTTTGAGGGGGAGGGTAGTGCATGTGTTTGCTTGTGTTGTTTTTGGAGCAGGGGGTGAAGTTGTTTTTGCCTGCTGACAGGGTGCTGTTGGAGGGGGGGAATGGGACTCAGTGTCAACGAAGGGGAGGATGAGACAGGAGGAGTGTGAGGACCCCCGGACGACACAATGGAAGGTGAGTAAGGAGGTAAGGGGGGTGTGGAGGTGAGGGTTGGTGGCGGAAGTAGAGAAAGTGGAATCGCAGGTCCGGACAAACGCTTCTCAGCACTGTCCCCAGGAGAAAACTCAAGCCTCTCTGCAAACTCTGGGTAACTGGGGGGCATAAACGCCTTCCAGGAGCGACGATTGGGGTTGTCTTTCTTATCGCCGCCCTGGTGGCGCCTTTTTACTGCGGCTGCCCCACAGGAGGCAGAGGACAAGGGTGTGATGGGTAAACCAGAACCACCGCAACTTCCAGGTGGTGACATGCTCTGGGGATCGCCGGTTAGCTTGAGGGCGTCAAAGATCACCCTTTCGTCCAGTCTTTTAACTCCGGCATCAGCGTGCGCCCTTGACACAAAGACGCTCCCTAAGTCAGCCCCGATGGTGCCGTTGCTGGAGAGGGTGCTGGCCTCTCCGCCGCCGCCAGAGCCCAGGGTGCTGCGCGATGGCTGGCTGAGCTTGGAGGAGCCCTGGTCGATCTGCTCGTTGATGCGCATGGTGTCGTAGATGGAACGCTGGGGGACATAGCAGTCCTCGATGTAGGCCTCATCCTCGTCCCCCTTCCCCAGGCATCGGGGGTTTTGCCTCAGGCAGTCTGGCCGGCTCAGGGGCTTTCCCATTCCTCAGCTGCCCCTGGGGGAGATGCCCTGACGGCCTGCAGTGGTCCTTTATAGGGGCAGGGTGGCCCCCCTCGGGGACGGGGCCAATAAGTATTCCACCGAAAACAATGGGGGAAATACCTTAATGGGTGGGTTGAAAATAGTTCAGTCGCTCAACCGTTCCCGGTCCAATCCACAATCCCAAACATGAATCCGCTTCAATGACCAAAATGTCAAAAGGTTTGCAATCTACATTACAAGTCCATAGGTCCACATGTTACTATGTCACCTCAATAGCAGTGCAGCAGCATATTCCGGCACTGTCTGAAATGCAAGGGAGCATCAGTGAGTGAGTGTCCTGCATGCAGATGCTCCTCTCCTCCGGCAGCATATTAATGAGCACTGCTCATTTGGAAGGTTATCAGGAAGGAGGCAGGGGCGGTCTCGTAGACGTCCAAAGTCCAGAACGAGGTGAGTGCCGTGGAGATAACAACCCTTTGTTCCTTTTTGTTCCGTTTGACTTGAACTCCCCCCTCACACACACAGTCGTTCAACTCCCTACTCCTGAATCATTCCCACTCTTCAACTCCTTCCTTCCCTTCCTGCTCTCCTCGCTCTGCCACAACAGGATAAGCAGCAGAGAAGGGTTGAGCAACGGTCTCAGTGAGAAGCAGCCAAAGAAGTGTGTAAAGTCTCCTTTTAAGGTGAGAAATCCACTACTCCCTGATGTAAAAAGAGGTTGTGCAGGGGGTGAGAAATCCACTACTCCCTGATGTAGAAAGAGGTTGTGCAGGGGGTGAGAAATCCACTACTCCCTGATGTAAAAAGAGGTTGTGCAGGGGGTGAGAAATCCACTACTCCCTGATGTAGAAAGAGGTTGTGCAGGGGGTGAGAAATCCACTACTCCCTGATATAAAAAGAGGTTGTGCAGGGGGTGAGAAATCCTCTACTCCCTGATATAAAAAGAGGTTGTGCAGGGGGTGAGAAATCCTCTACTCCCTGATATAAAAAGAGGTTGTGCAGGGGGTGAGAAATCCACTACTCCCTGATGTAGAAAGAGGTTGTGCAGGGGGTGGGAAATCCACTACTCCCTGATATAAAAAGAGGTTGTGCAGGGGGTGAGAAATCCTCTACTCCCTGATATAAAAAGAGGTTGTGCAGGGGGTGAGAAATCCTCTACTCCCTGATATAAAAAGAGGTTGTGCAGGGGGTGAGAAATCCTCTACTCCCTGATATAAAAAGAGGTTGTGCAGGGGGTGGGAAAGAAAAAAAAAGTGCAGATCCAAATGGCTTTGTTGATGTTTTTCTGTCTTGGTTCAAGTTTGCTGTCAACCCAAAACCATGGGAATGACTTAATAAAAGAGTTGATTCTTTTGAGGGAATCAAAACGGAAGCAAAAAATCTCATACAAAGTAACCGAGCAGTCAATCATAGCCTGTTTTGGTCCTGTGAGTCCTTGCAGACAGACTATCTTTTCTCTCTCCTTTTTCTCTCTTCCAATCTCATCACAAAGCATGAGTGATGTGTGTCTGAAGGCAGCGGCCCGCTCTGTGCCTGGAATGCTCCTTCATCCCCCTTGCTGACATCATCATTATCCTCGTCATCAGCGATAAAAAAAACTAAATCCCAACATCCGCCACTCCGCACAAGTCAGTCTTGCAATTCAAAAACCAGAACAAAGAGATCCAGACCTTTTTCCTATCGTAGACGAGACGCCTGTCTATCATCTCCCACCTTCCATCACGCTGCTCATCCACAGCTCCAGTCAAGAAGAGACAGTAAATTCAGAGTGGAGGCTGAATCCGGGAGGGGGGTGAGAGGGTTCGTTAGGGAGAGATGGTAGGTGGGTTGGGGGGTGAGCCCAGTCCAGCCAGGCAGAGCTGCTGTGAGTCGTGGGACTGTATCCAGAGGGCAGAGACCCAGACAGTCCGAGACCCAGTCTGATCGCTGCCTCCGACTCTGCCTTGCAGGCGTTCTCTCTCCCAGACAATCCCCGGATACTCTCCTTTCTCTCTCCACTTCTATTTTTTTTAGAGAGCTCCGTTGATGAGAGAAACAACAAAGCGCCACGCAATCCCAATTATTCTTCCTCTGTTTTTTGTGTTGCAGGCAGGCTTCCTTGCTTTCTTTCTGTCGCTCAGTCTCTCTGTTCTCAGGCCACTACACAGACTGAAATGGTTTGCAGCTGCTAAAAAAACCCCTCAATTTTTCCTCTCTCGCTCACTCAGTCACTCCCCCTTCTCTGTCTCTCTCGCTCACTCACTCACTCGTTTCTTCTGTCTCGCTCTCTCTTTCAAACTGTTTTTGTTTAAATCCAGCTCCGCTGGTTCGGTTTCCTGCTCTGGTATTAAAACACAGGAAGTGCTCCAATCATGCTGGTTTCCTCTCCCGAAAAAAACATGTGAGAGGGGTGGGGGCTACAGATAGGGAGAGGAAGGAGGGGTGCGTGGAGCCAAAGAGAGAGAGAGAGAGAGAGGGGGGGGGGGGGTTGCTTTTTAAAAATAAATCACAGGATAACGAGAGAAGATTATCCCACGCTAAGCACCCGGCAAATCATCTTTCAAAATGAACGGATAAATAGACTGAGGATAAAATGAAGACCAACACAGGTGAGGGGGTTTGTTGCTAGGCAGGATGGTACTATTTCTCAGTGTTCACAAGCTCAGGAGGAGTGAAAGAGAGACGCTAGTATTGTGAGACTGCTACATTCATCACTGCTTTGTAATCCAGAACTGAATCTCCTGGGCAAATCACCTCCCCCTCAGAGCACAAAAACGCTGTCCGCAGAGAGGCAAATGATACAGAGAAACAGTGAGCGAGAGAAAGAAAGAAGGAAAGAAAGTGGGAGGGATGGAGGGAAGAAGGGGAGGGGAGAGTGATTGAGGGAGGGGAGCTGCTAGCAAGCCAGGGAAAAGAAAGAAGAGGCTTATCAATAACGGCTTTTGTATTTTCCAAAATAAACAGTCTATATGCACACAAGGAAGTAGAGCCTCTATCTATCCTGTTCCCCCTCTCGTTCCTCTTTTTCCCAGGTTTCCAAGCAGCCGGTTGCTATTCTCCAGCGTGACAGTGTAAAACAACATGGAGAAGAGACCCAAAAGTCGGCAATATTCACAATCACAGTCTCCACTTCTGCATTCCCGTCCGCCGCTCTAGTGTAACCCAATCCAGCAAGGAGAGGAGTGTGTGTGTGTGTGTGGTGGGGCTCAGGGGCAAAGGAGGCTAGGGGTTACAGAAAAGGGGGCCTCAGGATGCCACACCAAAAATCTACGCACACAGTTGGGGGAATCCAGCAAGCATGACAACAATCCCTGGTACCAGACAAAAGTGGATTATTTTAACCAATGATGTATATAAACCCTGGATTGCTGATGCTATGAATTGGCCATTGAGTCTTTGAAGCCACCGGTCGGCCATATTGGCTCTCCCCAGTAAGAGCAGTTCTCCATTCCATGAATGTAATTCTTTAGTGTTTCAATTAAATGTAAGTATTTTTTGTTGTTGTAGTGGGGACAGTAACATTCATAATCTCAAATTGACTTTATACTTACAACATTTTTTTTTTTGAACGGTGGGGAAGTGCCAAGATGGAGGCACAGTGGCTTCAACCCAGTGCTCCCTATCAGTCATCTAGTGTATATATAAATCATTGATTTTAACCAAGTTTTTCTCCTTGTATCCCTGATACAGTGCCTGTTGTGGTTCAGTTCCTCCTCCTCCACTCGTTCTTCTCTCTTATCCTCCCTTCCCTTTTACAGTTGCTATGACTGTTCGTATAAAGACCTCTGGCAGAGACAGCAGCCGATGTGAACTCAACTAACGCATGCCTGCCTTCTCCCTCTTGCTCGCTCTGTCGCTCTTTAGTCCACACACATTCTTCACTTGATAGGGGGAGGGAGTTCTCTCTCTCTCTCTCTCTCTCTCTCTCTCTCTCTCTCTCTCTCTCTCTCTCTCTCTCTCTCTCTCTCTCTCTCTCTCTCTCTCTCTCTCTCTCCCTCCCCCCTCTCTCTGTGGTCTAACTGTTGCTGCGAGCCGCCCGTGGCCTGCATGTCAAACACGCTAAACTCTTCCTTTTTAACTCCCTCTCCCCCTTCTCCCCTCTCTCACACCCTCTGTCAGTTGTGGTGCAGCTGTCATGGCTGCGTCCAAGGAAAACGTCTTCATAGAAACAAAAGGGGTTTGTCCCTCTTCTGCTCAGCCTCCCCCCCCCCCAAAAGCTTCCTCAGTCTCGCGCGACCTCCTACAATGCCCCCGAAGCACAAGCCGCTCCAAATTGAACCGCGCGCACATGTAGGCCAGCTACCAGGAGAGATGGAACGCCAGTGAGGGGAAATGAGAGAGGGATAGAAAGAAAGAGGGTAGAACACAAGGGGAACACAGGAAACATAATACATCAATTTATTTTTTTTACGCCCTCTCTGCCGTCTCCATTTTGATTGTGTCGGACTTGATCATTCCATCCTCGACCCCTTTCTTGCAGTTTGTGACCAGCCCACCCACTCCTCTCCTCTAAATTGTCATTCATCCCCCGTTCATTTGGTCTGTCACGGCTGCTTAAATGAGTCACAGTTCTACCTCAGACAGGAAGCGGGAGGGGCGAGCAGGCCCTAAAATCCCCCGGTGAGCTACACACAGTGGGGACTCAAAGCAATGGAATCCATTAATGTTTAGCTGTCAGCCAAAAAGGCCATGCTGTAGGTACTCTAGACTTCATACCATAATGTAGACCGACGACCGTCTCCGCAACGTCAGGAGAGCCGTTTGGTGATACATGCAGGTGTCTACAGGATACTGACAGTATTGACTTTGCTGTGGCTGGTTTACCCACAAGAGAAGTCCTGTAGAAATGAAAGTGTGCCCTCTCTCTCACTCCTTTCCCTGTATTTCTCTCCCTCTCCTTTCAACACAACAATCATATCTCACCATCTATCCATATCACACCTTTTTAAAGCACTGTTGTCATTTAAGGCAATTCTCTCCATTTTTCCCCTTTCTCCCTCCCCTCTTTCCATCCCCCCTTCCCTTTGCCTCCTCTCTCTTGCCTCCATTGCCTCTGCCCCTTTCTCACACTCGTATCCAGGCAGCAGGGAAGTGCTCTCCCCCTCGCTCTCCCTCTCAGCAGCAGTTTAATTATTAACTAGCAGAGTTGTACCTGAGCGGCTCAATGTGGCCATTGTCTGCCCCCCCCCCCACTCCCCCACCCCCCACCCTACAGACACAAAGACAAGCATGACAAACCACCCAGCAACTTTAACCAGGCTGCCACAGTACATATAGTGAATAACAGGCTTGTCAATCAAATGAATACTGGGGGGTACAATACTTTTAAGTGTTACAGATTGTTTAACTAAAGTCATGTGGCCAAGTGGGCACATATGGCTTCTGAAATGAAGAACTCACACCTTCATACCTGAAAGACATTGACAAACTACGGTGTTACGCATCATTAGGGTCTGAATATGGGGCCCGTATGTGAACGTTCAAGTTTTTTCCACATCCTAATCATGGTCAAATTAGAGGTCACATTTCTGCTTTGTTCCCCGTTTCTGTGTTTTGCTAATTAAAAATAGACACGCGCGCACACACACACACACGCTTTCTTCCTCTTTCCAAACAACACCTGTGCTGGGCCCTGCTGTGGCCAGTGAAGAGTGAGTGAGAGGGCCAACTCCACACACACACACACTCTACTATCCATGGTATCCCACATTCCCAAATTTGAGTGTATACCGACATCACATACATTCTTCTACGCAGATTATTGGGCTTCTTAATTTGACACATGAATCTAGTTGTGTAGTTTATGTAAAGGAGCAGTGTATTTGTTATGGTTGGGCTGGTAAGTGAGGACAGTGGCGATAAGGGATGAGGAGAGATGTGCTGTGGCATGCCCGTCTAATTCACAACAGCTGAGACAATACAGGACCTCGATAGCAGGGAGAGGGAGAAAGATGTAACACACACACGCAGTCACACACACACACAGTGTGATTAGTGTAAAAATCTGGTGTGATTAGTGAAAATGTTGTTAACCTGATCCAATCGACCCTTTAGGATGGAAAATAAACAAAGACAAAAATGAACCAAAAGAGTTGACGAACAAAAGGAGTTAAATCAATAAACAGAAAGTGGAGCCCCACAAAATCAGGCCAAGTCTCTGAAGATGATAAATGAGGAACGCGACCATGCAAGTCCCGGGGAAGATCTACTGGAACACCTCATCGACATCACCAGTAAGTCAACTCCCTTTCAATGTGAACTATCTATCAAAGAATCTTCAGGAAAAAGAGAATTTCACATTGGGGTTCCCCCCTAATGATTAGGTGAGGGGGTATTAACAAGAATTGAGGGAGTTGTAAACTGATCCAAGAGCTGTGGCTATGGCCCAATCCTACCAGAAGCGTGCACATCAGCTACATCATAACAACCCCCCCCCCCAGAATCCTTTACAGCACGTCTCTGAGGATTTGGTTGGAGGGTGGAGGGAGAGATGAGAGATCTGACACACACCACACGCAGTGACGGGTCTATCTCACCCAGGTTTATATACTATTCAAAATCATTTCAAATACTTTAGCTGGCCTCCATTGAGCTTGCCTGTCGCACTGAACCAATAAGAATGTCCAAAGTCCCAAACCATGCTCACTTAGCACTCCAGGTCAGGCAAAAGCAGACGCTCTAAAGAATTTGAACGATTTTAAATAGTATTTGGAACCAGGATGGGGGCCTATGCAGCAGGGAGAGAGAGAGAGAGAAAGAGAGGAGGGGGGAGGGGGGGTGAGGACAGCAGAGACGCGAGGGCATGATTTAAGGAAGGATTCCTCATCCGTCACCTCCGTCCCCATTACCAGCCCTACACAGGAATTCCCATTTGTAGTGGGGGGACTTAAAGCTTCGCAACACCTCAACTCATCCCTATCCCGCTCCGTAGACTATGTCAGCTGCTCTGGGGCAAAGGGACATGCAGTAGAGCCACACCCTGGAGTCTGTGTGTGTGTGTGTGTGTGTGTGTGTGTGTGTGTGTGTGTGTGTGTGTGTGTGTGTGTGTGTGTGTGTCAGAGGATGTTTCTAATTCCAGCCTTTTTCAGGGGGCGTGTCCGGAATCTCAGCTGTCTCCCCACCCTCCACACACATCCTCCCGAGAGACACACACACACCTAGTGGGCACACAAAGCACCCCTAAACACACAAGTGAACTCTGCTGATCACATAAGAGCACATGTACGCAGACAGTATGGCCAGCTATAAAAACATACTTGATAAACAGTCAGACTTGTCCGAACACGGGCCAACATGCCACATGTACGGAGAGCGAGGCCACTTAAAAACAACACCACCCTACCCTTCCCCTCCCTCTTTCTCTCATCCACCCCTCCATCTCTTTGTGACTCAATACGACTTCACTAATCTGACAAGATCCTCTTGCACCTTTCCCCCTAATCGTTACCACCCCCCCTAATCTCAGGCATGATGACATCATCTCTGTGGATTGGTGGTGTTTTTCCCTTCAGTCTAAACTGGGGTCTGGTGGGGGGATGGGATGGTGGAGCAGACAGGCTAGTCTGATTTCAGGGCAGACAGACATGTTTAGGTTTGAAATGACCTGGCGAGATCCATTACAGCCCAGAGAGGAGAGTGGGACGGAGAGGGAGAGGGGGCTTGAGAGAGAGATAGAGAGAGAGAGGGAGGAAAGGAGAAGAGGGAGGGGTGAAATGCAGCAAGTGGGCTCCCTGAGTGAATGAAAGAGGATCTTAGGGAAAGGGAAGTCTTGCTTATCCTCATCTGACTCTCTCTCTTTCTACCTCTCCCCTCACCAGCTCCCTCTCTCCCCTCACCAGCTCCCTCCCTCCCCTCACCAGCTCCCTCTCTCCCCTCACCAGCTCCCTCTCTCCCCTCACCAGCTCCCTCTCTCCCCTCACCAGCTCCCTCTCTCCCCTCACCAGCTCCCTCTCTCCCCTCACCAGCTCCCTCCCTCCCCTCACCAGCTCCCTCTCTCCCCTCACCAGCTCCCTCCCTCCCCTCACCAGCTCCCTCCCTCCCCAGCTCCCTCCCTCCCCAGCTCCCTCCCTCCCCTCACCAGCTCCCCCTCCCTCCCCTCACCAGCTCCCCCTCTCCTCACCAGCTCCCCCCTCTCCTCACCAGCTCCCCCTCTCCTTTCTACTTCTCACTCCTCATCACCTCCTTCTCTCCCTCTCTCTACCTCTCACTCCTCACCCCCCCCTCTCTCTCTTTCTACCTCACTCCTCACCACCTCCCCCTCTCTCTCTACCTCTCACTCCTCACCACCTCCCCCTCTCTCTCTTTCTACCTCACTCCTCACCACCTCCCCCTCTCTCTTTCTACCTCTCACTCCTCACCACCTCCCTCTCTCTCTTTCTACCTCTCACTCCTCACCACCTCCTCCTCTCTCTCTTTCTACCTCTCACTCCTCACCACCTCCCTCTCTTTCTACCTCTCACTCCTCACCACCTCTCTCTCTTTCTACCTCTCACTCCTCCCCCTCTCTCTCTCTCTTTCTACCTCACTCCTCACCACCTCTCTCTCTCTACCTCTCCACTCCTCCCACCTCCTCTCTCTCTTTCTACCTCTCACCCTCACCACCTCCCCCTCTCTCTCTTTCTACCTCTCACTCCTCACCACCCTCTCTCTCTCTCTACCTCTCACTCCTCACCACCTCCCCCCTCTCTTTCTACCTCACTCCTCACCCCTCCCCTCTCTCTTTCTACCTCTCACTCCTCCCCCCCTCTCTCTCTCCACCTCTCACTCCTCCCACCTCCCCCTCTCTCTTTTCTACCTCTCACTCCCTCACCACCTCCCCCTCTCTCTTTTCTACCTCTCACTCCTCACCACCTCCCTCTCTCTTTCCACCTCTCACTCCTCACCACCTCTCTCTCTTCTACCTCTCACTCCTCACCACCTCCTCTCTCTCTCTACCTCTCACTCCTCACCACCTCCCCCCTCTCTCTCTCTTTCTACCTCTCTCCCTCACCACCTCCCCCTCTCTCCTTCTACCTCTCACTCCTCTCACCACCTCACCACCTCTCTCTCTTTCTACCTCTCACTCCTCACCACCTCCCTCTCTCTACCTCTCACATCTCACCACCTCCCACTTCCCTTTCTACCTCTCACTCCTCACCACCTCCCTCTCTCTCTACCTCACTCCTCACTCCTCCCCCTCCCTCTCCACCTCTCTCTCTCCTCCTCTCTCTCCTCACCACCTCCCTCTCCCTCTCTCTCTACCTCTCACTCCTCACCACCTCCCTCTCTCTCTCTCTTCTACCTCTCACTCCTCACCACCTCCCCTCTCTCTCTCTTCTACCTCTCACTCCTCACCACCTCCCTCTCTCTCTCTTTCTACCTCTCACTCCTCACCACCTCCCTCTCTCTCTCTTTCTACATCTCACTCCTCACCACTTCCCTTTCTACCTCACTCCTCACCACCTCCCCCTCTCTCTACCTCTCACTCCTCACCACCTCCCCCTCTCTCTTTCTACCTCTCGCTCTCTCTTTACCTCTCACTCCTCACCACCTCCCTCTCTCCCTGTAGACCCCTTCCTATGCACCCAGACTAACTCTTCATGCTCTAGATACAGCGCCGGCTGTACTTTTACAATGTGCCATTATTACTGCTCTTACTACTGGCCGTAGTCAATGCCAGCAATGCCCAGCTTGTGTCTACATTTACACTGGAACATTCCATTAAGCTGTCGCCCTTCTCTTTTCCTCTCGCTCGCTAACTGCTATTCAGCTATTCACCGATTTCTCTTTCTCTCTCTCGCCCCCCTTTCGCTCCTCTCCCTGCTCGTCTTCTGCCAAACATCCATCCCGCTTGCTCTCATTAAGAAGGGGAAAGAAAGGGATGGGGAGAAAGGAGAGAGAGAAAGTAGTGGGGGGGGGGGCCAACCACAATATTAATAGTGTCGATAAATCAAGGGAGTGCAGAATAAGAGACAGCACAGGGAGGAAGAAGAAAACTCACCAAGACACCAGCTGAACCAATCAGAAACCAGTGTCCAGTAAGTCGAGCAACACACCCTCCAGTCAGATAAGGCTTGTCCTATATTTTAAACAGGTTTATAATGATCCCTTTATATTTGATATAATGACAACATAACCAATCATTAACACCATCTACTTAAAAATTCCACCATCTTAGGGAGCTACTGTGTCTAGTGAATAAACAGACAGGAAGGAGGGTGTTGAAAATGTACTGACAGCCCGGTACTTCTAGTGCAGAGGACGTGACAAAAAGCACAGGAAAAAAATATGTTTAATATCAATGGACTCAGCCAGAAAGAACTGTCTGTGTTGTATAGTACTCATGGAATATCATTTAACATTTCACAATGAATGGAAACCAAAGGAAAGTAGCAGTACAATGGAGTGGCCCTGTTTCTGTATTGCCATTTAGCAGGACACAGCAGATTCCTACGGAACGTTCTACAGCAGATTCCTATTGAGGGGGAAGGAGTAGGCTAATTATTGTGGGCTGGGTTAGCTAACCTGGGATTTCTCCTAGACGGCTGGGGGAGCATCGCTTGAAGAAGAAAAAAAAAACGTATGGTGTGCGAATCGCTCTGGTATCAAACTTAGCCTGGTGTCCATCACCGTGGTGACAGGCCCTAACGAGTTCCAAGGGCTGGCGCCGGAGCCGTAGGGGGTCAGAAAGGGGGGGGGGGGGGGTTGAGGGAATGTTATAAGAACGTTTAGACGCGAGCGAGTCAGCATGGGCGAAGAAGTGCGTCAGACACTTGAAGTAGAGCAGTGCTGCTGTGACTAAACTCTCGTCTCTGCCTGGCTCTAGAACTCAGTCACACCCCCTGCGATGCTCCTATGAATTATAGATCACTCCCTCCTTTCTTGCATATAAGCTCACTCAAGTCCCCTACGGTAACACATACATACCCCAGTCCCCATACCGCTCTTCTGCTCTAAAGTGAGTTGAATAAAGCGCCGAAGGAGGGAAACAGGACCCCCCCCCCAGACTGCTCTATAAATACAGCTGAGAGCCAGAGGAATGACTTGAGTTAGGAGAGGGGTCACACTCCATCACAACACCCCCTCACAGCCCACTGTAGGAGGGGAGTCAGGGAAGAAACGTCACCCGTCCAAAATCCTGTTTCCGCCAGTGATAATAGAGCAGCATTAAGGGGAAGGGAAGTAGCGAGAAAGCAAAGTTGAAGCTGGAGTTGATTTATAGAAGAGAGGATGCCACGGTACACTTCATACAGTAGGCAGAGTCCCACAGACAGAGAGAGACACGTACTCTCAAGCATCTGCCCTAGGAGAGGCTTAATCCACAAAGTTCAACAACCAAGAAGGGTCAAGTTCGTTCCTCTGAGACCTCTCCCAAGAAATGGCTCTTATGTAACTAAAGGCTTTCAAAAGGTTCTGTGTTAGTCAATTTCTTATTTCAATAAGACGCACTAATACTGTTGAAGGTCAGAGTCGAGCGCCAGCTGAGAGGTTCTAACAAAATGGCCACCAGAGCAGCAACCGTGCAATACTATATACACAATGTCTGCTATATTTCTATGCACGTTTGTTGAATATAATTCAAACCGAAGTACGTCAAGCTCAATTCTAGAAGAAATATAGCTTCACAACAACCCTAGCTGAACTGGTTCTAATAAATTGGTAATGCAATGTTTCCCAAATGGTGGCTTGTGGCTAGGTAATACTGGAGCTGTGGCCAGAAACATAGTTTTCCATTCTCTGAGGAGTCACAAGACAATTCAGAAGGCTGTTCATTGATGCCGGCACCAAAAACACTTGGGGAAAACATGCCAAGCTCACTTCTAGGAGGCTGTACTACAGTATAACCATAGCTAGCTCTACCCAATTTACCAATCTCGGAAGACATAATGCCAAAAGATGACACAAAAGCGCAGAACAAAAACTTGACAATAGAGTAGCCATAGAAAGATCATTATTTCCAGGCCTGGATGAAGTCAATGTGGCCGGCGGCCCACCCATCACGGAACATCGACCTGAACGGGATTGTCCATTCTAGTCAATACATTTCAGTAGTAGCACATTCATATTCCCAACCATAAACATCAAACTTGTTCTTACCTTGAACTCGTGCAGCTGCTGCTTGATGGTCTCCACCTCCGTCCCCACCACGCCCTGCGAGTTCAGCCCTTCCTCTGCCCGTCCCAGGAGCCCTTGCAGCTCCGCCACCTGGGCGTAGAATTCTCCCACCTTCTCGGCAGCTGCCTCGATCTGCTCCAGTCTGGCCTGGCCCCTCTCGGCCAGCTTCCCAGCCTGGCGGCTCAGGGCCTCAGTCTCTCTCCTCAGGGCGAGGAGATCGGGAGACGACCCCTCTCGGCGGAGCATGGCGGTGCAGTCGCCCCCGTGACCTTCAAGCTCCGACCTCAACGTGGCCAGGCGAGCCAGGAAAGTGCGGACGGCATCCGCCTGCGAGGCGAGCGAGTCGGCATCGCGCCCCACGGGGCTCAGCGAGTCCAGCTCGTCGTCCAGGTCGGCCAGGCGGGAGAAGAGGTCGCGTACCGAGGACTGGACTTCCCCCACACCCTGGAGACGGGACTCCAGGGTGGAACAGCACTTTTCAATCTAGAGGGGGGAGGGAGGGAAGGGGGAGAAGGAGGGAGAGTTAATAATGTTAAGTTGAAAGAGGCATGGTGCCTTGCTGATGTAATAATATGATATAAATAGCAGGACAAATCATGCTTCATGATTCAACCTAGTTCATGTATCCTAGCCCTCTGCTTAGATTCCTAAATTTCTCATGAGCAATGTGGCGGAAAGGAATGTGATCAGAGCGGTGAGCTAAGCGACAAACTTCTCTTATCAATAATGGTCAAATGTAATGACTTCTGACCATGTATCTGACTAAATACCATGCGGTTTGTACCAGTCTATAAGTAACTATCTATGGCACATTTGGGAATTATACATAGAGTGCATTCAGTAAGTATTCATACCACTTGACTTATTCTACAATTTGCAGTGTTACAGCCTGAATTCAAAATGGATTAAATATATGTTTGTCACACATCTACACACAATACCCCATAATGACAAAAGTGAAAACATGTTTAAAAATGCGAGAAAATGTATTGAAAATTAAATACAGAAATATTTAATTGACTATTTTTAATATTTAAAGTATTCCCTTTGAAAATTCAACTCAGGTTCATCCAATTTCCTTTCATCATCCATGAGATGTCACTTCAACTTGGAGTCCACTTGTGACCGATTCCACTGTTTTGACATGATTTCAGAAAGAAACACACCTGTCTATATAAGGTACCACAGTTGACAGTGTACAGTATGTCAGAGCAGAAACTACACCATGAAGTCCAAGGAACTGTCTGTAGATCACTGAGATATAATTGCAATGCATATATCTGAGGAAGGGTAAAAAAAACTATTTGAAGAGTGTTGAAAGTTTTCAAGAGCACGGTGGTCTCCATCATTCGGAAATTTAAAAAATATGGAACTACCCAGACTCTGTATAGAGCTGGCCGTACAACCAAACTGAGCAACCGGTCAAGAAGGACCTTGGTCAGGGAGAAGACCAAGAACCCAATGACCTCTGACAGAACTACTTGGCTGGAGTTTGCAAAAATGTATGTGAAATACTCAAGATTATGAAGCAAACGATTCTGTGGTCTGATGAGACAAAAATGTAATTAATTTGGCCTGAATGCAAAGCGCAATGTCTCGAGAAAACCAGGCACAGCTCATCACAAGTCCAACACCATCCCTACCATGAAGCATGGTGGTGGCAGCATTATGCTGTGGGGATGCATTACAGCAGCAGGCACTGGGAGACGGGTAAGGATAGAGGGAAAAGTAAATGGAGCCAAACACAGGAAAACCCTTGATGAGAACCTGCTTCAGAGTGCAAACAACTTTAGAAGGTGGTGAAGATTTACATTCCAACAGGACAATTAGCCAAAGCAATGGCTTCAGAACAAAACTGTGAAAGTCCTTGAGTGGCCCAGGCAGAGGCCATACTTGTATCCCATAGAAAATCTGTGAAAAGACTTGAAGATTGCTGTTCACAGCCGCTCCCCATCTAACTTAACAAAGCTTGAGAGAATCTGCAAGGAAGAACGGGGGATAAAATCCCCAAATCCAGATGGGTATGTTGTATCAGCTTTGCACAAGACGACTCAAAGCTGTAATCGCCATCAAAGGTGATTCTACAAAAGTATTGACTCGGGTGTGAACACCTATTTAAATGAGCTCTTTCTGTATTTCATCGTCAATAAATTAGCAAACATTTCTAAAAACAGGTTTTCACTTAGTCGTTGTGGGTTATAGTGTGTAGATGGGTGAGACTTTCATTGAATCCATTTTGAATTCAGGCTGCAACAACAAAATGTGGAATAAGTCTAGGGTTTTGACTACTTTCTGAAGGCACTGTATCACTATACAGAACAATGCTCTTGACTCATTGGTTTACATTTACAGTAAAGTGATTCAATGGTCTGAAGTTTTCTATCTGTACAATGACCATATAAGACCACTGGAACGCCGAATACTTGAACTCCTCTGTCAGCTTAAACACGTTCTGTTCTCCGTCTCAACTCACACACACTTGCATATGCATACATGCTCAAACACACGCTCACGCATACGCTCACTAACGACACACAAAGCCTTCACACCCTCGCACACAATGACCTTTGCTAAAACTAGCTCCTCCGCTGTATCAGCCACACTCCAGGCTGAACAGATTGGCTGTGTTACAATACTCATAAATGGCTTCCTTTCATTGACTCCTTTCCTTATATGTCCACTAATGTAATTGTAAAGGATGATGTAATTGTAAAAGATGAGTAAAAGTCCAACAAACCCAAACAAATGGTTTCAAAAGAGGAAAGGCTGTTGAAGAGTACTGAGACACCCTTATTGTTTTTGAGTGTATGATATTTTTCAAAACTGCTTCATTTCTTGAACATTCTTCTATTGAACAGAATACAGGCCTCTATCTTTCAGTGCCTATGAAATAGTTATACTTTTTATATATGAAATACAGTTTATACTAAATTTCTCACACATCTTCTCACCTTTTCGCTGACGTCTCCAAACTCTCTGTCTGTGTCTCGGGCCTGCTGCTCCAGCCGCTGTCCTCCCTCTCCGTCGCCCCCTGCTGTGTGGGGTGCGTCCTGCACCAGCCCCTGGGCCAGATCCCTCAGGTAGGCCACCTGTGGCTGCAGCGAGTGCAGCGTCTCCTGCTGGCTCCTCAGCCGCTCCAGGCTCTTGTTGCTGCACGCCTGTGGGCCCAGCGCCTCCTGCACCTCGATCTGATGCCGCGCCGCCTCCAGCCTCCTCTCCACCGCCTGCCGCCCGTCCTCGAACTCCTTCAGTCGATCCGCTAACTCTTCCAGTTGGGAAACACAGTTCTGGAGTTTTTCTGCCAGCCTGTCGACTCTACGGTTGAGTTGGGCTTTCTCGTCGCGTATGTCTTCCTCTCCGACGCGGCAGTGCTCCAGGAGTTGGTCGGCCGCGGTGTTTAAATCCTCCAGGAGGGGGCGATGGTGCTCCAGGTCTAACCCCAGCTGCCTGGCCTTCTGCAAGGCCTCGTCCAGGGCCGCTGGGTCGAGGGTGGGCTGGATGTCAGCTTCCCGCTTCTCGCACTCTGTCACCCAGGGCGTGAGCTTGGCGCGGTGTTGCTGGTAACTCTCGGCCTTGGTCAGGGCCGTTTTCAGACGGTTCTGGCGTTCCACGATGGACTGATTAAGCTCATCCCAGTCCCGGCGTAGGGTGGCGAGCCGGGACTGTAAGGCTGATCGTTCTTCGCCGCCGGCGGGTAGTTTGGCGAGCAGGGAGGCCCCCTCGGCCTGGATGAGCTCGTAGGGGCCACGTTGGCTGGCCACCCCGCGATGAAGCTCGTCTTGCTGGGCAAGCAGGGTCCGGATAGCCTCGGGCTGGCAAGGGAGGGAGTCGGCGGTAGAGTCTCTTTGACCACCCTGGTTGTCCAGCCAGCTCTGCAGCTCCTCGAACATCTGCTGGAACTGCTGGGTGCTGGAGAGAGCAGCTTGGAGCTGAGACAGACCGTCAGCTGAGGGAGAGGAACAGAGGATTTGAACGCTATTCATTTACAGATGTTTTGATGAAGAACATTTAACCAGATGGGCCAGCTACCTAGGTCTGAAAGCGGTTTTAGCGCTGGATTCAAAACCTCGACAACTAGCCACAAAGAGACCAAAAAACTCAGAATATAGCCTCCATCACATACAAATACTACTGAAGCCAGGGGCGGCAGGGTAGCCTAGTGGTTAGAGCGTTGGACTTGTAACCGGTTGCGAGTTCAAACCCCCGAGCTGACAAGGTACAAATCTGTCGTTCTGCCCCTGAACAGGCAGTTAACCCACTGTTCCCAGGCAGTCTTTGAAAATAAGAATTTGTTCTTAACTGACTTGCCTGGTTAAATAAAGGTTAAAAAAAAGCCAACAGAGATTCATACAAACAGAATTAAGATGAACACCATAGACAAGACAGAAGACTCACTGGCCCTCTCCTCCAGGCTCCTCAGCGGGCTCCTGACGCTCTCCAGCCTCTTCTTCAGCTCGTCTCTCAGGTAAGGTTCAACCACGATGGCGCTCAGCTCGCCGCACAGCTTCTCCGCCTCGTCCAGCTCATCCCTCCTCTGCTCCAGCTCAGAGCGGATCTCGCCTGTCTCCTGCAGACGCCGTTTCAGGGCCTCAGGCTGGGCACTGAGCGAGGCCTGGCCGTCTAGCCGCTCGCCTAGCTCCCCCACGCTGACCGAAAGGTCCTTCAGCAGGGCCTGATATCGCTCGCTGGTGCCCTGGGCCTGGTCGATGTCCTCAGAGCGCCGGGACAGACGTTGAGTGAGGTCGTCCCACTGCTGAGAGATGGAGCCCAGCTCGGACCGGACCTCCGCTAGGTCCTTGGCATCCTGCGGGGAGGAGTCGCCACCAGATGGGGAAAGGATGCCCTCGGCCGCCTGGGTGAGTTGGTCGAACTGGGGCCGGCGGGTCTCAAACTCACGCAGCATGAACTGTGGAGGGCGGAGGGAAAGGAAAGAGGAGGAGTCAGAACCTTATCTGTCAATCAGGAATAATCTCTACATTTTGGCGAGTACAATTTATCACTAATTAATCAGAATGCTGTTGGTAATCGTTTTGCCGATTCAAGAACAGACTTGGCAAGATGTGGACAATCTATTGTGATGTTATTTTTCATTATTTTGCATGTGTTCAACATAGAGGACCTTAACTATGCACCTGGGCTTGTTGTTTCTGGGTGTTCAGCATGTTGGGGTCGATGCTCAGGGGTCCCAGCACACTCATCATCAGCTCCTTCTCTCTGAGCCACGGCCCCAACTGACTGGCTGCTGTGGCAAAGCTGCCCAGCCTATCAGCACAGGTCTCCAGTTCCGTCTGCCTCTGTACTGCCGTCTCATTGGCATTTGCCCAGCGGGAGTCTAAGTAAATAGGAAGTGAACGTTGGAGTGAAAAACCATAGTCATTTTTTTAATATAAGTAATAGTTGCTAACAAATAGTGGAGAACCATAACAGTGAAACTGATGGGTTCCATGAGTGATTCAGCCCGACTGAATAAACATTATGATTATAGACCCAGTAATTATTTTGACTTGCTAATGTCCAAAAACGTTTTTTTTTTCATTCTGCCTCTGTACGCTTTCCTCATGACTCATACACTGGGTATCCAGCAGAGAGAGAGTCTTGGATCCACATGGCTTTGAAATAAGGCCCTGCGTGAATAGTGTGGAGAAAGGAACACGGCAGAGCTCCCATCTTCAAAACTACAGGGCTATATCAGGTCAGGGTAAAGATATCAAGTATTTTTATAGCTTTGACTTGGAGTCATCCCATTCATTTGCTACCTAAAAATGTTTCATTTCGCTGAGGCAACTCATTAAATCTCAAATAACTACTACATTAGCCTGTCTTCTTATCCTCTGAAATGTACAGTACCATATGTTCCTTAAACGGATTCATCTACCATTCAAAATGGCTGGCTCTATTCATTATTTGATTCAGGGCCTACTGGTTATGTTAGAAAGTGTCCCTTGCCCCACAACTATTCAAAATGGCCGACCCTATTCATCCATTCCAGTACCACTCACCGATCTCCTTCATTTGTTGTCTCCAGGTGTCTGCCTCTGGGGAGTCTGGGTTGTCTGCTATCAGCTTCTCCAGGGTGCTCTTCAGCTCCTCCACCTTCCCAGAATGCTCTGCCAGCTCAGACAGTAAGGCCTAAAGTATAGAGAAAGAAGAGCACATCAGTATGTTGGCTACAAAAAGACAAGGATAAGCATTTAGAACGGAAGCAAGAGAGTGTAAAATGTTTATGTCAGCTAGGGGGTGATAACACAGATTTTCCAAAGTTGCATTGTTGACCAACTAGCAGAGACATAATACACCCCGATATTGACTGTGGCTTGACCCAAGTCCACACACTCACCTTGTTCTCCTGGGCCTGGGCGCGTACCAACTCAGGTTTGGAGGGGGAGGTGGTAGTCTGGCCCAGGTGCAGGCTGTTCTCCCGTTCTCCCAGCCAGCGGCTGAGCTCCTCGGTACCCTGGCTGGCCTTCTGTCGGAGCTCCAGAGAAGCCTCCTGGTTCCGCCGTCTGTTCTTCAGTTCCCCTCCCAGCTCCTCGTAACGTCCGCTCACTTCCGCCACCGCCACCTGCATCTCTGTCAGGTCTGAGAGAAAGAAGGAGGACAATCTATCAAAATAAATCCAATCACATTTAATGGGTATGGTGTTTTGGTAATTGCTATGGAGTCACGCGGTGATATGGTGTGTGGTCCTCACACTACCAGGCAGTTTATGAGGCAACAGATGAAATAAGTGATGAACTTCACAGGGTGGTGAAAGTGCACGGTGATGATCTTGATGCTCCTTTCCAATAAATATCGAGGGTCTTATACTGGTGACATGATGATCGATGTTTGACTGCAAGTTTGACAAATGAATATAATTGGCCTTTTGTCCCAAACAATCTCATCATGTAGTCTATACCCGCACTGTATCTACGAGCTGTTGGCTGGAGCGCACGTGCCAATATCAGAGTGGCCACATTTGCTATATAACGCAACATTTCTTGTGACAAAACCAGCAGTAGAGTTAAAAATGCGATTCGGTACATGGGAATTGAACCACAATAAAGTTATGTTTATGTGCACTACGTTACCACGCACAGACATTTATCCGCGAGAAGTCCATTTGATGGAAACATCTCTGGTGGGGAAAACGCATATTGTTTTTATGCAGATTTGTTGGAATACTTCGCACGAAAACCTGGGTCGCCAGCTGGATGGAAACCTAGCTACCGAAAGACTTTGGGTCGACGTTATTAATCCAGAGGAACAGAATATTAGTGACAACAAACATTTGTAATGGTGTTAAGACACTGCAGTAGCACACACGCTGTAAGAAGCTCACAGACAGCAGACAGACAGAAAATGGATGCACGGTAAGCATTATTGGGAGCGAGCGAGCAGATTGTACGCCAAGCAGTGACGCTCACAGCAGTAAGCGCCGGAGAGCATCTCATATGAGGAAGGAGTCCAGAGACGATTGGGTTTTGGATAAGGGAGTGAGAGTGAGCTCACCTTTGCATGTGTGAATGCCATTGACCCTGCTGGGGCTGTCTGCACCATTGATCTGGGGAACACCTGGGAGAGAGACACACACACTACACTCAGACGACTACACACATTGCAACAGACACTAACACACATTCGCGGACAGTCCAACACAAACACTGATAAGCATATAACACGCTCAGTCTCTGGGTTTTCACACACTGTACACATAGACAGTTTTGCATGGACATGTTTTGCACTTAAAAGATAGCATATCCTCACAGTACACACACACACATTGATAGCATAGACTTCAACACACACAATACACACCTCACAGACAGAGCTTGGATGAACTTGGACATGCAGGTGGCAGGGGACACACGTAGGCAGTTGTTTCCCCATTCCCCTTACCTGTCTTGGCCTGGGGGGCTGTGATGTTGATGATGAGGGTCTCCAGTTCTGACCCAGTCTTGTTCAGCTCCTGAACCCGAATCCCCTGGGCCTCCCAGTCGCTCAGTAAGTCCTTAGTAAAAAAAAAATGTCAGAAAGTTATTAATGGCCTTATATAATTCCTCAATGAATAATCACAAGGACATGTCGTTCTGAATCGCTATCATGCTTTGGAACGTATTTATCAATACACTACGAAATCGAGCAATACCTTAGAATGAGTGAAATATGACTCAGTGATTGACTGAGGATTGTGTACGTGGCGTGAGCGTGATTCAACCAGGTACGAATGAAAAAAGGGCACACACACACACACACACACACCTCGAGCTGCTGCACTCTCCTCTGCAGGGACTCTGCGTTGAGGTTGGCCTCTTTGGGAGGCAGCCGCTCCTGTGTTGTGTGGAGCCAGCTGAGGAGGGAGCCAGAGAGAGACCGGAAGTGGCCCAACCGCTGCTCACAACTCTGGATGGCGTTGTTCCTGGAGAGGGAAGGAGAAGAGATGGGTGAAGATGCAGGGATGGCGAGAGAAACAAGATTTTTTTTAAAAAGAGACCAAAAGAGAGAGATGTAGGGATAGACATTGAGAAAGCGGGTGAAAAACAAAGAGGGAGAGATCATTTTAATTCAAGTCCACTATCATGTCCATGTAAAACGCACAACCATCACATTAAAATCACACGCTCCATGGCACAAAAAGAGAGAGTCACGCAGTCAAGGATAAACCAGTATCTCGACCGTATTCGCCCAAGGCTATAGTCTCCTTAGCCTTGACCCCTGCTTTGTACTTGTTCTGCCCCAATCACAGCTGCTTTCAAAACACTGCACTGACGGCTGTGCACACAGACAAAACAATCGTGATATAACAGTCTGGGTCATTGAAAGTGTTTTACTTATGTTTCCTTCACAGCCTGTCAGCGAGAGCCTCTTTTGTATGTCTGATAAATGGACACTGAACTGTACCCACACCAAGCCTTATTTTAGTAACCTCTGACCACATTCACTCCTGTGCCATCAGCTAACACTGTCCACCCCCACACCATTGTTGGCAACACGCAGCGTTAAGAGACATCCCACACAGGCCGAATCCCTCACTACATGTTGTTAGGTTCAGAGTAAATAACTCGGGGACACTAGAGAACTTTAAGCAAGTTGAATCATTCCCCAAAGGTTCTGTACAGCCGAAATCAGACCGCTAAACATTTCAGACATCTCAGTTTATATGCATCCTACTTAAGACACTCCTCCCCCTTTCAGTTTATGGCTCCACAGGAAAAACATTTCAGACATCTCAGTTTATATGCATCCTACTTAAGACACTCCTCCCCCTTTCAGTTTATGGCTCCACAGGAAAGAAGGTAACCAGATACCAAACCTGATGACTCCCTGAAGGGGAACTGACCTCACCCCTCACCTCCCTGACCTCAACCCCTTCTTCACCTAATACACCCGTCTTTCCTATATCAACACATCGCTCTCCTCTCCTCCAACAAACACATTCCAAAGCCTTCTGGCTTTTTACAAACTCTTTCTATTCAAGGCTTTGACTCTGTCATTTATTTAATATCTCAATGTTCAAAGTTTAGCCGGTTCCAACAATGTATAAGCTTTTGCGATCTTTTGCTAGACGAACAGACAGTCCAATGGTATTAATAAAAGGCCTGACGTAGAAATAGAAACATTAGAAGGGGCATTGCCAGTCATTCTATTTCTTGTGGCATGTCACAAGTGTGGTTAAGCTAAGCAGGGTGACATGGCAACTGGTAACTGCCATACAGGAAGTTTCATTTTGTTGTTGTCATTTAGCAGACACTCTCACAGGAGCAATTAGGGTTAAGTGCCTTGCTCAAGGGCACAGACAGCTGTTCCCCTCTAGTCGACTATGGGATTCGAACCAGCAACCTTGGTAACAAGCTCAATGCTCTTAACCGCTAAGCTACCTGCCACACCAGTGGATGAATTTGTATGGCATTAGCGTGAAGAGAAATGCCATGAGTGTCATATTTCAGACTGTAATGGTGGCAGCAATGTGACAGAGTGTGGTCTTATTGTGCTGTACCCATCTCCCCCTAGTGGGTTTGGTGCTGCACTACAAGCATACGTGCACATAGAGACCTTTAAATCGATTCCGACATGTGAATCTTTGCTTTGTGTATTGTAGGTCAGGGCTTACCTACAGGGAACTACAAAGCTTATACACAGGGCTTTGTATTGGTGTTGTATTGGATTTGGCTCAGCGTTTTTCTAAGGCAGTGCTGCTTACCTTTCAGTGATGTTGGATTCCAGTCGGGCGAACTCATCGGACACCTCTCTGACGTTGTCCAGTAGGGTCTGTGAGCTGGTCAGGGCCTTGGCTTGGCTGAGGTCTGTCCCCAGCTGGCAGAATGACTTCAGTTGACCTGCCTCCTGCTCCTGCTCCGCTCTCAACTCCTGTAGTAGTAAGGTAGACACAGATGTGTTATCTGAAGCCTAACCTCCCCGAAAACCCTCTGCCTTTTTCCACTTCTCTGTTCAAAGATATCCATGGGTCTTTACTATTATTTATCATCCACCTCCTCTCACCTCTATGGTCTGTCTGTAGTCCTCCACACTGCGGTCAGGCTGTCCCGTGGGGCTCAAAGCTCTCAGCCTGGTCTGAGTAAAACCCTGCAGGTCCGTACTCAGTCTCTCATAGTTCTCCAGCTTGGGCAGGAGCCCCCGGAGCTCAGCCTCCCTCTCGGCCTGCTTGGCCTGTGCCGCGGCGTAGTGCCGGCTCAGGCGCTCTAGTGACCCCTGGAGCCCGGAGGCCGTGGAGGCGTCAGAGCTCTGGAGCAGTTTGGAGACAGAGTCGCAGGTGGCCTCCACACTGCCCTGTCTGGATAACAGCTCCTGGCGTAGTTTCTGGAACGGGTTAAAAGAAGCTCATGTAACACAACTGCAAAGTGGAAGTGTGTATTAGATGTGAAGGCAACATTTTTTAAATAATAGTCAGTAAGGTAAAAAAAGAATAAGAGATAATTCTCATAAACAGTATTCCAGCAGCTGCAGGTTATTCCATATTCCATTGTGGACCTGTATTTTTACTATGGTACCTGATTCTGTGTGAGGGCGTCCCGGACAGCCTGGGCGGTGGGTTGGACGGGCCCGGGGGTCAGCAGCAGGCCGTCCAGCCAGGCTAGCAGGCCCGTCAGTCCCTCCTGGACACTGACCGACTGGGCTACGGACGTCTGGAGCTGCTCAGCCCGCTTGGACACGGACTCAGACAGAGAGCTGAACCTCTTCTCCAGACCATCTGAGAGAGAGAGAGGAAGGATGAGAGAATGTCAGGGTGATTACTTTTCTCCATTACGATAGAGACTCGTTTGTTTAGGTGGATGGATTTAAAAAGACATCAACAGAGATGGTGGTGTTCAGTAAGACAAGTAGATACACTGCAGGATCTATGAGGATGTGAAGGGATGAATAAGATATAACAATATAGAAGGTTATGAACGGCAGAACAATAGATACACACTACCGTTCAGAAGTTTGGGGTCACTTAGAAATGTCCTTGTTTTCCATGAAAACATACATGAAATGAGTTGCAAAATGAATAGGAGATATAGTCAAGACGTTGACACGGTAATAAATAATGATTTTTCATTGAAATAATAATTGTGTCCGTCAAACTTTGCTTCAAATAATCCTCCATTTGCAGCAACTACAGCCTTGCAGACCTTTGGCATTCTCCTTGTCAATTTGTTGAGGTAATCTGAAGAGATTTCACCCCATGCTTCCTGAAGCACCTCCCACAAGTTGGATTGGCTTGCTGGGCACTTCTTACGTACCACACGGTCAAGCTGCTCCCACAACAGCTCAATAGGGTTGAGATCCGGTGACTGTGCTGGCCACTCCATTATAGACAGAATACCAGCTGACTGCTTCTTCCCTAAATAGTTATTGCATAGTTTGGAGCTCTGCTTTGGATCATTGTCCTGTTGTAGGAGGAAACGCTTTGGCTCCAGTTAAGCGCCGTCCACAGGGTATGGCATGGCGTTGCAAAATGGAGTGATTGCCTTCCTTCTTCAAAATCCCTTTTACCCTGTACAAATCACCCACTTTACCATCACCAAAGCACCCCCAGATCATCATATTGCCTCCACCATGCTTGACAGAGGGCGTGAAGCACTCCTCCAGCATCTTCATTTTTTCTGCGTCTCACAAATGTTATTTTTTATGATCCGAACACCTCAAACTTAACTTAGTCTGTCCATAACACTTTTTACCAATCTTCCGCCGTCCAGTGTGTGTTCTTTTACCCATCTTAATCTTTTCTTTATATTGGCCAGTCTGAAATATGGCTTTTTCTTTGCAACTCTGCCTAGACGGAGGGAATCCTGGAGTCGCCTCTTCACTGTTGACGTTGAGACCAGTGTTTTGCGGGTACTATTTAATGAAGCTGTCAGTTGAGGACTTGTGAGGCGTCTGTTTCTCAAACTAGACACTCTAATGTACTTGTCCTCTTGCTCAGTTGTGCACCGGGGCCTCCCACTCCTCTATATTCTGGTTAGAGCCAGTTTGCCCTGTTCTGTGAAGGGAGTAGTACACAGCGCTGTATGAGATCTTCAGTTTCTTGGCAATTTCTCATATGGAATAGCCTTCATTTCTCAGAACAATAATAGACTGATGAGTTTTAGAAGAAAGTTCTTTGTTTCTGGCCATTTTGAGCCTGTAATCGAACCCACAAATGCTGATGCTCCAGATACTCAACTAGTCTAAAGAAGGCCAGTTTTCTTGCTTCTTTAATCAGAACAACAGTTTCCAGCTGTGCTAACATAATTGTTTTCTAATGGGTTTTCTAATGATCAATTAGCCTTTTAAAATGATAAACTTGTATTAGCTAACAACGTGCCATTGAAATACAGGAGTGATGGTTGCTGATAATGGGCCTCTGTAGGCCTACGTAGATATTCTATTAAAAACCTGTCGTTTCCAGCTACAATAGTCATTTACAGCATTAACAATGCCTACACAGTATTTCTGATCAATTTGATGTTATTTTCTTTCAAAAACAAGGACATTTCTAAGTGACCCCAAACTTTTGAACGGTGGTGTAGTTGTGAGCTTGTGTACCTGCAGTGCTGATGATCTCGGCAGCTCTGAGAGTGGGGGACTCCTGTGTGTTAGCCAGCTCTCTGCCTGCCCTCCTCACCTTCTCCAACTGGACTGACCGCTCCGCCAGCTCATCCTGCAACAGCTGACCAGAACACAGGGAGAGAGGGGGAAGAAAAAGAACAGAAAAGGGGGGAAAAGGAGGAGACATATTGAGGTGCAGGGAATGGAAAACAGAGTTCTACCCTCTCCTCGCAAAGATTGAGGCGCTGATAATGTCGCCTCGTTCAGTCACATGTACATACTGTATAAAATAATTCCGCACACCCCATCTACTTCTATACTCTCACCTGTACGGCCCGCAGTGTGTTCTGTAGTGTCTGTGTGTCCGTCTCTCCGCCGGGTCCGGCTATACTCTGATTCTGCTCCTGGGTGCTGAGCCAGGTGTGGAGCGACACAGCCTCGTCCTGGTACTGCTGGTAGCGTTCCAACAGACCCGACAGACGCCCCCCCAGATCTGACGACTGGAAAAGGAGGGGGGCGGGGAGTAAGCATAGATCAAAAAAAGATGAACAGGACACCATCTCTACTATGAAAGCAGAGCAATATTGAATATCTTTACACACAGCCTCAACTATGGTTATGGCTATAATATTGATTATAATATATTGTAGTTATATAAAGAGAATGTAAAATAATGAATAAGGCTTATATTTCAAAGGGACCTTGACTGAATATAGTGAGTCTTTCAACACAATCCCTGCCATTGTGGATATGCTCCTAGTATGTATTGGTACACCAAGCACAGTGGTAATGAAGAATACAATCCCCCTACTCTATATGAGACCCACCTTGGTGTGCAGCCCGGTGTAACGGTGGTTGGCATCCTGTAGCTTGTCCGTGACCAGCTGCTTGGTCTCTTCCAGGGCTGGGTCAGACCCTCCTAGCTTCTCCAGAGCCCCCTGGACAGAGTCCAGCACCTTCTGACCAGAGATGGACACGAAGCGCAGGTCTGCCTTGTGGCAGATCACATCCTCCGCCAGCTGGAAGACAATAGGTTCCAGGTCAGTTCGATACAGTCAAGAATGTGTTCAGTTACAACGTTTGAAACAGTCAACTTAGTGTCTTTAGTATCATGACTGTGTATACAGCTGACAGTAGGAGTGAATATTGCTACCAACTGCCAATATAATCCCTGAACTATTGTTACAGTAAGCCTATATTCTTGCATCTTGATAATGTAAACCATCTCTCTCTGGCTATGCAATGTAGCTTTCTCTCTAGCTCACACTAGTCTAGGAAAATCAAAAAACAACATGTACCTTCTTGTGCGCTTCCAGTCTCCCCTTCAGGCCCTGGGCGTCCGTCTCTCCTTCCCCTAAGGAACCCAGCTCCCCCTCACTCTGTTCCAGCCAGGTCCCCAGGCCTCCGTGCTCCTGGAGGAACTTGGCCAGCTCGTCCTTAAGGGCCTCAGAGCGCCTCAGCCTCTCCTGGCAGGCCCGCAGCTTCTCCTGGTGTTGGGTCTGGAGCTGGTCTAGCTGGTCCCGCAGACGCCGTTTCTCCTCGGCTGGCACGGCCGTGTCGGGCTGGTCCAGGAGGGATCGAGCGTTCTGGGACACCTGCATCAGCTGGGCCTGCTGGGCCTGGAGCTGCTGGAGCTCCGTCTGTAGATGGGTTAAAGATCAAAGATCATAATGGGTCAGAGAGAGCCAAAAGGTAGGGCTCATCTCACATAGTCTGGAAAGGAGATGAGAGGAAGGATGCAAGTTGACTGTCATTCAATAACCTCTGCCAAGCACCTAAAAAGGCGGTTTTAATACCCTTTTCTGAAAGCATTACGTTTCATAGTGCATTTAATTGTATACCACAACATAAACAAATGTCCCTTTTGTAAATAAGCAGCAAGGAGAATGTCTGACCTGGAGCATGTCACTGTGCGATTGTAGTCTTCCCTCTGGCGAGGAGGGGTGGTCTGTAACAGTCATGTCAGTTCCTATTCTCCCAGGCTGGTTCAGGGAGGAGAGCTCCTCCAGCAGCGAGTCGATCTGACACCAGGTCTCCTGCAGCTCCTCTACTGCCTTCGCCTATAGGGGAAAAAAATAGAGGGGAAACGTGATCAAACAGCACAGATCGCGGTGAGTGTATATTTCCACCAATGAAAGTGCAGTCAGGGAAAGAAAGGCCCTTCACCATAATTGACACAGAAAAGGAAAGAGCTTTTCCTCTGGTTTAATTGCCAGCAGCATTCCACCCTGCATACCACTGCTGGCTTGCTTCTGAAGCTAAGCAGGGTTGGTCCTGGTCAGTTCCTGGATGGGAGACCAGGTGCTGCTGGAAGTGGTGTTGGAGGGCCAGTAGGAGGCACACTTTCCTCTGGTCTAAAAAAATATCCCAATGCCCCAGACATTGCCCTGTGTAGGGTGAGGTCTTTCGGATGGGACGTTAAACGGGTGTCCTGACTCTCTGAGGTCATGAAAGATCCCATGGCACTTATCGTAAGAGTAGGGGTGATGACCCCGGTGTCCTGGCTAAATTCCCAATCTGGCCCTCAATCCAACACGGTCACCTAATAATCCCCAGTTTACAATTGGCTCATTAATCCCCTGTAACTATTCCTCAGGTCGTTACTGCAAATGAGAATGTGTTCTCAGTCAACTTACCTGGTAAAATAACGGATAAAATAAAAACACTGTAGCTATTTCCATAGTAATTTTTCACTACTCAAAACAGTATCCATAAAGATTTGGACCTTGGTTCCTTATAGACGGCAATAATAAAATCTACGTGCTGTGTTAGACAGCAGCGCTGCTACTTTAGGCTTACCCGCTGTGTGTTCTGTTGGACGGTGGTGCTGATGGCCGTGTCCAGCTGGGCCAGGGAGGAGTCGGCCGTGTCGGTTAGGGCACTGTACTGCTCCTTCATACGGGACAGCGCCCCCTGGAGGTTGGCCCTGTCCTCTGGACTCAGACTGTCACCGTGCTCCGCCAGGAACTCCTCCACCGAGCGGATGGTCTCCGCCACGCCCTCGCCTCTGGTCAGCAGGTCCTTCTGTACTTCCTGGGGGAGGGGGAGAGAGAGAGACAGAGAGGGGGGGGGGGTCAGATATAGAGAGGTTACAGGTAGTGTGGCATATTCCCCTGGAGCAGGCCATACAAAATTGCATGTGAAGAGAAAGGAAATACATGCAGTGTTAAGACGCTCCTACAGTTCGAACGCAGCCGAGCTCCTATAACTGTAGGGTCCTCAAAGAGACCCAGCAAGGTCAGAACCGGGCGACATTAGAAGTCTGGGAGCAACTAAAACAACACAGGTGTTATCTCCTTTCTTCAGCCAAGGATGTGATAAACACAGCGTTTCCCCTCACCTTTAGCTCGCTCTGTTTCTGCTGCAGCACATTCACGTCACCCGACTCTGCTCCCGCTCTTTGATTGGCCAGCACGCTGGCAGCTCCAGCCAACCACATTGTAAGGCCTTCCAATCTCTGTGAGCACTCTGCTTTGTGCTGCTGCACCACCTGGAGAGCCACGGACGACGGTAGACAGAGAAAAATGTAGGCAGAGAGAGAGAGTGAGAAAAGTAATATTGCACGTTTTGCTAATGAACAGTGGTCAGTCCACGACGTTGAATCAGACCATAATTGTCATTTTCCAGTCAGCTGAGCAGGAACACACAAAAAGCAGATCTTTTTACATTTCTCTTCAACACCCATTCACACTTCCATTATGTGCAACGCTTGCCTGTTTCTAAACCCTTTAAAATGTCATTTATATGTCACACTTTGCCAGACGTCGAGCATGATGTGTCCAGAATTCACACAGACAGCCAGACAGCTCGATAGATACGGACACAGCATCATCAACAGGTTAGTCGAGCCAAAACAACAACGATAACACAAAGACAATCAAACAAACGGTGTCCTCGTTTGCCCCTTTGTTCCTTCCTCCCCATGTCATACAACAGGGGAGAAGAGGACAAAAGGAAAGCCTTCAAGCCACAGCAAGGCTTCTCGGATTTAAAAACTCTCTAGCCTTTTCCGTGGCGGCGCAAGCGTATTTCCTTCTGTGGCAAATCTGGAAGAGCAAGGCAGACATGTTAATTCACACAGGTGTTATACAGGGACACATGCAGAGGAGCAAACACACATTGGGCATAGAAGCTTGTGGTGAGAGTAGTAATACCGGTCCATATACGGTGTCTTAGCCTTCGCAGCAGCAGCGGTTGTTTGCTAATGTGATGTAAGTGATCAATTTAGACACAAATGTGGTAAATAATAATTATTTTTGAAGTTGGCATATTTGCTTTGATGGACATGATTAATAGTATGGGATAAGGGTTAGCCAGATACAGAAAGTGATAGAAAGTGAGAATTGAAACAATGATAGCATGACCACAATCGTTATATGGTAAAGTATGTTATTACGGATGATTGAATGTATTGAAAATGTATATGTTAAACATGCATTCCAGAACTCCAAATGGGATTGCGCAACATAGCCAGCGGTTTGCAAACCTCTCTCTCCCTTGCACTCTGTCTTTCTCTTTCTCTCTCCTTCTCTTCCTCTTCTTTTTCTTTGTGCCTGCGCTGCCTCTCCTCCTCCCTCTCTCTCTGGGCGGCGAGGGTGTCGATCTTGGCGTGGGCTTGGCCAGCGGCTCGGTGGAAGCCCCTCTGCAGCTGTTGGAGCTGCCCAAGGAGGTGCCTGCTCTGTTCTGGAGCCAGGTCCTGAGCCCGCTCCGAGATGAACACCTGGATGTCAAAGGCAAGCGCGTTGACGTCATTGGAGCGCGCCGAGAGAGACGACTGCAACTCCTGAGGAAGGGAGATAGAAAGGAGAGATGATGATCTGAGGACGAGCTGAAAATGAAGCAACGTGACGGCTGAATCCGAACTAGGTTGTTAATTGCACACTGAAAGTGCACAAGAAGAGGGTAACGAGATCAAACTTGAAGTGTGGCGTGAGAGCGGCAACCTTGCATAGCTGGAGCTGTTGTGTGCACTGAGGAGGAGTCTCGCCCTGAGTTTGCCCATCCATTCCTGTCATTTGTGCCTCAGTCTCCTTCAGCCAGGAGAGAAGATCCTCTACTCGCCCTCCAAGTGACCTCTGTTCCCCAGTCACTGCCTCCTGAGAGAGAGAAACAAACAGCACTGTTTAGCAAAAGGTGCAATAGTGGATTAAACACCAAAAACACACAGATCTCATCTTTCAATCCACTGTCCCATTACCTTATGTGCCTCTCTGTGTGCGCGCAGCCCCTGCAGGATGCTTTCTGAAACCCCTCTGGCAGCCTCGTAACCTCGAGCTAAGCTTCGCCCATCCTTTTCCAAGGCCAATAGTAGCTGAGGTGGTACTTCCTGTGGGCGGGGCTCCAGCAGCTGCCCAGCAGCATCCACTTCCTTTTTGACCTGGGATTCTAAATCCCAAAGTTCTAGATCCAAGGTCTGAGATAAAAGGTTGGTCAATTTTGAAACCTAAGATTTCCATTGTGGTAACATCATAGATCATACATTTGCAGGTACTAAATCTCTTACCTCTGTCTGTTTGATGATGTCATCAAGGGCAATGAGGCTGCGACCAATCGACTGTTGCTGCTGCTGCTTGAGGCGAACCTCGATGTGTCTCACCATAGAGAGCAGAGCCACAATTTGCTGGTCATGTTCCAGGAATTCCTGGCGGAGCAACGAGGACTGATGGAAAGGGAATGTCAGATAAGCATCAGTCTGAATGGCATTCGACAGCTTGTTACTGGGTTACACAATACAGATAATGTATGATCAAGTAGAGACAATTTGCTTTTCACCTACTAAATGCATCAATTGCTTACCTTTCCTGTCTTAGCTGGGCTCTTCTCTTTCCTTATCTCCAATTCTTGGATTTCTCCATCCTCCTCCTCCTCCCAGCTCTCAGTTGTATCAGATTCGGGCACCTCTGTTGTATCAGATTCAACCATCTCATTTGCATCAGACTGTGGGCTCTCGTCAGACCAGGACTGTCCTGATTCTGTGGACTCCTCAAGGGAGTGTTCCTCAATACACTCAGTTTCACTGTCAAGTTTCTGCTCCTGTTGTTCTTGCTGCTGTTTCTTCTTCTTCTTCTTCTTCCCTTTGCCAGTAGTTTTTGCTGGCTGGGCAGCAGGTGCCAAAGATGCCTCCTCAGGTGTACTAATTCTTAGTTGTTCAATGTCCTTGCCAGGAAGATCAGTTTGTTTGCTCAGAGACCTGTCCTCCTCAGTATCTTTCTCCAGATGTGCATCCATTTCCTCTGTGGTCTTAGCAGTCTGGGTACCTGGAGCCACAGAGGCCTTGACCAGATGGGCACCTGACATGGATACAAGGGCTTCAGGAGAGGCATCCACAACGCCAATAACACAATGGGTGTCTAGGTGGACATCCTTCTCAGGTGTACCAATCCTAAATTGTTCAATATCCTTGCCATGTGGGTCAATTTCTCTCCTCAAAGAAATATCCTCCTTAGTTTTCTCCTCAAGATGTGCATTGATTTGGTACGATGCAGCGGTGTGGGTTGATCTTTGTTGATTGGCGTCAACTCCACTAAGACTCTTGGTAGAGGCAGCCATTTTGTTCAGCTCCTCTGATTTACTGTCATGCTGCTCCTCAAGCTTCTGCTCATCCCCAAAGACGGAGCTCTCAAGATCCGCCGGTATGGATTTCACTTCAGAATCTGCTCTATTGTGGATGGATGGCTTCTCCTCTGTCGCAGGGTCAACTTTTTCTACCACTCTGTGCATCTTAGACTTTCTGTTCTTCTGATTTTTCTTTCTCGGCATCATCTCTTTAAGCTGGTCTGTTTGAGATGGTAGAACCGTCTCCTCTTTCTCCCCTTCTCTAGCCTGATCTGGTAGAACGTTCTCATCTTTCTCTCCTTCTTTAGCCTGGTCTGGTAGAACTTTCTCCCCTTCTCTAGCCTGGTCTGGTATAACTTTCTCCTCTTTCTCTCCTTCTCTAGCCTGGTCTGGTATAACTTTCTGCTCTTTCTCTCCTTCTCTAGCATGGTCTGGTAGAACTTCCTCCTCTTTCTCTCCTTCTCTAGCCTGGTCTGGTAGAACTTTCTCCTCTCTCTCTCCTTCTTTAGCCTGGTCTGGTAGAACTTTCTCCCCTTCTCTAGCCTGGTCTGGTAGAACTTTCTCCTCTTTCTCTCCTTCTTTAGCCTGGTCTGGTAGAACTTTCTCCTCTTTCTCTCCTTCTTTAGCCTGGTCTGGTAGAACTTTCTCCCCTTCTCTAGCCTGGTCTGGTAGAACTCTCTCCTCTTTCTCTCCTTCTTTAGCCTGGTCTAGTAAAACTTTCTCCTCTTTCATTCCTCCTTTAACCTGGTATGGCAGAGCTTTTTCCACTTCCTCTGCTGCTACAGGAATCATAGAATGGTGAGGCAGAACTTTCTCTCTTTCTCCTTCCTTCTTGTCAATTCCTTTACTCTCTTCTGGTGAAACCTCAGGACTCCCGACAGTCTTAACTTCCTCTACAGATGTCACCAAACTCTCCTTCTTCCCCACTCCCTGACGCAGTGCCTCTAGCTCATCTGCAGCTTGCTTCTCACTAACACCTCGCCCAAACACCTTCCTCAGGATACTCTCTTTTGCCTTCCGTAAAAGGGCTTCTTTGTCATTTGCTGCCCGGGGGGTTTTCTGAGTGAATTCCACCGCTTTTCTATCCTTATCCTCCTGTTGTCCAGTCTGTTGAGAAACCGTCTTCTCCCCATCTGAATCACTCTTTCCCACAATGTGCTCGCCTTCCCGCGTTTGCTCATCCTTAGAAATTCTATTATGAATGGATACTCTATCATGGATGGACGATCGCTCATCTGCCACAGATTCAACCTTTTCTGCTACTATGGTTATCTTAGACTTTTTGTCTAAGCTGTCGAGAACACCCTTCGTTACTGTCACTTCAGAACCTGCTTTATCACAGATAGATGGTATCTCCTCTGTCACAGGTTCAACCTTCTCTGTTGCCATAGGTATCTTAGACGTTTTGTTCTTCTCCACCCGTCTTTGGTCGGTGAAGACCTTATACTCTGTACCATCTCTCTCTACCTCAAGAGCATCTTCTGTAACTCCAAGCGGAACAGCAGAAGCTTCCCTTACTTTGCCAATATCTTCTGGATCTCCAAACCTCTCAACAGTCTGTGCCTTGGCACTTTCAAGTGCAGATTGAACATCTTGCACAAGGGACTCCTCTTTCTCATGTGGGGTAACATAACCTCTGGTGGACTCAACACCCTTTTCCTTAGATGGTACATTCTGGTCTTTGTTTTCCATTTTCTGAATATCAGCTTCTTCTGAGGGTCTTTGCTCAATGTCAACCTCCCCTTTTCCTTTCTTCTTATTCCTCCTCTTCTTTTTGCTCTTACCTTCAGCCTCCTTAGAAGGGGGTGATGCATGTCCAAGATCATCACGCTCTGTGACCTCAATCTTTGTGTCCCGCTCAACCTCCATTCTACCTTGCTCCACCACACTCTCAGTGCCGTCTTCGACCACATTTGTCTTCCCTTCAGCTCTCTCAACCAGTGTAGAAATATCTATGCTGCCCTGCTGATCCCTACCTTCTCTGCCAATGGCCCCAGTCGAGTCCATCCGTGGTTCTATGCCCATAGCAGACCGCCCCTGCTGCAAGACTGAATTACTTTCACCCACAGGTCTAGACCCCTTTTTGATATAATTTTCTGGTGGTCGAACAGTAACATCTTGCGGAGTCGCCATCTCCTGAAGGGCCTGCTGAACCCTTTTCTCCGCATTGATTGCAAACTGAGCCAACAAATTGATTGACTGGTCTGACTCGATGTCAAATGACTTCCCGGCTATTGAGACCTCTCCATCTTCCATCTCTTCTTCAATGTGTACAGAGCCATGGTGTTGCAGATCTTCTGACTGCTTGAACATTCCAGTTTCTAGAGTCTTTACAATGTCCTCTGTGATCATCAAAGGATTATACCCCTTTTCTGACTCTTCTGGATGTGGGGATAGAGAAAAAACTTCAGCGCTTTCAACAATTATTTTGGTTTGGCTGTCTGGACTGGATATTGATAATGTGACTGCAGGACTATAGGTCCCATCTGAAGAGGCAATGGGTGTTGAACTATCCTCATTGTCACGTTCTACTTCCGTGGAGCCCAAGTTGCCCTGGAGTTCTGCAGCCATTTCTCTGGATATGAGCCCATATTTGACAGCTTTTTTCAGGTTAGAGACTCTCTGCCCCGTGGAAGGGTCAAACAAGCCCCCTTTCAGAAGCTGGTTGGTGGCAATGAGCCTGGCCATGTGTTCTCCCACCAGCCCTTTCTTAGAGGCTTTAGGCAGAGGGAGCCTAGCTCCATTGGAAATATCAATAATCCCTCCAGTGTCTGCCTGGCTTTGCAACATTCTGAGCGCTGGGACCGGATCAACTTGTTGAGATGCAATTGCTTCAGCTAAATTCAGGATTTCACCTGTTTGCTTATCCTGGATTCCCTTGAAAGGCTTCACTTCCAAGAAGCGCTTTCCACTCTTAATGTCAATCTTGCCTTGGTTTACAAGGTCTGAGTAAGGCACAATTTGGGCACTTTGTGGATCCAACAAACCTTGTGTTACACCTGGAGAAACCATTGCTTTCTTGGCAGTGCTCTCATCGAGCAGACCATCGGAGACAGCCTCTGTCAATGTAAGTCTACAATTTAAATCAGGGTCCAAAATGGCACCTGTGGATGCCTGGAGGAGGGCAGCATCTGGGTTTGAAGAGAGGGCGACTTCCCCCTGACATGCTCTCTCTAACTCCCCCAGTTCTGGGGCAATGGCACGGTCTATCAGACCTCGCAGCAAAGCATCAGCAACTGACAGTCTAACTCCAGAGTTGTGGTGCACGATGCCACCCTCTGCCACTTGCTGGGACAAAGCTTGATAGACTTCCTCCTGCCCAAGCAAACCTCTTTCAAGGGCCAGCTTTAGGGGAACAGGTGACTTCGTTTTGGGATCGACAACCCCATCCATTTGCAGCTGCAACGTTGCTTTGGTTTGCGCTGAATCTGGGTCTGAGTATTTTCCACGGTATGACTTCTCCAACGCAACTAGCTTTTCTCTTTGGTCCTCCTCTATCAGCCCAAGGTTGGCTGCCAGGGTAACAGACACTTTCTTATCCCTTCGCAGGTCAACCACTCCCCCTGAGACCACCTGGGCCTCCAGGAGCCGAGCAGCTGTGTTGGAGTCTATCAGGCCTGCCTGAGCAGCATCCTTCAGGGTACAGATCTTCCCCTTCTCTACATCCACTACCCCTGCTAGGGTTTTCTCTGATTTCAGCACACTCCACATCAGGTCTTCGTCAAGCAGACCCTCCTGCATCACATCCTCCATGCTCAGAGATTCGCATGCGTTGACATCCAGGAAACCTCCGAAAAGTCCTGCCTTGGCCATCAGCTTGACTGCAGTGTGTCCAGGGAGGACCCCCTGAGCCACGGCTTCATCTGGGAGAAGCCGCTGCCCTCCTTCCATCAGTAGACCCCCTTGGTGAAGCTCTGAGGTCAACCTTTCCAGCTCAACATCCTCCTCACTCTTCACTGCTGCTGCCTCTAAACTCATAACTTGGGGTGGGGTCTTCACTGTGACCCTCTGAGGATCCTTCATAGTATGTTTAACTCCAACACTCACAGGCATGCTGTCATTTTCATTAGTCTCTGATGGTGGAATAGGGTTGGCATGAGATTGGGTTGGCATCAGAGTCTCTGCCTCGGTCTTAAATGGTGCTGAGTACATTTCTGAGGCTCCTACAAGTGTGCCGCCAATGTCTTCCATGATTGAGTCCGTATCCTTTGTCTTTTTGTGACCTCTATCTCTTGCTCCCTCTGATTCAATCTCTACCAGCCCCTCTTCATACGAGCCTGTAATTAATTGCTTTTCTGGTAGTCCAGCTGAGGGCAGGACACTTTCAAAAATAACAATTTCATCCTTGTCACCTTTTACTTCTCTATGTACACCTCCATCTACCTTCTCACTTATTCTCATGGTTGAGTAAACATCTGCCTGTCCCATCTCCTGAACTCCAGTTTGCTTAGCCTGCAATATCATGTCAGATGTACCATCCCATCCTTGACTATCAGCTTCTTCTACCATCTTTCTGGAGGAAATACATTTTTCAGACGAGCTGAATTTTGCACTCTTTTCCTGGACCTCTCCGATTTCCCTTGCCTGCTGATTATCCGCCAAACTTACAATTGGCACTACTTCCATAAACTCCTGTCTCTGTGAAGTCAAACTCAACCCTGACACCACCACTCCAGGTATATGATCCACATTTATCAGACCAGTAGCAACCTTGACAAGTTCCACCAGCTCAGGCTCGAGCAGCACTAAGCGCTGGCCAGAATGTGCATCTATATAACTGTGGGTCATTAAATGGAAAAGCAGGTGGTGATGTGCCTGTTCCTCAGGGGCCATCTCCTCCAGAAATGAGGGGAAACATGTGTGCTCTGAGGAAGAGGCAGGTGGTGAGGAGGGAGGGGATGACCCAGTGGAGCCCCAGCTTAGGCGATTTAGATTTGGGGAGCCTGACTGGTTCATGTTGTGAAGCACATCTGGGATCTGAATCTCTTTCAGAATCTCAGCCACTTTGGGTTCAAGGACCTCCTTAGCCTGATTCAGGGACACGACCTTGGGGGTTTCAGGAAGGTACAGGGCACCTATCGTGTGGCGTTGTCTCAGGATGTTCAGAGCCAGCTCTCCCGAGATGACCCCTTGTTGTAGAGCCTCTGCAATGGGCAGCAGCTCCCCTGACTCAGGCCAGAGCATCCCCATAAAAGCCCAGAGGGACTCGAGCACCAGCAGGGCCAGATGAGGTGAGAGCAGGTCCCTCTGGATGGCTTCCTCCAACCCGAGGCGCTCCCCACTTACAGGGTCTAGTATCCCACCACTCTGCAGCTGGCGGGTCAGCATGGCACAGGCCAGTTCCTGGTCCATCAGATTGTGACGCACAGCCTCATCCACAGTCAGGTGGCGTCCCGTACGGGGATCAGCAATCCCACCAGCAAATAGCTGGGCCTCCAGCAATCTCACCGTAACTTGCCTGTCAATCAGATTCTCTTGGACAGCACGGAAAATCCCAACCTTCCTGCCGGAAGCGAGGCAGACGGTGCCTCCTGGCTGCTGTTTGACTGGCAGCAGATACAAGCCGGTGTCATCGCTGAGGACACAGCGCTGCTGCAGTTCGGACAGATTCAGCTTTTCTGCTGTGTTAGGGTCAACGAGCTCCCGCCGATTGACCCGTGACCTGAGCTTGGTGTAGACCCTTGGGCTCAGCAGGCCCATCTCTCCAGCACAATCCAGGGTCAGTCTTCTTCCTCCCAACTCCCTCAGGCCTCCTGTGTTCATCTGCAGCTCCAGGATACGCAGCCCCAACTCCTCTCTGATAAGGCCCTCCTCCATGGCTGCAGCCACTGGAAGGAGCTGGCCCTCCAGTTGTTCTGTCTGGTCGACAAGATGCAAGGCACTCTCCAGCTCTGCTAGGGATTGGCTGATGAGACTATCAATCAGGCCACAGTTGAAGCCCTCTTCCAGTGATAGGCTCACAGGGGAGACAGGCTGAAATAACCCACCCATGGTGAGCTGGGCCTCCAATAAGACATGGCAGGTGTCCTGATCAATGAGGCCACGCTGAGCAGCTTGGAAGACTGGGACAGTTTCCATGGTGCCCAGGTCAATAACTCCGCCAATGGCAGCTTGGCTCTGTGAAGAGAAACAAAGTAAGTGAATATTTGAACTTACTTAACAGTCTGATGAGTATTTTGCTGAGGAACCCATAGCCCGTAAGTATCCACCAAAAAAAAACAACCTTTACCAAAGAGTCATAATAATTATTTTGACATAATTACGGTGATAAAAGCATATTTCAATAGATACAATACGATATAATATTAAACTAGTTCCCCCCCCCCTCCCCTTTTCTCCCTAATTTCATGGTATCCAATTGGTAGTTAGTCTTGTCCCATTGCTGCAACTCCCCTACGGACTCGGGAGAGGCAAAGGTCAGGAGCTTCTTGACACTGCTTGCGGTAGCCAGCCGCACCAATGTACAGCTGACGACCGAAGTCAGCGTGCAGCGTGCATGTGCCAGGCCACCACAAGGAGTCGCTAGAGTGGGATGGGACAAGGACTTTCCTGACCGGCCAACCCAATTGTGCAGCGCCTCATAGGTCTCCCGGTCGAGGCTGGCTGCGAAACAACCTGGGATCGAACCCGGGTCTGTAGTGACGCCTTTAGCACTGCGATGCAGTGTCTTAGACCGGCAATCTTTTGCACCCACTTTTCTCTTTCAGCATGGCACAAGAACACTTACCTCTGTTCTACAAAGCACTATGCATGGCTACATAGAGAACAGAAATGCAGAGAACCAATATACCAGGAAACCTCCATAAGGGAGGTAAAAACAAACAGCAAAGGAAGGAGAGAAAGACTGATCAAAGAGAAGATAAAGCTAGAAAAAGGCAGGTCAGATTGGAAGCAACGGTAAGAGAAAGCGAGCACTACTTACCGTACGGGGCTGGCCCGTGATGCGCAAACACTAACAGGCCGAGGGCTCGGCAGATTGAAGAGCGACAGGTGAGAAGCTTGGCGTTAGGATTCTGCATGCCATCTACCTGAGGCGCTGCCTGGATGGCCCTGACTCGCCTGACTGACACTCCATTTCAATCCACTCGCTATACTGTAACCTCCATAGGTTCTGGACCATTCTCTAGCTATGGCACAATTTACTTTGGACTACGGTTAATTGAAATGGATTTTCTCAAATCTGACTGACATTGAATCCACAATGGACTGATTCTTTGCTCACTGGCTAAGTGGCAGAATACAACTTAACTTAAACAGAGATAATAGGACTTTGCCTAACTACAGTCCCTTAACTACAGTCCCTTAACTACAGTCCCTTAACTACAGTCCCTCTTATCCTTTGCTGAGAGCTGGATGTCCTTGATTCTCTTCTGGCAGCTGTTAGTGATTTTGAAGCAAAATGCTGATTATTTCACACATATTAATGCATTAGACGGCACAAACATATACACACACACACACACACACTGTGATCTGGACACATCATGCTCAAATGGTGACGTGGGGGTTTGCGTAGCTGGCCTCTGGTGCTCACACGAAGCCGACACTGGCAGTTAGACATTCTTCTCTGACAAGTGATTTGATGCAACGTGTGTACATTCTTCCTGAGTGTATAGAACTACCCAGAAAACCACACACACACACCATTAATAAAATACACACTCGTGGGTGGGAAGGTACGCGCGCACACACACCAACACCAACACACTCACTCTCATACATTATATATCACTGATACACTCACATACCATCACATTTGGATGGATGTATATAGGGGGGGGGGGGACATGACAGCGTGGTTGGATTTCGACTACGTGAACGAGTATGCGCAACGCGTTTACGAAGAGTAATGGGCTTTTGTAGGTTCATGGATGAATAGCAAGGTCGCATACAGAACATGGTGCGGGGACAGTAAATGACCATTGTAATTTAGGGTCACACCTATTGTCTACGAATGAGTGCTCAGAGGTGATGTGGAGCATATGGACGGGTGACTATCTCGTGACCATGAAGGCGGGCGTTGAGGGCACTCCTCCTATCAAAAAGCTACTATAGCTAAATGGTAGCATGACTTCTTTGGCTCTACGACTGCTACACCAATAGGGGGCCATAGACTAGCCATTATGCAGATGTATTCGATGATAGTGGTGATGACAAGTCACATGATTGCAAGCGGGTTGTCGAGTGCAAGTGAGGGGGGGGGGGGGCTCACTCCATGCAATTACATTAAATGTTTGTTAAAGCAAACCAAGTCTATGAGTCGACAAAATTCATTATGGGGGATGATGGTGGTGGTGGTGGTGATGATGATGATGGGTGTCAAATAAATGCACACGGGGTGACGGGCGACACACAACATGCGACACACTCTCGCTTGCACACAAACACGGCTCGTGAGCCTATTCCATTTCAGAATCTCAAATTCACAAAAAGGCAGACAGACATTGCCAGTGAGCAACACACTTGAACAGCAACGTCGTAAGCTCGCATTGGCAACTCGCTAGTGAGTTTATGGTTGTAGCCGCAACCTCCCTTCTCCTCCCTCTTTCCGGGCACCCTCCCTCCATCGGCTCTACCTTTCTCTGCTCCTCTTTGGCCTGCTCTTGCTCCAGCTGTTGCAGTCGGGCGGTGGAACGGTCACACAGCTGGCTGTAGGTGGCCGTCAGCTCATCCAGCTGGGAGGTCACCTGGACACGTTCCTCTGGGGACAACCTAGAGGACAAACATTCCTATCAGTTTGAACTTGTATGTGTGTGTGTGTGGTGTGTGGATAAAGGTGAGATGTTAACGAGCGAGTGTACAGTAGTCGTGTGTTTATACAGTGGTATGCATGTGCGTAGGAGAAATCTGAACTTACTTGCTGGCCTGTTTAGACATCAGGAAGACTTGGGTGTTCCTGATAGCCTGAGTCACCTCCTCCTTCTTAGCCGCTAACTGCTCACCGACAGCCTAGAAACACAACTCAAATGATTAAAACAAGGTGATAGAAAAAGAACACCGGTATATTCATTTGATAGGCTAAGAGAGCGTGCTACAAGACAGACCAGCGGATGAATACAATCCAATAAGATACTAGATGCATTTAATAATATTTCTGGACCTGCTGCGCCGCGATGGATGACTCGGCAGAGGTGCCCTGGAGGCCCTTGACCCAGCCCAGCAGCTCTGACACCTGGCCCACCCTCTGCTGCCTCTCCTCCTCCACCTCTTTCTGTGGGGGGGCGATACGGGGACATGTCATCATGATAGAAATGTATTGGCAGGGTACAGACAACAAATCCCAGGAACACAGAGGAAGGTTGACGAAACCAAAAAACAGAGAGCGAACGAAAGAGCGAGACATACCTCTTCCTCCTCGAGTCTCCTCAGTGCATCGCTGATGTACTTGACGTGTTGCGTCGTCAAGGTAACCAGGGCTGTGTAGCGTGTGCGCAAGTCCATGAACTGGAATGGCAAAGAAATGTTTCTGCTCTTGGCTTCACACACAGACATTGACACATATTTGTCTGTAAATACATTGCGCCGATCGTCTCCCTCTCCTTACCTCCTGCGTGATGGCGTCTGATGAAGAGTGCATCCTCCTCCTCTTAACAGTGGATTTCTGGGTCGACTCCACAAAGGCTTTGAATGTCATCAGTTGTAGCTCGTAGTCCTGATGGACAAATATGGATACATGTAACGTTGTGACAATGAACTGATAAAATATATAGTTTTATGTTTTATTGGTATAGGACATTTTGTGTGGAAATTGGGTATGCAATCAATCAATCAATCATTCAATCAATCATATGTATTTATAATCCAGTAACCCCGTAGCCCACCTCAATTCAAAATGTATGACTTGCGAAAAACACCTAGCATGAATTATCATATTTTTGGACATCAAATGAAAACGTTCGTAAAACAATATGTGGAGACTAACAGTGAAATGTTTACTTAGTGGTCCTTTTCCAATCATCCAAAAACGTGTCTTTACATTACAATGGCAAAGTGCTGTGGTACTGTACCTTGACAGAGGTGCAGTACTGTTTGGAGTGGGTTTGGCACTCGTCTAGTTTGGTCTGGTTCTTTTCGATCTCGGCTACTAATGCCTGAGGAGGGGAATCAGGCCCATGAGAAAAGACGTCATTTACAAAAGTCACTCAATCGCAGTCAGATCATTCCATTCGTTTCAATAGCCATTAGTCTCAATAGCCTATTTAAAACAAAGCTATCGTTCATCTCTCTTTCTTTCAATGAACCTTTCTCTATGGCTGGGTCAATATCTATCTGCTGTGTAGTCCTTCTCTCTCTTTCTGTCGGTCTCCTTGGATCTGTCTTCCTGCCTCGATCGGTCTCCATCCATCCCTCTCACCGTTTGTTCTGCCAGTTGTTCAGACAGGACTCTGCTGTCAGTCTGTCCAGGCTGGGTGTTCTCCTGTCTCTCAGTGGTCTCCTCTATCCAGTGGATCAGAGCAGAGTGTTCGTCTCTGTACTGCTGCAGGACTGAGCCCAGGGCCTTTAGCTCGGCTCGCCTGGAACAACGAGGAGGAAATCCACGCACACAAACACACCACAACATTCAATAAAGTACCCAATCAGTGATATGGGTCTATGCCATGGTTCCCCAACTGGCGGACCGCGGGTGGTATAATTTGGCCGCCCATGTTTTCGGAGCTAAAATAAATAAATACAAATATATTTTTTGTTGTTGAATTTTCATTGTTGGACATAAAATACCATAAAAACAACAGCAATTTTTTGGAAATCTGTTCCCAAGCATAATAGAGAGACTGTATAATAGTGAAGGTATAATCATTATAATTGATTGGATTTATGTAGCACTACTCTACCGAGGTACTCAAAGCACTTTACATAGTAGGGTGAAACTCACCTCACCGACCACCAACGTGTAGCACCCACCTCAGTGATGCACGCAGACCATTTTTGTGGCAGAACTCACAACACACAGCAGCTATCAGTTGGAGAGGTGAGGAGTGATATATGCCAATTAAGAATGAGGGGGGATGATTAGGTGGCCATGATGGAATGTGGCCAGATTGGGAATTTAGCCATGACACCGTGGGTGAACACCCCTACTCTTACAATAAGCGCCGTGGGATTTTGAATGACCACAGAGAGTCAGGACAGCCATTTTAACAATGTTCTCAAATGTAATCACGGTTTGAAATGACGATGTTTTAGTCTGTTTGGGCTTGTTGTGGTCAATTTGCAGTCAAATGGTTTTTTATTACGTTCCGGACCCCCGACCACCCGCTCAAGAAAGAATGGTCTTTGCGCGTCTCTATTTCACATTTGACCAGAACGGTGGTTTTCCAAATCTGTCCCCATCTCAAGGACATACTGTATTCATTTAAGTGTAAACCTACAGTACAAACACCGAGTAAGGCTTAAGTTTAACATAAGACTTCCATAAAAATGAGATGACTAACAGTGACTCCAACCATCCATCCGTCCACCACTCACCGTGTGTCCATCTGTCTCTTGACTCCGGCCCACCTCCCGGTGAGCTGGGCGGATTTCTCCTGGTAGCGCTCCAGCTCCGGGCTGCGGTCTGGGTGGAGCCTGTTCAGCTGAGTCCCCGCCTCTCGGGCCTTCTGCACCACCGACTGCAGGGAGCTCAACACCCCCTCCTGGTCCTCAAGCTCCGACTGCCACGTCTGGAGGGAGGGGGGCAGAGAATCAGCACGCGGACACACTCTAACAAACAAATCCTAATCTTGATCCATGCAACGCCTACGGGGCCATCAATAACTTTTTCATGCATTTGTACAAACATTTGTACAGTATCTGAATTAGTGGGATATTAGTGGATAGTTTGTTCTTTCATTGTATCTGCCAGTCTCTTACCCTCAGTTGTTCCCGTAGGGCCTGGATGGCGTTGGCGTCTGCAGGGACGATGTCCTCCTCACTCAGCCTGCTCTCGTATCTCTTCACCTGGCTCTCTGCGGCCTGCAAGCTGTGGATCAGCACATCCACTGTCTTCAGCCTGGGCGAAAGGGGGAAGCACGCAATACTTTGTCAAGTATATTGGTTAAGAGACCTCTTTGGGCTAGGTGGCAGTATTCGGCAGGCGAAAACCTGAGGAAACTCCATCTGTTTTTTTGAGCTCCCAGGCCATTCATATGGGCCTATTGAATGTCCAACCAAAAAGCACCCAGATTGCAGTACCTATGGCTTCCACTGGATGTCAGTCTTTATAAAATGTGTTTTTCGAAAAATCAACAAGTAGTTGTAGTTTTTCGAAGTTGTCCCTCGTTAGGACTCTAGTCTTGTGGCGCTCGTGAGTGAGGGTGCGCACTTTGTTATCTATCTCCGGTATTGAACATACTACATTCCATTTTAAATGTGATTGTTTATTTACATATTAGGGTACCTGAGGATTGATGAGGGGGGGCGCTGTCCTCAGACAATCAAATGCTATGCTTTCGCCGTAAAGCCTATTGTAAATCGGACAAAGCTGTTCGATTACCAATATTCCAAGCTAAAGAATGATGTATGACACTTGTATTTTCATGAATGTTTAATATTAGTATTTTTGTATTTTGAATTTCGCGCTCTGCAATATCACCGGATGTTGTCGTAGTGGAACTCTAGCGGAACACCTAACCCAAAGAGGTTTTAAGAGAGAGTACTTTGAGTGTGTGTGTTTGGCCTACGTACTTGCGCAGGTAGACAGAGGAGAGGTTGTGTAGTCTGTCGATCTTCTCCACAGCCAGGTTGAGTTCAGAGCGCAGCACGGGAACAGTGGAGGAGGTGGGCTTCTCCTCAAAGAAACTCACACAGCGACGCGACACCTCGCCAAGACTGGTCCGCAGACCATCCAGGTCCGACTGCAGCTTCTGACACCGGGAATAAGGGTTAGTCTTGATTTGCATATTCATTATGTAGAAATAAGTTGAAACATGAAAAGAAATGAAAGCAACTGAATAAAGTTAGTGCTGGTACCCTTTTTGTTGGTAGATGAATAAGAGCGTGTTAAGACTCTGGTGACCAGCAGATGGTGCTGTGGCACCATACTGACCTCTTGCTCTGCAATTTGAACAGTGTTGTCGACGCTGTTGCTCGATAGGTTGCTAGGGGGCAGAGTCTGAATGCCGCACATCAGCTTTTGCTCCGCCTCCTCCAGACGCAGTTTAATGTTCTGGAGCTCTGACAGGTAGGACCGAGAGACAGACTCATCCTTCTCCACTAGATGAGAGACACAGAGAGAGACAGAGACACAGAGAGAGAGAGAGAGACACACAGAGAGAGAGACACAGAGACACAGAGAGAGAGACACAAAGACACAGAGACAGAGAGACACAAAGACACAGAGAGAGACACAAAGACACAGAGACACAGAGAGACACAGAGAGAGACACAGAGAGAGACAGAGCAGACAGAGAGAGAGAGAGAGACAGGCAGAGAGAGAGAGAGAGAGAGACAGAGCAGAGAGAGAGAGAGAGAGACAGAGAGAGAGAGAGAGAGAGAGGCAGAGAGAGAGAGAGACAGAGACAGGCAGAGCAGACAGGCAGCGAGAGAGAGAGAGACAGGCAGCGAGAGAGAGAGAGACAGGCAGCGAGAGAGAGAGACAGGCAGCGAGAGAGAGAGACAGGCAGAGAGAGAGAGAGACAGGCAGAGAGAGAGACAGGCAGAGAGAGAGGCAGAGAGAGAGAGAGACAGGCAGAGAGAGAGAGAGACAGGCAGGGAGAGAGAGAGAGAGACAGGCAGGGAGAGAGACAGAGAGAGACAGGCAGGCAGAGAGAGAGAGAGAGAGAGAGGCAGAGAGAGGCAGAGAGAGAGAGGCAGAGAGAGAGAGAGAGAGAGAGAGAGAGAGAGAGAGTGAGAGAGAGAGAGAGAGAGGCAGAGAGAGAGAGACAGGCAGAGAGGCAGAGAGAGAGAGAGAGAGAGAGAGAGAGAGAGGCAGAGAGAGCAGAGAGAGAGAGAGAGAGAGAGAGAGAGAGAGAGAGAGAGAGAGGCAGAGAGAGAGAGAGAGCAGAGAGAGAGCAGGCAGAGAGAGAGAGACAGGCAGAGAGAGCAGAGCGAGAGAGAGACAGGCAGAGAGAGAGAGAGAGAGACAGGCAGAGAGAGAGAGACAGGCAGAGAGAGAGAGAGAGACAGGCAGAGAGAGAGAGAGACAGGCAGAGAGAGAGAGAGAGACAGGCAGAGAGAGAGAGCAGCAGAGAGAGAGAGAGGCAGGCAGAGAGAGAGAGAGACAGGCAGAGAGAGAGAGAGAGACAGGCAGAGAGAGAGAGAGACAGGCAGAGAGAGAGAGAGAGACAGGCAGAGAGAGAGAGAGACAGGCAGAGAGAGAGAGAGAGACAGGCAGAGAGAGAGAGAGGCAGAGAGAGAGAGAGACAGGCAGAGAGAGAGAGAGAGACAGGCAGAGAGAGAGAGGGCAGAGAGAGAGAGAGAGAGAGAGAGAGAGAGAGAGAGAGAGAGAGAGAGAGGCAGAGAGAGGCAGAGAGAGAGCAGAGAGAGGCAGAGAGAGAGAGAGAGGGCAGAGAGAGAGAGAGAGACAGGCAGAGAGAGCAGAGAGAGAGAGAGAGAGAGAGGCAGAGAGAGAGAGACAGGCAGAGAGAGAGAGAGACAGGCAGAGAGAGAGAGGCAGAGAGAGAGGCAGAGAGAGACAGGCAGAGAGAGAGACAGGCAGAGAGAGAGAGCAGGCAGAGAGAGAGGCAGAGAGAGAGAGGCAGAGAGAGAGAGAGAGACAGGCAGAGAGAGAGAGAGAGAGAGACAGGCAGAGAGAGAGAGAGAGACAGGCAGAGAGAGAGAGAGAGACAGGCAGAGAGAGAGAGAGAGAGACAGGCAGAGAGAGAGAGAGAGAGAGGCAGAGAGAGAGAGAGAGACAGGCAGAGAGAGAGAGAGAGACAGGCAGAGAGAGAGAGAGAGAGACAGGCAGAGAGAGAGAGAGACAGACAGAGAGACAGACAGAGAGTAGATAAAGGGTAAATAGAGACAGAGAGACAGACAGAGAGAGAGGCAGAGAGTAGATAAAGGGTAAATAGAGACAGAGAGGGAGACAGACAGAGAGTAGATAAAGGGTAAATAGATACAGTGGGGAGGTAATTTCATTTCCATCCCACTTAATTGGGTCAATGCACCATCACAAAACCCTTTCATTAGAATTCCCCATGTTGCCCTCATGCCCCAAATGTGGATGAAGCCAAGACTCGAGCAATTGAGGTGATGCACTCTGTCAATCTACCTGTCCCCATGCAAAACAGAAACACATGTCTTTTTAGTGCACTATCAATAATTTGGATGAATCTCAATACTACTAAGCAAGTAAAATTAAGTAAATATGTGAGCAAAGTAAGCCAGACCCCCCCACTGCCTCCCAATTCTCCACCCTTTCTCCTGAAACGTGCACTTACCCTCGTGCATTTGAAACCAAAGGATTTGTGTCAGCATGGCCTCCAACACCTATCCTCCACTTTTAAGCACAGGAGTGAACAAGTGCACACTTCGGGGAAAAGGGTGGAGAATTGGGACTGAGACGCCATATCCGTCCATCTACCTGTCTCCATGTTGACCAGCAGGTCCTGGCAGTGTTCCTGGGCGGTATGGGCGTCTCTCTCCAGCTCGCGTCTCTCAGCGGGGTTGAAGAGGACGCTCTCTTTGCTGTCAGAGAGGAAGTCAGCCAGGTGGGCCTCCAAATGGTTCAGAGCCTGGTCCCTGGCCACAGGGGTCTGAGAACGTACCTGAGGGGGTTAGGGAGAGAAAGAGAGAGAGAGGAGAGAGAGAGAGAGAGAGAGAGAGAGGTGCACGTGAGCTAAATTAAAGAGTGGTGATTGGTTGATTTGATTCGTCCAGTCAAAAAAGCTTTTTTAGAAACGTGACAGGGACAGCACCATACAGCCAGATCCTTCTTTCCATTGTGGTCCCTAAAGTGCATGGTGCAAAAACATGTTGATATGTGTATTAATTAACACGCGTTAAGACGTTATTCATAGGCAATAGGTATGAGAAGTGGAAATGAACCTATTAGCAGATGGAGGGGAAAGAGGAAAACATGACAACAGGGGGACACTACAACATAACGCAAGTCATATGAGATATCTGCTGGAGAGAGAGAAAGCGAGAGAGGGCGAGAGAGAGAAAGCAAGAGAGGGCGAGAGAGAAAGAGAGCGAGAGAGGGTTGGGGAAAGAAAGAGAAAGAGGGCGAGGAGAGAAAGCGAGAGAGGGCGAGAGAGAGAAAGCAAGAGAGGGCGAGAGAGAAAGCAAGAGAGGGCGAGAGAGAAAGAGAGAGAGAGGTTTGGGGAAAGAAAGAGAAAGAGGGCGAGGAGAGAAAGAAAGCAAGAGTGGGCGAGAGAGAGAGAAATAGAACAATTAAGTGAGATAAATGTGGTTGAAGACAGACATGAGAGACGGACAGCAACAGGCTATTTCTGTCAAGCACAGAGACGTACGGTGACATTAAAACCGTGTGTCTAACCGTGTCCAGGCTCCAAGAGGAGACGGTCCTGATGTCTTTCTGCAGGTAGTGCCAGGAGACCACACTCTTCATGCTGACGTGTAGATTGTGCCATAGAGACATCACGTTCTGGTACAGCTGCTCCATCCTACAACACACGGAATAACACTCAATACACGGCAGGGTGATGTGGGAGAGTGTATGGGCATCCGTGTGTGTGAAAGAGTGTTTTGATCTGTTTGTGTGTGAGGACACGTTTATATGAATATGTGAACTGCGTGCGTGTGTGTACCTGCTGGCGGTGTCCATGGCCTCCTGGTTGGGCGGTGGTACGGTGAAGCAGACTGACGGCACCATGGCCTCATTCCCACTGGGGCTGATCACCTTCCATTTAGTCCTCTGAGAATTGTCCTCCAACACACACTCCTCACCTCGGCTGATGGTGATCTACGGGAGAGAGAGAGAGAGGTGGGGGGAGAGAGAGAGGTGGGGGGGGAAGAGAGAGAGAGGGTGGGGGGAGAGAGAGAGGTGGGTGGGGAGAGAGAGGTGGGTGGGGAGAGAGAGGTGGGGGGAGAGAGAGGTGGGGGGGAGAGAGAGGTGGGGGGGAGAGAGAGGTGGGGGAGAGAGAGGTGGGGAGAGAGAGGTGGGGGGGGTGGGGGGGAGAGAGAGGTGGGGGAGAGAGAGAGGTGGGGGGGGAGAGAGAGGTGGGGAGAGAGAGGGTGGGGGAGAGAGAGGGTGGGGGAGAGAGAGAGGTGGGGGAGAGAGAGAGGTGGGGGAGAGAGGTGGGGGGGGGGGGGGAGAGAGGTGGGGGAGAGAGGTGGGGGAGAGGGAGGGGAGAGAGGTGGGGGAGGGAGAGAGGTGGGGGAGGGAGAGAGGTGGGGGAGAGAGGTGGGGGAGAGAGGGTGGGGGAGAGAGGTGGGGGAGAGAGGTGGGGGAGAGAGGTGGGGGAGAGAGGTGGGGGAGAGAGGTGGGGGGGAGAGAGGTGGGGGAGAGAGGTGGGGGAGAGAGGTGGGGGAGAGAGGTGGTGGAGAGAGTGGTGGAGAGAGCGGTGGAGAGAGTGGTGGAGAGAGTGGTGGAGAGAGTGGTGGAGAGAGTGGTGGAGAGAGTGGTGGAGAGAGTGGTGGAGAGGGTGGTGGAGAGGGTGGGGGAGAGGGTGGGGGAGAGGGTGGGGGAGAGGGTGGGGGAGAGGGTGGGGGAGAGGGTGGGGGAGAGAGGGATGGGAAGGAAGACAAAAAGGGACAGATACAGATGGAGAGATGAGGAGAGGACAAGATACAGAGATGTGGATGTGAGGGGAGGATAAGAGAGATATTGGGTGAGAAGAGATGGGTGAGGAGAGATGAGGAGAGATGAGGAGAGATGAGGAGAGATGAGGAGAGACGTGTACAGTTGAGGGGGTAAAAAGATTGGGAGAGGAAGATGTATAAAGAGAAGGGGAAAGAGGGAAAACAAATGGAAAAATAAAGTTTGATGTCAACAAACAAATAACGCAAAATGGAAACGTTCATGGGTTTAATGTGGTTAGCAAAAGCCCGAACAACTGAAAAGGAAACTAGAATCACCGCGGTGCCATATTGAATTGAGCAGCCATTTAAATACCATGGAACTATAAGAGTATCCATGGGACTGAAAATGTCTACATGTGCTGCTGCCCCCCCCCCCGCACTCATTAGAAGATTTGTTGACATCTGGCCAACAAATACAGAGCGCTCGGGTAGTAAGAGATTCAACTTGGCATAGTACGGTGTGGTCCCGAAGGTCTGGCAAAATGAAGATGTCAAAAATGACTGTCTCGAGCAGCAAAGCAAGGTCTGTGCATCTAAAACAACTGTCCCCCTCTCTCACCCCACCCCCTCCTCACACACAGAACTACTGCAACGCACACGTACAGAAAAAGCTTACGACTGCGGCTAAAACAGTCTCGCTGGCTGAATAAGCTGGGATACTGTGGGTCAGTCGTGCCTTTACTTCACCCTTACCAACTGATCTGGACCTTTAGCTCACATAGGTCATACATCCAACCCAGATAAAGAGAAGAAAAAAAACTGATCCTAAATCAGTTGATAAGAGCATAGAGTAACCAGGGAGTATTCAGTGTGCAGTGTGAGAGCTGAGCGCTGAGGTGGAGGAGGAGGAGGAGGAGGAGGAGGAGGAGGAGAACGACGACATCGGCAGTAATACCTGAACGTTAGCCTTGACAGCCCGGCAGACACACGAGAAGGGAGAGCGAGGAAGAGACGGAGGAGTGAGAGATAGAGGGTAGGAAGGGGAAACGGTAGGATGGAGAGAGAGAAGACATAGGAGAGAAAGATTATTTTGGGATAGCGTCATGAAGACCGGGGTTGTGTGCGTCTTCTTTAAAAGGAGCCCGTAGTTGGTGGCAATCTAAGTGTGTGTGTGTGTGTGTGTGTGTGTGTGTGTGTGTGTGTGTAGTAGGAAAGGAGAGGAGTAGAAGAAGCCACTCATGACTATTGAGATGCACCCCTGCAGTAATCGCTGCACCTCCACCCTGACCAGAACGTAACGGTATCTCGCCCACGCCTAACTGGGCAAACCGTCCTAGTCCCAGAGAGACTCACACAGCAGAACTAAAATAGCCGTGTCCGAGCCACTTCCTGTCCCTATGCCATATTACAGGAGTGGAAACGCAGATTTTCAGATGTTTGCCTGAGTCTGCACAGGTGGGAGAAATTCATAATTCATAGCTTTTAGCTTCTCTGCTAGCATCACACAGCACTTTGGGCGGTGGAGAGGCTTCACATGTGAGTGTGAGGCGGGTCGGGTGTCAGTGGCCAAATGGAAATCTCTTCTCATGAATCATTACTAGACTTCGGAGCGGCTACTGTGGGCTCTTTCATGGGATTCTTAACGAGAGTTGCCCACCCATTATGATAGAATGGCATAATCCAACATCGCTGTCTTGTCAGCTGAAGAAAAAAAAACATTGATGGAAAGATGAGCCGTTAAAAAAAAGCCCATCTGAATATCCCCATGAAAAACATTGAGTAGAAGACAAGTCATAAACATGATTACGAATCCTACGGATAATTGAGCCCATTCTGCCAAAATCTGCCATTTTATCTGTTCTCAAGAAGCATAATGATATCTAGTGATGTGTTGTGGCACTACTGGGCTGCAACAACCACAACATTTCAATAACTCGAATGCAGCAATCTTCCAACCAACACTGGAAATGAAAAAAACAACAAGTGTGTGTGTGTGTGTGTGTGTGTGTGTGTGTGTGTGTGTGTGTATGGTTGAATAACACATACTATTGAAGCAACTATTGAAAACGTGTTTTTTTAGCTGACAAATGGACAGGATCTACATACCAATAATGGCATGGCGAAAGCAGCCAATGATGACAGCTGATTGCTTGAAAATGCCCCGTATTGGATTGCTAAGGTGTAGGTGGGGCTGAGAGGGGTTGTGCAGGGTAGAGACGGAACAGTTGGCAGAAGGATACAGTGAGGTGAAGTGGGGTAAGGTGATCTGGGTCGTATTCACAAGGGCACATAACAGAAAAGGTTTTCAAAATGTCCTGCAATGGATTTAAAAAAATAAAAAAATAAATAATAAAAAATATTGGACAAATCCACGCAGTCCCTCCCTGTGTGCTTCTGTTTTCCTCCGTTTGGTGCCTAATGAACAGGACCCTGGTATTGTCATGATAGTGTGGGTGTGGTACCTCTATCTGCCGGTAGTCACAGATGGCACGGATGGGCGTGGTGCTTCCCAGGGTGCTCTCGGCGCTGCGGGGGAGGAGCTGCACCACCGTCTTGGCCCGGCCCACCAGGCTGGCCACAGAGCTGCGGTACTCAATCAGCTGCTCCTTCTCCTCCTGTAGGGTACAGCCATTGGTCAGTGAGGGTGTCGAGCAATCAATTAACCAATCAAATCAGTCAGTCAAATGGTACGCTTTTGTGATACTGTATGTGATCTATAGGCATAGTCTTATATGATAACATATCCCTTTCAAACTTCAGTCCATTTCCTATCATGACCATACATATTGATTCCATTGAACTCCACAGTACACCAATTTATCATGTACAGCGGGGATCTCTTCTCAGCTCAACAGGATAGCTGTAGCTTAGCTTACAATCGCCAAATTGGTGACACTGGGACAGTGTTCGCAAGGCATGAGCTTAACACCTCATGGTGGCATGTAGAAATACATTCATGTGGTCTAACTTCCTGACAGAAAGCTTCATTACAGTTCAACAGAGGCTCGAGGCACTGGGAGAGCTAAGGGCTAGAGTGAGTGAGGGAAGCACTAACATGCTAATAGAATTACACTTCAGAGATGAATTTCACACTGGCCAAATTAGCATTGAACTAGCATTAGCAACGGGTTAGTGCTAGTAGAGGTGGACCATGAGTCAAGAGTCCAACGAGGGAAACAAAATGGCAGAGGAGAGAAACAGTCACTTCGGATCCATGTTTGGTATATAGCCATTACTTATCCATTGTATTACTTGGACAAATGAATTGTGAGTAGAATGGATCGAGGTACTGAAACGTCATTAGGTAGCGATTCACAAAGGCATTGCATCGGTCTAATATAGGGCTTTGGTGGTTATTTTTATGGAATTCAGCGAACGAGGCATCTGTCAAAGTCTGTTTTAATCTTCCCCCAGTGAGAACACGCACATACTAGAACACACACGGCACTGGAAATTTAATCAACCGCCCAGCGCTTAACACCCCATTTCACACCAAACACACACATGCTGGCTCAAACTCAGTGCAGTGATGTGCTCATCATTTGGTATCTTGAAATGAGGCTAGCACCCAGACGCACAAACAAAAACACTCAGGATAACAGCAAAACACAGCAAAAACATCTACATGTTCAGTACCAGTCAAACGTTTGGACACACCTACTCATTCCAGGGTATTAATTTTTTAAACTATTTTCTACATTATAGAATAATTGTGAAAACATCAAACTATGAAATAACACATATGGAACCATGTAGTAACCAAAAGAAGCTAAACTAATCAAAATATATTTTAGATATTTAAAATTCTTCAAAGTAGCCACCCTTTGCCTTGATGACAGCTTTGCACACACTTGGCAATCTCTCAACCAGCTTCATGAGGTAGTCACCTGGAATGCATTTCAATTAACAGGTGTGCCTTGGAAAGAAATGCCACAAATTAACTTTTAACTTCTTAATGCGTTTGAGCCAACCCGTTGTGTTGGGACAAGGTAGGGATGGTACACAGAAGACAGTATGGTATTTTACTAAATAGGTGCTATGGCAAGGACAGCTCAAATAAGCAAATTGAAACGACAGTCCATACGGAAAATTTCTAGAATTTTGAATGTTTCTTCAAGTGAAGTCACAAAAACCATCAAGCGCTACGATGAACATGGCTCTCATGAGGACCGCCACAGGAAAGGAAGACCCAGAGATACCTCTGCTATAAGTTCATTAGAGTTAACTGCAACTCAGATTTCAGCCCAAATAAATGTTTCAGAGTCCAAGTAGCAGACACATCTCATCATCAAGTGTTCAGAGGAGACTGTGTGAATCAAGCCTTCATTGTCGAATATTGCTGCTAAGAAACCACTACTAAAAGGACACCAATGAGAAGAAGAGACTTGCTTGGGCCAAGAAACACGAGCAACGGACATTAGACGGGTGGAAATCTGTCCTTTGGTCTGATGAGTCCAAATTTTAGATTTTTGTTCTAACCTCTGTCTTTGTGAGACACCGAGTCGGTGAATGGATTATCTCAGCATGTGCAGTTTTGACAGTGAAGCTTGGAGGAGGCGGCGTGATAGTGCTTTGCTGGTAACACTGATTTATTTAGATTAAGGCACACTTAACCAGCATGGCTACGACAGCATTGTGCAGCGATACGCCACCGTATCTGGTTTTCGATTAGTGGGACTATCATTTGTTTTTCAACAGGACAATAACCCAACACACCTCCAGGCTGTGTAAGGGCTATTTGACCAAGAAGGAGAGTGATGGAGTGCTGCATCACATGATCTGGCCTCCACAATCACCGGACCGCAACCCTACTGAGATGGTTTGGGATAAGTTGGACCGCACAGTAAAGGAAAAGCAGCCAACAAGTGCTCAGCATATGTGGGAACTCCTTCAAGACTGTTGGAAAAGCATTCCAGGTGAAGCTGGTTGAGAGAATGCCAAGAGTGTGCAAAGCTGTCATCAAGGCAAAGGGTGGCTATTTCGAAGAATCTCAAATACATTTTGATTTGTTTAACACTTTTTTGGTTACTACATGAATCAACGTGTTATTTCATAGTTTTGATGTCTAAACTATAGAAAATAGTAATAATGTAGAAAAACCCTGGAATGAGTAGGTGTCCTTAAACTTTTGACTGGCACTGTATATAACCTGACCATCCATTCCTTCCTCGATATAAACCACATTGTGTATCAATGTAACCACGTTTCCCTCTGATCTCTATGCCCAGAGAGGATGCGTCCGTGGAGCTGTGCCCGCTCCCAGTGTGCCATCTGCTGCGTGTCAGGTGGGCATGGCGGTGGCATAGTGGCCGTGCGTCACAGGGGCCGTGAATCAGCAGAGGTACACTAGAGTAGATTAGCGCTCGCTAGACTGCGACGGCTCAAAAGCAGCTGTGAGACGAGATGAGGTAGCTAAAGACTTACAGTATCAACAGCTAGCTAACGGGTACAGTATTAGCATGACATTAGCCTCATGCGACTGCTGTAGCTAACACCTGAGCCATTAGCTCGCAGTGGATACGGTTACTAAATGTTGTCAGGAGTGTCAAGGTGACGTACATTTAACTGCAAAAATAATAGAATCAATTGAGTAAATGAGGGATACAAAGTATAGTGAAAGCCGGTGCTTCCCCACAGGTGTGGTCCCTGAGTTAATTAAGCCATTAAAACATCCCATCATGCTTAGGGTCATGTAGAAAAATGCTCGGTTGCCCATTATTTAGGCTACCATGGCTAGAAGAGATCTCAGTGTCTTTGAAAGATGGGTCTCAAAGAAACATAGGGTTTTTAAAAGGTGTGTGTGAGCATTACTATCCTTATGGGTACCAGAAATCCCCAAAAGTCCCCACAAAGACGGTAAAAGAAGAAAGTCTTCCTCATGGAGACATTTTGCAGGTCCCCAACGAGGACAAAGGCTATTTTAGGCTTAGGCGTTAGGTTTACAATTGGGGTTATGGAAAATAGGATTTTGAATGGAAATATATTTTAGGTCCCCACAAGGATAGTAAAACATATGCTCTGCGTGTGTGTGTGTGTGTGTGTGACAGTCACCAGATTTCAATCCAATTGAATACTTATGGAAGATTCTGGGGCTTTGCCTGAGACGGCGTTTACCACCATCAACAAAACAGCAAATGATGGACTTTCTCGTGGAAGAATGGCATCTCATCCCTTCCATAGAGCTCCAGACACTTGTAGAATGTATGATCAAGGTGCATTGAAGCTGTTGGTGGCCCAACGCCCCACTAAGACACTATGTTGGTGTTTCCTTTATTTTGGCAATTACCTGAAGCGTATTATCTTAAATGTGGATAAGCTATAATCATGTGCCTAAGCTTTTCACTGGCAGATACCTAAATGATTATAGCCAACTCTGTTTGGCTAAGTAGGTCACATGCAATAGTGGAGCAATTAGCAGGGATGTAGGTAATTTGCCGAGTTGGTGGAGGAATTGAGGTGTGTTTGATCCGGTTCGGTTGAACACGTTTGATCCAACAGCACTAGAAGCACCATAGAGACATGTGAATTATAATGTACCATAGAGTCTTGCAGCAGGTCCTCCAGCTTGCCCAGCCTGCTGCTCTTGTCACAGGTGTACTGTCTCTTTATGGTGTCCTGGAGCTGACGCAGGTACGTCTCGCAGTCCCGTGCGTCACTCACAAACTGACAGGTGGCAATAAGAACGTAAAACACAGAGATCAGAATAGGAGTTTATATATAATCCACCCACAGCTGCCCGAGATATCACATATTTAATCTAGTATTAAAGCGCTTTTGAAGATAAAATAGCTTTAAACTCCCAATTAAGGGCAAGTCAAAACATAGATGGCTAGTAAATAGACAAACTAAATGTAGGCAAATAAAGTGCATATCATTTCTTCATCTTTTACGATGCAGTCTACGTGAAAACCAACAAACAATTGACATCGTAAAGGACCAGATGGATATTACAGGTATAACGTATAATGTGTAGAAGGGACGTGGGCCAAGCTTTGCTCAAATCTCCTAACCTGGAAGTAGGCAGTATTGTCTTTGAGATGCTGCTCCACACACACACACAGCTGGCGTACCCACTGCCACTGGGTCTGCAGCGCTGCACTGTACGCCTGGGGAGAGGGAGGGGCACACGGGGGGGGTGTTAGTCGAGTCCATGTGTTGCTTCCAGAAGATGTATTTCTCAAGCTCCTTATTTGAATCACACTCAAGCTCCACAGCCCAAACATTAGGCACAAAATATACTGACAATCTTATTTTCAGGGGAACATCGATTGCAGCGCTGTTTCTAATGACAAGTACTGTAGATGGAAAGCCAATACTTTGAAAGGCCAATGACCGGCCTTAATGGATTTGTTGCTAGGCAACCTCACCTCCACTGTCTGTTTGGCCGGGTGGTTCTCCTGACAGAGCCGGTCGGCCGTTTCCTGCAGCGAGTGCATCACTTCCTGTTTCTCCTCCAGCTCTGACCTCATTTCCTGAGAGAGGATGACAGAGCATTCAGAGGAGCATCCAGGGGAATATCTGTGTCAAACGGTACCAAAAAAATGTGTATTCTGTGTGTGTGTGTGTGTGTGTGTGTGTGTATGTGTGTGTGTGTCCACTCACGGCGTATAGATCTCTCTTGGCGTTGACGTTGGTGTTGTTGTGGCTCCAGTCGTAGGCCAGTTCCTCCTCTTCTCGCTCATTGAGCCAGATCAGCTCCTCTGTACAGCGACACACAAACGCATGCAGGCTCTCCAGGCAGCGCATACGCCACGATGAGTTTTCCTGTGAAGACAGGATGGGATGAAGTAATATTCCTTGGTATTAGCGCTAAGCGTTTTACGAGGAGTTTGAGGTTATTTCAGAGGCAAACACACTCTTCAGGGCTGATCAAGGGGCTATGTGGTAGAAGCAGGTGCTTCTGAAGGCCACACTCTGTCTTGCCAAACACTCGCTAGCTTCTCTGAGCCTTCAGCTAGCTCATTCACACCCTGATGGGATTAACTGAGAATGTGGGCAGACTGGGATACAATGTGGTGCACACAAACTCACCCTGCATACCAGAGACACGCACACACAGCCCCACGGGCACACATTCACAGAGGAAAACAGCCCTCCCCACTCACCAGTAGTTTGCAGTACTGCTGCTCCAGCTTGGCCAGAGTGTCAGAATAGTTGCTTCTGAAGTTACGAGAGACTTTCGTCTGAGGATAAAAGAGATCACAACGGCTTAATAAAACCGTCATCGGTGTCTCCTTACTAGGTTTGTGAGTGTCATGCTGCTATGTACTGCATATTCACCGGTCTTCTCAGTGCATGTTCGTTTGTACTTACAGTATACGTGTTAGCATGTACAGTGGATCTTGAAGTGTCTGTTTTAGAATGTGTTAGTGTGCGTGTGTGCGCGCGCGTGTGTGTGTGTGTGTATGTTTTCATGTGTGTGTACCTCGTAGTTGCGGGCCTCCTTCAGGCTGTGCAGGAGCTCCTCCACGGCAGTGTGGATGTTCTGGTGGTCCTGGAGGTTCTGCTCTACGGAGGGCAGGTCCGCCCCTGACTCTGCACGCTCCAGCATGTCCTAACACACATACACAATCAGTTCATCTCATGCATCCCTTTCCCCTCCCTCTCTCCCTCCATCTACCTACACCCCTTCTTTCTTACCTGCGTCTCCTCCACCCATCCCAGGAGCTCATAGACGAACCGGAGACTCCCCTCGTCCTCCGAGGATGACATGGCCACCAGCTGAGAGCGGGACATGGGTCTCCTGAGCAAGGCTGCCCCCATCACCCCCACTGCCCCCAGTAGGGTCTGGTCCCCCGTGGCCAGGGAGAGACCACTGTCGCTCCCCCGCGGGGCCGTCCGGTCTCCCCCCGTCACCGGGGAGAAGTGACCCTTCCTGTAGACGCTGGAGCACTGGAGCCGGAGAGAGACCAGCTCCTCGTGGAGACAGGACACTCTGTGCAGGAGGGGAACAAATGTGTTAAAATCCCCCCCCCCCCAAAAGACAAGGGAGGAAAAAAAAGGGACACCTTTTTCTTGTGACACACAAAATACACAAAAACAGTCAACCTCCTCTTCAGAAGACAACCGGAAGTGAATTAGGACCTCCACTGTTGCTCCACAAAACATCTGCTTTCTCATAACACAGTACTGTTGTGATGTCACATTTACACCACTGATGCTCGTGGTTCATACAGTATAACCAAGCCTAACAATATATACACTACCATTTTTGGTCCATTAAAACATGAAATTGATCAGAAATACAGTGTAGACATTGTTAATGTTGTAAATGACTATTGTAGCTGGAAACAGCTGATTTACAGAGGCCCATTATCAGCAACCATCACTCCTGTGTTCCAAAGGCACATTGTGTTAGCTGATCCAAGTTTATCATTTCAAAAGGCTAATTGATCATTAGAAAACCATTTTTCCATTATGTTAGTACAGCTGAAAACTTTTGTTCTGATTAAAGAAGCAATAAAACTGGCCTTCTTTGGGCTAGTTGAGTATCTGGAGCATCAGCATTAGTGGGTTCGATTACACGCTCAAAATGACCAGAAACAAAGAACTTTCTTCTGAAACTCACAGCATAACCAAGCATCATTTTCTGTCCGTACACACTCCCTCTCCCTCCACTGACCTGAAGGCGAGCTGCTCCACCTGGTAGTACTTCTGGTCTCGGAGGACATGGAGGTCCACGTTGAGCCGTCTGATCAGAACCTCACAGTCCTGCAGGTACAAGCCCAGCTCCCTCTCACAACGCACCGCCTCGCCGCTCTCCACCCGGGACATGTCCTGACGGAGGAGCGAGAAGACAGGGTGGGGAAAAGAGAGGACGAAGAGGAGGGACGGGGAAGAAATAAGTAAGACACAGTGAACCACAGTGGAAGAGGCACATCGTGCCTATAGAGTGGAGGTACAAAGACATCAGAGAAGCAAGTCCTCATTGAAAGAGAGAGAGAAACAGCCATCTTGGCCATCACTCACAGCCTGCAGTGTGTTCTTGGCCAGGGTAAGTTTCTCCTCACAGTCCAGGGCCATGTTCTGGATCTTATTGGCCATCTGCAGCAATAACTCCAGTCTGGAAGGAGACGCACAGTATCAGCACAGTGTCACAGAGTGTCAAGCTCGAAACACTCATTTTTTTTTTTTACGTCCGAAAGTGCATCCTATTTACTATACAGCGCACTACTTTTGACCAGGCCCTGGTTAAACGTAGTGCTCTACATAGGGAACAGGGTGCCATTTCGTACGCAGCCAGTGTCTAAGGAATGTGTTTACTGTACAACCATAAACTAAAACATCTACCAGGTAATCAAGTTGGGCCTATTGAGGTTTCAGACTACATTGCTGAAGTATCAAGACAAGGATGACATTTCCACAATACAACCAGAGTACAGACCCGTGCAAATTGAATCAGTGTGAAATATGCCGGATGATAATGAGATGTACTGCGTTTGGTGCAGAGACCTGTGCTCGAGCACCATGAAAATGTCGGCGTAAGTGATGTCGGTAATAAAGTGTCGGGGTTCGGGTCAGTGTGCTCCACAGTGAGCCACAGGGCCTCGTCTCTCCATAACTACTGGCATAAACAAACTCTAGCTCTCAAATAACTAGATCAGGGTTAACGATTCTGCAGATTGGGGGAACAGCGCCACTGCCCCCCCCCACCACTGCTGTTGTTATTGGATTTGTTGCCGAGCTGAGGAGCGTCGTGCAGCACCAAAAAAAAAAAAAAAAACGCACAACATATTATGCTCTTTTATGGCGCGTGCAACGACGTCAGAGGAGAAGAAAGTGTTTGTTGTTTGCAGTAACTTATCTTGTTGTTCTAAAACTGCATGCAGGCTTGGCTGTTTCACCATTAAGGATTCCAGCTTTAAGGTTCTGGTTAGTTATAGTGTTATGTATGTCTCAGCTGCTGACCTCTCCACAGAAAGCTGCAGGGCCTTCTCTCTCTATAGCTACTGATATAAACCAACTGAAACACGAGCAGCAGTAGTAGCTACCTCTCCACAGCGATATAAATATAAACCAACTGAAACACGAGCAGCAGTAGTAAGGGTTAAGGTCAGGGTCATGACCTCTCCACAGCGGGCCGCAGGGCCTTCTCTCTCTATAGCTACTGATATAAACCAACTGAAACACACGCAGCAGTAGAAAAGGTCAGGGTCATGACCTCTCCACAGCAGGGCCTTCTCTCTCTATAGCTACTGATATAAACCAACTGAAACACGAGCAGCAGTAGTAAGGGTTAAGGTCAGGGTCATGACCTCTCCACAGAAAGCTGCAGGGCCTTCTCTCTCTATAGCTACTGATATAAACCAACTGAAACACGAGCAGCAGTAGTAAGGGTTAAGGTCAGGGTCATGACCTCTCCACAGCGGGCCGCAGGGCCTTCTCTATAGCTACTGATATAAACCAACTGAAACACTCCAGGATTAAGGTCAGGGTCATGACCTCTCCACAGCGGGCCGCAGGGCTTCTCTCTCTCCAGCATCTCCAGGATCAGCTTGCCCCACTCCTCCTCCAGGTCGTTGGGGTGCAGGCCCAGGGGCAGCTTGATGCGCCCAAACTCCATCCATACCTGGGGAACACAAACATGCACATCATTATAACTTCTATAACACAAACAGTGCATTCAGAAAGTATTCAGACCCCTTCACTTTTCCCACATTATGTTACATCCTTTTTCTAAACTGGATTCAATAGTTTCCCTCCCTCAATCTACCCACAATACCCCATAATGAAGAAGCAAAAACAGGATTACAGCCTCAAGTCTTCTTGGGTATGACGCTACAACCTTGACCGACCTGTATTTGGGGAGTTTCTCCCATTCTTCTCTGCAGATCCTCTCAAGTCCTGTCAGATTGAATGGGGAGCGTCGCTGCACAGCTATTTGTTTAGGTCTTTCCAGAGATATTCGATCAGGTTCAAGTCCGGGCTCTGGCTGGGCCACTCAAGGACATTCAGAGACTTGTCCCGAAGCCACTCCTGGGTTGTCTTGGCTGTGTTGTTGTCCTGCTGGAAGGTGAACCTTTGCCCCCATCTGAGGTCCTGAGTGCTCTGGAGCAGGTTTTCATCAAGGATCTCTTTACTCTGTTCTTCTTTCCCTGAATCCTGACTAGTCTCCCAGTCCCTGCTGCTGAAAAACATCCCCACAGCATGATGCTGCCACCACCATGATTCATCGTAGGGATGGTGCCAGGTTTCTTCCAGACGTGATGCTTGGCATTCAGGCTAAATAATTACATCTTGGTTTCATCAGACCAGATAATCTTGTTTCTCATGGTCGGAGTCCTTTAGGCGCCCCTTGGCAAACTCTAACGGGCTGTCATGTGCCTTTTACTGAGGAGTGGCTTCCATCTGGCCACTCTACCATAAAGGCCTAATTGGTGGAGTGCTGCAGAGATGGTTCTCCTCCTGGAAGGTTCTCCCTCCACAGAGGGAGAACCTTGGGGACCTTCAATGCTGCAGAAATCCTGCAGTGTCCTTCCCCAGATCTGTGCCTCAACACAATCCTGTTTCTGAGCTCTACGGACAATTCCTTCGACAGCATGGCTTGTTTTTTGCTCTGACATACACCGTCAACTGTGGGCCCTTACATAGACAGGTGTGTGCCTTTCCAAATCATGTCCAATCAATTGAATTGACCACAGGTGGACTCCAATCAAGTTGTAGAAACATATCAAGGATGATCAATAGAAACAGGATGCACCTGAGCTCAATTTCGAGTCTCATTGCAAAGGGTCTGAATACTTATGTAAATAAGATATTTTTTTAAATACATTTGCAGAAATGTCTATTTATTGATTTAATACATTTTATTATAAGGATGTAACGTAAAACAAAATGTGGAAAAAGGACACAAATCTCTTCGAGGTCTTGAAGTATAAATGTTTGGGATGCGTGGGGAAATGAAAGAGGATTTGATAGGAGGAATTATAGTTTGTTGTCTCAAGGCAGTGGCATGGGGTTGAGATGGCCTAGTGCAGAGAACGGGGTGTTCGATCTCACACACACACACACACACACACACACACACACACACACGAGATGGACTCATGATGCACAGTGTGGTCCTGCTTGTGGTGGCAGAAACCAGGTCACCTCTTCAAATCCTTTTCTTTCTCGCTCTCCAGCTCTCTCTCTCTCTCTCTGTCAATCTCTCCATGTTTCTCTCTCTTTTGTCGGTCATTGAGTTTATGAGTTTCAGTTTTCTACAAGACTAAGGCCAGCCAAACATGCCATAATATGATATGTTGTTGAAAATGAGGCTGTGTCCTCAAGGGTAATGATAGTATCTGCCTGGGTATGTCGTTCAGTCTCTCGGATGGTAAATCGGTGTTTACCATCAATGTAGGTTTGCGGTTTCTGCTGACATTTTACAGCGCTTGTCGTCATTGAGTCTCAATATGTTTTAGAAATCAAGTCTCTCGCTTCCTCCCTACCCCCTCGCTTCCTCCCTACCCCCTCGCTTCCTCCCCCCTCGCTTCCTTCCTCCCCCCTCGCTCCCTCCCTCCCTCCATCCAGCCATCCATCGCCTACCTCCAGCAGTTTGTAGAGGTGTTCAACGCCACTCTTCTCCAGCTCCTTGGCAGGGATCTCCGTCTCTTTGAAATGGACGTACTCATTGTAAAGTGCCTGTGGGACAGTGACAGGGTGTTGACAAAAGGCGAGATGTCAATAATAGACTGTCTTTATGAATGACCCATATTCATAAAGCATCTCAGAGTCATAATGCTGATCTAGGAACAGCCCTCCCCCCCCCGTCTATATAATCATATTCTTGATTATCTAAATCGCTGAACTGATCCTAGATCAGCATCTCCTATTCTCCTATTGCTTTATAAACATTTATTTTTCATCTTTACCCACATCCTGTCCCCCCTCTCCCTCATCCCCTTATTGCCTCGCTCTCTTTCTACCCATCCTTCCTTCCTCCTCCATTCTGTCTATTTTATTCTCTCCTCTCCATCGCCCGGACTCCCGTTCTTGACCCTTTCCCTCTCTCTTCACCTTGAGCTCCACAGGGTCCAGTGGGAAGTTCTTGTTGGCCATGAGGGCCGTGTGCTGCCGGCTCCACTGGCGCAGCATGGAGAAACAAGACTGGTACTCTGCCCAGCGGTGGTCCACCTCCTGATAGCGAGAGAGAGAGAAAGAGGGAAGGAGGAAAGGGAGAGGAGAAAGAGAGAGGGAGAGAGAGAGAGAGAGAGAGAGAGAGAGAGGGATTGGTTCATTGACAGTCAGCTATCAATATACTTCAGTGGCAGACTGCGATCAATGGAGTCCATTATTGACTCCACAGCTATGGCAACATGATGTCCCTTGAGCAGGCATGCCAACAAGACTACAGACATTCATTCCAAATACATTCGTTCACACAGACTGACCAACTGTACATTAATACAAGCTAATGTTAGAGAAAAGTAGAACATACGTGTGCTGCGATGCCCTCTCCTCCCTCTGGGATCTTGGGAAAGGCATCGTAGATGGAGGAGACGTATGTGATGACCGACTTCTCATCTGGAGACGGAACGTCCACATCTAGAGAGACCGAGAGAGACAGACAGAGAGAGAGACAGAGAGAGAGAGACAGACACAGAGAGAGAGACACAGAGAGAGAGACACAGAGAGAGAGAGACACAGAGAGAGAGACAGACACAGAGAGAGAGACAGAGAGAGAGACAGAGAGAGAGACAGACACAGAGAGAGAGACAGAGACAGAGAGAAAGAGACGGAGACACAGAGAGAGAGACGGAGACAGAGAGAGAAAAGAGACAGAGAAAAAGAGAGAGAGAGAAAAAGAGAGAGACACACAGAGAGAGACAGAGACAGAGAGACAGGGAGATGAAAGGGGGAGAGGAAAGGTCAACACGATATAAACGGTAGAGAGAGGCAGACCAACAGAACAAAGAGGCACACAGACAGTATCATGATGTACACTACTCTCATGATACACTGAAAAACAGCCGGAGACTAGAAGTACACAGACTGACAGAGACGGACAGAGAAGCAGGCAGACGGACAGAGACGGACAGAGAAGCAGGCAGACGGACAGAGACGGACAGAGACGCAGAGACGGACAGAGAGGACAGAGAAGCAGGCAGACGGACAGAGACGGACAGAGAAGCAGGCAGACGGACAGAGACGGACAGAGAAGCAGGCAGACACACAGAGAGGACAGAGAAGCAGGCAGACGGACAGAGACGACAGAGAAGCAGGCAGACGGACAGAGACGGACAGAGAAGCAGGCAGACTGACAGAGACGGACAGAGAAGCAGGCAGACGGACAGAGACGGACAGAGAAGCAGGCAGACGGACAGAGACGGACAGAGACGCAGGCAGACGGACAGAGACGCAGGCAGACGGACAGAGACGCAGGCAGACGGACAGAGACGGACAGAGACGCAGGCAGACGGACAGAGACGCAGGCAGACGGACAGAGACGCAGGCAGATGGACAGAGACGCAGGCAGACGGACAGAGACGCAGGCAGACGGACAGAGACGCAGGCAGACGGACAGAGACGCAGGCAGATGGACAGAGACGCAGGCAGACGGACAGAGACGCAGGCAGACGGACAGAGACGCAGGCAGACGGACAGAGACGCAGGCAGGCAGGCAGACGGTTACCTTCAGCGTCCAGTAGTCTGGTCACCCCTAGCGACTCGGCGATCTCAAAGGCCTGCTCCAGGTTGTCAAGGTTACTCTGCTGTGCCACCACCTCCATGTCAATCAGATCTGGCCTGGAGACCATCAGAGAGGGAGACGGGGGGTGTCAGAACTGAAAGTGTGTGTGTGTGTGTCTGCATGCATCTCAGTGGGTGATTGTGTGTGTACCTGAATCGGTGGAGCAGGGCGTTGAACATGCGCCCGTCGCTCCAGGAGGAGGAGAAGTTGGTACAGCGGAGGCCAGGCCAGCCCTCAGAGGCCTTCTGGCTCCATAACAACAGCTTCTCCTTAGCGGTCAGGTCCCCAGACTCCCCGCTCACATAGATCTCAGAGATCTGGAACACAGAGAGGATATGGTTCATACAGGAAACACTCATTATGAACACACACACACACACACTCCCCGCTCAGATCAACGTCAGATCAGGAGAGACCAGAGGAGAAGTGAGGGTTAATGAATATGGGATGACTTTGCTTGGATCCATCCCCAAGTATTGGTAGAAGGTTCCAAATATGAGCCATTTGATGGTCAAAGGATGCCTGCTCTTACTGTGTAATCATGGCAAGGAACAAACATGTGATATGAAAGCCACAACAGCTGGCAGAGATGCGCAACCTTTCCCCTTTAGGGGCAGACATTCATTACAGACGACATTCCCCTCTCATTTTCATGACATTGTCCTACTACCAGACTGCAACCCACAGTGGGCATTCATTACACTGTTTCAAAACATATCTCTCGTGTGATGACAAACTAATGAACAATCGCTTTGTACCCATATTTCACACAGGCCCACGCACACACGGATGTACGTGACATGCAAACGTACACACACGGTGAGTCAGCAGAATTGTATCAACGTGCTAGTCTTCTATTCACTTTGATTCAACTTGTCATCTTTGTTCCTATCCGTAATCTTCTCTGTCCTTTAACCAATAGGCCTTAAGCCCGAGCCAATGTTCTTTTCTCTTTCGGTCTCTTGTTATTCTGGCCAGCTCATTAACTTGTTTTCTCACCACAATCTCCCCCTCTCACTCCTCTACTTGTTCATTCCTTCATCCATCTACCCCCCCCCCCCCTTGTTCGGCCTCCTTCCAGCCCACCCCTTCTATCTCTGTCACTTCTGCTTTTCTCCTCATTTGACCTGTTCTTCTGCAGACACTGCCTTGTTTTGAACCGTTGGTCTCTCCTTCGCATCAATCTGCTGCTTCACTCCTCTTTTTCGTCCCCCTCTTCTCTTTTTGAGGTCAAAGAGCTTATAACCTACTTAAGCCAACCGTCCTCCATCCCACTCGCTTCCCTTTCTTCTCTACACTCGTCTTTCTTTAATCTGTTCATCGTGACAAAGGGGGGCTGTTGTAGGTGCAGTATCTGGCAGTGCCTGGTTCTTGTCATCAGTATTCCTCCGTCATCCCCTTTTCTCACTTCCCGTCTTCCCTTCCCCTCCCTCCCTCCCTCCCTCCCTCCCTCCCTCCCTCCCTCCCTCCCTCCCTCCCTCCTCCCTCCCTCCCTCCCTCCCTCCCTCCCTCCCTCCCTCCCTCAGTCTCGAGTGCTTATATAGAATAGAATGAAAGTCCAGTGAGTGCCAGGAGACTGCAGCAACAACCAAAAGAGAAGGAGAGAGAGAGAGGGGGGGGCGAGGGAGAGGAGGAATGGCATGCAAACGAGAGAGAGGGAGAGCAAAACCAGGCCTGAGTAAACTAATAAGGCAAAACATGCACATGACGTGCACATACAGTACAGACAGACACACACCATCGGCAAACACGCAGACAGACACACACCGACGGCAAACACGCAGACAGACACACACCGACGGCAAACACGCAGACAGACACACACCGACGGCAAACACGCAGACAGACACACACCGACGGCAAACACGCAGACAGACACACACCGACGGCAAACACACACACCGACGGCAAACACGCAGACAGACACCTACCGTCGGCAAACACGCAGACAGACACACACCGTCGGCAAACACGCAGACAGACACCTACCGTCGGCAAACACGCAGACAGACACACACCGTCGGCAAACACGCAGACAGACACACACCGTCGGCAAACACGCAGACAGACACACACCGTCGGCAAACACGCAGACAGACACACACCGTCGGCAAACACGCAGACAGACACACACCGACGGCAAACACGCAGACAGACACACACCGACGTACAAACACAGCAGACAGACACACACCGTGTGTGTCACTCCATCAACCAAAACACAGCTCCTCCGGCCTGACGTAAGCAAAACATGCACATAGTAAAGAATATTAAGGCACGGACATCCAATTACAGGGTCACTCCATCAACTTGAGGAGGAAAGGCATGCAAACGAGACACACACCGAGAGACAGACACACACCGGAGAGCAAAACCAGGCCTGCAGACAGACACACACCGTAAAAACACAGCTCCTCCGACAGCCTTTTAACTAATAAGGCAAAACATGCACATACAGTACAGACAGACACACACCGACGGCAAACACGCAGACAGACACACACCGACGGCAAACACGCAGACAGACACAGCCGACGGCAAACACGCAGACAGACACACGCAGACGGCAAACACGGAGACAGACACACACACCGACGGCAAACACGCAGACAGACACACACACCGACGGCAAACACGCAGACAGACACACACCGTGTGTGTACCCCCAAAACACAGCTCCTCCGTGACGTGAGCCTTTTATAGTAAAGAATATTAAGGCACGGACATCCAATTACAGGGTCACTCCATCAACTTGACTCTGGCCCTGAGCCCTTCAGTGACTGGCAATAAACGATAAACGAGTCAAGCACAGCCTCACTCTACCATTCGACCCCCAGGTACTGTACCATCCTATGTAGCTCAGTTCCGTCCCCCGTCCCCTGCAACCCATAACCTGTTTAGAATACTGCAGCTGGTGATTGGACCGGATACTACATACTGCATGTTTGCACTGGTCAATTGAAATCGCCATACATAATTACCACCTTCGCATGGACATGTTTATCATGAATTCTGATTATGAGCAATATGGTTGTTTTGGGTAACATACGGTAGCGATTTTACACTACCAAAACAGGGCACATGGTGTCAATTATCCAGTGACTTCGTGCTTAAATCAGACACTACCAAACACTAACAGACAGACAGCTACACCGTAACACAAGCCTGCTGCTGCCTACCAGCATTCAGACAGACTGCTCTATAAGATCATACTTAATTATAATAAACACACAGAAATAAAATTAATATGGTCAAATCCGGAAACTATCTTTTTGAAAACAAAACGTTTATTCTTTCAGTGAAATACGGAACTGTTCTGTATTTTATCTAACGGGTGGCATCCCTAAGTCTAAATATTGCTGTAACATTACACAACCTTCAATGTTATGTCATAGTTATGTAAAATTCTGGCAAATTAATTAAGGTCTTTGTAAGGAAGAAATTATCTTCACACAGTTCGCAACGAGCCAGGCGGCCCAAACTGCTGCATATACCCTGACGAGAATGCACCTTTGTTAAATCACCACCCGTTTGGTGAAGTAGGCTGTGACTCGATGATAATTGAACAGGCACCGCATTGATTATACTCAACGCAGGACAAGCTAGTTAAACTAGTAATATCATCATCATCCATGTGTGGTTAACTAGCGATTATGTTAAGATTGGTTGTTTTTTTATAAAATAAGTTTAATGCTAGCTAGCACCTTAACTTGGCTCCTTGCTGCACTCGCGTGGTCAAGCCTGCCACACACAGTCTCCTCATGAATTGCAACGTCATCGGCCATAATCCGCGTCCAAAAATGCAGATTACCGATTGTTATGAAAACTTGAAAATCGGCAATGATTAAATCGGACATGCCGGTATAATCAGTCGACCTCTAGAGGCGATATTTAGATAGTTGATGGGGAGAGGGAACGAGACGGACAAAATACACCAAATACACAAAACGAGAGAAAGAGAGAGAAAGAGAGCGAGTGGGGGGGGGGACATAAAGGGTTAGGAATCCCCCTCTGGGGCTTGATGCAGCAGTACAGTGTTGATGAATGCGCATCTGAAAACCCTATTTGTTCAGATATCTGACATCGCCAAAAAGGCAGCCGTCACGTACCCACACACACACACACACACACACACACACACACTAACGAAAGAGACAGACGTATTGATCGCTACCTGGCTAAAACACTCGTAAACGGGAGCCTTTGTGGAGACCGGGCTCTAAGCAACTGTGCGTGTCGGTCTTGCTTTCCCTGTGACTCAGTACCACGCATCAAATGAGACACACAGGCCCAAAGGCAACAGAGCATCATAATATACTGACGACGGGGCGCTACAGCCAAGAAGGGAGTCGGCAGCCAAGAAGGGAGTTTCCTGCTGTCGAGGTAAAGCACTTTGAGCAGGTCTAGATCAACTCACTACAATTATCAACAGAGGTTCTTATTGGTAACAACAGTAAAAGGGTCGCCAGCAACTGTGGGGTCAAAGGCCTACACTACAGTAGGCATAGAAATAGAATTACTAGACATTGTGTGAGCCATATGATTTCATAAAACAATCATTGCAAAATAACAAGTTACAGTATGCTGTCAGGAACCCTGCCATTTAAGGGGGAAAACACACACACACACACACACACACACACACACACACACACACAGTCAGAAGTAACAGAGGAAAGAGTGGGTGGTGTGAGGAAAACAATGAGTGATGGAGAGAAAGACAGAGGGAAAGAAAGAGAGAAAAGGGGAGAGATGCAGAGAAGGTCTGCACTGTGCTGATTAGGCTCTGGAGACGGACTCTGGAAGGATGAGGAGATGCAGAGAGACAACACAGAGACACACAGAGCGAGAAAGACACAAATGTACAAAGGATCTCTCTCAAGACAAAGATGTGTGTTGCCCTTTTACATACATTCAGAAATATGCTCTCGGCCTGATCCTGGACAATGTAGCCTACATTTCCATGAGTAAAAGAGAGCGAGTGAAAAAAAAGAAGGAAAGAGAGAAAAATGCCCCTGACCTGAGGGAACTGCTTTGTGGTGACCTGGGGTGGAGATAGAGGACTGTCAGTTGCAGAGTCCAGTCCCTCTCTGGAGCTTTCCCAGTCTATCTGGGTGGCGCCCCCTGCCTCTGGGGAGGTTAGTGGCAGGTCGCTGGCATAGCCAGAGGACAGAGGGTCCTGTACCGAGGCTCCCTCGACTTTTGTAGTTTCCTGGGTCTCCATAAGGTTGGTTGTCATATTGAGACCTGAGGTGTCCATTTTGGCTCTCCTTTGGGTCAAGTCAACCCTGCTTAGCTGGGTGGCTCCCCCCGTCTCTGGGGAGGTGTGGGGCAGATCGCTGGCATAGGCAGAGGAAAGAGGGTTCTGTATTAATAGTCCCCCTCGGACCTGTGTTGGTTTATCCAGACTGAGTTCCTTGACTCTTGTGGTTTCCTGGGTCCCCATAAGGAAAGTGGTCCTGGCATCCATTTTGGCTCTCCTGCGGTCTTCCTCAGAAAGATGTACTTTGAGGATGTTCCCAGTCACAGGAGATGCGGCTGGAGGTTCGGCACATACCTCTACTTCTACCTCTTTGTCATGGTAACTGTCCCCTCTCCAAACCGGGGACCCAAAGTCACTGGGGTAGACTGTCCTCACAACACACAGCCGGCCCTCCACCTCGCGAATGTGGACCACCCCTTTGTGCTCCTTTGACAAAGGGTTGTTAAAAGCAACCCCCAGCATCCCTGCTGGCCCACCCCCACCTTCATCCTCCACCTCCTCTTTCTCCTTTTCTCCTTTCTTCCCCCGTTCCCTCTCTTTCTTGGGTCTTCGTATACAAGGCCTCTCCAGGACCCCTTGTTCTCGCTCCCTGACTTTGCAGACTCGACCCCCACCAGGGGTGGTGTGCACCTGGGACGGGAAAGATGGGTCAGGGTTATCTGGGGTGGGGGTGGGGTCCTCACTGGGTTGCCCTTGGCTGCTTGGGGCCTCTATGGTACTGCTCTCCCCCCCTTCCTCACTCCCAGCTCCGGGGTAGGACAGCCTTCTCCACACTGGGCTTGGCTCAGGGGACAGTTCAAGCACTCTGCTACCCCCCAACCCCCCCATGCTGTCACTCGTGGAGTCCGTACAGAGAGCACTGGGAAGGGGCTGCCTGGATTGAGTTTGGACATGAGGCACAGTTAAATTGGTGATTTTGGCTCCGACGTCACTCATAGTGTTGAACGAGGCCGTGGTTGCCTCTGTGACAGTGCCTTTGTCCTCTTCCTCTTCATCCTCCTCCTCCGGTATGTTGCTTATCCTTACGCTTTCCACCTCCGAGCCGACCGACGACCCTCCTTTCTGGCGCTTCTTTCCTTTGCGTTTCCGCCGGAAGCGGAGGCGCCGTTTGGGGTTGGGGGACAGTGGGGGGAAGCCGTGTCCTCCCTCCCGAGGAGGCCTCACACAGCCCATAGAGCTTCCCATCGCAGAGTGAACGACTGAGGGAAGGACAGAGGAGGCAAAACTCGAAAGCAAAAAAAAAACAGACACTCAGGTGGACAGGCACTCAGGTGGACAGGCACACCAGAGCGTGACGGATGAAAGCAATATCAATGTGACACCTGCTTGTGGTGTGACGTTAGTGACAGCAGGTTTAGCTATGGTTGCTTGCCAGGAGTATAGAAAGTGACAATGACGAGACGGGATGTGGGCTCTCGACACCTTCTCATAGGGTCTGGTTCAGTCCACCGGGCCGAGGTGCTTGCTGCAGGCTTGCGTGTCACAGCTCTCGTCTGTCCGTAGGTGCTCCTCTCCCCGCCTTCCCTCGCCCTCTCCTCCCCTCTTTGCAGCTGTTGCCTCACCTCGGCAACACCACTGTCAGCCCGGTCTCTACGGGCAGGTCACGGACGTCCCAGCACTAACGTCAAGGACACTGAGGCAGAACCATGTCAGCAGGCTCAGCACAGCGTACGAGAAAATAGATTTGGCTTCAGGCTTCAGTCGTTCATTCCTTCAAAGTTTGGCAGGTGAGAACGAAAGTCAATATGGCTCATACATACTACATGTTGAACGAGGCTTGGAGAGGCTGATGGTGTGAGACGGTGAGTCAGAGCACTGCAGCGTCCTCTTCAGCGCATCCGTCGTTTCACACAGACAATGTCGGCGTGTGCGGGAGCGAAGTCCATGGAGTCTCTGGCGTTGCCTGCGATGGAATCGGTGCTCGTCTCATATCTGCAATTCCTCAGAGTGTGAGACGCGAGGGAGCTGCAGTGCAGACACACACACACACACCGTCAGACACACACTCACACATGCAATGTGTCTGACTCGGTGCACATCAGTCGCTCGGCAGCGGAATAAAACAATTCAATATATCCACATGCTCTGCTTCCGCCATCCGGCACACACACAGTTTGTTGGTCATTTGTTTCCCCTGTCGTTCAGGGGGTACTGTCATCCAAGTACTTTATCCAGGCTCGCCTCCAGGTATCTACAATCATATATTATTAATAACTCTCCGCTCCTGCGATAATGTTAATCGCTGTCAGCGCCGTAACAGCCAACAACAGTCATCGTAGTAGAAGTGGAGATGGCATTAGCTCTGCAGGACCCGGTGGAGTCCCATTCTGCCGAGACAGCGTGCTAATATCCACCATCCAGATTGGAGGTGGGTGATAGTGGACAGTCAGCCAATAGTCTGACCGGCTGTTAACTCAAATCAGAGCATCGATGGCGGCGACTCGGACTTCTCGCCATTCTCCACAATCCCCCGTTCATGGAGTCACTGCGTCACGTGTCGTTTGATTTCCTTCGGTTACCCCGGCGGTTAACCACAGAGAGGTCTCAGTACGAAGGAAACCTACGGGGGCGTTGAAGCAACGTTACGGTGCTGACCCGAAAGTCTCCAAGTGATACAGGTAACCATGGGACCAGGAAGAGAGGTGAAGAGATCCTGAAAGGTAGGCGTCCCATTCCTTCAATGATGACCAGTCACACATTGCATTCGGAGTGGTAAGATACCTGCAGCGTGGTCTCATAGAAAATCCAGACAACTCGGGAAGCTGGTAGTGGTTCCTGTAGCTTTGTCTCTGGGTGCTTGATCAGGTTCAAAGCCAGAGCACGTCGAGGTAGGGAGTAGAGACCCCACCTTTAGCTTTCCAGACGTCACGTGGCTCCCCCATTGATACCGGCCTTGATCTTACCACCCCCCCCCCCCCTTCCCCTCCAACAGAGGATTGCTGGGAGATCGTGCTATCCAGTCACCAACCCCTCAGTCCATCTCCAACCTTAGAACTGTCTGTCAGCCAGGCAGGCTTTTTCAGTCATCCCTGCTGACAGTCTTCAACACTGCTCCAGTACTCGAGTATATAAGCATCCACAATCCTCCAGGTCTCTATGTGTTCCCAGAGTCCCCAGGCGGTCATGCAAAGAGGGTCTGGTTGAAGACAGACAGGCGGTTGGTTAAAAAGGCACTCCCTCTCGTCTCCTCTGGTCTGGTTAATGGAATTAGCAGTGGTGGCTGGGCTGGGCTACAGGAGGCGGGGCTACAGGAGGCTGGGTCTAAACTGAGTTCGACTTGGTGAGGGAAGGTCCAGTATCCCCAGCTTTAGCTGTCCTCCTGACGCTGCCTGCAAACGAGCAGTTGACTGGGTAAGGCAAAGGCAGAGGACAAGTCCGGTAGGCTGCAGCTCCTTGGTTGGTTATAGAGAGAGATGGAGGAGAGGTGGATCCGAATGAAGGGAGAACAAGGTCCCCGTCAGACAGGCATGGTCGGATTGATCCAATAAACACAGTGTTCCCGGGAGAGTCGCAAAATGTGTGTGTGTGCAGCTGAAGAGAGAGCAAGAGTGTGTGTGTGTGTGTGCCTGCAGGGCTGGGCGATCCTCCAATCAGCTGTGTGTGTAAGAATCCTGCGTGTGTATGTGTGAGCCGAGGTCTGTAGATCCAGGGGAAACCGGGAGACACAGTAACAGTAGGCAGCCTGTATTCCTCTCTCTGTCGCTGGCTTCTCGTGCTCTCCGTCGCTCGCAGGCAAAGAGAAAAGCGCTCTATCTTCACAACCTCTGCAGCTCTTGCTCTCTTTCTCCCACCCTATTTTCTCCTCCTCCTATCCGCTTCCTCGTTACGCCCTCCCGCCCTCCTCTCGCTCTCTCTCTGGCATACTCTCTACTGCTCTCTTGGTGTGACACACACACACACACACACACACATATGCTATTTTTTGGGGGGTCCGAGACAGATAGATATTTTATATCCTCCATTATAAAATGGCTGGTTTGAGCCCTAAATGCTGATTGGCTGACAGCCGTGGTATATCAGGGGGGTGTGTGATATATGACCAATATACCACGGCTAAAGGCTGTATCTAGGCACTCTGCAATGTGTCATGCATAAGAACAGCACTAAGCCGTGGTAGATAGGCCATATACCACACCCCCTCGGGCCTTATCGCTTAAATAGACTGTTACAGCAGTGAAAATGAAAAATATCCACTGTTCCACACTGTGTTCTCATACATTGTCATCCAAAATAGCAAATGTCCAAGAAATATGTTTCAGAAGTTCATTTCTTACATTGTGACAATAATGACATCATGAGAATGGCCGTAAAAGATTAGATAAGCATGACATTTCCTTATTCCATACTATGTATTGAATATCGGTTACCATGTATCCGACACCGATGTGTTGGTAAAAAGCCCAATATCAGCTGTTAAGATCAGCGAACCGATATATCGGTCTGGCTCCACAAAGACACGAGTCAAATGCTTCCCAGGTCGGCCAGCTGCGGCAGAAAAATAAATAGGTGTTGATTCTCTGCAATACCAGAGATCATTAAAGCAAGTTGAAAAAGAGTAAAGAAAGATGCAGGAGAGGAGGGTGTTGAGGAGTTTGGGGAAATTAGGGAGAGAATGAAAGAGAGCCTTTGCACCAGTTACAGCTTTTTCACACACACACACACACACACACACACACACACACACACACTAAACACTCAAATCTCACTGTGCGTGTGGGTGGTAGACAACTGTACGAGCACACAAACACAGTCCACATCAAGAAACACACGCACACACACACACACAGACCTGAGGCAGTGTACGGCAGCGTAGAGATCTACCCACAGACCCAAAATAAATCCCATTGCAAACATAAACACAAAGTATTCTCCAGGGATGGTAGATCAGCTACTTGTAGAGGAGTCCAATCCACAGCTCTCCCATTACCTCCCCTTGAAAACAGACAATAAGACCTGCAATCAGGTCTCTGAGGCCTTCCCCATGGATATATGATGTGCTGGAAGCACATCAAACTACCAATTAGCTACCTGAACGCTGTCACATTTACGATGCAATTCTTTCTGCCACAACATAATTAGCATTTAGAGAGAATGTAGGTTGTGTTGAAAAGCTGATTTCAGGTCGGTTTTGATGTTTCACCCTCTAATTGATAGAGGTTAGGCGGTTTATAGTAATGACCTCGACTAACCTGTACCCCTGCACATTGACTCGGTACCGTACCCCCTGTGTATAGCCTCGTTATTGTTGTGTAATTTTGTTCTGTTACATTTTGTTGATTTTATATATATTTTCTAAACTTTAGTTTATTGACTAAATATTTTCTTTACTCTATTACTTCAATTGTAATTGTTGGTTAAAGGCTTGTAAGTAAGCATTTCATCGGAAGGTCCTGTTGTATTCGGCACATGTGACTAATAAACTTTGATTTACACAAATTAAAGAGCCAGGCCAGAGTGGATTAGCCAATCGCATGCAGCCACAGCTCAGGGAGAGGCGGGGTTTGTGAGAGGGATGGGGTGTTGTTGGCTGAGAGCATTGTTAGTGCGCAGGGTTATTTATGAAGCTAGGACAACTGGTGACCCCTAGTGGTGAAAGTGAAGAGCTGCAGTCAACCTTGAACCACTGTTGCATCAGGGTAAATTATGCGTACTGAATTTACATAGCGCTATACATTTTTCAATAATAGAGGCAGGTCACAAACATGTGCAATGATCCATATAGTATACTACGAGGCTTGTCCCCAGAATATATTGTTGTAAAACACAAAACCTTTTGGAGAAGGTGTCCTTTTTAATTAATTTATTTTATTTAACTAGGCAAGTCAGTTAAGAACAAATTCTTATTTACAATGACAGAGACAACTATTATCTGTTAGGGGAGTGAACGTCATAGCCAAACATTGACTTCAACTGATGGATTAAGTACCAAGTAGAGGACAACTGCCAGACATTGCTGCCTTGAGGGCTGGAGCAGGGCTGAGTCTGTCTAAAATGGAATTGAAGTGGCTGGTGTTGAGAAGCACCGCTGAGACAGCAACTTGTCTCGCCTGCAGTCAGAGAGAATGCTTTGCTAACGTGACACATCTTTGAAATAATGAAGAACTGGTCTTAACTAGACATGACAGAGTGTGGAGTCATAGGCCTGTGTGGTTCTACCCCTAACAACAGAGCTTCGTCCAATGACGAATTCTCCTTTTGGCCTGACAGAGTCCTCCATTCAGCAGCGAACTTCAGGGGGACAGTTTCCTGGAATAACTTCCCTCACCTACTTTCTGGCCATGCAGTGTTTTCTGACCCCACATTTTACCTACTAAAACCAAACCCGAAATCCTTGCCTGTAATCATTACAATAAATTAATATGTGCTTTTTAACATGCCATCTGGTGACTCCCAGAGACATTGTTGCTCCTTGCAAATCCCAGGTCATAATGTGCTGTTCAGACTTTTTTTTACCCATGTCCACATATGTAACCCCCCCCCCCCCCGTCTACATTAAGTTGATGTACTCTCGTCTCACTATGACACTGTGCAGTCTGTCTCGGTGTCCTCGGTCTTAACAGGGACCTGGGCTGGCTGCACTGACCCTCCTAGCAACAACTCTTTGGGACTCGTACACTCCATTGGATTTCTTCACATTCTATTGTGTCACAAAGTGGGATTGAAATGGATTCAATTCAAAACACTAACATGATTTAAAGATGAACACAAATTCAATAACTCAAATATAGTATTCATCTCCCTGAGTCGACACATGTTAGAAAACCCTTTGTCGTCGGTTACAGCTGTGAGTCTTCCTGGGTAATTCTCAGAGCTTTGCTCACCTGGATTGTACAATACTTGCCTATTATTCTTATCAAAATTCTTTAAGCTCTATCAAGAAGTTGAGGATCATGGCTAGAAAACTATTTATATCACTTGCCATAGATACATTTTTAAGCAGATTGAAGTCAAACTGTAACTCGGCCACTCAGGAACATTCAGTGTCTCCTTGGTAAGCAACTCCAGCGTAGATTTGGCCTTGTTTTGTAGGTTACTGTCCTGCAGAAAAGGTGAATTTCTCTCCCAGTCTCTGGTGTAATGCAGACTGAACCAGGATTTCATCTAGGATTTTTTTCTGTGCGTCGCTCGATTACGTTTATGTTCATCCTGAAAAACTCCCCAGTATTTGCTGATGTCAAGCATACCCATAACATGATGCAGCCAGCACCACCACGCTTGATAATAAGGAGGCAGTTAACACAGTGATGTGTTGGATTTGCCCCGAATAGAATGCTTTGCATTTTAGGTCAGAAAGTGTAGGTATACCTTCACTGTTATGTTTAATTCTCAGTATTACTTTAGTGCCTTGTTGCATACAAGATGTATGTTTTGGAATATTTTTCTGGATGTATATTTGTATTCTTCTCACTCTGTCATTTAGGTCATTATTGTGGAGCCACTACAATGTTGTTGATTCATCCTCAATCCCATCACAGCCATTGAACTCTGTAGCTGTTTTAAAAAATATCACCAATGGCCTCATGGTGACATCCCTGTGACATCCTTCCTGTCCTTCAGCTCTGCTCAGGAGGACGACTGCATCTTTGATGGTTTAATACATCATCCACAGCATAATTATTAACTTGACCATGCTTAAAAGAGATATTCAATGTCTGATTTGTGATGGTTGCTACCCATCTACCAATCACAACCCTTCTTTATGAGGCTTTCGAAAAGCTCCCTGGTCCTTGTAGTTGAATCTGTGCTTGGAATCCAATTTCATCCAGGCTGAATCACAACTGGCCCGTGATTGGGAGTCCCATAGGGTGGTGCACAATCGGCCCAGCGTCGTCCGGATTTGGCCGGTGTAGGCTGTCATTGTAAATAAGAATTTGCTCTTAACTGAATTTTTCAAATTCAACCCTTGATTGAGGGACCTTACAGACTTACAGTAGGTATGGGGGACAGAGGTTTAGTCGTTCAAAAATCATGTCAATCCCTGTTATTTCACACAGAGTGAGTCCATGTTACTTATGTGATTTAAGCCAATTTTACCCCTGAACTAATTCAGGCTTGCCTGAACAAAGGGGCTGAGTACTTAATGACCATTTTTCATTCCACACACACACACACACAAGCACACACACACTTGAAGTCAGAAGTTTACATACACTTAGGTTGGAGTCATTAAAACTCGTTTTTCAACCACTCCACAAATTTCTTCTTAACAAACTATAGTTTTGGCAAGTCGGTTAGGACATCTACTTTGTGCATGACAAGTAATTTTTCCAACAATTGTTTACATACAGATTATTTCACTTATAATTCACTACATAACAATTCCAGTGGGTCCGAAGTTAACATACATTAAGTTGACTGTGCCTTTAAACAGCTTGGAAAATTCCAGAAAATGTCATGGCTTTAGAAGCTTCTAATAAACTAATTGACATAATTTGAGTCAATTGGAGGAGTACCTGTGGATGTATTTCAAGGCCGACCTTCAAACTCAGTGCCTCTTTGCTTGACATCATGGGAAAATCAAAATGAAATCAGCCAAGATCTCAGAAACAAAATTGTAGACAAGTCTGGTTCATCCTTGGGAGCAATTTCCAAATGCCTGAAGGTACCACGTTCATCTGTACAAACAATAGTACGCAAGTATAAACACCATGGGACCACGCAGCCATCTACCGCTCAGGAAGGAGACGCGTTCTGTCTCCTAGAGACGAACGTACTTTGGTGAGAAAAGTGCAAATCAATCCCAGAACAACAGCAAAGGACCTTGTGAAGATGCTGGAGGAAACGGGTACAAAAGTATCTATATCCACAGTAAAACAAGTCCTATATCGACATAACCTGAAAGGCTGCTCAGCAAGGAAGAAGCCACTGCTCCAAAACCGCCATAAAAAAAACAGACTACGGTTTGCAACTGCACATGGGGACAAAGATCATACTTTTTGGAGCAATGTCCTCTGGTCCGATGAAACAAAAATAGAACTGTTTGGCCATAATGACCATCGTTATGTTTGGAGGAAAAAGGGGGAGGCTTGCAAGCCGAAGAACACAATCCCAACCGTGAAGCACGGGGGTGGCAGCATCATGTCGCGGGGATGCTTTGCTGCAGGAGCGACTGGTGCACTTCACAAAATAGATGGCATCATGAGGAAAGAAAATGATGTGGATATATTGAAGCAACATCTCAAGACATCAGTCAGGAAGTTAAAGCTTGGTTGCAAATGGGTCATCCAATTCTGACCCACTGGGAATGTGATGAAAGAAATAACACCTGAAATAAATCACTCTACTGTCATTCTGACGTTTCACATTCTTAAAAATAAAGTGGTGATGCTAACTGACCTAAGACAGGGAATTCTTTACGAGGATTACATGTCAGGAATTGTGAAAAACTGAGTTTAAATGTATTTGGCTAAGGTGTATGTAAACTTCAACTGTATATATACATATATGCACATATATACAGTTGAAGTTGGAGGTTTACATACACCTTAGCCAAATACATCGATCCAGAGCATCCCAAAAATGCTCAATGAGTGACACATCCTGGTGAGTATACAGGCCATGGGAGAACTGGGACATTTTCAGCTCCTAATAATTGTGTACAGATCCTTGCGACACGGGCCGTGAGTTACTATGCTGATACATGAGGTGATGGCGGCGGATGAATGGCACAACAATGGGCCTCAGGATCTCGTCACGGTATCGCTGTGCATTCAAATTGCCATCTATAAAATGCAATTGTGTTTGTTGTCCGTAGCTTAAGCCTGACCATACCATAACCCCTGCCACCCTGGGCCACTCTGTTCACAACGTTGACATCAGAAAACCGCTCGCCTACACTCAGACATATACGCTGTCAGCAATCTGCCCGGTACAGTTGAAACCAGGATTCCTCCGTGAAGAACACTCTTCCCCAGCGTGCCAGTGGCCATCGAAGTTGGGCATTTGCCCACTGAAGTCGGTTACGACACCGAACTGCAGTCAGGTCAAGACCCTGGTGAGGATGACGAGCTCAGCTTCCACTGAGACAGTGAGTTTTTGCAGAAATTCTCAGGTTGTTCACACACACAGTTTCAACAGCTATAAAAAGGTGGCTGGTCTCGGACGAACCCTAGCGTGGTTACACATGGTCTACGGTTGTGAGGCCGGTTGAACGTGCAGCAAAATTCTCTAAAATGACCGTGGCAGTTTATGGTAGAGAAATTAACATTCAATTATCTAGCAACAGCTCTGGTGGACATTCCTGCAGTCAGCATGCCAATTGCACGCTCCCTCAAAACGTGAGACATCTGTGGCATTGTGTTGCGTGACAAAACTGTACATTTTACAGTGGCCTTTAATTGTCCCCAGCACAAGTTGCACCTGTGTAATGATCATGCTGTTTAATCAGCTTCTTGATATGCCACACCTGTCAGGTGGATGGATTATCTTGGCAGATGAGAAATGCTCACTAACAGGGATGTAAACCAATTTGTGCACAAAATTTGAGAAAAATAATAATTTGTGTGTATGGAACATTTCTGGGATCTTATATTTCAGCTCATGAAACATGGGACCAACACTTTTGCGTTTATATTTTTGTTCAGTGTATATAGCCAAGATATCGTTACTCATCGCGTATTTATTCCTCATGTTACTATTTTTCAATTATTTCTCTAATTTTCCCTCTGCGTTGTTGGGAAGGGCTGTGACTTCACTGTTAGTCAACACCTGTAGTTTATGAAGCATATGACAAATAACATTTGGTTTGATTCAATTTACCCGCAACTGTAAAACGACTGCTCTATTCTTCCATCTTCTCTCTTTCATTTCCTCCTCTTCTGTCTCCTTCAGTGCAACAGTAGTTTTCAGCTCCCATTCTGTCCATCAGCACAGAGTTCTCCCCCCCCCCCCCATCTACCTCTATCCCTCGTTCTGCACCACTTCACCACCCTCCCTCTCCCCCCCGCCCTTCCTCCCCCTGGGCTCACACCATTCTGCTGAATCATGCTGAATGAAGTGGCTGCGTAGTCATGCGGCGTGTCTCCGTGGCAACCTTCTTGCCGACGTCACCCTGTGAGGTCATATCATCATCGCTCTGTTTTGCCCACAGCACATCCTAGTGGCCGGGCATGGGAAGTGCAGCTGATTGACAAAATGGCGCTCTCATTTCTGTCTTTTTCTACCTTCGATAGAGAAGTTTGACTTCTAAAAAGGAGAACATTTAGTTGAAGATGTATTATTTGTGGATACAGGAAGAGTAGCTTTGGGTTTGCTTGACTGATTAGACCTCAAACATTCACGCCTGGGTTCCTGAGGCCAGCTGTATGTATGTGTGTGTGTCCCTCTATGGTGCTAGTGCTTTGGGACCTGACCTACTGCAATGCCCTGCCTGGTAGTTGTTCTCCACCACAACACAAGGACATGCCAAGGTAAACTATGTGACACACACAGCCACTCGTATCCATCTTTTAAACACTGCTATGAGTGTCTTTAAAATTAACATGTGTGCACACACACACACGCCAAACACCAAACCAGAGCCTTATGAGGCTTCCCTAGAGCAGTCTCTGCAACAAGCAGGTCAGCACAGCATCTACAGACAAAGCAAGTCAAGTAAACTCCCACACCGGCAAGATGGACTAAAGACTTCGAAATCTAGTCTGCTCCTGCACAGAACTCTCTAGCTGTGCCCAAACACACCCAATACTACAGTAGAGGATGTGGCTGAGAGATCGGTATCCACCATTCGCTCTTAGGATTGTCACCAACTCAGTCTCTAAGTGATTGGAACCAGACTGCAGGCCACAACGGACCGAGGCCGGGAGAACTAGCCTAAATAATAAATGACTGTCTTTAGTCATATGGACAGAGAGGCAGCTGAAAACAGCGACATCACTAACAAATGTCACGAGGTGAGAATTATGATGATTTGTAGAACTGTAAACTCTATTTGGAAAAAAGTGATGTTATTAAAAAGTGATTTGGTTGCAGGGCAGGCTGGCAAACCAACCAGAGATTAGCCACAACATAGAAATCTGATGTTTTTATTGATTCATTTTCATTTAACCTTTATTAAACCTGGTAAAGACCCTCGAGGTTAAACACCTCTTGTGAGGTGGACCTGGCCAGAGGTCAACAGGACGTAGCCAGCGTGCCATGTACACAACACAAAAACACAACATAAAACAATGTACGGAGCAGGGTGGCAAACCGCAACATAGAACTAGAACACATAGAGCAGCACAGACCTGGAAGTGCAGGATGATGGTCCAGATGAGGCCCAGTGTCAGCTTGGGGTTGCCATCTGTTATGTCATCGTTCCGGATGTTCACCAGTTTGACCTGGAATGTGTAGAACGGGAGGATTTAAATGCCAGGCCTAGTGGTGAACTAAAGCGTTGACCTGGAACGTGTAGAACTGGAGGATCTAAACGCCAGGCCTAGTGGTGAACTAAAGCGTTGACCTGGAACGTGTCACAACTGGAAGTGATTGGAACTAAACGGGCCTAGGATTTAAATGACCAGGCCTAAAAATGTCACAGGCCTGGTGAACTAAAGATTAGCGTTGACCTGGGACCTGGCCAACGTGTAGAAACTGGAGGATGGGGTTGAACTAAACATTTGACCAGGCCTAGTGGTGAACTAAAGCGTTGACCTGGAACGTGTAGAACTGGAGGATCTAAACGCCAGGCCTAGTGGTGAACTAAAGCGTTGACCTGGAACGTGTAGAATGGGAGGATCTAAACGCCATGCCTAGTGGTGAACTAAAGCATTGACCTGGAACGTGTACAACTGGAGGATCTAAACGCTAAGGCCTAGTGGTGAACTAAATCATTGACCTGGAACGTGTAGAACGGGAGGATCTAAACGCCAGGCCTAGTGGTGAACTAAAGTGTTGACCTGGAACGTGTAGAGCGGGAGGATCTAAACGCCAGGCCTAGTGGTGAACTAAAGCATTGACCTGGAACGTGTAGAACTGGAGGATCTAAACGCCAGGCCTAGTGGTGAACTAAAGCATTGACCTGGAACGTGGAGAACGGGAGGATCTAAACGCCAGGCCTAGTGGTGAACTAAAGCGTTGACCTGGAACGTGTAGAACTGGAGGATCTAAACGCCAGGCCTAGTGGTGAACTAAAGCGTTGACCTGGAACGTGACCTGGAACGAACGGGAGGATCTAAACACCTAGGCCTAGTGGTGAACTAAAGTGGTTAACTAAAGCGTTGACCTGGAACGTGGAGAAGGGGAGGATCTAAACGACAGGCCTAGTGGTGAACTAAAGCATTGACCTGGAACAGAGCTGGGTAACCATGTGCTCCATGTTATTAACCAGTCATCACATGACACCATTGCAAGACTAAAAAGGCTATATTTTGTGTGAATAGCCTCCTGATTCCATCCTGCTTTCACACACCGGTGCATATAAAAGCAATGAAACCAGGAGAGGAAGCCGCTGAAGGCCACAGAGGTGCAGTCCGTGTCAAGTAGGAGCAGGTGTCTCTAAGACAGAGGTGCAGCATTGGGCAGTGATGCGTGAGGTGTGACTGTGATCATCTGGGAGGCCCAGTCATGCAGAGCTGAGACATTGGGACAGGGGACCAAGAGAAAGGTCATCTCAATGATTTTATTTATGGATATGCTTTGTATGGTTTTTTTGTTGTTTTTTTTTAAATGGCAAAATAGACCAAACTAAATAAACAAACAAAAATCTATTTCCAACAGCAGACGTCTGAGTGTGGCTTTAGTTCGGCTCAATGTGTATTGCTGAGCGCATGAGTACCTGCTGAAATATTGTGTGGGTTTGAAAGCGGCAGGTGTGTGTGTGTGTGTGTGTGTCAGTTGTACCTGTCTCTGTTTGAGGAAGTCCAGGGCGATCTGGACATTCTGGAGCCGGTGGAATCGCATGCGACCCTTTTCTCTGGGCTGAAGGGGGGGAAGCACGACAGAGAGAGAGATGAGTGTATGGGGGGGGAAGCACGACAGGGAGAGAGATGAGTGTATGGGGGGGGGAACGGGAGATCTTCTCACAATGCTGACCAGTGAGAGAGATATATAAGCCGTGACAAGTGACGTTCCCAATTCAAAGTGCAGTGAGGGGGGAAAACTACGCCTGGGCCGCTGTAATGGCACGGCATTATCCTAGAGGGCGCTGTCTTCAACTGTTGTCAAAGACATGCCAACAAGCATCCTCACAGCAGAGCAGGAAACAACCCAGGAAAAACATTCTCCAAACCAGAAAAGGTACATCTGCAAACCATGCTGGTTTAAACAGTCTAATACTTTTCTCAAACACACACACACACACACTTTCCCCTGCCGCTCTCTCAAAACACACAGTCCTTGGCTGGCTGATTCACACACATTCACTCGGTCAATCACTAACAGTCTGACAGAACACACACACACAGAGAAAAGAAAACACACACAGCAAAGCTGCTAGAAATGCAAGATGCAGGAGTGTGTGTCACAGTGTGCTGTGCTGGGTATAGTCAACGCTGCAGTACCAGTATAGAAGCAGGGTTATGAGGAACACTCAGGCCAAACAGAGAACTCCATTCAGAGGACGAGAGGTCAGGGGAATGTCAGGGGGAGAAGAGGCCACAGTTACACAGCCCCAGCCAAGATGCTGACAAAATAAAACCATTAAAAAAGCCTATTTAACCCTTGAAGGAATGTCTAAGGAGGTTGTGTCTGGTTACCCTGTTGTACTGCTTGTAGTGTGAAAATGCTTGTGTGAGACATGAGACACGTCAGCATGTAAATGTGTGTCTTGGGATAGAACTCAAATGCACTTCACGCGCATGCAGTCTTAAAGCACTGTCTATGGGGTGAGGATCCGGGGGGGGTCAAACGTACTCCCTGAGCTCCATCCTCCACCTCCTCCCCCCCGAGCAAGATGAGCGGGGGAGCTCGGGAGATACACACCCTCCTCAGCGAGGACACGCCCTTGAGCTGCTGCCGTCCAGAGGGGAAGGGGGGGGATGAGGAGAGTGAGAGAAGAGTGGATGGAGGATGAAAGAATTGTATGGAGGGATGAAGATGAGGTGATTGTCCAAAAGAAAGAGATCAAAGAGAAAGAGAACATGAGAAAGAGGTAGAGCAGGAAGAAATGAAAAATGCAGCTGAGGCAGTAATCAAGAAGTAAACTGCTAAGAGGCCACATTTCTGAAAAGCAAGATGAAATGTTCCTCCAGTACACACACAGTAGCTCTCTCACACACATTAGCTCTCTCTCTCTCGCACACAGTAGCTCTCTCTCTCTCGCACACAGTAGCTCTCTCTCTCGCACACAGTAGCTCTCTCTCTCTCGCACACAGTAGCTCTCTCTCTCGCACACAGTAGCTCTCTCTAACACAGTAGCTTTCTCTCTCTCACACAGTAGCTTTCTCTCTCGCACACAGTAGCTTTATCTCTCGCACACACACAGTAGCTCTCTCTTTCTCTCACACAGCAGCTCTCTCTCTCTCACACACACAGTAGCTCTCTCTCTCTCACACACACAGTAGCTCTCTCTCTCTCACACACACAGTAGCTCTCTCTCTCTCGCACACAGTAGCCCTCTCTCGCACACAGTAGCCCTCTCTCTCGCACACAGTAGCCCTCTCTCTCGCACACAGTAGCCCTCTCTCTCTCACACAGTAGCCCTCTCTCTCACACACACAGTAGCCCGCCCTCTCTCGCACACAGTAGCCCGCCCTCTCTCGCACACAGTAGCCCGCCCTCTCTCGCACACAGTAGCCCTCTCTCGCACACAGTAGCCCTCTCTCACACACACACAGTAGCTCTCTCTCACACACACACAGTAGCTCTCTCTCTCACACACACAGTAGCTCTCTCTCTCACACACACACAGTAGCTCTCTCACACACACACAGTAGCTCTCTCTCACACACACACAGTAGCTCTCTCTCACACACACAGTAGCTCTCTCTCACACACACACAGTAGCTCTCTCTCACACACACAGTAGCTCTCTCTCACACACACACAGTAGCTCTCTCTCTCTCACACACACACAGTAGCTCTCTCTCACACACACACAGTAGCTCTCTCTCTCACACACACAGTAGCTCTCTCTCACACACACAGTAGCTCTCTCTCGCACACAGTAGCTCTCTCTCTCGCACACAGTAGCCCTCTCTCGCACACAGTAGCCCTCTCTCGCACACAGTAGCCCTCTCTCGCACACAGTAGCCCTCTCTCTCTCACACACAGTAGCTCTCTCTCGCACACAGTAGCTCTCTCTCGCACACAGTAGCTCTCTCTCGCACACACAGTAGCTCTCTCACACACACACAGTAGCTCTCTCTCTCTCACACACACAGTAGCTCTCTCTCTCACACACAGTAGCTCTCTCTCTCACACACACACAGTAGCTCTCTCTCACACACACAGTAGCTCTCTCTCTCACACACACAGTAGCTCTCTCTCTCACACACACACAGTAGCTCTCTCTCACACACACACAGTAGCTCTCTCTCACACACACAGTAGCTCTCTCTCTCACACACACACACAGTAGCTCTCTCTCTCTCACACACACACACAGTAGCTCTCTCTCTCACACACACACAGTAGCTCTCTCTCACACACACAGTAGCTCTCTCACACACACACAGTAGCTCTCTCTCTCTCTCTCACACACAGTAGCCCTCTCTCGCACACAGTAGCCCTCTCTCGCACACAGTAGCCCTCTCTCGCACACAGTAGCTCTCTCTCGCACACAGTAGCTCTCTCTCGCACACAGTAGCTCTCTCTCACACACACAGTAGCTCTCTCTCACACACACAGTAGCTCTCTCTCTCTCACACACACAGTAGCTCTCTCTCCTCACACACACACAGTAGCTCTCTCTCACACACACAGTAGCTCTCTCTCACACACACAGTAGCTCTCTCTCTCTCACACACAGTAGCTCTCTCTCTCACACACACACAGTAGCTCTCTCTCACACACACACACAGTAGCTCTCTCTCACACACACACACACACAGCTCTCTCTCACACACACACAGTAGCTCTCTCTCGCACACAGTAGCTCTCTCTCGCACACAGTAGCTCTCTCTCGCACACAGTAGCTCTCTCGCACACAGTAGCTCTCTCTCGCACACAGTAGCTCTCTCTCGCACACAGTAGCTCTCTCTCACACACAGTAGCTCTCTCGCACACAGTAGCTCTCTCTCGCACACACAGTAGCTCTCTCTCACACACAGTAGCTCTCTCTCCCACACACACAGTAGCTCTCTCTCCCACACACAGTAGCTCTCTCTCTCACACACACAGTAGCTCTCTCCCACACACACAGTAGCTCTCTCCCACACACACAGTAGCTCTCTCTCACACACACAGTAGCTCTCTCTCACACACACAGTAGCTCTCTCTCACACACACAGTAGCTCTCTCTCACACACACACAGTAGCTCTCTCTCACACACACACAGTAGCTCTCTCTCACACACACACACAGTAGCTCTCTCTCGCACACAGTAGCTCTCTCTCACACACACAGTAGCTCTCTCTCACACACAGTAGCTCTCTCTCTCTCACACACAGTAGCTCTCTCTCTCACACAGTAGCTCTCTCTCACACACACAGTAGCTCTCTCACACAGTAGCTCTCTCACACAGTAGCTCTCTCTCGCACACACAGTAGCTCTCTCGCACACAGTAGCTCTCAAGCACACAGTAGCTCTCTAGCACACAGTAGCTCTCTCTCACACACACAGTAGCTCTCTCTCTCACACACACAGTAGCTCTCTCTCACACACACAGTAGCTCTCTCTCGCACACACAGAAGCTCTCTCACACAGTAGCTCTCTCACACAGTAGCTCTCTCTCTCACACACACACAGTAGCTCTCTCTCACACACAGTAGCTCTCTCTCACACACACACACAGTAGCTCTCTCTCACACACACAGTAGCGCTCTCTCACACACACACAGTAGCTCTCTCTCACACACACAGTAGCTCTCTCTCTCACACACACAGTAGCTCTCTCTCACACACACACAGTAGCTCTCTCTCTCTCACACACAGTAGCGCTCTCTCTCTCTCACACACAGTAGCTCTCTCACACACAGTAGCTCTCTCTCACACAGTAGCTCTCTCTCACACACCCAGTAGCTCTCTCTCGCACACAGTAGCTCTCACACAGTAGCTCTCTCTCTCACACACAGTAGCTCTCTAGCACACAGTAGCTCTCTCTTTCTCACACACACAATAGCTCTCTCTCACACACAGTAGCTCTCACACACAGTAGCTCACTCTAGCTCTCTCACACACACAGTAGCTCTCTCACACACACAGTAGCTCTCTCACACACACAGTAGCTCTCTCACACACACACAGTAGCTCTCTCTCACACACACAGTAGCTCTCTCTCTCACACACAGTAGCTCTCTCTCTCACACACAGTAGCTCTCTCTCTCACACACAGTAGCTCTCTCTCACACAGTAGCTCTCTCTCTCTCACACACACAGTAGCTCTCTCTCACACACACAGTAGCTCTCTCACACACAGTAGCTCTCTCACACACACAGTAGCTCTCTCACACACACAGTAGCTCTCTCGCACACAGTAGCTCTCTCACGCACACAGTAGCTCTCTCTCTCACACACAGTAGCTCTCTCTCACACAGTAGCTCTCTCGCACACAGTAGCTCTCTCTCACACAGTAGCTCTCTCTCACACAGTAGCTCTCTCTCTTTTGTAGCTCTCTCGCACACAGTAGCTCTCTCTCTCGCACACAGTAGCTCTCTCTCTCACACACACAGTAGCTCTCTCACACACAGTAGCTCTCTCTCACACACAGTAGCTCTCTCACACACACAGTAGCTCTCTCACACACACACACAGTAGCTCTCTCACACACACACACAGTAGCTCTCTCACACACACACAGTAGCTCTCTCTCACACACACACAGTAGCTCTCTCACACACACAGTAGCTCTCTCTCACGCACACAGTAGCTCTCTCTCACACACACAGTAGCTCTCTCTCACACACACAGTAGCTCTCTCACACAGTAGCTCTCTCTTTCTCACACACACAGTAGCTCTCTCACGCACACAGTAGCTCTCTCTCGCACACAGTAGCTCTCTCACGCACACAGTAGCTCTCTCTCTCACACACACACACAGTAGCTCTCTCACACACAGTAGCTCTCACGCACACAGTAGCTCTCACGCACACAGTAGCTCTCTCTCGCACACACTAGCTCTCTCTCTCGCACACAGTAGCTCTCTCACACAGTAGCTCTCTCTCACACACACACACAGTAGCTCTCTCTCACACACACACAGTAGCTCTCTCACACGCACACAGTAGCTCTCTCACGCACACAGTAGCTCTCTCACACGCACACAGTAGCTCTCTCACGCACACAGTAGCTCTCTCACGCACACAGTAGCTCTCTCACGCACACAAGCTCTCTCTCACGCACACAGTAGCTCTCTCACGCACACAAGCGCTCTCTCTCGCACACAGTAGCTCTCACACAGTAGCTCTCTCTCTCACACACAGTAGCTCTCACACAGTAGCTCTCTCTCTCACACACAGTAGCTCTCGCACAGTAGCTCTCTCTCACACACACAGTAGCTCTCGCACAGTAGCTCTCTCTCTCACACACAGTAGCTCTCGCACAGTAGCTCACGCACACAGTAGCTCGCTCTCGCACACACAGTCTCTCGCGCGCACAAGCTCTCGCGCGCACAAGCTCTCGCGCGCACAAGCTCTCTCGCGCACAAGCTCTCTCGCGCACAAGCTCTCTCGCGCTCAAGCTCTCTCGCGCACAAGCTCTCTCGCACACAAGCGCTCTCTCTCGCACACAAGCGCTCTCTCTCGCACACAAGCGCTCTCTCTCGCACACAAGCGCTCTCTCTCGCACACAAGCTCTCTCTCGCACACAAGCTCTCTCACGCACACACACAGTCTCTCCCGCTCTCTCACGCACACACACAGTCTCTCCCGCTCTCTCACGCACACACAGTCTCTCTCTCCCTCTCTCATACACAGTAACACACTCTCTCACACACAGTAACACACACTCTCACACACAGTAACACACACTCTCACACACAGTAACACACACTCTCACACACAGTAACACACACTCTCACACACAGTAACACACACTCTCACACACAGTAACACACTCTCTCTCACACAGTAACACACACTCTCACACACAGTAACACACACTCTCACACACAGTAACACACACTCTCACACACAGTAACACACACTCTCACACACAGTAACACACACTCTCTCTCACACACAGTAACACACACACTCTCTCTCACACACAGTAACACACTCACTCTCTCACACACAGTAACACACTCACTCTCTCACACACAGTAACACACTCACTCTCTCTCACACAGTAACACACTCACTCTCTCACACAGTAACACACTCACTCTCTCACACACAGTAACACACTCTCTCTCACACAGTAACACACTCTCTCTCACACAGTAACACACTCTCTCTCACACAGTAACACACTCTCTCTCACACAGTAACACACTCTCTCTCACACAGTAACACACTCTCTCTCACACAGTAACACACTCTCTCTCACACAGTAACACACTCTCTCTCACACAGTAACACACTCTCTCTCACACAGTAACACACTCTCTCTCACACAGTAACACACTCTCTGTGGTTGAAATGTGAGGTGAATGTGTCACACAGATAGTAAAAGGAGAATCAGCGTCTAAATCAAGAGGTGGGCAACTCCAGTCCTCGGGAGCCTGATTGGTGTCACACTTTTCCCCCATCCCTAGAACACACACCTGATTAATCAGATTGCATTCTAAACTGAAGATCATGATTAGGTGATTATTTGAGTCAGGTGTGTTAGCTGGGGCAAAACTGTGACACCAATTAGGCCCTCGAGAATTGCCCACCCCTGCTCTAGGTGGACCTAGTCAGCAGTCTCATGTTAGTCCACCCGTCTGTCAGTTACAATGAGTCATGTGCTCCGGGAAATGAGTCATCATGTGCTCCGGGAAATGAGTCATCATGTGCTCCAAGAAAGTCTCTGGCTGCATCTGAAATGGCACCCTATCCCCTACATAGTGCACTACTTGTGAGCAGGCCCCATTGGCCTCTAGTCAAAAGTAGTGCACTATAAGGAATAAATGGTTGAGATGGGGACACATACATTTTCCTCACTGTAATATTGACATTATTAGACAACAATGTTTTAATCAACCCGAGTTCACTTCGAGGTCTTCCTCAATGTGAGGGAGGGTGTGTCGCAGGGTCATGCCCCGGTACACAATGTAACGGGCATGACAGTGTGTGTGATGGTTGTCGAGGTGTGAAGGTTGGTGACCGGGTGTGTGTGTGTCTTACCAGGGTGACTCCAGAGAGGACCTCCAGGAGGGAGATCAAGTTGTGTCCATCTCTCAGATCCTCGTACAGGTCTGTGATGTGCTTCCTCACCTGATAGAGAGAGGGAGAGAGAGATTAAACAACTCAGAGGTTGAATGGCTGCTCTTCCCAGATGACCTATGCCGGTTGTCACCCACAGCACCTGGCCTACAGCAGAGCCTGGACCTGCTAGAGCAGTACTGGGCCCTGGCAGTAAACCCCCATAGCACCTGGCCTACAGCAGAGCCTGGACCTGCTAGAGCAGTACTGCCAGACCTGGGCCCTGGACCTGCTAGAGCAGTACTGGGCCCTGGCAGTAAACCCCCACAGCACATGGCCTACAGCAGAGCCTGGACCTGCTAGAGCAGTACTGGGCCCTGGCAGTAAACCCCCACAGCACCTGGCCTACAGCAGTACCGCCAGACCTGGGCCCTGGACCTGCTAGAGCAGTACCGCCAGACCTGGGCCCTGGACCTGCTAGAGCAGTACCGGGCCCCCTGGACCTGCTAAACCCCACAGCACAGACCTGCAGAGCCTGGACCTGCTAGAGCAGTACCGCCAGACCTGGGCCCTGGACCTGCTAGAGCAGTACCGCCAGACCTGGGCCCTGGACCTGCTAGAGCAGTACCGCCAGACCTGGGCCCTGGACCTGCTAGAGACCAGGGCCCTGGACCTACCGCCAGACCTGGGCCCTGGACCTGCTAGAGCAGTACCGCCAGACCTGGGCCCTGGACCTGCTAGAGCAGTACCGCCAGACCTGGGCCCTGGACCTGCTAGACCAGTACCGCCAGACCTGGGCCCTGGACCTGCTAGACCAGTACTGCCAGACCTGGGCCCTGGACCTGCTAGACCAGTACTGCCAGACCTGGGCCCTGGACCTGCTAGAGCAGTACTGCCAGACCTGGGCCCTGGCAGTAAACCCCAAAAAGACTAAAATAATGACTTTCCAGAGAAGATCCAGATCTCAGGGAATTAGACCAAAGTTCTCAATTGGTACAAAATATATAGAGTACTGTACACACTACAATTACTTAGGTTTAAAAATAAGCTCAACTGGACACCCTAATGAGGCAGTGAATCAACAGAGAGAGAAAGCACGCAGGGCATTCGACGCCATTAAAAAGCCAATTCAAATTGAAATACCTATTAAAATGTGGCTAAAACCAATTGAATGTGTCATTAAACCAATTGCACTTCATTGCAGCGAGGTGTGGGGTCCACTTGCAAAACAAGATTTCATCAAATGGGACAAACACCTCATTAGAACCCTGCATGCAGAGTTCTGTAAGGTTCTCCTACACGTCCAGAGGAAAACTACAAACAATGTATGCAGGGCAGAATTAGGCCAATATCCACTAATTAAAAAACTCAAAAAAGAGCAATTCAGTTTTGGAAACATCTAAAATACAGTGACCTCCCCTCATATCATTACCAAGCCCTGCAATGCCAAGAGCTGAGCAAAGAAAAGAGTCCCCTCATCCAGCTGGTCCTGAGTTCACAAACCTGTTCTACTAACGCACTGAAGCCTCACGACCAGAACATCCAATCAATCAGGGTAAACCAAATTACAACACAGTCAAAACAAAACTATATTACTTATTGGGAAACACAAACACAAAGCAAAATGCAGTGCCATCTGGCCCTAAATCAACAGTACACCGTGGCTAAAAATTTGACCATGGTTACTGATCAAAACCTTAGAAAAACCTTGACAAAGTACAGGCTCAGTGAGCACAGCCTTGCCATTGAGAAGGGTAGACACAGGAAATCCTGGCTCCCCGTAGAGGAAAGGCTGTGCAACCACTGCACCACAGCAGAACCTGTCTCCCTGTAGAGGAAAGGCTGTGCAACCACTGTCTCCCTGTAGAGGAAAGGCACAGCACCACAGCAGAACCTGTCTCCCTGTAGAGGAAAGGCTGTGCAACCACTGCACCACAGCAGAACCTGTCTCCCTGTAGAGGAAAGGCTGTGCAACCACTGCACCACAGCAGAACCTGTCTCCCTGTAGAGGAAAGGCTGTGCAACCACTGCACCACAGCAGAACCTGTCTCCCTGTAGAGGAAAGGCTGTGCAACCACTGCACCACAGCAGAACCTGTCTCCCTGTAGAGGAAAGGCTGTGCAACCACTGCACCACAGCAGAACCTGTCTCCCTGTAGAGGAAAGGCTGTGCAACCACTGCACCACAGCAGAACCTGTCTCCCTGTAGAGGAAAGGCTGTGCAACCACTGCACCACAGCAGAACCTGTCTCCCTGTAGAGGAAAGGCTGTGCAACCACTGCACAACAGCAGAACCTGAGACGGAGCTGCATTTCCTGACAAAATGTCAAAAATATAAAACAATTAGAGTGTCATTTTCCCAAATTTGAAACCCTTATTCAAGGTTTCAAAGACCTCTCTGATGAGAGTAGGCTACCTGTCCTGTTGGGGGAGGACGCAAAGAGCTGTGGGTTGGCAGGGCACTACATTGCTGCCTGTCATAAGATGAGGGGCAGTGTCTGACAGACCAATCGACCTGCACATGTCCTCTACTGTATACTTATTGTTATTGTAAGCTCTGGCAATATGCACATTGTTACATCATGCCAATAAAGCGAAATTAATTGAATTGAGAGAGAGCGAGCGAGCGAGATGGGGAGAGCGCGAGCGAGATGGGGAGAGAGCGAGAGAGCAAGAGGAAAAGAAAAACAGAGTTAATTACATATTCATCTTGTTCATCTCAGTTGTTTGCATAGCATTGTTGACATAAGCAATGCTCCTAGGGACCCTAGTTGCCAGGGCGACAAACACTGCGCTCCGACTGTGACCCCATGTGGCGTCTCAGGGCCGAGGAGTCCGGGGACAACCGTTGGCACGGCGACTCAGCAGCTTCGGCAGGCCTATTTCGTCACCCTTTGTGAGAAAGTGGGCCATCTTCTCAGACCCTGCTGATGGACTCCCAATGACTAGGCGAAACAGCTCAGTGCTAAGAACCAGGAATTCAACAACAAAGAAAGAGGGAGAGAAAGGAAAGGAGGGACTGGGCATTTAGAGAGAGGAGACGGAGGCTAATTACTGTCTCATTCACAGCTGACCATGACTTGTGGTTTAACCAGAGGCAATGGAGCCGTTATAGAGAGGAGAGCAGAGAAATACAGAGAGAGACTTTTTGTCCTACTTCCATGAGACCTCCTCACTACACTGAAAACACCTCGCTACCCTTAAAAACACATTGCAAACCATCACAACCTCCACACAATCACATTACAAAATGTACATACAAGAGAGAAAGAGAAAAAAAAAGAGCGAGAGAGAGAAATAGAAAAGAGAGAGAAAGAGGAGAGAAAAAAAAAGAGAAAAAGGCTGAGGAAATGAGGATGGCAGGAAAGAGGTGAACATGAGGAGAAGCAATAAAAGAAAGCTGAGTGAAGGGGGGCAGTTGAGTGTGATAGAACATGACGAGGCTTCTAGAAGCCCGGGATTATGTACTAGCAATTCATTATAAGGAGAGTGACTGATAACAGAGTAACATATTGGGAGAGAGAAACAGAGAAAAAAGAAAAGCAGTGTGAAAGACAGGAGTCCTCTGTGTGAACACACGGTGCTCGTCAAAGTAGCCCCATCACAGACCTGAGAGAGATTAAACTACCCACGGTGCTCTTTGGTTACTTTGGCGTGACTGACAGCTGAAGGGCAGGGGCCAGTGGTGAAGGGGTGTGTGTGTGTGTACACTGACCTGACTTAAATTCTCGGGGTTAAGGGTTTGATTAAAAACTGTCCTTGTGGCCTGGGTAAAACTGGGTTGTGGCTCGAGCCATACTCGGTCTAGACTAATCTCAGCACCCAGAATCATCTTAAAATGGTCACATGAGCCTGGGCCAGGCTTTTAGCGGCTCACATTCACAACACATATATATGTTTGAGGACCACTGTGCAATATTACAGAACACAGCACACGGTACAAGCTGTAAAAACACAAAACACTTCACTGCATTTCAAATCGTGAAGCTGCAATCGCGTAAATTCCACATTCTGCCAGCAGAGGGCGACTTGCGCCTTTTAATCCGAGGAGCCGACCTGCGACAGAAACAAACGGGCCTTCTCTATGTCCTGTTGGTCAACGGTCAGCTCTCCTCATGGGTGTATCTCAATAGTCTCGGACTGGAAATAGAGTCAGAGTCTCTAGAAGCCTAACCCCACACACAAGGAGAGAGGAAGCCACCGAGACGTTTCCTCACATCCTTCTGTTGCCCTGCTCGCTTCCTTTATTCTCTCCTTCCTTTGCAACCACGCTCAGTCCCCTGTTCACGCGACACCTCTCCCTCGGTCTCTCAATGCTCTCTGGCTAATAAACACACTCTATCCATCGATGTGTGGAAGGTTCGCCTCAGTGCGTGATGGTCGTGGGTGTTGAAGAGTTGATCGTGTGTTAATTAGATAGGTATCATGAGGGACTGGAAATGATCTCTCTCTTTTAGTGTGTGTGTGTTGGGTCATATTCATTCCACTTAATGGAACTACTTCTCTGCCTCTATGATTCAATGCATGTCTTCCCTATTCAACCGATTTACATTCCATTTTGCCGCCACTTCTTGACACGGGGAGTTCCGAAGTACGACACGTCCATGTGTTGTAATCATAAATCGGTGAATCACAGCCCAGCTTTGGGATACAGGGAGAGAAGCCTGGTCCCAGATCTGTGCATGTTAAGGGTGGCAATGACCAAAGGAGTTGGATAGAAGGCACAAACAGATCTCGGACCAGACTACCGTAAACAGTGTTGGGGGTTGATAAAACGGGCAAGCAGTATCTGGGTGTTGTTCAGTCAGCGGAAAAGTCACGGTTGGTTACTCGCAGCGGTCAGCTCCACTGCTGTGCTACAGTTAGAGTGGTGCCACCCAACGAGACAGTGCACCTGGGTCTCTCTCTCTCACACACACACACACACACACACACACACACACACACACGTCTCTTTGTATGCGAGGCTGAACTCGTGTTTTTGGGGTCATCTGCACTGAGTGTACAGAATACCTGCTCTTTCCATGACAGACTGACCAGGTGAATCCAGGTGAAAGCTATGATCCCTTATTGATGTCTCTTGTTAAATCCACTTCAAATCAGTGTTGATGAAGGGGAGGGGACAGGTGAAAGAAGGATTTTTTTAGCCTCAAGACGATTGAGACATGGATAGTGTATGTGTGCCATTCAGAGGGTGAACGGGCAAGACAAAAGATTTGAGTGCCTTTGAACGGGGTATGGTAGTAGGTGCCAGGCGCACCGGTTTGTGTCAAGAACTGCAACGCTGTTGTTTAAAAAAAAAAACGCTCAACAGTTACCAAGAATGGTTCACAACCCAAAGGACATCCAGCAAACTTGACTCAACGTGGGAAGCATTGGAGTCAACATGTGCAAAGCATCTCAGTGGAACGCTGTTGTGAAGACTTAAGGGGGGATGCGACTCAATATTAGGAAGGTGTTCTTAACGTTTTGTACACTCAGTGTATATTGGTGCACTGCACACTCTGCTTCTTCTGTTGAGATCCACCAAAAGGCACTAGTATCCACTGTCATCTTCCGTCCTCTTTCTGCAACTAAATGTCTCCATGTGCCACAGCTCCCTGCCTTGTCCGGTAAAGATCTACTGTGTGTGTGTGTGTCTAAAGGCTGGTTCCCAGACATGTATTAAGCCAGACACTGGGAAGCCAGACCCAGCCAATCAGAATGAGTTTTTGCCCACAAAAGGAATTTCTTACAGACAGAAATACTCCTGTTTCATCAGCTGTCCGGATGGATGGTCTCAAACCATCCTGCAGGTGAAAAGCCGGATGTGGAGGTCCTGGGATGGCGTGGTTAAACGAGGCCGGTTGGACGCACTGCCAAATTCACTAAAACGACATTGGAGGCGGCTTATGGTAGAGAAATGAATATTCAATTCTCTGGCAACAATTGCACGCTCTTTCAAAACGTGAGACATCTGCGGCATTGTGTTGTGTGACAAAACTGAACTTTTTGGAGAGAGTGGCCTTTTATTATCCCCAGCATAAGGTGCACCTGTGCAATGATCATGCTGTTTAATCAGCTTATTGATATGCCACACCTGTCAGGTGGATGGATGATCTTGGCAAATGAGAAATGCTCATTAAACGGGGATGTAAACACAGTTGTGCACAAAATTTGAGATAAGCTTTTTGTGCGTATTTAACATTTCTGGGATCTTTTATTTCAGCTCATGAAACATGGGACCAACACGTTAAATCAGGGGTATTCAACTCTTACCCTATGAGGTCCGGGGCCTGCTGGTTTTCTGTTCTGCCTCATAATGAATTGCACCCACCCGGCGTCATAGTTCTAAAATCAGATCCTGGGTAGAACAAAATGCAGTGGCACTGGCTTTGAGGTCCAGAGTTGAGTTTGAGGGCTTTACATGTTGCGTTTTTTTTTAGTCCACGACTAGGTTTAAAATCGGTGTCTGAAAAACCAGCCCTAGTTATGACACTGCATTCCTGGCGAGCTGTCAACACAGGTCCCAACAGTTTGTGGTGAAGGCAGTGTTTTATATGGATGTGTGTGTTTGATCTGTACACACACGCTGAGAGGCAGCCATACACCCGGACCTGACCACATGACGGCACACACACACACACCTGTCTGTCAGCTGATATAAACATGGGTGCAGTCAGGTAGATCGGCGTGATGTCAGTGAATAGCGGGAGCCAAGACAAACACAGGAACAGGTAGACTGACTGGCTTGTGTCGTCACCTGTCCCGTCTGTCAGCCTCTGCTGAACAGCCACGAGCTCTGTGGCTGTGTGCTATGTAAACACCTGCGCTGGGTTGGACTGTCAACGGTATTAGACACTAGACTGATAGGACAGGATTATAAAGGAGCCTGGATGATTCATTCTATGCCGGACTACAGTAGACGAAAGACGTATCGCTTTGGTCTTAGTCTAAGACTGCACAACATGTCCTGCCACGAGTCAATTAACTTACAGCGTATTCGGAAAGTATTCAGACCCCTTGACTTTTTCCAAGCGTGTGTGTGAGTGAGACACGAAAATGTATTACAAATGAAAAACTGAAATATCACATCTACAGAAGTATTCAGACCCTTTACTCAGTACTTTGTTGAAGCACCTTTGGTGGTGATTACAGCCTCGAGTCTTCTTGGGTATGACGCTACAAGCTTGGCACAACTGTGTTTGGGGTGTTTCTCCCATTATTCTCTGCAGATCCTCTCAAGCCCTGTTCGGTTTGATGGGAAGTCTTGCTGCACAGCTATTTTCAGGTCTCTCCAGAGATGTTGGATCAGGTTCAAATCTGGGCTCTGGCTGTGCCATTCAATGACATTCAGAGACTTGTCCCAAAGCCATTTCTGAGTTGTCTTGGCTGTGTGCTTAGGGTCGTTGTCCTGCTGGAAGCTGAATCTACACCCTAGTCTGAGGTCCTGAGTGCTCTCGAGCAGGTTTTCATCAAGGATCTCTGTACTTTGCTCCGTTCATCTTTCCCTCGATCCTGGTTCTTGGTCACCTCCCTGATCAAGGCCATTCTCCCCCGATTGCTCAGTTTGGACAGCCATCTCTAAGAAGAGTCTTGGTGGTTCAAAACCTCTTCAATTTAAGAATGATGGAGGCCACTGTGTCCATGGGGACATTCAATGTTGCAGAAATGTTTTGTTACCCTTCCCCAGATCTGTGCCTCAACACAATCCTGTCTCGGAGCTCTACGGACAATTCCTTCATACCTCATGGCTTGGTTTTTGCTCTGATATGCACCGTCAACTGTGTGACCATACATAGAGAGGTGTGTGCGTTTTCACATCATGTCCAATCAATTGAATATACCACAGTTGGACTCCAATCAAGTAGCAGAAACATCTCAAGGATGATCAATGGAAACAGGATGCATCGGCCCTCAATTTCAGGTCTCACAGCAGTGTCTGAATACTCATGTTAATAAGGCATTTCTTTGTTATTATGGGGTATTGTGTGTAGATTGATGAGGAAATACGAGTTCCTGGAGAATCCCAGTGGATATTTATGTATATCAATACAGGAGTCATTAACCCTGTCATTTATTTATCGCCGCAAACCATATATCCTCTCTTGGAGTCATCTTTCTGCCTCTATCCTTCTCGCTCTCCTTAAGTCCTCTTCCCCTCCCTCATCTCCACCTCTCTTTATTTAATGACTTCCCTCCCAGACAGTGAAAGGTCTCTGCTCTCTCCAACTACAGTAAATAAAATTCTCCTTAACGCCAACTGAACATTGTCTAATGCTACAGACAGTGGTGCCGGGCCAGCAGTGTGTGTACCAACGTTGGTGCCCCTCCTCAGTCCGTCTGACCGACATACATTACAGCGTGGAAATACGCAGCGCACCAGAGAGTTAGGAGGTCAGACGCCCCATTCCACAGTCATGTGGTGGAATGCCCAGTCTATGTGATCTACGTCTGCGGTGGTTTCAGGTTTACACGTCATGCACATGTACAGTGAAATGCCTTTCTTGCAAACTCAAAACGCAACAATGCAGCAATCAATAACAACGTAATAATACAACAAAAACTAATCAGGAATAAGAATAACACCGTAAATAAGTAAACAAGGATACTACAGGGTCAGTTCCAATGTGCAGGGATACTGGCGTGGAGGTAGATGCACTATATATACAAAAGCATGTTGACACTCCTTTAAATGAGTGGATTTGGCTACTTCAGCTACACCTGTCGCTGACAGGTGGATGAAATTGAGCACACAGCCATGCAATCTCCGTAGACAAACACTGGCAGTAGAATGGCGTGACTGAACAGCTCAGTGACTGTCAACATGGCACCGCAATAGAAAGCCACCTTTCCAACAAGTCAGCTTGTAAAATGTCTGGCCTGCTAGAGCTTCCCTGGTCAACTGTAAGTGCTGTTATTGTGAAGTGGAAACGTCTATGAGCAACAACTGATCAGCCGAAAAGTGGTAGGCCACACAAGCTCAGAGAACAGGACCGCCAAGCGCTGAAGCGCGTAACGTGTAAAAAAAAAAAACAGTATTTCATCGATGGCAACACTCGCTAGAGAGTTTCAAACTGCCTCGGGAACAAACGTCAGCACAGTGACTGCTCGTCGCGAGCTTCATGAAATGGGTTTCCACGGCCGGACAGCCTCACACAAGCCTAAGATCATCATGCGCAATGCCAAGCGTCGGCTGGAGTAGTGTGAAGCTCACCACCATTGAACTCTGGAGCAGTGGAAACGCATTCTCTGGAGTGATGACGGACAAATCTGGGTTTGAGAACGCTACCTGCCCCAATGCATAGTGCCAACTGTAAAGTTTGGTGAAGGAGGAATAATGGTCTGGGGCTGTTTTTCATGGTTCAGGCTAGGCCCCTTAGGTAAGGTGAAGGGAATTCTTAACGCTACAGCATACAATGACATTTTAGACAATTCTGTGCTTCCAACTTTGTGGCAACAGTTTGGGGAAGGCCCTTTCCTGTTTCAGCATGACAATGTCCCTGTGCACAAAGCGAGGTCCATACAGAAATGGTTTGTTGAGATCAGTGTGGAAGAACTTGACTGGCCTACACAGAGCCCTCACCTCAACCCCATCAAACACCTTTTGGATGAATTGGAACGCCGACTGTGAGCCAGGCCTAATCACCCAACATCAGTGCCCGACATAACTAATGCTTGTGGCTGAATGGAAGCAAGTCCCACTAGCAATGTTCCAACATCTAGTGGAAAGCCTTCCCAGAAGAGTAGAGGCTGTTATAACAGCAAAGGGAGGGACAAACTCCATATTAATGCCCATGATTTTGAAATAAGATGTTCAACAACCAGGTGTCCACTTACTTTGATCATGTAGTGCATGTATATGGGTAAGGTGACCACTGGTGGAAAAAGTACCCAATTGTCCTACTTGAGTAAAAGTAAAAGATACCTTAATAGAAAGTTCAAGTAAAAATAATTTCAAATTCCTTCTATTAAGCAAAGCAGAAAGCCACATTTTCTTTTTTTAAATTGACAGATAACCAGGGGCCTGCTCCAACACTCAGACACCATTTACAAACGAAGCATGTGTTTAGTGAGTTCGCCAGATCAGAGGCAGTAGGGGTGTGTGAATTAGACCATGTTCCTGTCCTGCGAAGCATTCAAAGCGTAATGAGTGCTGTTGGGTGTCAGGGAAAATGCGTGGAGTAAAAAGTACATCATTTGCATTAGGAATGTAGTGAAGCAAAAGTAGTCCAAAATATAAATAGAATGGAAAGTACAGATAACACACACAAAAAAAGTACTTCCCACCACTGAAAGTGACCAGGCATCAGGATATAAGAGTAGCAGCAGCTTGTATGTGAGTGAGTGTGTGTCGGGCCCTGTGAGTGAGTGAGTGTGTGTGTGTGTCGGGCCCTGTGAGTGAGTGTGTGTGTGTGTGTGTCGGGCTCTGTGAGTGAGTGTGTGTGTGTGTGTGTGTGTGTGTGTGTGTGTGTGTGTGTGTGTGTGTGTGAGTGTGTGTGTGTGTGTGTGTGTAGGGCCCTGTGAGTGAGTGAGTGTGTGTGTGTGAGTGTGTGTGTGTGTGTGTGTGTGTGTAGGGCCCTGTGAGTGAGTGTGTGTGTGTGTGTAGGGCCCTGTGAGTGAGTGTGTGTGTGTGTGTAGGGCCTGTGAGTGAGTGTGTGTGTGTAGGGCCCTGTGAGTGAGTGTGTGTGTGTGTAGGGCCCTGTGAGTGAGTGTGTGTGTGTGTGTGTGTGTGTGTGTGTGTGTGTGTGTAGGGCCCTGTGAGTGTGTGTGTGTGTGTGTGTGTGTGTGTGTGTGTGTGTGTGTAGGGCCCTGTGTGAGTGTGTGTGTGTGTGTGTGTGTGTGTGTGTGTGTGTGTGTGTGTGTGTGTGTGTGTGTGTGTGTGTGTGTGTGTGTGTGTGTGTGAGGGCCCTGTGAGTGAGTGTGTGTGTGTGTGTGTGTGTGTGTGTAGGGCCCTGTGAGTGAGTGTGTGTGTGTGTGTGTGTAGGGCCCTGTGAGTGAGTGTGTGTGTGTGTGTAGGGCCCTGTGAGTGAGTGTGTGTGTGTGTGTAGGGCCCTGTGAGTGAGTGTGTGTGTGTGTGTAGGGCCCTGTGAGTGAGTCTGTGTGTGTGTGTGTAGGGCCCTGTGAGTGAGTGAGTGTGTGTGTGTAGGGCCCTGTGAGTGAGTGAGTGAGTGTGTGTGTAGGGCCCTGTGAGTGAGTGAGTGTGTGTGTGTGTAGGGCCCTGTGAGTGTGCATAGAGACAGTGTGTAGGGCCCTGTGAATGTGTGTGTAGGGCCCTGTGAGTGTGAATAGAGACAGTGTGTAGGGCCCTGTGAGTGTGTAGGGCCCTGTGAGTGTGCATAGAGACAGTGTGTAGGGCCCTGTGAATGTGTGTGTAGGGCCCTGTGAGTGTGAATAGAGACAGTGTGTAGGGCCCTGTGAGTGTGTAGGGCCCTGTGAGTGTGCATAGAGACAGGGTGTAGGGCCCTGTGAGTGTGTGTAGGGCCCTGTGAGTGTGCATCAGTCTCATTGCTTGGGGATAGAAGCTGTTCAAGAGCCTGTTGGTACCAGACTTGATGAACCGGTACCATTTTGCCGTGGGGAAGCAGAGAGAATAGTCTATGGCCTGGGTGGTTGGAGTCTTTAACCATTTTCCAGGCCTTCCTACCAGCCTGAACATAACGGAGTCAGTGCTGGAGGCAGGGCTCATTCAGCCCTGTGTGGAATATAACAACTCATTCAGAACTACCATCCTAGCTCATTCATTTCTACGATGGTCTAAGTCGTGATACCTCTGTGTGTGTGTGTGTGTGTGTGTGTGTGTGTGTGTGTGTGTGTGTGTGTGTGTGTGTGTTCCCCACCAACCCCCAAAATGATGCTGCGATGCAGTACCGTACCTTGATGAGATGTTTGTTGACCCATTTCATGAAGGTTTTCTTCTGCACCCGGTCTCGCTCATCTGGAGCAGAGGGAGGGAGGGGAAAAGGAGAGTTCATTAAACAACAAGTACAGCGTCATTCCTCACCTCTGTATTATTTACAAGGACGGCCCTGAAACATCTCTGTACCGAGGCTGTCTGGGAGCGCAGCGTTCAACCGGATTTAACCAGGCAGCGCTCTACTAAATGTATTTGTCTGGAATGGAGGGCTCAACAGTCATGTCTGCTGCCTTGGTCGTTTCTGGGAGAATTGCGCCTCGTCACACCTCTGTTTTGTAAGGGCGCTACGTTTGTTGAGTGTTCGTGTCACCGCAGCTCGTTTGTGACACTGCAGAAATCTCCATATGGACACAGCATAGGATGCATGGTACATACGCATGAACCCCCCTCCCCTCCCCCTACCCCACACGCAGGCACTCCAACAAAAACACACGCACACCATGACTCAGTATTTAATAAAGCAGAGAAAAGCCGCCTATTGAGCTGGTCGATCCCAGCTGGAGCTGCAGAGACTGGGCCAGGGGTCTTAGCACAATGCAGCAGCCTCCCAGCTTATTTCCTTTGCCGCCTGTTCTGAGCTCAGTCCAGACCACGTCACGCTGCTGTTATCTCCTCCCCCACGTGGAGCCACTACCCCTCCTCTCCGGGTCTCTGTGTATGACATGCAGATGGGTGGCTTTGCTTTTCCCGTCTACCCGTTCATATCTGACTCACTCCATTGGGACGCCTCTTCCCGCGTTCCCCTGGTTGTTACTATCAGGCCATGTTCGAAAGGATATACGTTGAGGAGCTATTTAACAGCTTACATGAATTGAACCACGAACCAAAGGTCACATTCCAATCGTATATTATACCGCCTATAATGAGAATATATCATATTTGGCTATATTCACACTTGTCTTTTCTAGCATGGCCAACTAGTGACTGCTTTCTCCCCTTCTCTGCTCCAACCAATCAGAGAATAGTCCCTGCTGGTATTTCCCCGACTTGACCTTGATAAACTCCACTGTTGATGAGGTTGCCAAGGTGACACTATAAACAGAGTCGCTATGTGGGGGGGAAGATATGTTGTCTCACTTCCTCTCCCCAGATAGGCCTACATACATCACACACACACACACACACACACACACACACACACGTTCCCATTACAGTATGTAAACACAAGTGGTCTTAGTGAGCTTCTATATCAGCATTGAGGCTCTTTGTGATAATGACAGAGTGATATTTTAGTGTGGAAATGCAGGTCAAATACCTGAACGTGGTCAAACCTAGCGGGGCAAGGTAACACTCTATATGACTCATTATGGTATTTTTACTCCGGGGGCACGCCCCAGGCACACATTTGAACACAGTCTTGCTAAATAGTTTCAACAGAAAAGCATACCTTCGTTAACAAACCTGCCTGGTAAGCTGGCCTAGCCGGCTCAGCGGTAACACATGGCTTTCTTTGTGACATTTAGGTGAGGCTGTCTTCATCAAAATCGGCTATTGGTGACAGTATATTAAACAAGCATGGCGCCCCCGAGAGTTTGACATGGGAATTAACATGATACCCCACATTGGCAACTGCCTGTGGAAACGCATGTCCATTGCCAAGGGCAGAGCCTGTACACCAACAGGGTTGACTGTGTGCTGTGTTTGTATGTGTGACAGCCACGGAAAGGCACGCATTCCACCACACAGGGAGGCATTGTTCAGCAGTATACACCCCTCAACACCATCCAAAAACAAAAACAAACACACACAAATAATGTGCACACACACACTACTAGAGTGAGTCTTCACACTGTAAACATTGGTCGATATAGTGCACAAATAGCTCAAGATGTCAACAGTACACCACACACACACTACAATATAGTTTACAAAAATATAAACGCAAAGTAAATTGTTGGTCCCATGTTTCATGAGCTGAAATAAAAGATCCCAGTATGTTCCATACTCACAAAGAGCTAATTTCTCTCATTCTGTGCACAAACTTGTTTACATCCCTGTTAGCGAGCATTTACCCTTTACCTGACAGGTTTGTCATATGAAGACACTGATTAAACAAAATGATCATTGCAAAGGTGCACCTTGTTCTGGGGACAATTTTAAAAAAACATTCTAAAATGTGCAGTTTTGCCGAACTACACAATGTCTCAGATGTCTCAAGTTGAGGGACCATGCAATTGGTATGCTCACTGCAGGAATGTGCACCAGATCTGTTGCCAGGGAATTTAATGTTAATTTCTCTACCATAAGCCGCCTGACGTTTTGGAGAATTGGACAGAACGTCCAACCGGCCTCACAATCGCAGGACCACGTGTAATAACGCCATCCCAGCACCTCCACATCCAGCTTCCAACAGCTACCCGGGCAGCTGATTAAACTGTGGGTTTGCACAATGACCACTGGCATGCTGGAGAAGTATGCTCTTCACGAATGAATCCCGGTTTCAACTGTACCGGGCAGATGGAAGACATGACATTGTGTATGGCATCATGTAGGCAAGCGGTTTTCTGATGTCAACGTTGTGAAAAGAGAACCCCAATGGAACCACGGGGCAATGGAAATGGGAGTCATAAGCTACGGACAACGAACACAATTGCATTTTATCGATGGAAATTTGAATGCACAGAGATACCGTGATGAGATCCTGAGGCCCAATGTCGTGCCATTCATCAGCTGTCATCACCTCATGTTTCAGCATGATAATGTACGGCCCCATGTTGCAAGGATCAGTGCACAATTCCTGGAAGCTGAACACGTCCCAGTTCTTCCATGGCCTGCATACTCTGACATGTCACCAATTGAGCATGTTTGGGATGCTCTGGATCGACAGCATGTTCCAGTTCCCTCCAATATCCAGCAACTTCACACAGCCATTGAAGAGTGGGACAACATTTCACAGGCCACAATCAAGCAACCTGATCATCTCTATGTGAAGGAGGTGTCATGCTGGGTGAGGCATAAGGTGGTCACCAGATACTGACAGGTTCTGATCCACGCCCCTACCTATTTTCTAAAAGGTATCTGTGATCAACAGATGCACATCTGTATTCCCAGTCATGCGAAATCCATAGATTAGGGCCTAATGAATTTATTTCAATTGACTGATTCCTTTATATGAACTGTTACGTTTATATTTGTTTTATTCAATGTACAAAACACAGGACACACACGGTGACATCCTAAATGCAGAAAAACATTTATTGAGCCTATGTAAATAACACTTAGCTGCTATACAGTGTACAACACATGCATACACTACACATACAGTCTCACACACTGACCTGCACAGCACATGATGGAGTGCAGGTGGGCATTGAGGCTGGACTCGTTATGGTAGTCCCGCCACATCCTTCTTTTTACCCTTCTATCCTTCTGTATTTCTCTCCTTCCTCTTTCCTTCACCCGGCTTCTAAAGCCACTTCCTCTTCTCTCTCCCAGTGCACAAGTCCACATGTGATTCCAAAGTCAGGCGGCAATGTAACCGAGTCACTATTCCGCAATCCCAGAACAAGAGTAGCCTCTCTCAGAGGAAGTCCACGTGTCTTATTCCAAGCCAGGGAGCACACCAGGGAGAGGCAAAGTACACAAATTGCTATTTCAGTTTCCACAATGACAAAACAAGAGTATTCCAATGAATTTGATTCTCCCAAAAACACTTATTGCAAGGACTAGTCTCCCCGCGTCTCAGACAAGTAGAGGGATTTATTTCTGGGTTGCCTCTTTCTGCCTGTCGCTCCCTTGTACCCACTCTCTTTCCGCCGCTGCCATTTCTAAACTCCTAGCCAGCCCTCACTGGAGCAGTCACACGTGTGTGTCAAAGTCACAGGCTGCCCCCTCCCCTCCGGCAAATAAAGACCGCCCCTCCAACCCCTCCCTCTGGTTCTTCCACTCTCGTTGTCTCGCACTCCCTCGGTCACTCCTGTCCCCTGCTACTGCGCTGGCCTGAGGCACGGTCCCTCGTTCACTCTACTCCTGGTGCAGGACAGACACCTTGTGCTCTAAAATGCAGCTGTTGAGCAGTGGCTCTGCAGACAAAGCAGGTTCAGAGCTGCGGTTCTCTCCCTCTCTCTTTCAAAGTATCTTAAGGTTGCAGTCCTCTGGTTAAGGTGTGTATGCTGTCAAGACGGGGCAACAGCAGGTTGAGGAAACTGTCTGCCGTTCACAGTTGGAAATAAGAGGGGTTTTCCTTCTTCAGTCTTCCAGAGCAAAGGAAGTAAGTAGTTGTAGAGAGAGATTGTTCATCAAACTCTGGTTGAGGCAAATAATAAGGAAGTCAAAAAGAGAACGTGCTGAAGTGTCCCTTTATGATGATGTCATCCACTCAAGCAATCAAGCAAGCAGCAGACTACAGTGTTTAGATTCCAGTCTGTTGCCATGTGAACACACACACACACACACACACTGCGCTCTCTAACATAAACCAGACACTGCTAGCCCTAGACTGTAACCAACATCATTTACAATCTTTTTCTTTCCTCTTTCTAGGCCTGGGAACAAAAATTTGCCACAATCCCAGAAGAAACCCCCTGGCTGTCCATTGTAGAGCCCCCGTTCTGAGCCAATGAGTGTTTTGTGTGTGTTTAAGACCACTCGTCTGATCACAAAATGATCTGCTGAGCTTGTGATGTCATCTGATGAGACAGAGACACAGAGAGAAGCTACTTCAGATAATCATAATAACCTGAGTAGCTGCCTTGGTCAGTGAGAAAATGATACAAATATGTTTTGGGTCAGGACTGTAGTGTGTATGAGGAGGTCTATTGGAGAACTGTCCAGATCAGATTTCTTGACTTCTCTCCAGGCGGGTACAATGCAGATTGGGCACAACACCAGCTAGCTACAAGTGAACAAGATGCATCTTGAGCTGAGAGCCACCGTCCCCTGACACCTTACACACCCACGAACAATCACCGAACGGGACAAACACACACTTTAGTCTCGGCAATCTAAATCCCCAGCGTTGACTCATCCTTCATTGTAACCCTACTGATAGCTACTCTGAGGAAAAATATACTTTCTATATCTGTGTTACGTGGTTGTCCCACCTAGCTATCGAAGATGAAAGCACTAACTGTAAGTCACTCTGGATCAGTGTCTGAAATGTCAAAATGTAGCCCCCTTTCCTATGACTAAGCATTCCCTTGATGCAACAGCATTTCCAGCTAGCCAATTCCTACACCCCTTCAAATCTGTCGATGTTGCATAGAGCGTCTCAAAACCTTTCACAACGCTAGCCCCTACAATAATTGTCATGTTTCAATTTAAAATGCTGGAACAAAATCAATAGTTGAACTGAAACAGAGAGTCAGCAAAAACAGCTGCAACAACCTGGCTTCGTAGAACAACAGCGTGACGGCATATGAACATGTGACCGAAACATTGACATTATCACTGGGAGTCTGACAGTCAAGGGTGACATCACAGTCTGTAGTTTGTTATGGAAATACTAAAGACCAGGTAAAAACCTATAGTTTTGCATACAAAAGAGCTGGCACAACAACAACGCCTAGACGGCCCCAACAAAAGCAGTGATGCACGCGCACACACTCGTGACACACAACGACAACACGCTCCGCCGGAAGAGTCCACACACACACGCTCCTCTCCTCCTGTCGATGATGCGTCACTCAAGTAACCGTGTTTCTCTCCTCCAATAGTGACCTCTTTACTCTCTCCACATATCCAATCCTCCTCATCTCTCGGTCTTTTTTGTCCTTTGCCTTTCCCTCTGCTCACACCATCCTTGTTTTCAAGAGGACTCTCTCCTCGGTTTTTAGAGCGAGAGCGTTGTTCAGCCGCTCCGTTTCTCCCCCGGCCCTCCAAACTATAAATACCAGGCAGAGCTTACGCTCTTAATACCACGCAGTATGCTTATCCCTCGCTTCCTCCCTCTCTTGTCATCACGTCTAATCTCTCCTCTCCTCTTCTGTCCGCTTCTCCCCTCAGTCTCATTCAATTAAACAGAGGAAGTCCCTGCTCCACCAAATCTTCTCCTCCTGTTGTCAAATCTTATTTTTACATTTCACTTTCTCTGTCGTTAAAATGTCAGAGTTCACTCTCCTTCTCCGTCAGCAGTGGCACATCTCCCTCCCTCTCCCATCAATCCCCCTACATCCTCTTTGTTATGAACGTATAAACCAAATAAAAACAGAAAATTAACTCCTATAGCAAATCTAAAACAACCAGACCAACATTTGAAGCGATATTCCCCAAAATATCCAGCTGCAATATTCACAAATATCCAAACCACTCCTGTATTGGGTAACAGGTTTTGAAAGAAAGTGCTGATATTTCGCTCCTGGCTGCTACGTAATCCCCCCCCCCCCCCCCAGTTACCAGGGCCCCCGGCAGCCCTCTGGACGAGCAGTCATCAGATTAGCACATATTGAATTGAGGCTCCTTGTGATTTATGAGGACTCTGATATTGGGCAGTGTTAACCTTAAGAGGAGATACTGTGTATCTACGTACGGGATACGCTGCACTATAGGGACGCAGGTTGTTTGGGGTTATAAGGTTGTGTTGCAGGTTGTTTGGGTTCATAAGGTTGTGTTGTAGGTTGTTTGGGTTCATAAGGACGGTTATGTCTGCTGTCGATTAGTCAAAACATACACAGGTGTGGTCTTTGAACTAAAACTATGTCCTTGTCAATGCCCTTTTTCATTATGGTGGAAAATAAGTATTTGGTCACCTACAAACAAGCAAGATTTCTGGCTCTCACAGACCTGTAACTTCTTCTTTAAGAGGCTCCTCAGTCCTCCACTCGTTACCTGTATTAATGGCACCTGTTTGAACTTGTTATCAGTATAAAAGACAGCTGTCCACAACCTCAAACAGTCACACTCCAAACTCCACTATGGCCAAGACCAAAGGATACTTCAGGATTTTGGCAATGAAGCCCTTCATCTCCTTCCCCAGAGTCAGATGAACTTCCTTTAGACATTAAAGTGGTATCCACAAGTTCATCCGACTCTGGGGAAATAGATCATCCCGACGTATCCCTTTAATAATAATTAATAAACAAAATGGATATCAGTAAAATCACTAACTAATTGGCAGGTCTGCCATTACTTATTACTTCTGGACACTATCATCATCCTCCCTCCTCATGAGGGAGAGACATTAGAAAATATCTTCAAGGTATGTGGGGTTTTTGGTAACAGAATTACAAGGCAATGTTTTTTTTAACTTACAGAAGGTAAAACATTTTTCCAAAATGAAATATGTGATATTAGTTGGCAGGGTTCTATACGTCAACATTATTGTGTTTTAATGCATTTCTTATACCTTAAGACTTATTCTGGTTTTGCAAGACCCCTTTTTCCAGATATCTAATATTTAAGATGGAAATGGTTTAAACATATGCCTTAATTTTCCACACCCCCCCTCCCCCCAAAAAAACAACCTTCGCTTTCATTTGACACCCAATTTGATATGCTCCTACTGTATGAGCTTCACATATTGGTGCTCATGGGCCCTTTTACATGGAATAGCCCCTAGACATACACACTCATGCAAGAGCACGAACACACAGCTCCCCACCCTGCCCATCACTCTGCTGTGCCACGTCTTGCTTGCTGCTGCGGCTAAAAATAAAGCCAGTGTGCCAGCGTCACAAACACACAGCTCTGTATCAGTCGGTACCGCACTTTAGCAAGCCGAAACACGCAAGCCCGCATCACACAGTACCACCCACTCATAGCCCCAAGAAATGGCACACAGCACAGCTTTCCTATCCAGTCCCTTCAGATAGATGGTGATAGTAGGTCCCTGTATAAATAGGAAGTGGCAGTAGGAAAAGGTCACTCTTTCCAAGGCATCCCTGTAGAACACAGAGTTGGGCAATACCTCTCTGTTCCTCCCATCATCCCAGACAGTCCTGTCACGCTAGATATTATACTCCTGTGACTGAAGGATATCAATTAAATCCTCCAAACAATTGGCAGAACGTCCTTGCCAGTGGCCACTGTGGTCCTTTATGGCTAATGATTAATAACCTCATCAGGATCGGACACTTTTTTTCAGTTTTCGCCTAAAATGACATACCCAAATATAGCTGCCTGTAACTCAGGCCCTGAAGCAAGGATATGCAAATTATTGGAACCATATGAAAAGGAAACAATTTGAAGTTTGTGGAAATGTGAAAGGAATGTAGAAGAATATAAACAATAAATCTGGTAAAAGATAATACAAATGAAAAAAAATTTAACGTTTTTGTATTGCATTTCAAAGGCCATCATGTATAATTCCAGCCCAGCTGCAATTTTGGCCACTAGGTGGCAGCAGTGTATGTGCAAAGTTTTAGACTGATCCAATGAACCATTGCATTTCTGTTCAAAATGTTGTATCAAGACTGCTCAAATGGGCCTAACTGGTTTATTAAGTGGCCTATTCTCGCATTAGCCACTATCAAAGTCACTTATCATTGGGATTATAGATTGTTGGACACAGACCAAATGTGATGTTTCCCATATCTTGTATTAGGCTTTACATTGAAAGGATGTATGCCTCGTACAGGACTGCAACGGAACAACAACATATGTGTCATGGCGTTTACCCTCAGCATAAAATCAGCCACATGACGGGACTGAGTTGCTTGTCACCAAAGTGACTTTCTGTTCACTGCATTAGGTGACACGATATTACAAAAAGCAGACTTAAAAACAGCCATTAAGAGACTTAACTGGCCACCTCATACAGTTCGCGACAAACGAGAACGTCCACTCCAATGAAATTGATTTGAATCAATGGCACATGACAGGTAGCAGCCACACTGTGAAAAAGGCCAAATAAGGAGAACTGTGCCAGAATGACTCACACCGGTAGAGATCCAATCAGAGAAACACTGTCTCAGTTTAGAAGAGAATACACAACTAAATTAAGACTAGCTAGCAGATAAAACATTTGCTCTCTGAAAAGTAACACGTTTCCCAAACTGAAATCTAACAGAAAGAAGCGACATACTGTCATCTACATTAAAACCCCCAAAACATTGACTTAAATGCTGATCATCCCCTCCTTCCAATGCCAACCAGCAACACAGCAGTGAACAAGATATCATGTGAACACAAGACACGCTAACAAGAGACACCAAAAAGGGAGAAGTCTAAAGAGGAAGTAGGAAGCCAGGAGTGTCACTGCGAACACCCTCCCTCTCCTTATCTGAGGAGGATAACGAGGCAGCAGCGACAGAAGGAGATGAGGAGCATCCCCCCCCAGCCCTATGTGCTTTAAGGAGTATATATATACCTGGTGTAAAACGAGGGGTACGCCGTCGGCGGTAGAACCACACCACGGCCGCAGTGAAGAAGTGAGCAGCCACCACCAGGATGGGCGTGACGACCACCGGGTCCATGAGCAGGTCCATTGCTAATTAGCCACTTATGTGCTAACTGACCCAGAGTCAGTTTGTTCGTCAAAGAGTTCAACAAGAGAGAGTGACCACTTCCAGTGTCCAATGCCAATCTCAGGTCTGTCCTAAGACGGGCAGCAACAAGCTACCGGGAAGAGTTTTGAAGTTTCTGCCTCAGCCTGTTAGAAGCATCGTCTCGTTTCTCTCCTTCCTGTTCTCTTTTTTTGCTGTGGATAATAGTCGGCTGTTGGATAACCTTTTTTCTCCAACTTTTCCTCCTGAACACGTAGCCTCAATGCTGAGAGACTAATAATCTTTGCCAAGTTCTTCTCTCCATTGGAGCTCCCGCCCTCTTTTCCTCAACCCGCTCTTTTTCGCGAGCCCCCCTCTCACACTCGTACACTGAATTCCTTTCCCCTGAAACAAGCGCCCGGCTTTAAGCCGTTGCTCCGACCACACAGTATAACAAAAAAAGTTAGTAGACAGAATAAAAGCGATGTTGGGGTTCAAGTCGCTCGCTAGGGAGGAAACCACATGGGAGATAGTCTTTCCTGTCTGCGTGTGTCAGTGTGAGTGAGGGTGATTCAGGTCGCGTGTCAGGGTGGCATTTGCGTGAGAACGTGTTGCCGTCTCTGAGTGTTTATCTCTGTTGCTATGGTGAACCAATGTCACTCGTACCGAAATGTATTAATAGCTATCTTTGAATGGAAGTGTTCCGACTGCCGGTGACTTGATGTTCAGAGGTTGCGGGTGGGTTGACCACATATGTGTGTGTGAGAGAGAGTGTGTGTGTGAAATCGCAGTCTAAAAGAGTGTGAGAAATCACAACATGAGGGTTGCTAACTACAAGGGTAACTATGCTGTACTGTGTGTGTGTGTGTGTGTGTGTGTGTGTGTGTGTGTGTGTGTGTGTGTGTGTGTGTGTGTGTGTGTGTGTGTGTGTGTGTGTGTGTGTGTGTGTGTGTGTGTGTGTGTGTGTACGCGCGCGCGTTCATGAAGTCACGATATGCGAGACATACCGTCTCAGTGAGTCAGCATGGCAGGGGGACAGGGGGTAGAATGGCAGTAGGTCCTCGAGTTACTCACGCTTCACAGAGAACCGTGTGTGTGTGTGTGTGTGTGTGTGTGTGTCTCATGTACACTATGCAAGTGCATGTATTGCATTTGTAAATGTTCTCCTGCATGCCAACACTAATGTTAGAGGCAACAACTAACTGAATTGCTGTCCAAAATAAGACCAAGCAAAATATAAAAACAGAAAAAAGGTCATAAAATCCCATTTAGAATCAGATGAAGATTAATTGTGTAACACAGTGTGATAAGACCGATAGAGTAAAAGTGGGCAGAACATCACAGTCACCAGTATTTTGGAGAGACATCTTGATACCCAGTTGTTCAGCTTGTGGTTTCCACTATGACTGTCACATGCCAGTCTGCTCTGGGAACTTCCCGTGTTTAAATTACCCACCGTCCTCTCCGCCAAGAGCCAATCACATCAGAATCCGAGAAACACCATATCTAAATGCTAACCGCCACTACGCTTCAAAACCAAAACCCTGAGATGAAAACTGTAATACAAAGAGAGACGAAGAGAGAAAGACCTAACAAGGGTAATGTGTCAATGTTTGAGTAACAGCCACAAATCTGAGGTCAGGAGTGTGGAGCCACCGCTGTGATCGAAGAGGCCGGTGTGTGTTGGTGCAAACAGTGGCACAACAGTCAAACACAAGATCTGTCACACTAGTTGAATAGCCACACAAAACACAGTCAAAAATATGCTTCATACCACATCTTACAATAGTTGACTAAACGGTAGACCAACACCGCAATCAGACATTCACTGATCTGAACTTCATCACTAATAACCCCAGCAACATTTATTCAGAACATCGGAATTTTAATTTATAGAGCCGACGAAAGACAATTGAAATAAACAGATCTGTGCAAACCCAACTAAACTTGGACATCTGCCTTTTCTAGACGTGTGTAATTTGTGTGTGTGTGTGTGTAATTTGTGTGCGTGTGTGTGTAATTTGTGTGCGTGCGTGTGTGTGTGCGTGTGTGCGTGTGTGAGAGAACAGCCAAAAAAGGTACACGCATACAGGAGCAATGTAAACACACGTAGAAGACTGATGTGTGTGATGCAATTACCTCAGCTAACCTCTCTGGGCTTGATTGTCTGTAAGTGCAAGACCGTATCCACTATCAACTGTTTACACTGCCAGATTATCTAAGTGAATAGTTCGACAGCCAAGTTGATGAGTCTCTCGAGAACTAAGTGTCCCTGACCTTACTGAAATATCAAACAGTATAATCAACACATGAACAGAAATTATAATATGCAAGAGGTCAGAAGCGCATGCCAAAACGTACACACACGACAGTGAATGAGCGGATCATTGTGTGCCAAACACTGGCTGCCATGAAGTCAGGGCCTCAAACAGGGTCCGTTTCAAAGCCCCTCCACCAGAAAAGGAAACGTTCAATGCTGTGTGTGTACATAACACACACACACACGCAACCAATGAGCTGAGTGACTCATTGGACAAGGAAGGCGTTGAGATGTCAGACTACAGTACAGGCTTGACACACAGAGAGAGAGAGAGAGAGAGAGAGAGAGAGAGAGACAGAGAGACAGAGAGAGAGACAGAGATGGAAAGAGAGACGGGCGAAGGAAAGAAGAAAACAGAAAGATGGGGAAGAGATAGATGATGTTGATGGAGAGAAGGAGATCGAGGAGCTGGAGAGGGGTCAGAGAGAAAGAGACACGAGGGTGTCATTGCACAGCTCTGTGCGCTAATGGCTGTTTGTGTTGGGTTGTGAATGACCCATTTCATACAGAAAACATAATTCCCCTCCCACACACACACACACCGTTCATTGTGACCACTGTCATGACGGTCCCTGCTGTTCACACTTCCATTTCCAACATTATCCGTCTTTTACTTCTTCAATCAATAGCTGTGTTCCACTACTCATACCAACTCCACTAACCATACTATTTGAGAGGTGAATTGAGTATATAGTATGCTTACTGGTCAAAGTATGGATATAGTCAGTATGCTTACTGGTCATAGTATGGATATATTCAGTATGCTTATTGGTCATAGTATGGATATAGTCAGTGTGCTAATTGGTCATAGTATGGATATAGTCAGTATGGTTACTGTTCATAGTATGGATATAGTCAGTATGCTTATTGGTCATAGTATGGATATAGTCAGTGTGCTTATTGGTCATAGTATGGATATAGTCAGTATGGTTACTGTTCATAGTATGGATATAGTCAGTATGCTTATTGGTCATAGTATGGATATAGTCAGTATGCTTATTGGTCATAGTATGGATATAGTCAGTGTGCTTATTGCTTATTGGTCATAGTATGGATATAGTCAGTGTGCTTATTGGTCATAGTATGGATATAGTCAGTGTGCTTATTGGTCATAGTATGGATATAGTCAGTATGCTTATTGGTCATAGTATGGATATAGTCAGTGTGCTTATTGGTCATAGTATGGATATAGTCAGTGTGCTTATTGGTCATAGTATGGATATAGTCAGTGTGCTTACTGTTCATAGTATGGATATAGTCAGTGTGCTTATTGGTCATAGTATGGATATAGTCAGTGTGCTTATTGGTCATAGTATGGATATAGTCAGTGTGCTTATTGGTCATAGTATGGATATAGTCAGTATGCTTATTGGTCATAGTATGGATATAGTCAGTATGCTTATTGGTCATAGTATGGATATAGTCAGTGTGCTTATTGGTCATAGTATGGATATAGTCAGTATGCTTATTGGTCATAGTATGGATATAGTCAGTATGCTTATTGGTCATAGTATGGATATAGTCAGTATGCTTATGGTCATAGTATGGATATAGTCAGTATGGATATAGCTTATTGGTCATAGTATGGATATAGTCAGTATGCTTATTGGTCATAGTATGGATATAGTCAGTGTGCTTATGGATATAGTCTGGTCATAGTATGGATATAGTCAGTATGCTTACTGGTCATAGTATGGATATAGTCAGTATGCTTACTGGTCATAGTATGGATATAGTCAGTGTGCTTATTGGTCATAGTATGGATATAGTCAGTATGCTTATTGGTCTTATGGATATAGGTCATAGTATGGATATAGTCAGTATGGTTATTGGTCATAGTATGGATATAGTCAGTATGCTTATTGGTCATAGTATGGATATAGTCATAGTATGCTTATTGGTCATAGTATGGATATAGTCAGTATGGTTATTGGTCATAGTATGGATATAGTCAGTATGCTTATTGGTCATAGTATGGATATAGTCAGTATGCTTATTGGTCATAGTATGGTAATAGTCAGTGTGCTTACTGTTCATAGTATGGATATAGTCAGTGTGCTTATTGGTCATAGTATGGATATAGTCAGTATATAGTCTTATTGGTCATAGTATGGATATAGTCAGTGTGCTTATTGGTCATAGTATGGATATAGTCAGTATGCTTATTGGTCATAGTATGGATATATAGTCAGTATGTTATTGCTTATTGGTCATAGTATGGATATAGTCAGTGTGCTTATTGGTCATAGTATGGATATAGTATGGATATAGTCAGTGTGGATTATTGGTCATAGTATGGATATAGTCATAGTATGGATATAGTCAGTATATTGGTCATAGTATGGATATAGTCAGTATGGGATATAGTCAGTGTGCTTATTGGTCATAGTATGGATATAGTCAGTATGGATATAGTCAGTATGCTTATTGGTCATAGTATGGATAGTCAGTATGCTTATTGGTCATAGTATGGATATAGTCAGTGTGCTTATTGGTCATAGTATGGATATAGTCAGTATGCTTATTGGTCATAGTATGGATATAGTCAGTATGCTTATTGGTCATAGTATGGATATAGTCAGTATGCTTATTGGTCATAGTATGGATATAGTCAGTATGCTTATTGGTCATAGTATGGATATAGTCAGTATGCTTATTGGTCATAGTATGGATATAGTCAGTATGCTTACTGGTCATAGTATGGATATAGTCAGTATGCTTACTGGTCATAGTATGGATATAGTCAGTATGGTTACTGTTCATAGTATGGATATAGTCAGTGTGCTTATTGGTCATAGTATGGATATAGTCAGTATGCTTATTGGTCATAGTATGGATATAGTCAGTATGCTTATTGGTCATAGTATGGATATAGTCAGTATGCTTATTGGTCATAGTATGGATATAGTCAGTGTGCTTACTGTTCATAGTATGGATATAGTCAGTATGCTTATTGGTCATAGTATGGATATAGTCAGTATGCTTATTGGTCATAGTATGGATATAGTCAGTGTGCTTATTGGTCATAGTATGGATATAGTCAGTGTGCTTATTGGTCATAGTATGGATATAGTCAGTATGCTTATTGGTCATAGTATGGATATAGTCAGTATGGTTACTGTTCATAGTATGGATATAGTCAGTGTGCTTATTGGTCATAGTATGGATATAGTCAGTATGCTTATTGGTCATAGTATGGATATAGTCAGTATGCTTACTGGTCATAGTATGGATATAATTACTATGCTTATTGGTCATAGTATGGATATAGTCAGTGTGCTTATTGGTCATAGTATGGATATAGTCAGTATGGATATAGTCAGTATGCTTATTGGTCATAATATGGATATGGTCAGTATGCTTACTGGTCATAGTATGGATATAGTCAGTATGGTTACTGGTCATAGTATGGATATAGTCAGTATGCTTATTGGTCATAGTATGGATATAGTCAGTATGCTTACTGGTCATAGTATGGATATAGTCAGTATGCTTATTGGTCATAGTATGGATATAGTCAGTATGCTTATTGGTCATAGTATGGATATAGTCAGTATGCTTACTGGTCATAGTATGGATATATGGATATAGTCAGTATTGGTCATATATAGTCAGTATGGTATGGATTACTATGCTTATTGGTCATAGTATGGATATAGTCAGTGTGCTTATTGGTCATAGTATGGATATAGTCAGTGTGCTTATTGGTCATAGTATGGATATAGTCAGTATGGATATATGTATAGTATGCTTATTGGTCATAATATGGATATAGTCAGTATGCTTATGGTATAATCATATGTTATGGTCATAGTATGGATATAGTCAGTATGCTTACTGGTCATAGTATGGATATAGTCAGTATGCTTATTGGTCATAGTATGGATATAGTCAGTATGCTTATTGGTCATAGTATGGATATAGTCAGTATGCTTATTGGTCATAGTATGGATATAGTCAGTGTGCTTATTGGTCATAGTATGGATATAGTCAGTATGCTTATTGGTCATAGTATGGATATAATTAGTATGCTTATTGGTCATAGTATGGATATAGTCAGTATGCTTATTGGTCATAGTATGGATATAGTCAGTATGCTTATTGGTCATAGTATGGATATAGTCAGTATGCTTATTGGTCATAGTATGGATATAGTCAGTATGCTTATTGGTCATAGTATGGATATAGTCAGTATGCTTATTGGTCATAGTATGGATATAGTCAGTGTGCTTATTGGTCATAGTATGGATATAGTCAGTGTGCTTATTGGTCATAGTATGGATATAGTCAGTGTGCTTATTGGTCATAGTATGGATATAGTCAGTATGCTTATTGGTCATAGTATGGATATAGTCAGTATGCTTATTGGTCATAGTATGGATATAGTCAGTATGCTTATTGGTCATAGTATGGATATAGTCAGTATGCTTATTGGTCATAGTATGGATATAGTCAGTATGCTTATTGGTCATAGTATGGATATAGTCAGTGTGCTTATTGGTCATAGTATGGATATAGTCAGTATGCTTATTGGTCATAGTATGGATATAGTCAGTGTGCTTATTGGTCATAGTATGGATATAGTCAGTATGGTTACTGTTCATAGTATGGATATAGTCAGTATGCTTATTGGTCATAGTATGGATATAGTCAGTGTGCTTATTGGTCATAGTATGGATATAGTCAGTATGCTTATTGGTCATAGTATGGATATAGTCAGTATGCTTATTGGTCATAGTATGGATATAGTCAGTATGCTTACTGGTCATAGTATGGATATAGTCAGTATGCTTACTGGTCATAGTATGGATATAGTCAGTGTGCTTACTGGTCATAGTATGGATATAGTCAGTATGCTTATTGGTCATAGTATGGATATAGTCAGTGTGCTTACTGTTCATAGTATGGATATAGTCAGTATGCTTATTGGTCATAGTATGGATATAATTAGTATGCTTATTGGTCATAGTATGGATATAGTCAGTATGCTTATTGGTCATAGTATGGATATAGTCAGTATGCTTACTGGTCATAGTATGGATATAGTCAGTATGCTTACTGGTCATAGTATGGATATAGTCAGTGTGCTTACTGTTCATAGTATGGATATAGTCAGTATGCTTACTGTTCATAGTATGGATATAGTCAGTATGGTTACTGTTCATAGTATGGATATAGTCAGTATGCTTATTGGTCATAGTATGAATATAGTTAGTATGCCAAAATTTCCCGGATGTCGCACTAAATTCGACAAAATATGTATAGACGCAGAGGACACGTTTTCCGTACTTTAGGGCCCATAATGCAATTCTTCAGGAGATGTACGTGGCTTCGCATTGTTTCCAGATTTGAAGAAAATGGCTGAAAATATGCAGCCGAAGTACAAGGAGAGTGGATACAAATGCATTGCTTTATCTAATTACGACAAATGTTTTTTTTAAATGTTGAGCAATGTAATAAAGTAATGACTTTTCAAATAAGTTACCTTACATTGGCTGACAGGCTATTGGTTTATTGACTACGCTGTCCTAGGACATTCGGGATATAGTCAGCTCTGGCTATCTCCACCGATTTCAGGTCATAGTGTACAGAGTGCTTATTGAGGTTGCAGGTGAAATGGTCATAGCAAAGGCAGCATCAAACAGACAATCTGACAATGCTCTGAATTTCATAGAGCTCACTCTGGCACTCCAGATTGAATTTCAGAACACACCCAGTCATAAAATGTCTAACTAGTCATCCTGTCAACTTCTGGTAGACAGATGAAGAGCTTGTACGCTCAACTGAAAGGATACTGTTCCTTTACAGTATGCTAAAATGCACTAATAGTATATAGTATATACTCATTAAGTATGTAGTATACAGTATGCTAGTATGGGTATTAGAACATGGCTATGGTCCTTTCCATTATTTTATCCCCCCATCTACCCTTCAGTTGCTTGAGTCTGCAGCATCCTATAGGATAGGGAGTCCGCCAACTAGGTCACACACACCGTGCCTAGTTAAGTAAAGGTTAAATAATAACAAATAAAACACTATTAACTGAAACATGCCCCTCGCCCACACAGAAGCACATGGGGAGTGGGGACAGACTGTGCTCGCATGAACACTGTATGCACACACACACACACACACACACCACATTACATTAAGCTCTGCAGCAAAAATCAATTACAATACATATGATCTATTAAAACCATGAGGTTTGGAGAGACTTCCCCATACTCCATTTTTTCCCCATACGTCCTTGTCATCTTAAAATAGCCCACGGGAAACATTAGAATGACAGCAGCATGAGGAAGAGGTGAATGAGAGGGGAGGAAGACAGACAGCAACAACAGGGCCATGACTCAACTGGCTTTGGCATGTCTTGTCAGAAGCAAAAAGCAAAACCAAGTCGCTCTTTCCCTGTCCGCTCTGTCTGTCCGCTCTGTCTGTCCGCTCTGTCTGTCCGCTCTGTCTGTCCGCTCTGTCTGTCCGCTCTTCCATTTCTTCGGTTCATTCTCTGCTCACCACACCCATCCTCTATCTTCTCCTAGTTTCATCCTCTGCTTTTTCCCTTGTGCCATAGATGCGGATCAAGCTTGCCCCTGAAATACAAGTCTTCAAATACAGTAGGCTAATAGCAATAGAATAGACACACACGGGCAAACCTAAGCAATATGGTACTAAATGTACTACAGGGACACATTGGTCATGTTCCATTCCGTTGGTCCACGAACCGGAAGGTCGCTGGTTCAAATCCCAGAGCCGGCAAGGTGGAAAAATATGCCGTTTTAACCTCCAACAACAACTGCTCTCTGGGTGTGGATGTGGATTAAGGAAGCCCCACGCACCTCTGATTCAGAGGGTTGGGTTAAATACACAAGACACATTTACATTGAATGCATTCAGTTGAGCAACTGACTAAGTATCCCCTTTCCTACTTTTTAGAATACATGATATTGTAGTAGTGTCCAGTCCAGTCACCAGCTGTGTGGCCCTGACCCCTCATCACTGGGCGCCCCTGCAGTGCCGCAGTGGCCCGGTGACCACTCAACACCTTCATTGCTGCCATGAGCACACAAACACTTCCTGAAGAGGAAACTGCGCCAGCCAGGGTATTCCCCAACTCCACACTGTTCTATTCAATACGCCAGCTTGCAAGTTCAGAAAAATCTTTTTTTTTTAAATGTAAAAAAGTGGGAGAACAGGATCTGAGGAAGGGGGGGGGCAGAGAGTTTGATACAACGGGGGTTAAAAGAGTTCAGTTGAATACCACTGCTCTTCAAAATTGCAACAATGTATCTGAGTTTAGTTACATGGTAGTACAGTAGGACAGTGTATTGTAAATGTTCAGCCTGCGGCATAGTAGAACGCAGGATGCTTTAGACACTGGAGGGAACTAGGGCCAATTTGCACAAAGCAAACAGCCTCAATTTCTCTCCAGGTTCATCCAGGACACGAGGCCTCTGTAATGCCACATTCTACAGTTAGGGGGCAACATGGTTCCATTTACAAAAGTGTATACAGGCCTTGAACCACAGTGACAAACACAGAGCAGTTAGACGAGCAAAAAAGGACTCTCAGTTCTCCCGCTTCTAGTAAACTGTAACCAATATGAGCCGCACAACACAAACAGCAACAGGGTCAATTATAAAAAGGGATAAAGAGCTAACATTAAGCCAATCCTTGGCTTTACTGAGTAAACATACAGGTCTACGAGTAAAACACTAACAGCAGACACACAGATAGACATAGTGATGGAGGCAGGAGCCGAACACACTCTCCCTCCAGCGTATACAGTACACTTGTTTTCAGACTGGGAGAGGTTAAAATCCCTGGGTCAACTAGGCAGAAGTAATCACAGACAGAGTGGGAAGTCTGCATCATTAGAGCATTGTAAAAAAAACAAATTAAAAAAATCACACAGAGCTAATGAAGGCACAGATAGATACTGTAGTCTACAGTTTAGAAAATTGCCTGCCTTATCGGCAACAAACCTTCCATGGCAACAACATGGTCGTTTGCATCATTACTTGAGTGGTCTTGGAATTATTATTATTTTTATATCAAAAGAGAGTTTGCCGAACACACTACGGGAATGAGAATAGTGCTTGCAACATCCATGGCACACAATCAAAGCAACAGGGTGGCATTTACAAACCAACCCTGCAAGTGATGAGCAGAGTGGGATGAGGGAGCGTGTTTTGACAGGGGTACTAAAAGGCTCTCTCTCTCCCTCCAGTGAGACAGAGGAGGCCCTACGGTGCCATTAGAGAGATTAAAGCAGGAGATATGTGCTGCAGATAGAGTGGAATTACAACTCACACAGGAGTCAGGATTGGCCTGAGAGTGGTACCCTAGGAATACTGACCTATGGTCAGTTGAGGTTTGAGGCCCTTACTGGTTAAGGTTAGGATTTGGGGAGGGTAATATGACCCTAGATCTGTGATTGTGACTAACGGCAAATTCAACCTGGTTAGGTGGTGGAGGCTACAGAGTGTATGACAAAGGCGTCGATGACAATTCCAGTTCATGTCAAAATGAATTTCACCTCGGAGAACGCTCTCCTACTCATTGAGCGTGTAAAACGAGAGTATACTTGTACAAACTCAGGAAGTTCACAGAAATTCAGCCCCTGAATAAATCGATTTCTTGACCTATGTTGACAGACAGAGCCACCATGCGAGTGAAAATGAGGAACAACAGAGGAGAGGAAATGGAGGCGAAGATAAAGGAGGAAAGGGCATGAGGAGAGCGAGAGAGAACATTGCTTTGAAGTGCATGACGATAAACCAGTGGTGGAGACTGGCGTGAGGAACACCCATTGAGTCACTAGGATACCGAATGAGATTAGCCATCTGACATTTACTGTACGAGGCACTACAGTCTGAGAGGCTACATTCCAGTCACACACATCAATACTCCTCGGGCAAGAACTGAGACAGAGAGGAGGTGAGTGACAAACACATTTGTTGGCAAGGGCAGAAAGGTAGAGAAAGCGGTGTTGTTTACAGGAAACACCCTTATAGTTCCACAGTGACCTCCAGGCAGGCAGCTCTCCAGGCAGGCAGCTCTCCAGGCAGGCAGCTCTCCAGGCAGGCAGCTCTCCAGGCAGGCAGCTCTCCAGGCAGGCAGCTCTCCAGGCAGGCAGCTCTCCAGGCAGGCAGCTCTCCAGGCAGGCAGCTCTCCAGGCAGGCAGCTCTCCAGTGGTGCTTAGCTCAGCCAGGGGAACAAACTCATCAAATAATAGGCCTCACCTGGAGGTCAAACCAGCAGGCATACCCGGGTCATGTTCATTAAGGCACCAACGTTTTAAAAAAAACAAACATTGCAACTGAAAATGAAAATGGGTACTTCTCATTGGACAAGCCCAGGTAGTCCCTCTCCCAGTTTGTCTTTTTTGGTCTGTTTGGTGCCTTGGTGAACAGGACCAAGTCCACTGCCCTGCTGTCCGTCAACCAGATGGAGACCTCAGAGGTAGCCAAGTCATAACAGAGTGTGTAAAGTGTCATAACAGGGGCATATCTGACGAGCAGGACCGTGTCAAAATAGGAAAGATCTCACCAGTGCATCGACATGCCTGACACTGCCTGTCCAAACAGGTCAAAAGGTACCTGGGCTGGCGCCAGTGGAGAGACTCTACCATTGTTTATACACTGTGGTGCAAAGACAAGCCAGGCCAACTTCCCCTGGGTCACAGGGTTTTCTGTTAATAAAATAGTTGCCGTAGGCAGGCCACCAGCCGTAGGCAGTCCACCAGCCGTAGGCAGGCCACCAGCCGTAGGCAGGCCATCAGCGCATCACCCACCACTTTACAACGTGAGCTGGAGGCAGTAGGCATTATGAAAACAGACTTAATGGTTTGAAACCGGAATCTTTTACTTTATATTGTGAGACACGTGTTACCTTGATTGAAAATCCGACCAGAGAGGTGGGGGCGATTCATAGTCAGCGTGCCAGTTGAAGTTTGGGGAAGCATATCATTGATCCTACCAGTTCCGATCTGCATGCCAGTTGAGATTCTCAAGTGTGCATTCTTTTGTGGAACAGATTCACTTCAATAACACTTTTGTTTCTCAAACTCATTCTCAGGTGGTTAATAATAAAGTTTAAATGTAGATATTTTTAATTTTTATATATAATGCCAGAGCACCAGTCTCTTGTCATATGAACACATTGATGCACTGATCATTGATGGCGAAACAGCCTAAACGGAAATGGAACTCAGATTGCCAATGCAGTCGCTGGCCTATAACTTACCTTGTCAACAACAGTAAAAAACACAAAGCAGACAAATCAAATTTTAAAAACGGTTCAAAATATAGCCTACTGATAAATTCCAGTTCTTTCAACCACATTCATCTCTCTACTCAGCCCGTCTGCCTCCCTTTCCATCAGTCTTGACATTCGCTGCTGCTACTGAAGTGCAACATTGATTTGATACAATCAACTTGACCCCGCCCAAAGCCGTCTCCAGCCAAGTCGGATCATTGTATCAGCTGGCCTATTCTGGGACGTCAGAGGTCCCAGCGCCAGTGAGCTCGGGCAAAATAAACAAACAAAAAAGGGCAAACAATTCATATGAAACAATGAATACGCAAGAATTGGCGGGAGACTGAGTGGATTCTGGAGAGCTGAGCCATACATTCTGGAGAGAGACAGGTCTATCCTCAAGACACATCATCTACACACATATTTCAGATGTTTCTACACCGATAGCCATAACTCAATTATGAACTAGGCCTTTCGCCACGCCTGTAAAATAATTCCTCGTGCCATTTCTCTCCTGTCCTGTTGGTTTTCATATTAACTTTCGGGAAGAGAAATACACAATCCTAATCATAATTAGAAAGTGAATATCTTTCTCATCAGAAAACAATGCTAAAAATGACATACGACCCGTCACGCAATTATTGCTTTGAATGTACAGTTGAAGTCAGAAGTTTAAATTCACTTAGGTTGGAGTCATTAAAACTCGTTTTTCATCCACTCCACAAATTTCTTGTTAATAACAAACTACAGTTTTGGCAAGTCGGTTAGGACATCTACTTTGTGCATGACAAGCAATTCTTCCAACAATTGTTTAAAGACAGATTATTTCACTTATAATTCACTGTATCACAATTCCAGTGGGTCAGAAGTTTCCATACATTAAGTTGACTGTGCCTTTTAACAGCTTGGAACATTCCAGAAAATTATGTCATGGCTTTAGAAGCTTCTGATAGGCTAATTGACATAATTTGAGTCAATTGGAGGTGTAATTGTGGATATATTTCAAGGCCTACCTTCAAACTCAGTGCCTCTTTGCTTGACATCATGGGAAAAATCAACACGAAAATCAGTCAAGACCTTAGAAAAAAAATTGAAGACCTCAACAAGTCTGGTTCATCCTTGGGAGCAATTTCCAAACACCTGAAGGTACTACGTTCATCTGTACAAACAATAGTACGCGAGTATAAACACCATGGGACCACGCAGCTGTCATACCGCTCAGGAAGGAGACGGGTTCTGTCTCCTAGAGATGAACGTACTTTGGTGTGAAAAGTGAAAATCAATCCCAGTACAACAGCAAAGGACCTTGTGAAGATGTTGGAGGAAACAGGTACAAAAGTATCCATATCCACAGTAAAACGAGTCCTATATTGACAACCTGACCCACTGGGAATGTGATGAAAGAAATAAAAGCTGAAATAAATCTCTACAGGGATTTTTTTTTTTTACTAGAATTAAAATGTCAGAAATTGTGAAACTGAGTTTAAATGTATTTGGCTAAGGTGTATGTATGTAAACTTCGACTTAAACTGTAAGTATTCAGACCCTTTACTCAGTTCTTTGTTGAAGCACCTTTGGCAGCGATTACAGCCTTGAGTCTTCTTGGGCATGATGCTACAAGCTTGGCACAACTGTATTTTGGGAGTTAAACCCATTCTTCTCTGCAGATCCTCTCAAGCTGTCAGGTTGGATGGTTACTGTCTGGTTACTGTCTGGTTACTCGACCATTAAGCAGCTTTCTTCAAATAACTAGCTCAACTTAACTGTTCCTTTCAGTTTGGGTTCCCACCGTTCCCTTTGTGTGGCCTACCACTTCACGGCTGAGCCATGCTCCTTGACATTACCACTTTTTATTTTTTTATTTCACCTTTATTTAACCAGGTAGGCTAGTTGAGAACAAGTTCTCATTTACAACTGCGACCTGGCCAAGATAAAGCATAGCAGTGTGAACAGACAACACAGAGTTACACATGGAGTAAACAATTAACAAGTCAATAACACAGTAGAAAAAAAAAGAAAAGAAAAAAAGGGGAGTCTATATACAATGTGTGCAAAAGGCATGAGGAGGTAGGCGAATAATTACAATATTGCAGATTGACACTGGATTGATAAATAATCATGTACAGGTAGAGATATTGGTGTGCAAAAGAGCAGAAAAGTAAATAAATAAAAACTGTGGGGATGAGGTAGGTGAAAATGGGTGGGCTATTTACCAATAGATTATGTACAGCTGCAGCGATCGGTTAGCTGCTCAGATAGCTGATGTTTGAAGTTGGTGAGGGAGATAAAGGTCTCCAACTTCAGCGATTTTGCAATTCGTTCCAGTCACAGGCAGCAGAGTACTGGAACGAAAGTCGGCCGAATGAGGTGTTGGCTTTAGGGATGATCAGTGAGATACACCTGCTGGAGCGCGTGCTACGGATGGGTGTTGCCATCGTGACCAGTGAACTGTGATAAGGCGGAGCTTTACCTAGCATGGACTTGTAGATGACCTGGTGCCAGTGGGTCTTGCGACGAATATGTAGCGAGGGCCAGCCGACTAGAGCATACAAGTCGCAGTGGTGGGTAGTATAAGGTGCTTTAGTGACAAAACGGATGGCACTGTGATAAACTGCATCCAGTTTGCTGAGAAGAGTGTTGGAAGCAATTTTGTAGATGACATCGCCGAAGTCGAGGATCGGTAGGATAGTCAGTTTTACTAGGGTAAGCTTGGCAGCGTGAGTGAAGGAGGCTTTGTTACGGAATAGAAAGCCGACTCTTGATTTGATTTTCGATTGTAGATGTTTGATATAAGTCTGGAAGGAGAGTTTGCAGTCTAGCCAGACACCTAGGTACTTATAGATGTCCACATATTCAAGGTCGGAACCATCCAGTGTGGTGATGCTAGTCGGGCATGCGGGTGCAGGCAGCGATCTGTTGAAAAGCATGCATTTGGTTTTACTAGCGTTTAAGAGCAGTTGGAGGCCACGGAAGGAGTGTTGTATGGCATTGAAGCTCGTTTGGAGGTTAGATAGCACAGTGTCCAAGGAAGGGCCGGAAGTATATAGAATGGTGTCGTCTGCGTAGAGGTGGATCAGGGAATCGCCCCAGCAAGAGCAACATCATTGATATATACAGAGAAAAGAGTCGGCCTGAGAATTGAACCCTGTGGTACCCCCATAGAGACTGCCAGAGGACCGGACAGCATGCCCTCCGATTTGACACACTGAACACTGTCTGCAAAGTAATTGGTGAACCAGGCAAGGCAGTCATCCGAAAAACCTAGGCTACTGAGTCTGCCGATAAGAATATGGTGATTGACAGAGTCGAAAGCCTTGGCAAGATCGATGAAGACGGCTGCACAGTACTGTCTTTTATCGATGGCGGTTATGATGTCGTTTAGTACCTTGAGTGTGGCTGAGGTGCACCCCTGACCGGCTCGGAAACCAGATTGCATAGCGGAGAAGGTACGGTGGGATTCGAGATGGTCAGTGACCTGTTTGTTGACTTGGCTTTCGAAGACCTTAGATAGGCAAGGCAGAATGGATATAGGTCTGTAACAGTTTGGGTCCATGGTGTCTCCCCCTTTGAAGAGGGGGATGACTGCGGCAGCTTTCAATCCTTGGGGATCTCAGACGATATGAAAGAGAGGTTGAACAGGCTGGTAATAGGGGTTGCGACAATGGCGGCGGATAGTTTCAGAAATAGAGGGTCCAGATTGTCAAGCCCAGCTGATTTATACGGGTCCAGGTTTTGCAGCTCTTTCAGAACATCTGCTATCTGGATTTGGGTAAAGGAGAACCTGGAGAGGCTTGGGCGAGGAGCTGCGGGGGGCCGGAGCTGTTGGTCGAGGTTGGAGTAGCCAGGCGGAAGGCATGGCCAGCCGTTGAGAAATGCTTGTTGAAGTTTTCAATAATCATGGATTTGTCGGTGGTGACCGTGTTCCCTAGCCTCAGTGCAGTGGGCAGCTGGGAGGAGGTGCTCTTGTTCTCCATGGACTTCACAGTGTCCCAGAACTTTTTGGAGTTGGAGCTACAGGATGCAAACTTCTGCCTGAAGAAGCTGGCCTTAGCTTTCCTGACTGACTGCGTGTATTGGTTCCGGACTTCCCTGAACAGTTGCATATCGCGGGGACTGTTCGATGCTATTGCAGTCCGCCACAGGATGTTTTTGTGCTGGTCGAGGGCAGTCAGGTCTGGAGTGAACCAAGGGCTGTATCTGTTCTTAGTTCTGCATTTTTTGAACGGAGCATGCTTATCTAAAATGGTGAGGAAGTTACTCTTAAAGAATGACCAGGCATCCTCAACTGACGGGATGAGGTCAATGTCCTTCCAGGGTACCCGGGCCAGGTCGATTAGAAAGGCCTGCTCACAGAAGTGTTTTAGGGAGCGTTTGACAGTGATGAGGGGTGGTCGTTTGACTGCGGCACCGTAGCGGATACAGGCAATGAGGCAGTGGTCGCTGAGACCCTGATTGAAGACAGCGGAGGTGTATTTGGAGGGCCAGTTGGTCAGGATGACGTCTATGAGGGTGCCCTTGCTTACAGAGTTAGGGTTGTACCTGGTGGGTTCCTTGATGATTTGTGTGAGATTGAGGGCATCTAGCTTAGATTGTAGGACTGCTGGGGTGTTAAGCATATCCCAGTTTAGGTCACCTAACAGAACAAACTCTGAAGCTAGATGGGGGGGCAATCAATTCACAAATGGTGTCCAGGGCACAGCTGGGCACACTTCACAATAACAGCACTTGCAGTTGACCAGGGCAGCTTAGACAAACTAACTTGTTGGAAAGGTGGCATCCATTGACGGTGCCACGTTGAATGTCACGGAGGTCTTCAGTATTTTTGTATTTAATTTTATCTTTATTTAACCAGGCAAGTCAGTTAAGAACAAATTCTTATTGACAGTGATGGCCTACACCACAAACCCGGATGACGCTGGGCCAATTTTGCACCACCCTAAGGGGCTCCCAATCATGGCCAGTGTTGGCCGTTATTGTAAATAAGTATTTGTTCATAAATGACTTGCCTGGTTAAATAAAATACAAATTCTTAAGCGCTCACTTTTGTATATATACACACACTATGTGTCCGGTAAATTTCTCAAATGGCCGGTAAATTAATATATTCCCTGTGACGTTGTCTGGCGGCACATTTTCCTAGCGGAAACCCTGCTGGGTCGTGTTACCTGGGTCTTCCACTAGCACCGACGTTTCTGGAAACATCTTCATTGAGGAAAAATGTACTCACTGCGATTGTGATGTGGTTGTCTCACCCAGCTATGTTAAGATGAATGCACAGAGTCACTCTGGATAAGAGAGTCTGCTAAATGTGTTCATTAGGGCACAGCAACACAGTTTAAAACATCTTGCAATGTAAAAGGAAAACAAGTGTTGACTTGACAAGTTACAGAAGTACCCTTCACTGCCCTCGGTTGACCTGACTAACACTCCTCCATTCATTCCTATGGTGCAGTGTCAAAATAGTGTGTGTGGCACTGACACCGGTGACTGCGTCAGAGGAGAAGCTGAGGCACCCAGGCGATGGTGTAGCTCAGGCTCTGACCCAGTACATTTTCTCAGCAGTTCTCACACAGCAGCAGAACCTCCAACTCACTGCTGCCTCCTGCAGTAGCACCGTCACTGACCACAGAAAGGAGGGAAAGGGGGGGGACAGAGAGAGCAAGGAGGGGATGGTTTATCATCATGAGATGGCACAGAGAAGGCCTCTATGGATGGTGGGAATGGGGGGAGGAGACCGAAAGAGAGAGATTTATAACCTTGTGAGAACAAAGGGAGCTGTCAGCCCCTTATCCAAACCCCTTTGGCTTTAGAATCCTTACTTAAATCACAAGTTAATGAGTGGAGAGGGGAATAGAGAGAGAGAGCACGAGACAGACAGACGACAGAGAGCGCAAGCTGAGAGAGAGCCGGCGACAGAGAGCCGGCGACAGAGAGCCGGCGACAGAGAGCCCGCGACAGAGAGCCCGCGACAGAGAGCCGAGCCGGCGACAGAGAGCCGGCGACAGAGAGCGCGAGCCGGCGACAGAGAGCGCGAGCCGGCGACAGAGAGCGCGAGCCGGCGACAGAGAGCGCGAGCCGGCGACAGAGAGCGCGAGCCGGCAAGCCGGCGACAGCGAACACTACATAGGGTAGGAGGTGATTAAGAGGGTACAAGGGGTGTGTGAGTGAAAGAGGGAGAAATAAACAGAATTGAGGGTCATGAGAAGAAAAAAGCAGGAGCAAGAAAACACTTAAGTCCGAGGATGAGAGGTTGGGAAAAGACCAGACCGAGAAAAAAGGGAATAAGAAAAAAAGAGGAGTGTGAAGAGTACACAAAAATACAGGGTGACACTAGGCTCATTTTAACCCAGCTGTTCCCTGTCACCATGGTAACTCTTCAATTACACCACTGCCCTTTCTAGTCAGGCACTTGACCCGACCTCATAAAAAGTTCTAATTATTATGGCCTAGCTGGGCCTCAGAGGCGTCTACTACAATGCCTGCTGAGAAATGGGTGTCCGTGGCACAATGGCGCTCGTGGTAATGTTCACTATCGGTTGATTTAGGATCAGCTCTTCCTGAGTTAGTCATCATTTTGCCCATTGAGTTTAGTGGCAAAACTGGTCCTAGTCCTGTTGTTAGGAGGTATAGAGTGGGCAAAATGGACAATTGCCAGGGTTCAGTGACTCCCACACTAGGACAGAGTTGTACTTTTGTCTCATAAGAGCAAAGGTCACCTGCGTTGTTTACCACCAAAGTGTGTGTGTGTGTCTCTCTCTCTCAAAGTAAGACCATACCGGCCCAGATAATGGAATTCAGAGGAAATGCTAGTTAGTTCACATTATTAGTGAAGTAGCTAGTGCTCATCCCAGACCTGTGTTATGGTGTGTGAGAGAGTCAGAGGGCATTGTATTGTGTGTGCTCAGTGTAGTCGCAGTCACTCAGTCACGCCAAATGCAGAGCGATGGGAAAGGACCACCATGAGTGACCATCCAACTGGGGGACAGGGGAAGAATGTCCATGTGTCAAGTAGAGTGTGGAAGTCTTACAATATTTTATGCATGTGGGCACACTAATGAGCGCTTGTATTTGCCACACGTGAGAGAGTACCTACCATCAATAACCACCAGGCAACCAGTTTCCCCTAAGTGACTGAACTTCCCATTGGCTAAGTGACGGAACGGAAGACAAACGGATGTGCAAGGGGTGGTCTCGGAAGAGAGAAGGATAAAGAAAGAGGAGTGGAGAGGCAGATCAAGAATGAAGAACGGGTTTCTGTCCGGCACGGTAATGTGGAAAAAGATCAATCGCCATGTTAATTACCGCGCTCAGTCGGGTTCGTTAAGGAGCGGTAATCCCGTTTTAACGAGCTTTGTTGACGCACATTGAGGGGTTTAGTTCTGAACCGGCTAGAAAGGTACTGGACCCGGTAGGGCTGGGTTTCCTTTGAAGAACACCGCTGGTATGGAGAGAGCTAACAACGTAGGACAGGAGAGAGGGAGGAGAGAGAGGGCAAGGTGTGGGGCAGATGGAGAGATGGTGGACAAAGATAACTAAACAGTTGAGGACAGGAGAGAGGAGCAGCAGGAGAGAGAGAAAAAAAAACAAACAAAGACAAAACCAGAGAAGACAGACAGAGATGAGTACAGAAAGAGGGAAAGAGTGTTACTGGTGCCTGAGAGTTTTCCTGCCACTTTGTATTAGTGTCGCTGTTTCCTATTGATCGCTGGCTCAGTACACAGCGTCCTCATTGGCCACAATGCCTTATGTCAACAAAGCACCTTTGAGGCCCAGATCAAATACTGGGAGGGAGGGACAGAGAGTGTGACTGGAGGAGGGAGGGTGTGAGAAAGGAAAAAAAGGGTGCGTAACTGAGTGAGTGACTGAGTGAGAGAGATGTAGTTCACTTCTGTATGTGTTGTGTTTACTGTTATTTTTTGTTTATTTAACTTTTGTATATTATCTACCTCACTTGCTTTGGCAATGTTAACACGTTTCCCATGCCAATAAATACCCTTGAATTGAATTGCGAGAGAGGTTTGGGGCCAGGGGGAAGAGGAGAAAAACAAACAGGAGGCCCCTCCATCCTATGGCCTGACAATAAGTGGGCTTTGATTCTGCCGCCTCACTCAAAGCAAACATACAAGCATGCACGCAAAAACACACAACGACCAACAGATACACAGTACCAGTCAAACGTTTGGACACCTACTCAACCCAGAATTTCTTCATTTTTACTATTCTCTACACTGTATAATATCTATGAAATAACACATATGGAATCATGTAGTAACCCCCCCCCCCCCCTTTTAATTCACATCGGGAATGTTGAGATCAACTCTCATCGACTCGGCGTGTTGGATAGAATGTGTGTGTGGATGTGGGTGTGTATGTGTGTGGGGGTGTGTCACCTGAGTGGGTTGATTCACTGATGTGGGCATCCTGTCTGGGTTGGCGCCCCCCCTTGGGTTGTGCCGTGGCAGAGATCTTTGTGGGCTATACTCAGCCTTGTCTCAGGATGGTAAATTGGTGGTTGAAGATATCCCTCTAGTGGTGTGGGGGCTGTGCTTTGGCAAAGTGGGTGGGGTTTATCCTTCCTGTTTGGCCCTGTCCGGGGGTGTCCTCGAATGGGGCCATAGTGTCTCCTGACCCCTCCTGTCTCAGCCTCCAGTATTCATGCTGCAGTAGTTTATGTCGGGGGTCTAGGGTCAGTTTGTTATATCTGGAGTACTTATCCTGTCCTATTCGGTGTCCTGTGTGAATCTAAGTGTGTGTTCTCTAATTCTCTCTTTCTTTCTCTCTCTCGGAGGACCTAAGCCCCAGGACCATGCCTCAGGACTACCTGACATGATGACTCCTTGCTGTCCCCAGTCCACCTGGCCGTGCTGCTGCTCCAGTTTCAACTGTTCTGCCTTATTATTATTCGACCATGCTGGTCATTTATGAACATTTGAACCTCTTGGCCGTTCTGTTATAATCGCCACCCGGCACAGCCAGAAGAGGACTGGCCACCCCACATAGCCTGGTTCCTCTCTAGGTTTCTTCCGAGGTTTTGGCCTTTCTAGGGAGTTTTCCCTAGCCACCGTGCTTCTACACCTGCATTGCTTGCTGTTTGGGGTTTTAGGCTGGGTTTCTGTACAGCACTTTGTGACATCAGCTGATGTACGAAGGGCCATATAAATACATTTATTTTGATTTAGGGCCGGGACAATACCAGTATCACGATACTCGTTAGTATAGTGGCAAGGGATCAAAACACAAAAGCAGTTCTCATATATTTAGGAAAACAATGTTGGATACAAACATTGTGTTGTCACCCAGAGTCACATTTATTTTACAAGCTAGAGCACCCAATATTTCACATACTGCAGATTTTTTTTAAAGGACCAAAGAGTTTTGACTGCTTTGCGTTTTGAATTTTGGCATGGAACAAATATATATTACGACACTGGTATCGTCACAGCCTTGGTGTGGGTGTTTCTTAACTGTAGCTGCGTCAGCATGGACAGAATGATGTGTTGTCCTTCAGGTCGATAAAACAAAGTGAATAGGATTTGGGGTGGCATTGAACCAGACTGCATTCAACCGAACTAAAACGCATTAAACGGAACTACATTCAGTAGACTAACTGGGCGTTTGATTAAGATAAACAGAAAAAAGGAGGAAACAAAACCGAACCAGAATAGAAAAGACATCAAGTTACATCGACCTACGCTGGACAACGCTAACATCAAACAATATCGTGTAAACTATAGATTTAAAACTCATTTGACAATGAATCACATCGACAAGTTGTATACTGAACTACAGGAGAACATAGACAATGAACAAAACCAAAAATTAAACTAAAAACAATCATGTCCATACTGAACAGGCCATATTGAATTACAGTAGAGCGCATTGACAGGAACAACCATGAACGAACGTGAAACTACTGTAAGAAGAGGAAGACGGGCTCAGGAGGATGTTGACACTGGGGGAAGGTTGAACGATAGAGTGAAAACAGGAAAAAGGAGAGCGACAGAGTGAGTAAGGAGGAGTGTGTGACGATGACAGTGAGTCGGAGCCAGCTGGGAGGGATTACACGACATTGCGCCATGTCGTGTCGCCGAGGCGAGGCCATGAGGAGAGACTGGGGGAACAGGATCAAGGTGTTAAGGCGAGACTCTCCTTTTTCATATCCTCCTCCCGTTCTCCATTCATCCTTCAACCGCTTCTCCATAGACTCCTCCATTTCCTCCAAAAGCTCTTCCTAATGTGACCCATTCCGTGCTCTCCCTCCACAAATCTTATTTCTTCCCTGTGTTTTCTTCTACTAATCTCCTCCCACTGCTCCCCTCCTTTCCCCTGTCTCCTTCTTCATGTCCCCTGCTCAACTCGCGTCTCTCTTCTCTCTCGCCCACACCCTTAAGGTCGTTGCCACACTGTCTGGTAGAGCGCACAACTTACCACTGCACTCGCAACACGGCCCATCATTACACGCACTCCGGGTTCTGTGTGGTTACAGAGCAGAGGGAGGACCAGAGTTAGAAACCGAGAGCGAGAGAAAGAGAGAGGTGAAAAATCGTTGAGCACAGAAAGTACTGAATCGAATAAGTCGAGTTCTCGCCGTGTCATGCACCAAAGCAGCAGTGAGCTCATTTCATCAGAGTGGAAGTTAAACAGAGGAGAACCGATATTCCAGTGTTACATATTGGGAATCTATCCGGCGAAGCTACCAATTGGCAGGTTAGTGTTTCTCATCATGAATCTTGTTTTGGAGTCACGAGCTGGAACAGCCAAAGTCATAAAATCCCATTTAAAACCTAACCACGCTGCTAATGCCTAAAGCTAACCCTAAATTAAGACCAACTTGTTTCCCCCCTCATAAATTGACAATAAAGCCCATTTTCACTTTGCAGCTGGCCTATCTTAGGGGAAATCGCTCAGTTTAGCCTCTAGGACAAGACTCACGACATAAAACATCAACCTGTTACCAGTTGAGGACAAAGCGAACAGATTATCAACACCTTCACGGTGCACATTCTACGTGTAAAAATACAAGTTAAAAGAACAGAGCGACTCAAACCGTCAATACAATCATAGGGGGCGTATCACTCCACACACACGTGAGTTTTTTCGTTTTTCGGGGGGGGTAGCTGCTGGGGTTACCCTCTGGTTGCCTTCTGGCTCTTCAAAGACAGACCTAAAAAAAAATATTTAAAAAAAAATCAGCCTGTAGCAACATCATGTCACAACAGTGGGTCATTACTGCTGTACTGAGAGAACGCGGGAGGGCACTCGCTCAGACCAACAACCGTGGGCTCACAGTGCACAGACAGGCACACGCTCAGACCAACAACCGTGGGCTCACAGTACAGACAGGCACACGCTCAGACCAACAACCGTGGGCTCACAGTACAGACAGGCACACGCTCAGACCAACAACCGTGGGCTCACAGTGCACAGACAGGCACAGTGCGCAGACAGGCACAGACCAACGCCCCGTGGGCTCACAGTGCACAGACAGGCACACGCTCAGACCAACGCCGTGGGCTCACAGTGCACAGACAGGCACACGTGCTCAGACCAACGCCCGTGGGCTCACAGTGCACAGACAGGCACACGCTCAGACCAACCGTGCACAGTGCGACAGGCACACTCACAGTGCACAGACAGGCACACGCTCAGACCAACGCCCGTGGGCTCACAGTGCACAGACAGGCACACGCTCAGACCAACAACCGTGGGCTCACAGTGCACAGACAGGCACACGCTCACAGTGCAGACAGACCAACCAACAACGTGGGCTCACAGTGCACAGACAGGCACACAGGCACACGCTCAGACCAACGCCCGTGGGCTCACAGTGCACAGACAGGACCAACACCGTGGGCTCACAGTGCAGACAGGCACACCAACCAACAACCCGTGGGCTCACAGTGCACAGACAGGCACACGCTCAGACCAACGCCCGTGGGCTCACAGTGCACAGACAGGCACACGCTCAGACCAACGCCCGTGGGCTCACAGTGCACAGACAGGCACACGCTCAGACCAACGCCCGTGGGCTCACAGTGCACAGACAGGCACACGCTCAGACCAACAACCGTGGGCTCACAGTGCAGACAGGCACACGCTCAGACCAACGCCCGTGGCTCAGACAGTGCACAGACAGGCACACGCTCAGACCAAACCGTGGGCCCGTGCACAGTGCTCACAGACAGGCACACGCTCAGACCAACGCCCGTGGGCTCACAGTGCACAGACAGGCACACGCTCAGACCAACGCCCGTGGGCTCACAGTGCACAGACAGGCACACGCTCAGGCACACGCTCAGACCAACGCCCGTGGGCTCACAGTGCACAGACAGGCACACGCTCAGACCAACGCCCGTGGGCTCACAGTGCACAGACAGGCACACGCTCAGACCAACAACCGTGGGCTCACAGTGCACAGACAGGCACACGCTCAGACCAACAACCGTGGGCTCACAGTGCACAGACAGGCACACGCAACCCCGACGGCACTTCCGCCTTCTCGGATTCTGCGTAGAGGCGGAACTAACAGGAACCGCCTGTCGTTTCTGCCCGTCCATCGCTCTTCTAACTTGATTCAGTCCCAGTAAAGGACATCACGGGTACGAAAGGCTCGGTGTACGTGTAACAGCCAGTGTGTGGGCGTACAGGTAGAGTCTTTTGAGAATGGTGTCAAAAGTGGGATCTGTGATTTGATGTGTCGTTGCATAGCTTGACTGAAGGGAGTAGGGACGGTGAGAGATCAGAAGGGGTTGTCCTGATATCGACATATATAGATCAGGTCAGGTCCTGACTGACATCAGAGCAGCTGCATTGGATACTGCTCACAGATGTGGGACACAAAGTAGCCACACAACTGGTCCAAGATCAGGGTTGGTTGTTCATTTGTTTAGCTCATAGTGGTTATTGTTCAGGCTGGGTTTAGGGGGAAACTGATCCTGAATCAGTGACTGAGGAAAGTAAACAGAATCGATGGCTGAGTGAAACTCAATTCCATGTTCACTTCACATACAAACACCTCCCAGAGATGTATGGAACATCAATATGTCGCTTTGCAGCTGAGGAAAACAACTTGGTGCAATAGTGCTAGGAAGAGTGTAATCTGTACCAGGGATTGAGGTATTTACAGGTGATGGGAAGTCATTATTGAGTTTAAGGAGTCAGTTTAATAAGGTTTAGCGATGGGGGTGGTTTTAGAGAAGTCTTTAGGTTTTATAGTTGTCGTCAGACCCAACAATGTGAGCTTGACATGGCCATGGAACTCGCCCAGACTGTCAGCAGATTTCAGAGCTAATTCCAGAGGGGAATTGCTTGCGTCTTGTCAGAAATACGCAGTCTATTCGAGGATAACACGGACTGGCTTTGGGTGGAGTGAAGCGTTCGAGTAAGTGACGCTGTGAGGAACGTGCCTGTATTTGTGAATGTGTGTGTTCGGGCTTGTGTAAATTGGCTTGTGTAATAGCGTCTGTCTGTGCGGTGGATTGAGGGGGATTGATGGAGCTAAAATCAGGGTTAGTGGATTACAGGACAACAAGTCAAGACCAAGTGGCCACACAGACAAACACACACAAGACTGTGTGCAATACACACCCACAAGACTGTATGCAATCCACACGCACACAATCACCTCCCAGCTGTCCCACCCCATCTCACAGGTGGATCCACTGGGAACACCACCCAAACCACACAATTATCTTCACTCCACATACACACGGTTATGAGAGCACAAACGCCTCAATACGATCCTCATATGGCAAAACAGGTTTGTAAGAACCCATGACCATCACAGAAACCCTTAGAACTAAATAAAAACACATTTTATGTTAAAACTGATACAAAAACAACCTCGTGATTCGATTAGAGACCAAACCAGGCACTTTTGACCTTGCTGCTTATTTTAGTCCTGGTCCTTGTATAAGCCAACTGTTGGATCGAGACAATGCACTCCTGTGTCGGATTCCAAACGGGGTACAGAAAGCACCACTCCGTCTCCTCCATTTGTCAAACACACCAGGGGTGGTGTCGTATGCGGAGCACCCGGCGCAAATGGCTGCCCCATGATCCGGGATTGAATTACACTGGGTGAAATAGTGCCCGCACCATTTTAAATGAACATTTATAAAATAAAAGACTTCCATCTCCAGCCAGAAAAAGCTGACAAGGGAAAGATGAAGACACACAAAAGTGGTTCAAAGCTGGGAGCTCTCAGCAGCTGTATGAGATGTGTCGTGATGAACAGATAGACAATCAGTACGTTCACATGCACACTAATCGTTTGGTGTTAAAGGGATTCAAAATACCTGATTTTCTCAGCAATCTTTTCAAATTATTAGGACATGAAACGCCTCAACTCTCATCCTCCGATGTGCTAGCACAAGCAGCGCGAGCGGGAAAAACTGAAAGTGCGCATCTGAGATGCATACTTTCAGAATCAAATATGCTTCACAAAAAAAATAAGACTGTCGCCGTGGTAAAACGCTTTATTTTCATTGCCGATTGTCTGCACTTGTAAAACAGGATAATTAGGGAAATCGTTCTTCTTGCAATACATGAAAACGTTCAAATCAAACTATTATATTAATCTGTAATTGCACTCAATGACAAGAGAACCCGACAACGGCATCCTATGTACTGTAAATGTTTTAAAAACAAAAGCTTGAAAACAGACAAAAGCGTACAGTATCTTATCTAATGGTTGAAGTCACAAACAGTGAACAACGATGAACACAACCTGTGGTACACTTTCAGAAACACTCAGGCCTATACACTGCATATGTACCTACAAGCACACAGCCAGCCCAGGTCTGCAAGGGCAGTTTGCTGTCATGTAGACAAAGCGAGAGCGAGAAGCAGATAAGCAAGCGCAGCTACTCCCCTTAAACAAATCATGACCAAACACTGGAGCAGAAGCCTGAATACATTCAACTCACATCTCTCACACAACTATTCACTCAGCCATTTGTTCCCTGTGACAGATGATACTCGACAAACCGTGGACCTGGGAGCCTCGTGTTGGGGATTAACGTTACATTGAGCTAACAGGTTCATCTTTTTAAAGCAACAATGCAGGACAGCCATGTGGCATAGCTAACTGCGTACTTATGTTGAGTATTTCTGTACGGATTTAGTCTGATTTACACTTTCTACACCTGTTCTAACATCAACCTTTAAGAGCTACAGATGTAGGATCTTCATTTGAGCCAGTTTGCTACAGCAGGAAAATAATCCTACAGCAACAGGAAATGTGAATTATGTGGATTATAATGAAATGGACATTTTTGTAGGGGTTGATACTTGTTATGCTCTAAGTGTAAATTAAAATTTAGAAGCCTTTTTAAAACTCAAATACACCTCAAGTCTGCATTTCCTGCGGTGCATGAAAATTCTCAGCAACAAAAGAGAATTAAGATCCCACATCTAAAACAGAACTGGTCTGGGTCCAGCAATTAAGAAAATGAAGTGAAAACAACGAGCAGGTGCACAGCGGCTGCAATGTAGGGAAAAGAAATGGGGGAAGGGACTCCGCTTTCATTTGAATTAAGCCTCGAAACTGACAACTCAAAAGTCCACTTAAGACTAGCAAAGTGTGACGACAAAAATACTTGTGAAGCTTGGAGTCGACGTCACCTTTTGGGCAGAACAGACACAGAGCTCGGATCAAGTTACCTAATCTAAATCCTAACCTTAAATTTATGCATTTTCCATTCATGGTTATCTTAGATCAGTTTTTGTTTGATCACTTCAACCTACCCCCTTCAGGGACCGTTGCATGTCAGGGGCTAGGCTGTGCTAGCTACTATGACAGCTGCAGCTGAGACAAAGCATCTCTGTCTCTTGCGTTGTCACCAGACACACGGAACAAGCAAGTGTCACTCAGTTTGTGGGCAACTTCGACTTAACACACTTAGGGGGACAGTTGGCATTGGGCTGGGTTGGGCTGGGGAAGGATATATATGCTAGCTACAATGACAGCTGGGGCAAAGCATTCCTGCTTCTTGCTGTGTCACCAGACACCGCTTCTACTGTAGCATCCACATGGAACAAGTGTTACTCAGAGAGGACAAAGGAGAGTCACAGAGTAGCCTAACCATGTGGGAAATGAGCATCCTATGCTAATTAATCCATTGACTGAACCAACCACTCAGCTGGCCCCCAGAAAACAAACACTCTTTAGTACTGTGATGTCAACCGAAAACTAGGTACACAAAGAGGTTGAGTACAGAAACCATGTTACCCTTCATTCATGCATTGCCCTCTCAGTAAAAATATCCGCTCATCATTTTCTTTATACCCCAGGTAGCTTTGATCAATCAATCAAGACAAACCGAGCGAGAAATGTACAGTTTCTTGTTCTACGATTGGTCGTAACAGATGAAATGATTCACAAGGGCACCAACCTTTCTTCTCATTGAGATCCTGGAGAAACTGCCTGTAAGCAGCTGTGGAGTTCATCACGCTCTCAGGGAAACAGAGAAAATGAAAGAGCAAAAAGGACAAAAGAGGAAGAGAAGAGTAAGGGGAAAGAGGGAAGTGAGGAGGAAAGGGGAAAGGAGAGGTACAGACAGGGGGGGGGGAAACACTAAGGTAAACAGAAGCAGTGGGAGAGAAAGGGCGAGAAAGGAGAGTGCATAAAGAGAGAAAGAGCGAAGGAGAGAAAGAAAGTGGGAGGCTGTAGTTGATCTGGAGGCTCAGAAGATTCCTGGCTGTGAGGGAAGATCCATCCTTAAAATGTGTAAGGTAATCGCAGATCTCTTGCTCCCCTATTCCCTGACTTTTTGAAAACGGTGTGTGCGCCAGCCGGCAGCCGCGGTAGCTCTGAGTGAAGCAGTATGTTTAAAGCCGGATAGAGGAACTGGACTTTGACCACAAGACAGGTGATGTCACTGCCAGAGCATGTTTCACTCATTGCATCGGATGGAATGTGTGTGGGGTGTGTGTGTATTTAAAAAGGGGGAGGGGAGAAAAAATGAGTGTGCTTTTATTACTCAGCGTTCAGCTGTTCATATTCAAACATTTACATTACCAAAAGTATGTAGACACCTCCTCGAACATCTCATTCAGAAATCATCCGCCTTAATATGGAGATGGTCCCCCCTTTGCTGCTATAACAGTTGAGGTCAGGGCTCTGTGCAGGTAGGTGAAGGTCTTCCACGCTGATCTCCACAAACCATTTCTGTATGGACCTCGCTTTATTCACAGGGGCATTGTCATGCTGAAACAGGAAAGGGCCTTCCCCAAACTGTTAGCACAAAGTTGGAAGCACAGAAATGTCTACAATGTCATTGTATGCTGTTGCGTTAAGATGTCCCTTCACTGGAACTAAGGAACCTAGCCCAAACAATGAAAAATGGGCCGCAGACCATTATTCATCCTCCACCAAACTTTACAGTTGGCACTATGCATTGGGGCAGGTAGCGTTCTCCTGGCATCCGCCAAACCCAAATTTGTCAGTTGGACTTCGATGGTGAAGCGTGATTCAAAGGTTGCTGGATCGAATCCCCAAGCTGACAAGGTAAATAAAAATCTGCCGTTCTGCCCCTGAACATGGCAGTTAACCCACTGTTCCCCGGTAGGCCGTCATTGTAAATAAGAATTTGTTCTTAACCGACTTGCCTAGTTAAATAAAAGGTTAAAAATTCAACTCAAAGAACGCATTTCCACTGCTCCAGAGTCCAATGGGGGTGAGCTTTACACCACTCCAGCCAAAACCCATTTTCATTTACATTTAAGTCATTTGGCATTGCGCATCGACATGATCTTAGGCTTGTGTGCGGCTGGCCATGGTGATTGACTCCGCTGTCCTGGCGTCGTGAGGGAGTTTGTTCCACCATTGGGGGGCCAGAGCAGTGAACAGTTTTGACTGGGCTGAGCGGGAACTGTACTTCCTCAGTGGTAGGGAGGCGAGCAGGCCAGAGGTGGAAACCCATTTAAAGTTGGAAAGGTGGCATCCTTTGATGGTGCCATGTTGAGAGTCACTGAGCTCTTCAGTAAGGCCATTCTACTGACAATGTTGGTCCCAAAAATATTTTTCACCTTTATTTAACCAGGTCGGCTAGTTGAGAACAAGTTCTCATTTACAACTGAGACCTGGCCAAGATAAAGCAAAGCAGTGCAACACAAACACAGAGTTACAAACGTAGAGTCAATAACACAATAGAAAAGTCTATATACAGTGTGTGCAAATGTAGTAAGATTAAGTTAAGGCAATAGTGGCAAAATAAATGACAAAATAATTGGCTGTGCGCTCGATTTTATACACCTGTCAGCAACGGGTATGGCTGAAATAGCCAAATCCACTCATGTGAAGGGGTGTCCACATACTTTTGTGTGAGCGAGTGAGAGAGAGATTAAGGGAAAGAAAGCGCTCTCTTCAAACGAGTGTGCAAGCCTGTATGTATTTATTGACTAGCTGTTTGCCCCTGATGTTTGTGATTGAGTGGGATTACATTCCCACAGTGATTTGTGTGACTCCCTCCGCCAGCCCCTTGACTTTCAGCTGGCTGGGTCAACATACTGGAGCAGATTACTAAGGGGGAGGTGAAAACGCGTTCAAAACTAAAACCCTCTCTCTCTCATTCTCTGTTTATCTTTCCTTTCTCTTTTTCAGTCATTTCCTTCCATGGAAGCCAACGATTACCCCGTGATGTAGCCTAAAACAGTACAGCATGACGATAGGCAGAGGCCGCTTCTCCAATTAAAAATCGGCAATCACGCTTGCAGGCGCTGTCATGGCGATGGTGGCGAGGTAAGCGCATGCGCAGAAACACGTCATCGGGTCTAACAGTCGTCACGCACCGAACTGCACATGTGCAGGCCATCAAATCAAAGGCACTCATTCACGATAAAGTAGCATTTGATGAAAATGAAAATGCGTCGGTTTGTCACTTTCATGAGGTTAGAGTAACTACTTTAGGTATTGGCTCAAATCTAAAAATTGTGCCTTTAGAATCAACAACTAAGGAAGAATTTCTCATTTCTCTCATGGACTTTCCAAACCCCGGCCTGGTTTGCTTGGCAAGCGTTCCCGGAAGTCTTGCCTCTGGCTTTAGAAACTCTGGTGTGACCCTGTAATCTCAGATACACTACTGATCTACGGTAGAGACTAAACCACTGACTCTCACATGGAAGGGTAAATGAGGTCCGTTGTCACGGCAACCCATGGGGTGTGTCCTATCGGTGTCAAACGGTTTCCTTTGCTTGTTCCCTTGACCTAAAGATAATTGATGCGTATGAAAGTCGCAAACATCCCCACCTTATTTCTCCCAGTCTCACTTACAGATCTTAATTAAGATCAGTGGTCTCGAGGCAAAGACGACGAGGGAAGGAAGCCTTTCATGACAAATTAGTAAACTGCCATTGTACTGCTCTGAACGCTCTCCTTACACAATAACTACTACAGCCTAGATTAGAACAAAGGTGTTAAAACGTCAGTCTTCTTAAATGTGGGGCTTTTCAGATTTCTACCTCCCCTTAAAACCTCACAGTTCCGGTACAACTCCCAGAAGCAAAACCAAAACGCTTGTCTGGGAACACAACAGACGAGTGGTCATCCAAACAAAAGCCTCGCCGACAAAACAAAACCTGGTGTCACCCAAACATTTCATAACAGTTGGAGAAACACACTTTCTGAAGCTTTGCCACTAAAAACTCCCAGATGGATATGCCTGTGAGAATGTAAGTCCCACGCATGGATCAGTACATGCCAGCAATTACCTCTGATTAGCTATTGTGAAGGATAGAGCAGGACGGTGGAGTTCTCTACCCGTCTGGTGCATATTCCATCTCTCCCTCCCTCCCTCCCACACACTGAGCTCTGGCTGAGGTTTATCTAACCTTTACTTAACTAGGCAAGTCAGTTAAATTATTATTTACAGTGACGGCCTAGGAACAGTGGGTTAACTGCCTTGTTCAGGGGCAGAACCACAGATTTTTACCTTGTCGGGGATTCGATCTAGAAACTTTTCGGTTACTGGCCCAACGCTCTAACCACTAGGCTACCTGTAAAGACAGCCAAAAGACAGCCAAACGCTGAGGATGTGTGAAATTGGCGTATGAGGGTAAAGAGGGTTGTACGTGTGTGCTTAGAAAAGTTGGGGTCAACTTTGAATTTAGGTGCAAATTGCTCTTCAACTGTTTAATTGGCAACCTTCACATGAAGCAGAATTTGAATTGAATTTGGATGAAAGGAAGTATGGCTTATTTGACTTATTCTATATATTTATTTTGACAATGTTTGTTTACCAATGCCATGTTAAAAGGTGTGCCTTGTTAAAAGTTCAATTGTGGAATTTCTTTCCTTCTTAATGTGTTTGAGCCAATCAGTTGACAAGGTAGGGGAGGTATACAAAATAAAGCCCTATTTGGTAAAAGACCAAGTCCATATTATGGCAAGAACAGCTCAAATAAGCAAAGAGAAACGACAGTCCATAACCTTTTCAGTCAATATAGAACATTTCAAGGACTTTCAAAGTTTCTTCAAGTGCAGTCGCAAAAACAATGTGCTATGATGAAACTGGCTCTCAGGAATGGAAGACACAGTTACCTCTGCTGCTGCAGAGGATAAGTTCATTAGAGAGTTAACTGCACCTCAGATTGCAGCCCAAATAAATACTTCAAAGTTCAAGTAACAGATATCTCAACAGCAACTGTTCAGAGACAACATGAATCAGGCCTTCATGGTCAAATTGCTGCAAAGAAACCACTGCTAAAGGACATCAATAAGAAGAGACTTGCTTGGGCCAAGAAACAAGAGAAATGGACATTAGACTGGTGGAAATCTGTCCTGTGGTCTGATTAGTCCAAATGAGAGACTTTTGGACCCAACCGCCGTGTCTTAGTGTGACGCAGAGTAGGTGAACGGATGATCTCCGCATGTGTGGTTCCCACCGTGAAGCAGGTCCGATGGTGCTTTGCTGGTGACATTGTCTGAAATATTTAGAATTCAAGGCATACTTAACCAGCATGGCTACCACAGCATTCTGCAGCGATACGCCATCCCAACCGGTTAGCACTTAGTGGGACTATCCTTTTTTTTCAACAGGACAATGACCCAACACCTCTCCGGGCTGTTTAAGGGCTATTTAACCAAGAAGGAGAGTGATGGAGTGCTGTATCAGATGACCTGCCCTCCACAAATCACCCAACCTCAACCCAACTGAGATGGTTTGGGATGAGTGAAGGAAAAGGAGACAAAAAGGGCTCAGCCTATGTGGGAACGCCTTCAAGATTGTGGAAAAGCCATCCAGGTGAGTACCTCATGAGGCTGGTTGAGAGAATGCCAAGTGTGCAAAGTCATCAAGTCATAGGGTGGCTACTTTGAAGAAACTCAAATATTAAAATATAACAATTTTTGGTTACTACATGATTCCATATGTGTTATTTCATAGTTTTGATGTCTTCACTATTATTCAATGTAGAAAATAGTAAAAATCAAGAAAAACTCTTGATTGAGTAGGTGTCCAAACTTGACTGGAACTGTATACATTTTCTTCAACAAGCTAGTGTCATAATTCCATCTGACACGCAGAAAATGCAGCCGTGTTGATTAAATGTGACACGTCGCAGCCAATGGAGTATGACACGTGACTAGAGTTTGCAGTGAATTGTGGGTCATATCAACCCCACAAGTGATCAAAGTTCTCAAGCTAAATCGAGGGACTAGGGGGCAACGTGAGTGAATTGGACCTCCGCTTAAGATGGCAATCAAACTGCCTCCGATTTTGACTGGGATTCCCCCAAGGGAAAGTGGCCAGCGCGAGGGCTGTGGGGGTAAAAATAAAGTGTAAGCAGCTTCGCTCTCTCATCAAACCCACTTATGAGGTTATCCCTTATTTTAACCTCTTCATCGTTTTCACCCTCACGGAAACAGGTCTTTCAGAACCCTTCCCACCACTGAGAAACTTCTCAAAATTGACACACACAAACATACTAGTATTTTAGGAAAGTCCATGCTTTTCTCATCTTAATACCTAATAAAGCTCAAAACCGTTGTTCAAAAACTCTGAACAAACATTTTCACACAACCATCTTTACTTTCAAAGTCACCCCTATTCCCATCAAACATACACAAAGCTACCCTGCGTAAACACACAGTAACCCAACCGTTCCCCATCTCCCGAGTCTCCAGGACCTGTCACACGGGGGCAGGTTTGAGGAGGTATCGCATGGCAACAGCACGGTAGGTGTGTCAAAGAGCCTGCCTCCCACAGCATGGTTCATGTGTACCACATTTACCCATTCCTCTGAAAAGACTGAAGCCTGGCGACGCCATGTGATCTGACCTGTTACTATGGTACACTAACACTGAACACTTTCTATGGCCGTTCAACATACCGTTGTATACTACCAGTCAAAGTGAGGAAGAACTAGGACCTCTTGTGCCATTGGGCTGAGCCTAAAAGCACAATAACATTGAACCTACGGATTTGAACTGAATTATTGCAGGGAGAACTAAAGCTACATTATTCCTCGGTATGTTTTGTGAAAACAAGGTGCTGGCTAATTCAAAGGATTGACTGTCTTACCTTTGTTGGAAGGACCAAGCAGCAACAGGAGCAGCATCAACATGGAAAAGAAAGAAAATAGGCGTTGGTTAGCATGGAGAAAGAACAGTAGTACCAACCAACACACAGTGTGTGTGTGTGTGTGTGTGTGTGTGTGTGTGTGTGTGTGTGTGTGTGTGTGTGTGTGTGTGTGTGAAGGTACAAGGGGAAAGTGATGAATTGGTACACAGAGACTCAAGCTGAAAAACTTGAGACAAATGCAGTTGCTAAGAAGGACAACACCCAACACTGATGACATCAGTTATTGTTTGTATCCAAATTGTACTCTAGTAGGAATCTTTGCCTTGCTCATAATCTCCTTGCTACAGTACATATGGCATACAGAGACATAGGACAATTACAAAATGTTCCGTTGTATCAGGTTCGCACGTGGTCAATTTTGAATGCATTCTCTGAACATGAAATCGATTCAGAAAATATTTCTTTAAAAACAATTATAGAAACCAGTGGCCAGGGAATATAAAGTCATTCCAGAAAATGCTTACTGTGCTTTTAATGCGAAATTAGAAAGTAAGCACTAAGAATTGAGACTTCAACATGCTTTGACCGATGCTTTCTAGTCCTCTGCTGTATGTACTTCCTCATCTGTTCTCCCTTCACCCCCACAATCTATAATGGTAGACAGACTTTCCCTTTAACATAAAGGCAGGACACAGAGGTTTACACTCATCAGATGTGGCTGAGCTTGCAAACTATCCCGGATTATAAAAGGGAATCCCAGCCACGGAGCCTACCAGATGAGCTAAATCAAATGTATTTTTAAAGATTTTTTACATCAGCAGATGTCAAAGGGCTAAACAGAAACCCAGCCTAAAACCCCAAACAGCAAGCAACGCAGATATAGAAGCACAGTGGCTTGGAATAACTCCCTAGAAAGCCAGGAACATAGGAAGAAGCCTAGAGAGGAACCAGGCTCTGAGGGGTGGCCAGTCCTCTTCTGGCTGTGCCGGGTGGCGGTTATAAGAGTACATGGCCAGATTGTTCTTCAAGATGTTTAAACGTTCATAGAGGAATGCCTTCTATGCTCGCTTCGGGGCAAGCAACACTGAACCATGTGTGAGAGCACCAGCTGTTCTGGACATCTGTGTGATCAGCTCTCCGTAACCGAAGTAAGTAAGATCTTTAAACAGGTTAACATTCAGAAGGCTGCAGGGAAATTTTAAACACCTCCCTGACCAAGTCTGTAATAACTACGTTTCAAGCAGACCACCATAGTCCCAGTGCCCAACACCAAGGTAACCTGTCTAAATGACTACCGCCCCGTAGCATTCCCATCTGTAGCCATGAAATGCTTTGAAAGGCTGGCCATGGCTCACATCAACATCCCAGACTCGATGGATCAGCTCAACAATGCCTCTTCTCTCTCTCAGGAGGCTGAAATGATTTGGCATGGGCCCTCAGATCTAGGGTTGGGCAGTATGCAGATTTTTATATTGCCACCCTGTCCTTCTCTCATTCTGGGATATGGTATTACAGGCTTAGTACACAAGGGGGCTGCAATTTATTTTTATCTAAAATGCCCATTGGGCATCTACAAACAGAATTCTAACAAAGTTTGCAGAAGTAATGGAGGATTTCAAATGGTGGCTGTTAGTTTATTTTTGTTTGCGCTTGTTAACACATTTAACTAACTGCAAATACAGGCAATCCAATCAAAGTTACACATGTATTAGGTAGAAGCTACCAAATGTCATTTTTGCCAATTAACAAAGTTTTGATCCATGTTTGTCTGAAGAACAGTACTGGCCCTGGAGTAGCATGTTAAGGCTACGCTGTGTGTGTGTGTAGAGTCTGGAGTCGCTCAGGCAAGGGGCCTGCCTTCTCTGCTCAGAGAAGAGGGGGAGGAGCAAGAGAGAAGGGGAAAAAAACTAGAAAATCATAATAGCGGCAGATATACAAAAAACTCATCCAAAGGGCTTTGACTTCTCAAAACACGGTAGAACGCTAACACAATATGATGATGTGTCACTATTAATTCTGCGTTTTCCGCGTATGAAAAAGGATAAAACGCTTAAGAACTATTTTGATGCGTTTTGTAAGGGCAGATGTAAAATGCTTCTTATTGTAATTTCTGCTCGGCAGACGAGCTTTCTTCAGTGTGTAAGTGCAAATCCGTTGCAATTCTCCACTTGGATGAGAATTAATGAACGGGCATTCTATCAGCAGACAGCACTCGGACTGATGTGTAGCTACTTTTAGCAGTGTAGCTAGCCTACTTTACTCTGGTCAAATGTGAGATGTGTTAAGCAAAACATTAGGAAATGGAGCTGGCTACATTCTTTCAATGATAAACATTAAAAATATGACGGCCATGCGGAGTTTTTGCAAAAATTACCTTGCTTTTTCATAAAGCTAATTTACTTGTGGCTGCCGGCGAAATAGCGTCGCAAATCTGTTGTCACCTGATGAAAAGGTAGCTATTTTCTGCCGAATGTGTTGCAACGCACTAATGTAAAACTCAACTTTCACATCCCTGATCACTCTATTGAAGCAGAAAAACACTTGACTTTCAATATAAAAAACGCAACCCCTGTCAATACACAGCCGGGCTCCTCTGCTCCCGCTTTCTCTCATTGTGCTATTTACAAACAAACATGTGACTAGCTCAACTGTTCTGGGGGAACTATGAACAATCTGCTTCCTCACCTAACTTACTGCACAAGTTGACGGCAGGTATTGACTTAAAAAAGGTAGCTACAAATATTAAAATGGATTGAAAAACTATCCCGTGGTTATTTCCAAATACCCCGGTATAAGGTACACCGCCCAAACCTACTCAGATCCTCAAAGTTCTACAGCTGCACCATTGCGAGCATCTGGCTGTGTCACAGCTTGGCATGGCAACTGCTTGGCATCCAAACACAGGGCAGAAGGAAAGCCCAGACATTTTTCAAAAGACTCCAACCACCCAAGCCACAGATTGTTCTCTTTGCTACCACACAGCAAGCGGAACCAACAGGACCCTGAACAGCTTCTACCCCCAAGCCATGAGACTTCTAAACAATACTGCTAAATAGTGAATCGAATGGCTACCCGGACTACCTGCACTGACCCTGGTTGCGCCAACTCTTAAACACACTCTACCCACATGCATACTGATGCCACACACACACACAGCTATGACTGTCTATTGTCTATCCTGTTGCTTAGTCACTTCACCCATACTTATGTATACAGTCATAGCTCCCTAAATTAATTCGTACCCCTGCACATCGACTTGGTACTGGTAGTCTCTGTATACAGCCACGTTATTTTCTACTCCCCGTATACAGCCACGTTATTTCCTACTCCCCGTATACAGCCACGTTATTTTCTACTCCATGTATACAGCCATTATTTTCATGTATACAACCATGTTATTTCCTACTCCATGTATACAACCATGTTATTTTCTCCACAACCATGTTATTTCCCCTGTATACCCATGTTATTTCCTACTCCCTGTATACAGCCATGTTATTTCACGTTATTTCCTACTCCCAACCATGTTATTTCCTACTCCCTGTATACAGCCATGTTATTTTCTACTCCCCCTGTATACAGCCATGTTATTTTCTACTCCCCATGTTATACAGCCATGTTATTTCCTACTCCCCGTATACAGCCACGTTATTTCCTACTCCCCGTATACAGCCATGTTATTTTCTACTCCCCGTATACAGCCATGTTATTTTCTACTCCCCGTATACAGCCATGTTATTTTCTACTCCCTGTATACAGCCATGTTATTTTCTACTCCCTGTATACAGCCATGTTATTTTCTACTCCCTGTATACAGCCATGTTATTTTCTACTCCCTGTATACAACCATGTTATTTTCTAATCCATGTATACAACCATGTTATTTTTATTTGTTATTCACTGTGTTTATTCCTCGAGAAACAATTAAGTAGAAATAGTGACACATCTTTACCTCTGAATTGTTGGAAAAGGACCCGTAAGTTAGCATTTCATGTGAAAAACATGTGACAAATGTTTATCACAAACCTGACACAGGGACCCATTATTCTAAAAAGGGACGGATGAGGGGACCACAAAAAACTACTGGCGCACACCTAACCCCTAATGTCTGATGCTGATCTCTGCTGTCATAGCAGCACACAGAGATGAGGGAATGTCAGCTAGACCCAAACTACTGGTGCCTACAACGCTCAAGGTAGATGACACTAAAGAAAAGGAGAGAGATGAAGTAGAAATGTCAGCAGACTGGATGGGAGCCAGAGGGATGTGTGTGTGTGTTCACATGTCTGTCAGATACTGCCAAGGGTGACCAAATCTGAAAACACTAATCAAACATGCAGTTCTCCAATCACAGGCTGACTGTAGACCATGTCTTAAATGGGCTGAGGTGTCATGGAGTGAGACCGCGGTAACCCCCTCGTCATACCGGAGTGTTGCATCATTAAAACACCATCGGTCTCCCTCACGAACCCACCTTACAAGGTCTGTCCCCTGCAAACTGGCAAATCCACTCTGTCTAAGAAGAAGGGAAAGAACCTGCTTTGATGAATAGACAACACACGGACTGCTCGGAGTGTGAAAGGGCCACGAGGTGAAACACACCGTCTCACACACACAATGAAGCATTCATCTAGGAGAAGCGGGGAGTCGTTCTGGACACTGTCATGCGAGAGAGCGCGAGAGATGACAGGCTGCACCAAGGGTGAGGAAAGGGAACAGTTTCTACAGAGCACAGCTCGTGGTCTCTCCCAGTTGTGGAAGACAAGAGGGGGATGGGAGAAAGCGAGATCAACAATGACTTAAATTCAAAAAGTATTCACACGCCTGGACTTTTATCCTCATTTTGTTGTGTTTTAGCCCAAATAAAAAATAGATTCATGGATTTGTGGTCACTGGCCAACACACACAAACGTCAAAATGGATTTGTGTTATTCATTTTTTACAAACTGATGAAAATTGAAAAGCTGAAATGTCTGGAGTCAATAAGTATCCAACCCTTTGTTACGGATAGCCTAAACAAAAAGTGGTGCTTAACGAGTCACATAATATGTTGCATGGACTCACTCTGTGCAATAATAGTGTTTAACATTTTTTGGGAATGACTACCTCATCTCTGTATCCCACACGTAAAACTATCAGTATGGTCTCTCAGTCGAGCAGTGAATCTCAACCACAAAGACCAGGGAGGTTTTCCCAATGTCTCACAAAGAGTAGTTATTGGTACAATGTTTAAAAAGCAGACATTGAATATAGACTTGGGCGGTATACCGTACACAGGGTTATTTGGAAATAATCATGAGATGGTTTTTCAATACAGTTGAAACTATTTCTTTGAAGTATTTCTTTGAAGTATTTCCAACACAATTCTATATTTTTGTTTTATCTACTTAAGTAAATACCTGCAGTCAACTTGTGCAATACGTGAGAAGATAAAGCAGATCATGACGTTCATTTCACAAGATTATTTTACGTTATGAAGCTTATCATAGTTCCCCAGAACAGTTCAGCCAGTCATGTGTTCATTTGCAAATAGCAGAAGGGGAGAAAGCTGGAGCAGATCAGTCCGGCTGTGTATTGACCTGGGTTGTGTTTTAGATATAAAGTCAGTGTTTTATTGCTTCAAAAAGAGTGATCAGGGACGTGTCACTGTCGTTTCACTTCACAAAAACTACATTAGTGAATCACATCCGGTAGAAAACTGCTTAATTTGCCAACAGAATTTGGCTGGCAGCCTCAAGTAAATGAGCTTACAATGACAACAAAAAAAGGTATTTTGCACTAAACGGATGCATGGCCATCATATTTCTAATGTTTATCGTAGAAAGAATGTCGCCAGCTACATTTCCTAACGTTTTGTTTAAATGTAATCTTACATTTTACCAGAGAACAGTTGCTACACATCAGTCAGAGTGCTTGCTGTCTGCTGACGGAATGCCGGTTTGTGAATTCTCATCCGAGTGGAGAAAGGCAGCTGAAGCATTTCAGTCATGGCTTTAAGAAATACAGCATGATATTAATGCTTTTTTAAAAATGTTATATCCTGCTTGAAAAACGAAGAATTCTGTGTTAACATGACCCCTAGGTTTAACTTGCTAATTATCTAAGTAAGGGACTGAACTAATAAGGTGACAGGGCATAATATTTTATATGCTTTCTGCCGTGTTTGAGAAATCAAAGCCCTTTGAGTCCTGTACAGCGAGCTGCCATCTTTTGATTTCCTTGCGTTTTTCTCCTCCCCCCTCTCATCCGAGCAGAGCAGGCAGGCACAATGCTCTATCGACTCCAGACTCCACACCGACACCAGTACTGTTCTTTCTTCAGATATGCATGCATCAAAACTTTTTTACATTTTCACAATGTCTCTCATTCACATTCGTTTGTAAATGTCCAAACTCCCCCAAAATGTAATTCGGTAGCTCCTACCTATAGATGTATAACTTTATGAGCTGGATTGCCAGTCTTTGCAATTTGTTTATTTTCGTATGGTCGTTTGCCTATTTAGCTAGCAGCCTCCATTGAAATTCGCTATTACTTGTATAAATGTTGTTAATAGACGTCCAATGGGCATTTTTGCATTTTATAGAGGCCTTATGTACTAAGCCGGAAATACCATATATCCCCGTATGAGAGAAGGACGGGATGACGATATGAAAATCTGGATACCGCACAAGCCTAATGAATATCTCTTTGAGCATGGTTAAGGTATTAATTACACTTTGGATGGTGTAACAATACACCCAGTCACTACAAATATACAGGCGTCCTTCCTAACTCAGTTGCCGGAGAGAAAGGAAACCGCTCAGGGATTTCACCATGAAACCAATGGTGACTTTAAAACACAGTTTAATGGCTGTGATTAGGGGAGAACTGAGGATGGATCAACATTGTAGTTACTCCACAATACTAACCTAAATGACAGAGTGAAAAGAAGGCAGCCTGTACAGAATCAAACCATTCCAAAACATGCATCATGTTTGCAACAAGGCACTAAAGTAACACTGCAAAAATGTGTCAAAGAAATTAACTTTATATCCTGAATACAAAGTGTGTTATGTTTGGAGAAAATCCAATAAACACACATTACTGGCAAAATCCTAGAAGAAAACCTGGTTGAGTCTGCTTTCCACCAGAACCTGGGATAATAATTCACCTTTCAGCAGGACAATAACCTAAAACACAAGGCCAAATCTACACTAGAGTTGCTTATGAAGAAGACGGTGAATGTTCCGGAGTGGCCGAGTTACAGTTTTGACTTAAATCTGCTTGAAAATCTATGGCAAGACCTGAAAATGGTTGTCTAGCAATGACCTCCTACCAATTTGACCGAGCTTGAAGAATTTTCTAAAATGGGCAAATGTTGCACGATCCAGGTGTTGAAAGCTCTTAAGACTTATCCAGAAAGACTCACAGCTGTAATCACTGCCAAAGGTGCTTCTACAAAGTATTGACTCAGGGGTGCGAATACTTATGTGAATTAGACATGTCTGTATTTAATTTAAATACATTTGCAAACATTTCATTATGGTGTGTAGATGGGTGAGAAATGAAATATATTTTGAATTCAGGCAGTCCCACGTCAAAACGTGGAATAATTCAAGAGGTAAGAATACTTTGTGCAGGTACTGTCGATATCAGCAGAGGTACTTACAGTGCTTTCAGAAAGCATTCATACCCCTCAACTTATTCCACATTTTGTTGTGTGACAGCCTGAATTCAAAATGGATTAACGATAAATCCAATTACTTTGGAGTCCACAAACATGTCCACTGATTTGAATAAGGACCAGACATAAGCAAAAGCCCACATATTAACGGAGTTTACGGTCAGCATTCAATAGTGGACATTTACACATGCGCTCTGGTATTAGACAAATGACTGTAGGCAATCAATCATATAAGACACTATACACACACAAGGGTTGCATGCGGCATGTGTATACATTGAATTATATACACATATGCCATAGATCTCCAGTGTATCATTGTTATCGCCTCCTGGGTTTACACATGTTTATTTACACTATTTATCGTTCCTCCTCTGTATATGAAAACTACACATATGACAATCTATTTATTGTGTGTGGGCACATACCCGCCAAATAAAAAGGTCAGGGGACTACCATTTTTGAAAGTGTGTGTGTATGTGTGTGTGTGTGTGTGTGTATGTGTGTATGTGTGTGTGTGTGTGTGTGTCACATGCCTGGGATTCCAGGGGTGTCTCGGGAGGCGCCAAACTCATTCTCACATGGGTGGAGCAGTGTATAGCCTCCACCAGAGGAACTTCCTCAACAGGCCTGGAAATGCCCTCACAAACCAATATACATTTCTCCACAAACCACCGTGCTGGGAGAGCTGCCTTATACAGGAGGTCAGTGGCCTTCTTAAGAGTAGAAGTGAGTAGGAATTTCAATCCACTCTTTGGTGGGGAGGAATTGAAAGAGTGATAAAAAAAATATAAAAATTTGAAGTAGACAAGAAGAGCTGTAAGGGTGGGGGAAGACTGACACAGTCAGGTGGTAAAGGGGGAGACTAAAGAGGCTGAGAGGGCAACAGAGAACAGAGGAGGTAGAGACAGAAAGACCCCGAGCAGTAGGTGAGAGATACAGTATACTGCTCAGCAACAGCCTCCATGTAGAGTTATAGAAGGGGGGCGTCACATTCTAGGTGCGGCTCTGGGGTATTCACATACTCATGTCTCTGGGAATGTGTGCATACCTACACCTACGCCCCACTCATAATCTGGACATAGTTTGGCTGCCCAGTTTTCTGAGACAGACAGGAGACGCCTGTCCACCATTAGACACACCTAGCTCTGAGTCATTAGCAGGATAGCATTTCCCTAATGCGCGGTTGCTACTGCAGTGTCAGGTTGAGCCAGTTCAATAAGAACCAATTTTGCATTAAACTCATATCAAATTGTATTTGTCACATGCTTGGTAAACAACAGGTGTAGACTAACAGCGAAATGCTTACTTTCGGGTCCTTTTCCAAAATTGCAGAGTTAAAGATGTAAATTGTGACACAAGGAATAAATAAATACATATATTATGTACCTTTATTTAACTTGGCAAGTCAGTTGAGAACAAATTGTTATCTACAACAACGTGCACCGCCGTAAGGGACTCCCAATCATGGCCGGTTGTGATACAGCCCAGATAACAACAACATGTCTATTCTACAGGGAGTACCAGAACAGAGTGGGATTTGCATGGGTACAAGGTAATTGAGGTAGTTTATATATATATATATATATATATATATATATATATATATATACACACACACACACACACACACACATACAGTGGTGAGAATAAGTATTTGATACACTGCCGATTTGGCAGGATTTCCTACTTACAAAGCATGTAGAGGTCTGTCATTTTTTTATCATAGGTACACTTCAACTGTGAGAGACGGAATCTAAAACTAAAATCCAGAAGATCACATTGTATGATTTTTAAGCAATTCATTTGCATTTTATTGCATGACATAAGTATTTGAACACCTACCAACCAAATACTTGTTCTCCCCACTGTGTGACTCAGCTAGATAATAGACCGTAGCAGCAGCTTATGTGGTTTGTGTGAAAGTGTGTTGGGGTGTCAAAGTATGTGTGGGTAGAGTCCAGTGTGTATGCATAGAGTCAGTATAAGAGAGTTCAATGCAGGTAGTCCAGGTAGCCATTTAATTAGCCATTTAGCAGTCTTGTCAGCAGCCTCATGGCTTTGGGTTAGAAGCTGTTCAGGGTCCTATTAGTTCAAGGTACCATTTGCCGTGCAGTTGCAGAAAGAACAGTCTATGGCTTGGGTCGCTGGAGTCTGACAATTTTTAGAGCCTTCCTCTGACAACACCTGGTTTAGAGGTCCGGGATGGCAGGGAGCTTGTCCCCAGTGATGTACTGGGCCATACGCACTACCCTCTGTAGTGCCTTGCGGTTGACATACCAAGCGGTGATGCAGCCATGATGCTCTCAATGGTGGAGCTGGAGAACTTTTTGAAAAGATTTCACCTCAGATCTTCAGTCTCCTGAGTGGGAAGGGACGGCGTCATGCCCTCTTCACAACTGTGTGGGTGCGTGTGGACCATGTTAATTCGTTAGTGACGTGGACACACCGAGGAACTTGAAGCTCTATACACGCTCCACAACATATACACATTAGCCTCATGACATAACACCTAGGCTATTTCAATGAAGACCAATTTTGCCTTTCGCTAACGCGGCCTAGCATCATAATGCTAACGTAAGCCATTTTGTTGGGACCCAATATTAGCATGGTCTAATATTGTGCTAAATGGCTACGCTACTCACTATGTGCCTACATTGTTAAAAATGGGCCACATCCAACAAACATGGGAAACAAAATTGATTTTATGTCTATGACTTCCCAGGCTTTGAAAGCGCACTACAAAATAATATATGCGCTCATTCATATTGATGAAGAGATGAGCGTAGATGGGGGCCTATAAAAACAAGCGTAAACCGCTGTCAGACTGAATGGTTATTTAGCTCAATTACATCAGGCTTTCACGTTGTGGTTTTCAAGGCCGTCATCACGTAAATAAATAGTCAGGTTGGGTTGAGATAATGGTGGCGGCATAACTCCGGAGCATGAAAGGTCGTGGAGATTTGGAATGTTTGTACTCGTCGAGGCTCTGCTTAGATCAAGGAACATGGTGCTATTGAAACAGTAGACTTTGCAGATAAGGTCTGGGTAGAGATTTGTATTCAGAGAGAAAAATAAGTAGAAATCACTGTCTTTTAGAGTGTTATCATATTTCAAGGAAAAGGCACGTTTATTGAGATTCCACACAGTGTCGTTCAGTTTGGCCTTCAATGCTTTGCATCCACAGTGAACTGTTGGGGTGACTATCTAGAGTAAAAGACACTATTTAAAACACACTGTATTTAAAAATGCTGTATTTCCAAAATGGTAATTCCCACACATTGAATATTCTAAAGTCACTCCAAAGTGCTAGACCAGACAAAACATTTTGTTGAAATGTAGTCCGTTTTTAACACTCCAGGCAAATTAAAAGCAGCATGACTATTTGAAAAACCTCTTCAGACATGAACTGAAACTCAACGAGCTATATCACCACACACTCCAGGCTGCCGCCCACTCTACAGCAGAAAGAGCTTACTTCATTAGTGCTTATTAACGCCACGGTGTTACCAAACTGGACGGAAGGATGACGGGAGGGAGGGAGGGAGGGAAAGTGGGAGGGAGACATTGGGTACTTCATGACAAAACCCAGGTGGGTGCGTTCCCTGTGGAGATGGAGGAATGGATGGAAAGATGGGTGACTGAATGGAGGGGAAAATCTCAACTAGCGCTCACAGTCTCGCATGAGAATTAGATGTTCATCCAGGTTTCTCAAACATCGAATTTCAAAGTGTTTAAAGATACGTTTAGGCATGAACTCTGAATGGTTGGTTAAGGTTAAGGTAAGGGATAGGCTTAAAGTTGTTTATGAGATATCACTGGATTGGAACTTGCAACCTTTGGAATCCGAAACCTACTTGAAGTTAACAGCGCTCACTGTTGCCCCTAGTGGCCAATTTCCCCCAATCTCCTGGTGTCCTCAGACATGGATGGACGTCAAATATCGACTTGTATCACGTGAATAATATGTATCACAAAAATATTTAGCATTTTTTTTTCCATCCAATTTCTGTATTTCCTGCACCCGTTTGAGAGCATTTCCACACTGCCACACAGGGCTGCACGATATGGACAAACAGGCCTTATTATGAACCAAATGTTGCAATCGTGATTTGACTTGTGATCCAGAGCAAAAAACACTTGAACTGTTGGAATCATGGAAAGAGAACGATTATTCTAATTCAATAGTTAGAATATAAGAGTGGGCACTTTGACGACAGTGTTTGACATGACAATGAAAATGCCAGGGAGGAGTTATTGTGACAGGTATCATCAGGCTGTATAGCTAATTCCATTTGCCCTGACTCTGTACATTTATTAACTAGCTATCGAGCCAGCGGACAAGACATTAAGGTCAGACTTGCTAAGAAAAGACAAAACTAGCAGTTTGCAGACGTCAGACAAAACTAATAATGTAATTATAGAACGCTGGTGGATTTATATATTAGGAAGCGAAGTGAAAACGGCATCGTCGTCATCAACATTCTTGCATGAACGCAAGTGTCTCATGGTGGAGGGACTAATGGGCTCGAGTGACAGGGGGCGGGGCTACGTCTGTGTGGAAAGCGGCATGGAGAGCGATGACTCAAGTAGCTAAGTAAAACGATGAAGTTGGACGTTACACACGGCACAGTCACATTCAACAAACCAAACACTCAAATACAGTTGTAGAAGGCAAAGTAAAAACCCAAACCGGTCCGTGCATCAACACCGGTAGATCGTAAAATACGGTATACCGCCCAGCACTACTACGGAGTCAGCTTTCCTTTTTACAGTAAGCGAAGGCCAGAGATGTCCACACCTCTTACTGTATCCCTCTCTCCATCCACCACAACAGTCAATTTTACAGTGAGAGAAAGAGGAGACAGAAGGCTACCACTCCCCTACAGCAGCAGGTTTGAGCGTCAAGTTACAGCATGGAACCCGTCTCTCAGACCACAGTGCTTCTCTGTCTGTTAATATGTCAGCTGTCATGTTTACAGTGACAAGGACAGGAAATAGAAGACTTCCACAGTCCACACCCTTCAGTGGAAGGTTTTAGCATAGTCAGAATTTGCACGCTCTCTTTCTCTCACATTCTCTCTCTCAACACCTCTGTCAATTTGTCAGCTGTCATTATTACAGTGAGGAAATCCACACCCTTTGGTAACAGGTTTCAGTGTACAGTATGTGCCCCCCCCTCCCAAACTTTGTCACAACTCACTCACTTTCTCTGTCTTCCCCATGTGCGCTGTCATTTTTACAGTGAAGAGGCAGAATGCTTCCATACCCTTTGCGCTCCAACACCATCTCTTTCTCTCCACTACATCAGTCGTCATTCCCTACACTCTTTAGTAGCAGGTTTCAGTGTACAGTCAGAATGTAAGTTCTGTGGGTGAAAACATTTCTGGCCTGACTGCATTCCTCTCGGGGACATTCTCCTTCCGTCAGCACATCTAAGCACGGTAACATTTATACCTCAGGGCTAGCATTTTCAGAAAAATACAAGATACTGAGGAGAATGTACCAGGTTTCGTTAACAAAGTTTTTTCACAGAATTTCAATTTGGGCTTTCCCTGCTCTTCTCTCCAGGGGCAGTACATGAGGAAGCGAGAATAACAAACATGACGTCCATCAGATGTCCAAAGAGCAAGGAGAGAGCGCAAGAGAGAGAAAGGGCGAGAGAGCGAGCGAGAGAGAAAGGGCGAGAGAGCGAGCGAGAGAGAAAGGGCGAGAGAGCGAGCGAGAGAGAAAGGGCGAGAGAGCGAGCGAGAGAGAAAGGGCGAGAGAGCGAGCGAGAGAGAAAGGGCGAGAGAGCGAGAGAGGGGAGCGAGAGGGGCGAGAGAGGAGAGGGGCGAGAGAGCGAGAGAGAGCGAGAGAGCGAGCGAGGAGGGGCGAGAGAGCGAGCGAGAGAGGGGCGAGAGAGCGAGCGAGAGAGGGGCGAGAGAGCGAGCGAGAGAGGGGCGAGAGAGCGGCGAGAGAGGGGCGAGAGAGCGAGAGAGGGGCGAGAGAGCGGCGAGAGAGGGGCGAGAGAGCGAGCGAGAGAGGGGGCGAGAGCGAGAGAGGGGCGAGCGAGCGAGCGAGAGAGGGGCGAGAGAGCGAGTGAGAGGAGAGCGAGCGAGAGAGGGGCGAGAGAGCGAGAGAGGGGGCGAGAGAGCGAGCGAGAGCGAGAGAGAGCGAGGGGCGAGAGAGCGAGCGAGAGAGGGGCGAGAGAGCGAGCGAGGGGGGCGAGAGAGCGAGCGAGAGAGGGGCGAGAGAGCGACGAGAGAGCGAGCGAGAGAGGGGCGAGAGAGCGGGCGAGAGAGGGGCCAGAGAGGGGCGAGAGAGGGGCGAGAGAGGGGCGAGAGAGGGGCGAGAGAGGGGCGAGAGAGGGGCGAGAGAGGGGCGAGAGAGGGGCGAGAGAGGGGCGAGAGAGGGGCGAGAGAGGGGCGAGCGAGAGAGCGGCAAGAGGAGAGACCCACTGTCAGGGAGAAAGATTTTATTCATTCGCCACTGACAAACACCACCACTCTGTGCACTCTCCACCCTCCCTCTGTCCTTTCTCTTGGTCTTTGTTGCTCCCCCTCCTTCTTCCTCCCCCCACAGCTCCCCGCTATTGATGTGTCCCCAGTGAATGGGCAAATAGCAGTCTGCATCGCTGTGATCTGCTGGCGCTCACACCCACCCACTCCACGGCCTAAAGAGGAGCTCGTTGGAGCGAGACCACCGCAGCGCTCCACCAGCAGAACTAGGTCTCTGGAGCCATGACGTGCCAGACGGCTCTCCATCACATTGACCAGTTTCCTGATTCACAACAGGGAAAACATGTTGCTGTAGCACCAAGCCGCCCTGGAGGTGGCAAGGACCTTACTGGAGCGAGACCACAGCTCTGCGTCAGCCTGAACAAGACATCTAGCCGCCCCTATTAACTGATTTAGGACCTGCTATTCTCACCACCACGTTTCTTTCCTACTGTACGTTTGTTTATTCCATGTGTAACTCTGTGTTGTTGTATGCGTCAAACTGTTTTGCTTTATCTTGGCCAGGTCGCAGTTGCAAATGAGAACTTGTTCTCAACTAGCCTACCTGATTAAATAAAAATAAACACCATAGACCCGAGTTAAACCATTGACTTACACAGTAAACTGACCCTGGACCAGATGTCATGGGAAGTTACGAACAAGCTAACCACATGCATTTCAATAGGTCAAGCTGTGTTCACTACATGTGTTGTGACTAAACGTGTGGCTGTTAGAAATTGTGTAAAGGTGCTATAGCAAAATGTGGCTCCCATCTCTTCTACTGTGGAATGTTCCAGAATGCAGATCTTGTTAAGTCATGAACAGGGGAAGGGTGGAGCTCATTAAACAGACCTTCTCTTCCTCCCCAGATGAAAATAGACCTTGTGTGTCTTTCTCCAAAAATAACCTATGCCCGCGGGGGAGTGTTGCGTGTTGAGTATTGGAAACCTTTACCACAATAGACTGTGTAAATAGCAAGACCTATTCAAATGAAGTGTTTTTATTTAGTTGTGCAACATGCGGACCAAACCGGACGTGCCCGTGCACGTTGATTTTGTCCACCCACACGAGAAGCAATCAGGACACGCAGGTTGAAATATCAAAAACTCTGATCCAATTATATTAAATTGGTGGACAGGTCAAAAACCATTAAACATTGACAGCAATTTAGCTAGCTATCTTGCTACTGCTGGCTAATTTGTCCTTGTATATAAACATTGGGTTGTTTTTTTATCTGAAATTTACAAGGTGCTCTACCCCCGACAATTAATCCACAGATAAATTTGGTTTACCGTATTGTTTCTCGTCATCTCTCCTCCTTCCTTAAGGCTTCTTTTACTTCTTTGGACTCAATATGGCGGTTGACAACCAACTTTACAACAACCTACTGGAGTGTGGACCTAAATTCATCTTTCAAATCACCCACTTGGGAAAACGCTCTTAAAAACCAATGAGGAGATGGGAGAGGTCGGATTTGCAGCGAGTTGCGCGTCACAAATAGAACCCATTTCTATTTTAGCGCCTGGCCACGCAGATGCTCGCTAAACGCGCGCGAACAGTGTGGGTGCAGTGGTTGAATAACATGGTGTACATTTATTTTGCAACGCCAGTGGTGTGGTCAGCATGTTAGTCTTATTATTTGTTTGTTTTTTGGTGTGTAATCCTCCCCCCTTTTTCGTGATTACAATCTTGTCTCTTTGCTATAACTCCCCAACGGGCTCGGGAGAGGCGAAGGTCGAGTCATGCGTCCTCCCAAACAGCTTAACAAAAGGCAGCCAGCTGCACCAATGTCTTATTGTTTTTATACAGAGCTGTAAGAGGGCTATTAAGAGGGGTGAGTAACATTTTGAGCATCGCTTCGGATTTGGAAGTGTTTATTTGTGCAATTTCATTTATAGTATAATTATGCACAAGATATTTAGCTCAATGGTAAAATGAGCCTGTAAAGTAAGCAGTGTTTGTAAAGTAAAGCCAGAGTTTGAGGAGAGAGCAATGGAACATGGAGGCTGCTAGAAAACTAGTGGGGACAGATCAGTGCCTTGGTGCACACCTAATATACACTTCTTTATATTGTATAGAACAGAGACATTGCAGGGGAAGATGGCCAAGTGCTAGATAACAATCAATCCCATGATGTAGGGCACAAGGTATTAGCAGTACGACACTAAGAACGCAGAGCAGTCAGATTAAGGGAGAGATATTGAGGGGATAGATGGACATATAGACATTGAAGGTCAAACTGAAAAAGTAATGAGCGTGCAGAGAGAGAGTAGGACTAAAGAGGGTGAGTAATGACCATAGAGAAAGAGGAAGAGAATCTGAAAGGCCGTAGGATCTGTCTTCTTGTGCATGCTTAGAAAGAGAGACCCAGAGACCGAGAGAGAGAGAGACACACACACACACACACACATACACACATACAAGGGTGGGGGGTCTAGAAGAAACATTAAAGACCCCAGTATTGATGAACATATCAAATCTGAAATGAAATGCAATTTGGTAAAGAGTTGCCTTCAAATCCTACTTGAATATTTTGAGTAATGTAATAGTAGCTTTAATCCATGGTGACAAAGGCATTTAATTTTTAATATATTTTTAAATCAGATTATCCTACAATCTCTGTTTCATCTTGTCCTCTGCACTGGTATTAATGTCAGACAGTGTCCTATATCCTGGTTAGGTACTGGATATATATATGCTAAATTGCAGTCAAGCGGTGTGGAGAACACTTTGCATGGAGATCATGCGAGATCTAAAAAGCGTGGCAGGCAATCCCAGGCACGGCTAGAACTATGGTTCACAGCTACGTCTGTCCTCTCTCTCTCTGTGTGGCGCTTCTCACCCGCCTGTATACGCTCCATAAGCATGGTGTGTGTGTGTGTGTGGAAGCATATTTACATTGATCTTCAGGAAAGAACAACTAGGGTGTACCAGAGTGTATGGAGTTTCTGCCTCAACTGTTAGACCACCCCTAACACAGAGACACACGCCACAACATGTTCTGCACGATCACGGTCTGTCAGTCTGCCGCAGGTACAAGCAGATGGTGCCTATCATGGCCAGTCCCATGCGCGCACACACACACACACACACACACACACAAAACCAATGCTAACTGACAAATCCTCAACAACATGAGTTAAACATATACAGGTAAGTTCCAAAATAATGTATAAACCATCAGTATTTTAATAGGGTGTTGGTCAGAACAGCTTCAACGTGCCTTGGCATAGATTCTACCAGTGTCTGGAACTCAAGAAAAACACCGTCCCAGGTGCTGCTCCAGAATCTCCCATAAGTGTTCAATTTGGTTGAGCCCCCCCCCCCCCTCTTTATATTCCCTATGCTTCTTTGAGACCCCTCTTTCAAAGTCACAGATCTCTTCTTCTAGCCATGGTAGCCTAAATAAATGGGCAACTGGGCATTTTTATACATGAGGGGAAACACACGTGTCGAGGCACCTATTTCAATATACTTTGTCTCTCACATTTGCTTGAGTGTTTCCTTTATTTTGGCAGTTAGATGTAGGACTACACATAAAAAGGTGGGCTATCCCAAAGCCAAAACAAAAATGCACACCAACCCAGTCAGAAGCAACGCTCTAAATTGGGCAATCACTGACAGGGAAATGTACCCCCATAAACTGGCCTAGTTTTTAAAAGACACCCACATACAGACAGCCACTGAATTAAGGACAATCTGTTACAGCCAAACTAATTCAATATTCATAAATATTTAAAAATAGCTCCACTTCCAGAGGAGCCTGAAGGCCCAGCGGTCCGCGTTAGCCAGAGGTTAGCCTAGCCTCGCAGCTAGCAGTTCGACGCCCAGCCAAGCTGGTTTCTCTGATGACATTTCCCAGAGGAGCATCTCTCATCAACTTTTTCAGGAAGTAAATAAGATTCCAAATTCGATAGGACGCTAGATGGGGATGTTTATGAAACAACCGATGTGGGTGTTGCAACAACAAAAAGGTGTGAAAAATATCCATGCCACCACAAGCCCGATTGCATAGATAATGAGTGCTTCACGATGCAAAAAAAAAGAAAATCACATATTTGAGCACACAGACACGTGGTCCGTTTGAATTTTTTTCTCTTTGAAGCCTGTGGGCCACATCTATTACGCTAGCCGTCTGGAAATGTAAAGATTAAGTTGAAGGGCTTTCTTCCTCAGGGGGCATCGATATCGATTATCTCGCTCTCGACATTATCAGACAACATATGGCAGCTCTAACCTTACTGTTTCTCAACTTCATCCCTCCGGCTTCCGCTTTCTCCTCCTCTTCCAAATACTCCTCTTCATCGCAACATCACTTTAAAAAAATCAGACCGACTATATCGTCACACCGTCTTACTGCAAACTTTCTTATTAATTTCGGAAAGTAGTCAATTCTTCCCCAATTTACAATAGAGAGAGAGTACCGTACAAGCATTCATTTAGTAATTCCCATGCAATGGAGCGGAGGAGAAAACTGGGCCATAAACAGAAGCGAAAACAGCCGTTGGTGCAGGTCCGTGATAGTTCCCTCCATGCAGGAAGGTCTGGCAGACAGAGGTTACAGCACTGTAGACATGGGGGTTGGAAGGACCTACAGTACATGAGGGCAATGTGACTGAGCTGTGAAGCTGTGTTTCATCATGTTAAGTGATGTGTGTGTGTGTGTGTGTGTGTGTCTCTCTCTCTCGAGTGAGTCTGCCTGCCTGTTAGACTGTTTTTCAGTTCCACTCCTGTGTCTTTAAGAGCGGTAGAACATGGCTTCCACTTCCTCGCCTCGTTATTTCAGGAATGTTTTCCAGCCCTGCATCTCTCACTCTGTTCTGCTGTGTCACACTACACTGCTGGCACACTAGTCGCTATACTCATGCAGGCCTGATACAAACACACTTTATAGAGGCACTCTAAGACACTACTGGAAATCCCCCATACCGTTAACATATAGAAGGGCCAGGTTCTAAAAGTTACTCAATCGCACTTATGCAAAGATACTGACTAACAGATTGTCAAAAAGACATCCTCTATACAGTACTCTGTCCCTGTAATGACAAAATAAGTTAAAGCAGAGCTCATTGATCCTCCTCATGCCTCCTGAGGGGAGCATCAACAACAGAGGGCTTTACTACACCTCCCCCTCTCGCTCTCTCTCTCCCTCCCTCTCTTCATCCCTCCATTCCCACCTCACTCTTTCCTCCGCCCCATGCCACATCCTTTACCCTCTCTCGCTCCCTTCATCATTCCATCCCTACAGCCCACCTCTGCACTCCTCATGTTAGCCTTCCTCCCATCTTCCCCTCATCCCCCTGACAGCCCCACACACCTATAAGTGCCGGGTTTCTCCATCCATCCCTCTATCCCTCCTCTTGGCATGGCATTGTGTTGATTAAAACGCTTGGATTAAGGAGGGCGAGGCAGAGTGAGGGAACGACAGATTAGGGGGAGGGAGGAATGGGGAGAGAGGGGGATTACAAAAAGAGGGGTGGCAGACGGGGAGACCAGCTAACTTGGAAGAGAAGGAGTGAAGTGCCCATCCCCCCTTTTCCACTTCTCATCCCCTGGTTGCAGAAGGGCAATTCCATGTAAAAAGGACCCATGTGCACCAACAGGTGAAGTGCATAGGAGCATATCAAATTGGGTGTCAAATGAAAGAGTCTATTTGGGGGAAATGAAGGCATAGCTACATTTTACAACCATTTTCCATTTAACAAAATTTGGCATAGGTAAATGTCTTTGATTTCTGGACAAACAGATGGTCTCTGAAAACATCTACCAGAATGAAAGAAAAAAAAAAGGGGGGGGGGAAAGGTATCAGATATACATCAAAAACTAATAATAAATACATATTTAGTTTGGGAGAAATGGTTTACCTTCTGCAAGTTTAAGAAATATTGCCTTGTAATTCCTTTACCAAAAACTCACATCTTTCAGACATTTTCAAATCTCTCGCTCCTGGAGGACAATTAAAGTTTACAGAAGTAACAAGTAAAGGTAGACCTATCAATTAGTTAGTGATTTTACTGGTACATTTTATTTAGGAATTATTAAAACTCTTACATTTCATTAACAAATTGGTAACAGAATTGGCCCCCCCAAAAAAATCTGTAACGAATTACTGCAACTGAATTGGCTACAATGGGAAATCATAATAGTTACAACCCACAGTTGGGTCACCTGCTACCGTCTTCCGTTCGACTGTCATACTGTTATGTTCAGTTCATTACGGTTTTATTTCTCTGTCATCCGGTTGTCAAACAATGAGTGTTAAACACTCAGTCTGGACAACCCTCCATCGCTCATTCTCCAGTTAATGTGACCTCTCCCAGCTCTTACTGACACGTACGTATGAGCCCGCTCTCCATTTAGTTTAACCAGCATCGTCACCCACTGAGCGCCGACCAACACTGGGAGTCCATGGGCGTTGAAAAGTAGTTGAAATTTGGTCAGTCCACCCTTGTCTTTGTAACAGTATAACTTTAGACAGTCCCCTCGCCCATACCCGGGCGCGAACCAGGGACCCTCTGCACACAACAAGTCACCCACGAAGCATCATTACCCATCACTCCACAAAATCCGCGGCCCTTGCAGAGCAAGGAGAACTCCTACTTCAAGGTCTCAGAGCAAGTGACGTCACCGATTGAACCGCTATTTAGCGCGCACCACCACTAACTAAGCTAGCCGTTTCACATCCGTTACACCTTGATGCTAACATTCACAGATGGACAGGACCAAAGCTGACCCCATCATAGACCATTGTATTGTGATATCCAAACTTGTCAAAACAATGAGCATAGCACAGAGTACAGTAACAAAAAGTAGAGTATAGTACATTGTACTGAACTATACTCTACTGTGCTGTATTGTACTGCACTCTAATCTGGACCCATGGTGTAATTCTGTTACCGGGTGTAAATCTACTTCACTTACTGTAGTTAATCACCAAAATATATTTTTAATCAAAAAGGTGCCATGTCATAGCTGACAGCCCATTCTTTCTGCAGACATCGTTGAATCTTAATTCAGAGCAGATATGTAACAGAGTTTTTGGAAAACCTGATCGCATAAAAACCTGAGGAAGATTTTACTGTAATTCTGTTAAAGTTCTTCCACGAAATTCATTTTTGAAAAATGTTCAGTAGAAATTGTTAAAAGTAGTGCTTGTGCATAGGAGTTACATGGTTTGTTAAACTTTGAAATCCATGGTTATTGTTTGGCATACATTTTAAAGTGGGGAAAAAAAATAGAGCAAAAAGCAGCCAAAAGGGATATTAGCTAGCATTGCTTTCAGTCAACGTAACTATATGCTAATGTCGCTTGAGCTGACATCATTATTGTTAACTAATAGCCAAGCGATACAGGTCATCCAAAACACTCTTTCATTCAACGGAAGCCTGCGTGTGTGCCGCTCTGATTCACTCTGCTCCTCCACCTTCCTCGGTCGATCCAAAAGCATCTCATTCATTTTCTCATTTTAGGCGGGAGGCGGGGGAGCGCGTGCGAGCGAGGCAGCCTAGTGGGAACCCAGTGTGGTGCTACGCTGCACTCCTGGCTCTGTGGGCAAAGCTGGGTGATTAGAGAAGGGGCAGAGACCCTCCCAACAGATGGACCAGGTCTCTCTGTCACAAATAACAATGTTGCATGGGCACGCAGTTTTAGGGCCAGGACAATGTAACCTTTATTTACCTAGGCAAGTCGATACCAAGTCGCAATATTTTTTCTATGGCAAAAATGAAAACACGAAGCAGACCACATACTGTGGTTCTTTAAAAAGCTGCTTTGTTAAAAAATATTGGGTGCTTTAGCTTGGAAAATAAATGTAAATCTGGATGACAACATAATGATGTTCGTTTCCAACATTAGGGTTGTTTTCCTAAAGATGTTAAATCTTCATGTTTTCTTTCCTTGCCACGATAATAACGGGTATCGCGATACTGGTTTCGTCCCAGCCCTAGCACTCCCAGTCAGAAACATTCACACAAGCAAAACACTAAAAGATTAGCACAGCTCGTGCGCACACACACCCCACCCCGGAGGACGTACGGCTCTCGACCTTCGCCTCTCCAGAGATAGAGTGGGGCAAAAAAAGTATTTAGTCAGCCACCAATTGCGCAAGTTCTCCCACTTAAAAAGATGAGGCCTGTAATTTTTATCATCATAGGTACACTTCAACTATGACAGACAAAATGAGGAGAACAAAAAAATCCAGAAAAATCACATTGTAGGATTTTTAATTAATTAATTTGCAAATTATGGTGGAAAATAAGTATTTGGTCAATAACAAAAGTTTCTCAATACTTTGTTATATACCCTTTGTTGGCAATGACAGAGGTCAAAGTCTTCACAAGGTTTTCACACAATGTTGCTGGTATTTTGGCCCATTCCTCCTTGCAGATCTCCTCTAGAGCAGTGATGTTTTGGGGCTGTTGCTGGGCAACACGGACATTCAACTCCCTCAAAAGATTTTTTATGGGGTTGAGATCTGGAGACTGGCTAGCCCACTCCGGGACCTTGAAATGCTTCTTACGAAGCCACTCCTTCGTTGCCCGGGCGGTGTGTTTGGGATCATTGTCATGCAGAAAGACCCAGCCACGATCATCCAAATGCTCTCTAGCAAACTTCAGACGGGCCTGGACATGTACTGGCTTAAGCAGGGGGACACGTCTGGCACTGCCGGATTTGAGTCCCTGGCGGCGTAGTGTGTTACTGAAGGTAGGCTTTGCTACTTTGGTCCCAACTCTCTGCAGGTCATTCACTAAGTCCCCCCGTGTGGTTCTGGGATTTTTGCTCACCGTTCTTGTGATCATTTTGACCCCACGGGGTGAGATCTTGCGTGGAGCCCCAGATTGAGGGAGATGAATGGTCTGGTATGTCTTCCATTTCCTAATAATTGCTCCCACAGTTGATTTCTTCAAACCAAGCTGCTTACCTATTGCATATTCAGTCTTCCAAGCCAGGTGCAGGTCTACAATTTTGTTTCTGGTGTCATTTGACAGCTCTTTGGTCTTGGCCATAGTGGAGTTTGGAGTGTGAGTGTTTGAGGTTGGGGACAGGTGTCTTTTATACTGATAACAAGTTCAAACAGGTGCCATTAATACAGGTAACAGGTGGAGGACAAAGGAGCCTCTTAAAGAAGTTGTTACAGGTCTGTGAGAGCCAGAAATATTGCTTGTTTGTAGGTGACCAAATACTTATTTTCAACCATAATTTGCATATAAATTCATTAAAAATCCTACAATGTGATTTTCTGGATTTTTTTTCCCTCATTTTGTTTGTCATAGTTGAAGTGTACCTATGATGAAAATTACAGGTCTCTCATCTTAAGTGGGAGAACTTGCACAATTGGTGTCTGACTAAATACTTTTTTGCCCCACTGTATATTACACACACTAGCGTTAAAATAAATATATATATTTTGCACACACCACCACCCAGGAGGACGCACGGCTCTCCACCTTCGCCCCTCCAGAGTAATGTAATGTAAGTATATATATATATATATATATATATATATATATATATATATATATATTCACACACTAGCGTTAAAAGTTGGGTCACTTAGAAATGTCCTTGTTTTTTAAAGTAAACTGTGCTTTTGTCCATTAAAATAACATCAAATTGATCAAAAATACATTGTAAATGTCTATTGTAGCTGGAAATGGCAGATTCTTTATGAAATATCTACATAGACATACAGAGGCCCATTATCAGCAACCATCACTCCTGTGTTCCAATAACAAGTTGTGTTAGCTAATCCAAGTTTATCATTTCAAAAGGCTAATTGATCATTAGAAACCCTTTTGCCATTATGTTAGCGCAGCTGAAAACTGTTATTCTGATTAAAGAAGCAATAAAACTGGCCTTCTTTGGGCTCGTTGAGTATCTGGAGCATCAGCATTTGCAGGTTCGATTACAGGCTCAAATTAGCCAGAAACAAAGAACTTTCTTCTCAAACACAGTCTATTCTTGTTCTGAGAAATGAAGGCTATTCCATGCGAGAAATTGCAAAGAAACTGAAGATCTCGTACAACGCTGTGTACTACTCCGTTCACAGAACAGCGGAAACTGGCTCAAACCAGAATAGAAAGAGGAGTGGGAGGCCCGGTGCACAACTGAGCAAGAGTACAAGTTCGTTAGTGTGTCTAGTTTGAGAAACAGATGCCTCACGTCCTCAACTGGCAGCATCATTAAATAGTACCTGCAAAACACCAGTCTCAACGTCAACAGTGAGAAGGCCACTCTGGGATGCTGGCCTTTTGTGGGTACTATTTAATGAAGCTGCTGATAATGGGCCTCTGTACACCTTCATAGATATTCCATTTTTAAAAATCTGCCGTTTCCAGCTACAATAGTCCTTCACAATATTAACAATGTCTACACTGTATTTCTGATCAATTTGATGGTATTTTAAAAATTGGGAAAACATTGCAAGGAGAAGGACATTTCTAAGCGACCCCAAACTTTTGAACGGTAGTGTGTGTAATATATATATATAAAAAGAGACTGAGGCATTTCACCCAGTCAGTCTTATGAGCTAGCTAGCATTAGCAAGGAAAGGTGGCCTAACATAAAAGGAGGGCTTTCTGTGCTGATTTTTAGATTAATCCCTTTCAAAAACAGAATGATCACAGTTTAAGTTATTTAGTGGCAAAGTGTCCTGCAAATGTGCTCATAATGCTAACTTTTGGATTGGAGGTAAGGATTTGGTCAAATCCAAACTATCGGGGTTGGGCTATTCATGAGACAAACTGCAACTAAATCCATTAATTTTAAAATTGCCTATTCACTTTAAGCTTTTCCAATTTCTTCCCTGTAACGAGCTAAATTACAATTTCCCCAATCTGCAAACTACTCCTCTCAAAGTTAGACTCCATTCATTCACTCCTTCTCCCCTCTTCCTTCTCTCACATCCATTTCCTTTAACTAGGGAGTCTCACTAAATCTTCCCCTCCTCCTCTGTAATCTGGAAATGAGCTTCTAATTCAGCTCCTTTCCCTCCTCCTCAGTCAACACTTGTCTCTTTGAAGACCGAGGGGGATTGTCTGGAGTTCACCCGCTCAGACTTCCCAGTGGAATGATGACAGTAGTATTGCCAAAGGAAAATCATTCAATTTGTATCATCTTCTACAAAACTGGAGGAATTATTAGGAGTCTAAACGGAGCATATTGTAGCAACTATACCTTAATGTTTCATACTTTGCTGCATTTCATTTTCGGGTATATAATCGTAATGATAAATCATCATTTTGACCACAATGGAATGTTAACTGTTTATTTGCAAGCCTTGAGCACACTTGGGTTTTGGGCCTAGACTAGCTGAGATTCAAGTTCTATCAACAAACGTCGGCCCTGAGGCGAGCAGACAACCTTGTTTTGAATACATGGTGCACGTGGACCGCAACAGAATGACAGAGAAGATCAGTGGGAGATCTTTAAGGCAAACAAACAAAGTATCATTGAGGACCTCGCATCACTATGTCTCCCATTTCTATTACGTCATCTGACACTAATTTAGAGACCAAATGGAAGACTATTTTATAAAGACCTAGACGAACAAAGAAAAGGTCAGGATTTAGAGATAAACTTGTGATCCATAAATCTAATATCCCAACAACATAAAAATAGGCATTCCATAAATTAATTAGTCGTTTATAAGGTCGTTCCAGTCCATCAATTTACCATTGATTCATAACAAATGATAGGCCCTCGTAGAGAAAAGATTTTGTTCCAATGGAAAATGAGTCACCGGTATTGTATTGGCAGTGACAATTAAACATCGACAGGATATGGCATTTAGGAGGGGAGACATGCACATGGCGGAAGGTAGCCTCGCATTTAGAGTGTGTTGGGCCAGTAACCGAAAGGTTGCTTAGTTTCAATCCTTGAGCCGACAAGGTTAAACATTTATCGATGTGCCCTTGAGCAAGGCACTTAACCATAGTAGTTAGGGTTTGACCCTGTAAAACGCCACATTTCACTCTAAATGTTTTTATTTAACTAGGCAAGTCAGTTAAGAACAAATTCTTATTTTCAATGACGGCCGACGAACAGTGGGTTAACTGCCTTGTTCAGGGGAAGAACGACAGCTTTTTACCTTGTCAGCTCGGGGATTCGATCTTGCAACCTTTCGGTTACTAGTGCAACGCACTAGGCTACCTGCCACCCCAGGTTAATTGCGCCAGGGTCGCCGCTGATAATGGCAGACCCTGGCTGTGACCCCACTCTCCCAGGGTGTGCCATGGAGAGTTGGGATATGCAAAAATAAATAAATAAATATATAAATATATATATATATATATATAATTACCCTGTTCACATGCGTATTCACTTGTACATGTGTGAAATATAGGCAACAACCAAATGAAGACAAACGCACAGACACACACTGTGGCGTAGAAATCATTGCCTGCAGGTTGATCATTTGAGTCTCTCAATTGGGAGCAAAGCTTGTTAACAAAGCTGGATCCGACATCAGATTACCACTACCGGTGACTATTGACCTAGTAAAGATATTGAGAGAGAACGCGAGAGAAAGCAAGAGAGAGAGGGGGGGGGCAGAAAGAGAAGGGAGAGAAAGAGCGAGGAGAACGACAGAATGCCAGAGGAGAGACACGACAAGGAGGGGGAGAAAGAGGGGATGATGACAGGAAAGAGAGGGCCACTAAATGGTAATCAGGCACGACAAGGATGAAGAAGAGGGGACACTGTCTGTGGCCCTAGCTCACCCATGGAGAGAGGGAGGGAGGGCAGTTCTCTCATAGGAATGCTGTGATGAACGCTTTATCAAGGAGTGAGTGGTGACTACAGTATTCTTCAAACTTGCTCACCGATAGCCTACTACTGTATGTGCGATGGGTTTTGTGGTGATACTGCACTGTACATGTTTTTCTATGACCATCTAAAGCAAATGAAGCTGAAGTCATTCAGTTTATAATGGGTAATGAAAAGGTTCTAGTCAATCATCACTAGCTATGTTTCCATTAACTTCTTCGATATAGGGGGCGCTCTTAATTTTGGGATAAAAAAACGTTCCCGTTTTAAACAAGATATTTTGTCACGAAAAGATGCGACTATGCATATAATTGACAGCTTTGGAAAGAAAACACTGACGTTTCCAAAACTGCAAAGATATTGTCTGTGAGTTCCCCAGAACTAATGCTACAGGCAAAACCAAGATGAAATTTCATACAGGAAATGCCCCAGATTTTGAATGCGCTGTGTTCCAATGTCTCACCTATATATGACTGTGAATGCGCCAGGAATGAGTCTACACTTTCTGTCGTTTCCCCGAGGTGTCTGCAGCATTGTGACGTATTTGTAGGCATATCATTGGAAGATAGACCATAAGAGACTACATTCACCAGGTGTCCGCTTGGCGTCCTCCGTCAAAATTATTGCGCAATCTCCAGCTGCGTCCACTTTTCCATTAGGTTCAGAGGAGAAAGGCAACTGCCACGAATGATTTATCATCGAATAGATAAGTGAAAAACACCTTGAGGATTGATTCTAAACAACGTTTGCCATGTTTCTGTCGATATTATGGAGTTAATTTGGAAAAAAAGTTTGGCATTGTAATGACTGAATTTTCGGGGGGTTTTCTTAGCCAAACGTGATTTACAAAACAGAGCGATTTCTCCCACACAAATAATCTTTTTGGAAAAACTGAACATTTGCTTTCTAACTGAGAGTCTCCTCATTGAAAACATCCGAAGTTCAAAGGTAAATGATTTTATTTGAATGCTTTTCTTGTTTTTGTGAAAATGTTGCCTGCTGAATGCTAGGCTAGCTATCAATACTCTTACACAAATGCTTGTGTAGCTATGGTTGAAAAGCATATTTTGAAAATCTGAGATGACAGTGTTGTTAACAAAACGCTAAGCTTGTGAGCCAATATATTTATTTCATTTGCGATTTTCATGAATAGTTAACGTTACATTATGCTAATGAGCTTGAGGCTATGATTACGCTCCCGGATACGGGATTGCTCGACGCTAGACGTTAACTTGTGCAGTGATTCTGTCGACGTTTAGACAGATCGCATAGAAAATAGATGCGACAATTTCCTGCTACGGCGCTTTTCCATTTAACTATCTTGTGTCGAGCAAAACAGCAGGACGTAATGTCACACACAAACAAGCCATTCGTGAAAACCTACAGTGTCTAATAAATATTTGGTGGTTGAAGTGTTTCCATTACCCATTTAGGCAAATTACGCATTAATAAATTGCCGATAACCTGTATGTTCTCCCACCTATCGGTTTCATGTCACATGTAGCCCGCGAAAGCCAGCACGGACAGAATGCAATAATTGTCAAATATTTGACATATTCTAATAATTGTCATGTGCCAATGCATCGCTATGTCCGTGCCATGGTTAAACTCCTGTAGATCTGAAATCATTGGATGGTTGAAACTTTCCAGTTATGCGATTGTATTTTTATAGTAGAAAAAATATTTATATTTCGCAAGCATGAGGTATTTAGAATTTTTTTTTTTTAAGTGTGGAGGAGCTTTATGGTTACGCGGTGACACCATGTGCCCCGAAAAAAACAACCTGTCGCGATAAAGAACGCTTGACAAAAATCCACCCGTCCAACCGATAAAAATGGTCAATCTTAAGAACATCTCTCCTATATATGTCGTTTCCATTACACGTCGCTATTGCTTTTGTCGAATAAAGATGGGCCGATGGAAGCCTGTCTATTGAAGACTGATAACATAGCAAGGGAACTTTTAATTAACACAGCTATTGAAAGCACTGTAGGTGTAGGATGGGCTATTGTCCAAGGTTTACAAGAGGCAAAATGTTCATAATGTCCATGGTACAAGCTGCAACACACGGTACTGAAAAGGTTCCTATAGCTCACTTGGTTGCATGTTGCTTGCAATAAGAGGCTTATACGCTTTGGATAAAACCATAAAACAAATAAATATGGTTATGTAAATTACCTGCATATTAAATTGGGGAAATATCCCCACCCAGTAGGCTGCAAATATGCCCATACAAAAGGTACCTCATGCTATACCTAAGTGATACATCCTTCTCCCGAGCTGACAAGGTAAGAATCTGTCATTCTGTCCCTGACCAAGGCAGTTAACCCACTGTTCCCCGGGCGCCGATGACGTGGATGTCGATTAAGGCAGCCCCCCGCACCTCTCTGATCCAGAGGGGTTGGGTTAGATGCGGAAGACATTTCAGTTGTACAACTGACTAGGTATCCCCCTTTCCATGTTGAGGGCATTATGTCACAATCACATAACCACCAAAAGCATCCCCCTCGGATTAGGCCAGGGGAGTAAATGGAAGGTGCCACTTCAAGCAGAGGAATGCTGAGAAGGAATGGGCCGATCCACTGCAGACTTCTCATAGGGACATACTACTGTGTAGTAAAGTGGATGAGTGAGATTAGGGCTGTCTCTGTTGGGATCACCACATATTAAAACATTGGGACTGATTTGAATGGCAAATCTGCCCCACACCTAAAGCCTTCAGACACACACAGAGTAGAAACAGATCCACACACACACACACGATCATAAGACTGCAAAAAGAGTAACAGGCAAGAGCGATCACTGAAGAACACACACTTAGGACAGGGGTTAGCCTAATAATGACATACGGTCTCCAGTTTGTTCAGGGGTCAAATTGAATGTGTTCTTTCTGACTGTATGACCTAACAACAGTGTGACCTGTGATGGCATGGTAGCCGTGATATCTGTGATCTACTGTCCTATAATGACTGGATCAGCTGAGAGTCACGAGCTCGAGGATTAAGAGTGAGATTCTTCCTGGGACCGAAACCTCCAGTCACAGGCCATGGGCCAGCAGGTTCTCACAACTCAACACACAGTCACATAGAATGGTAAAACAGCAATACTGGACTGAGATTCACAGACTGACCCATTGGCATCATACTGACTCTCATGCAATGCTCACCTAATCCATAGCCTGGTGCCAGATCTCAGTTTGTGCCATCATTTCAAATCAATGGGATCAAGACCTACTCAACATGCACTTAGTCTCATGTGATGGAATATACCCCTTTCTCCTTGGAGAACAATATAGGCTAGTTAGCAGTCAATTCCAGGATGGAGACGGATGGATAGCATGTCAGGAGGACCTCGTGATGGGGGGTGGGGGGGGGGCTCTCCTCAGGATCAGAAATAGAGGGAGATGGAGTAGAGGAAGATGGATAATGAAATAAATGTAGAGACGGAGGGGTTTGGTGAGAGGGCTGTAGCATCGTCATAGCTGCTCTGCAGCACCTCATCTGGCTCCTATCCAAGTCCGAGGGAGAAAGGTAATGAAAAGGAGTTTTTTTGGGAGAAACTGGGAGCCCGTAGTGAGATCAGCTTTCTCTTAGTTGTGTTGGAGTACCTGCACCTCTGCAGTGAAAAGTACACAGGAGAGCGAACATAATGTAATCTCAGTATTAAGACCTGCAAAGTGTATTATCATTATTCACTGCACACTGTTACAGTAATATATGTATATGTGAGAGAGAGAGAGAGAGAGAGAGAGAGAGAGAGAGAGAGAGAGAGAGAGAGAGAGAGAGAGAGAGAGAGAGAGAGAGATCTAGGGTAGGGGAGGTGAACACCAGTTCTGTTTCTGTGTGTGTTGCTAGGGACAGACAGGCAGAGGCTCTCTTCTGAATCCATCTGAAATCAATGCTCTCCAGGCCACATTCCCCACATAGTGCTTTTAACACAGGACTCAATGATTCATTCATTAACAGTTTCTCGCCTGCCCTCTACCTTGTTCCATCCTTCCCCCTCTCGCTCTCCACCTCTCTTTGCTGTGATGCGCTTAACCCCCACCCCATCTCCCTTCATCTTGACCCCCTCCATTTGATAACGTACACATCCCCCTACACACACACACACACACGGCATATGGAGGAGTGCTGCTGCAGTGTGTGTGCGTGTGGGGGGGACAGGAGCGATACAGATGTCACAGTAGAGCCCCTCTTTCTGCTTCTCTGGCCTGCGACAGCCTCGTTATCGATTTTACTCAAGGCACCGCTCCAAGGGCTCTGCAGAGAGCAGAAACACCCTATTTAAAGTACACACGTGCAGAAGCATGAGCCTAGTAAGTGCCTAGATATATATTGTTGAATACCCTCTTCCCTAAAGCACACACACAGAGCATTGATTATGTTTCCAAAAATCAGCTGCAGAGGAGTTATGCAATGAGCCCCGGGGAGGAAAAGCCTAGAGAGACTTCTGAGAACGGGGAGTTTGTGCCACCCACACTCAGAGGAGAGAGAGGACAGAGAAGGAGAGAGGTGGAGAGAGGGGGGGGGGTTATAACTGATCATAGGACGACTGAGAGATAGAACGATAGAGGGAGGAATGAGGGGTTGTGTTCACGCATGCCGCATTCTACCGTGTGAGCCGAAGCAAAAAAAAAAAAAAAAAAAAAAAAAAAACGGCAACCAGGGATTCGGGGAGGGAAACGAGGCCAGGTGGAAAAATCCAGCTGTAACGATCCAACCTCTCCATCCAAATCGTTCATTCGTCAGCATCAGTTCCCCCTCTCATTCTCTCTCCAGCACACATTCAGTCAGTCCCAAACCAGAGGTTATGGTTTCAATAACCAAAACCCATTTGGGAACAATTCAGAACTTTCCACACTTGCAGTATATAAACAAAAGTATGTGGACAACCATTCAAATTAGTGGATTCGGCCATTTCAGTCACACCCATTGCTGACAGGTGTATTAAAAAAAATATGTATTTTTTTTTAAATAAATAAAAATCTAGCACACAGCCCTGCAATCTCCAAAGACAAACATTGGCAGTAGAAGGGCCTTACCGAAGAGCTCAGTGACATTCAACGTGACACCGGCATAGGATGACACCTTTGCAACAAGTCAGCCTTGCTACAGCCGCCACGGTCAACTGTAAGTGCTGTTATTGTGAAGAGGCAATGTCTAGGAGCAACAATGGCTCAGCTGCAAAGTGGTAGAATGGGACCTCCGAGTGCTGAAGCGCGTAAAAATAGTCTGTCCTCGGTTGCAACACACACTACAGAGAGTTCCAAACTGCCTCTGGAAGAAACGTCAGCACAAGAACTGTTCGTCAGGAACCTAAGATCATCATGCGAAATGCCAAGTGTCGGCTGGAGTGTGTAAAGCTCACCGCCATTCTACTCTGGAGCAGTGGAAACGCATTTGCTGGAGTTATGAATCACGCTTCACCACCTGGCAGTCCGACGGACAAATCTGGGTTTGGTGGAAGTCAGGAGAATGCTACCTGCACCAATGCATAGTGCCAACTGTAAAGTTAGGTGGAGGAGGAATAATGGTATGGGGCTGTTTTTCATGCTCGGCTATTCCCCTGAGTTCTAGTGAAGGGAAATCTTAACGCTACAGCATACATTCTAGACGATTCTGTGCTTACAACTTCTTGGCAACAGTTTGGGGAATGCCCTTTCCGGTTTCTGCATGACAATGCCCCTGTGCACAAAACAAGGTCCATGCAGAAATGGTTTGACGAGAATGGTGTGGAAGAACTTGACTGGCCTGCATAGAACCCTGACCTCAACCCCATTGAACATCTTTGGGACGAATTGGAACGCCGACTGCGAGCCAGGCCTAATCGCCCAACAGTACCCGACCTCACTAATGCTCTTGTAGCTGAATGAAAGCAAGTCCCAGCAGCAATGTCCCAACATCTAGTGGAAAGCCTTCCCAGAAGAGGCTGTTATAGCAGCAAAGGGGGGACCAACTCCATATTAATGCCCATTATTTTGGAATGAGATGTTTGATGAGCAGATTTCCACATATTTTTGGTCATGTAGTGTAACTCCAGTCAGTTACAGATCAGATGTTATGTTACAACCTCTTTTCCCAGACTATTTCCCCAATTCAACCCTAATTCAAGTCCAGCCAGCTGAACTGACTCTATTCGTGGCACCAGTTTTCACAGGCCGCGACAATACTCAAAGCACCGTGTAGATAGAGTTTAATGAAGCAGTGGAAAGACAGGGTACTGTACAAGTCTGCATGTGGCGAATTGGAGAGACAGGAAGAACAGGCCTCGAACGACCTGGCTCTTCCTGTATGCCATAAGAAATCGGGGACACCAGCGTCAGCACAACTCCGGAGGGGAAATACGAACGTTTCCTGATATTCTTCTGTAAGTTTCCGCTCGTTGTCTCCATTAGAATAATATGCACAGCGAGTGTGGGGTCTGGAAATGTGTAAGTAAAAACCTGTGTGCTTCGCCTCGGAGTCTAAGGGTCGCATTCTGCAAAGTGCGAGTGTCTAAAACTGTGAATGTACTGTATGTGTGTGAGACGACAGCGTGTCGGTGTCTGACAGTGCCAGTGTGTGTGTGTGTGTGTGTGTGTGTGTGTGTGCGTGACCGCAGAGCATAATAATACGAGGACTGAGGAGTGAAAAGGCCACAGGGAGGGAGCTCTTACCATCCATCGCGCTCTTTCCGCCCTGCTTCGGGGGTAAACAAGCATACAGAGCCTAGCTAGTAGCTGTGGAAACAACAGACAAAGTCGCAGGACAGAGCTGGCGTGAGTTGGCGGTCACATTACAAGGGCAAAAACAAGCGCGGATGGATGGAAAGCCCTCAGGTCAGGGAGGTCGTGGATCTGTCTTGTTGAACTGCACATAAAACAGGCAGTCTGGAATGTTCTATTTAGGCTATGCAATGTGGGGGAGAAGTGGTGGAGCAAGAGGCCAACAGTCAGGTCTTGAACGTCAACTAAAAACGACTTTCTCTGGTTTCCTTGTAAGCCGCTCAGCCGAGGCTCGTTTTTCCTCAAATTTTTTTGATCTGTCAGTCTTACACCCCTGAACCTGGTGTCCGTCCTGGGACTGTGTGTGTGTCCATTTTATGAGTGACGTCCCTGTGTCTTAGCTTTTCATTGGGCTCAAGCCAGTCACTCTTACTGGATATCCTGTCAATTGTTATTGAGAACCCGTCAACTCCCTGAACAACAGACAGTGGAACACACACACACACACACAGAGAGATGCCTTCCTTTGAGACAACACACAGCCTCTCTCCTGAATCATTTAACCAGTATCATATAGCCTCCAATAAAAGTCAAGCAATGCTATCAGCACCTGACAGTTCGCATTTCTCCCTATTTTCTTCATGGAACTGCCACAAGTGACACACACACACACACACACACACGGTAGGAAAGGGGCCGTCGGGTCAAACTTATTGCATAAAGGACTACTTCAGTCAGACCACCAGAGGGGAATCTTAGCCACAAACCAATTTGACCTCTGTGTGATCTGTATGCGTGATTCTATTGTGGAAACTACCTTTGGACGGTGACATTGTATCTTAGTGTTGACAGAACAGAGTCAAAGAGTCAAGCGTCGATGGTTCTGGGTAGACTGAGGGACTTGCCCACCACGACAATGATTATTTCTAGGGGAAACACCGATAGTAGTTGCCAGTGTTGGGGAGTAGTTGCCCGTGTTGGGGAGTTAGTTAACTACAGTTGAAGTCGGAAGTTTACATACACCTTAGCCAAATACATTTAAACATAGTTTCACAATTCCTGACATTTAATCCTAGTAAACATTTCCTGTCTTAGGTCAGTTAGGATCACCACTGTATTTTAATAACGTGAAATGCCAGAATAATAGTGGAGAGAATGATTACTGACTCATGTCTTGAGATGTTGCTTCAATATAGCCACAATTTTTCCCCCTCATGATGCCATCTATTTTGTGAAGTGCACCAGTCCCTCCTGCAGCAAAGCACAACCACAACATGATGCTGCCACCACCGTGCTTCACAGTTGGGATGATGTTCTTTAGCTGGCAAGCCTCCCCCTTTTTCCTCCAAACATAACAATGGACATTATGGCCAAACAGTTCTACTTCCGTTTCATCAGACCAGAGGACATTTCTCAAAAAAGTACAAGCTTTGTCCCCATGTGCAGTTGCAAACGGTAGTCTGGCATTTTTAATGGAGGTTTAAGAGCAGTGGCTTCTTCCTTGCTGAGCGGCCCTTCAAGTTATGTCGATTTAGGACTCATTTTACTGTGGATATAGATACTTTTGTACCGGTTTCCTCCGGCATCTTCACAAGGTCCTTTGCTATTGTTCTGGGATTGATTTGCACTTCTCACACCAAAGTACGTTAATCTCTAGGAGACAGAAAACGTCCCCTTCCTGAGCGCTATGACGTTTGTGTGGTCCCATGGGGTTTATACTTGCGTACTATTGTTTGTACAGATGAACCTGGTACCTTCAGGTGTTTGGAAATTGCTCCCAAGGATGAACCAGACTTGTGGAGGTCTAGGCTGAATAATTGTTTGATTTTCCCATGATGTCAAGAAAAGAGGCACCAAGTTTACAGGTTGGCCTTGAAATACATCCACAGGAACACCTCCAATTGACTCAAATGATGTCAATTAGCCTATCAGAAGATTCTAAAGACATAACATAATTTTATTAAATTCTCCAAGCTGTTTAAAGGTACAGTCAACTTAGTGTTATGAAAACTTCTGACCCACTGGGTGATACACTAAGTGAAATAATCTGTCTAAACAATTGTTGGAAAAAAGGACTTGTGTCCTGCACAAAGTAGATGTCCAAACCTACTTGACAAAACTATAGTTTGTTAACAAGAAATTTGAGGAGTGGTTGAAAAACAAGGTTTAATGACTCCAACCTAAGTGTATGTAAACTTACAACTTAAACTGTACATGTAGTTCAACTAGTAATTTAACTATACTGAAAAAAAATATATATAACATGCAACATTTTCAAAGATTTTACTGAGTTAGTTCATATGAAGGAAATCAGTTAATGGAAATAAATGAAAGACTGGGAATACAGATATGAATCTGTTGGTCACAGATACCTTTAAAAAAAGCAGTGGATCAGAAAACCAGTCAGTATCTGGTGTGACCCCCATTTGCCTCATGCAGCGCGACATCTCCTTAGCATAGAGTTGATCAGGCTGTTGATTGTGGCCTGTGGAATGCTGTCCCACTTTTCTTCAATGGCTGTGCGAAATTGCTGGATACTGACAGGAACTGGAAAACACTGTTGTACACGTCGATCCAGAGCATACCAAACATGTTCAACTGAAAAGTATGCAGGCCTGGGACATTTTCAGCTTCCAGGAATTGTGTACAGATCCTTGCGACGGATGAATGGGACGACATTGGGCCTCAGGATCTCATCACGGTATCTTTGTGCATTCTAATTGCCATCGATAAAATGCAGTTGTGTTCGTTGTCTACAGCTTATGCCGGCCCATACCATAACCCCACCATGGAGCACTCTGTTCATAACATTGACGTCAGCAAACCATTCGCCCACACAATGCCATCAATGTGGTCTGCGGTTGAGGCCGGTCGGACTTACTGCTCGAGAAATTAACATTCAATTCTCTGGCAACAGCTCTGGTGGACATCCCTGCAGTCAGCATGCCAATTGCACGCTCCCTCAAAACTTGAGACATCTGTGGCATTGTGTTGTGTAACAAAACATTTTAGAGTGGCCTTCTATAGTCCCCAGTACAAGGTGCACCTGTGTAATGATCACACTGTTTAATCAGCTTCTTGATATGCCACGCCTGGCAGAGGGATGGATTATCTTGGCAAAGGAGAACTGCTCACTAACAGGGATGTGAACACATTTGAGCACAACATTTGAGAGAAATAAGCTTTTTGTGCGTATGGAACATTTCTGGGATCTTTTATTTCAGGTCCTGAAACATGGGACCAACACTTTACATGTGTGTATATTTTTGTTCAGTTTTCATGTTGCAGTAGCTTGGTTGGTGGTAGTGGAACTAAATTCAAATCAAGGTAGTGTTTTCAGTAGTTCCTTACTTTGCCATGAAGCTAACAACTGGAATTTCTTTAAAAAAAATTAAACATGGGTTAAGTAAGTAATCATTTAGATCTGCCTAATTTTCACTTGAAACATAATTTGTGTTTAATAGGCTAAATAACACATTCTGATAACATATGACCCTCAAGTGATCAGTCTTGCAATTTGTAGTCGATGACATTTCAGATTTACATATGATACTTTTTCAGGAAGTAGTTAACTCAAGTTACTTAGAAAAGGTAACTATATTGTTCTCAAGGGTAGCTTTAGAATAGCTTAACTTCTTCCAGTGTGAAGTAATTGGTAGCTTGGTAAACTATTTTTTCAGAGTAGCTTCCCCAAACACTGGTAGTTTCATTTATTGGAAGTAACAAGGAAGGTTAACTACGCATCAGTGTGACAACCATTCTAAGTTTGGTTACAATGTAGGCTAAAACAAGTTTAACATAGTAGCCACAGTTCAGCTTATTGGCTGTGAGATGTTGACTGGGTCAAAAAAGGAACATGTCAGTTATTAGAGTTGAAACGGTATCTAATCTCTAATTCACCGTTACAATTATCAACACGAACATGATGTTGCCCAGCCCCACTGATTATAACAACGTTGCCAAGTACTTATTTACTGAGGCAATGAACAAACCCAAATGGCTGATATACACTGACGTATTAGATGTATTCTTGACATAAAACCAACTGTTACTAAGTATTGCCATCAGTGGCAATGAATGTGCAACATGTTGAAAGGCCACTCAAAATGGTTGTGTGTGTGGGGAAAAGCATGCCGTTGCCTGCACATGTTCAGCTATGTGGTTTTGTGGTTCATTGTCATTACCCATGTCTGTACACCTTTCACTCCGTTACAAGAATCATTTAGGTCCTACCCTCCCCACAATACCTCTACATTTAAAATAAATATCTTTCCCGCTGTTTATGCCTCTGCGGTTATTTCCCAAGTGTTGTTTGACTACCTGAAGTGTCTTAGGAGGATGAAAGCACTCCCTACCACACACACACACAACCCCATAGAGAGTAGCATTTCATTACAATAACCAATCATTTAAAAGGACTCGCTTTTCATCAAGACCCAAGCATCACAGATGGGCTCCCGAATGGCACAGCAGTCACTACAGGCCCTGGTTCGATTCCAGTCTATCACAACCGGACATGATTAGGAGTCCCATAGGGCGGCACACAATTTTATTTTTTTAGGCAAACAAAATGTTTTTTACAATGACGGCCTACCCAGGCCAAACCAATTGTGCGCCGCCTGACCATGGCCGATTGTGACACAGCCAAGGATTGGCCCAGCATCGTCCGGGTTAGGGTTTCGACTGGGTAGGCAGTCATTGTAAATACGAATTTGTTCTGAACTTGCCTGGTTAAATATCTGTTTTAAATTAAAGTTGTGACCCACGTCAATTGTCACCCCCCTCGCTCTCTCACCCTTCCCTCTCCGCTTCCAACACGGTCCATTTCAGTAAAGGCATTCATTTTTAAAGCGCCCCTGTCATCGGGATTATAAAACAGCACGTCTCAATGCTGGTGGTAACATGGTGGAATAGGTCCAACAACTGGGTTGGTTTCCGGCTATGTAGCGTTTCAGTTATTAAAACTAAGAACCATGTTTTAAAATGTGCAACCAAAAGGGAGAAATTGTGTTACTAACTATTATGCAATATGTTCGTGTCTTGGGAACAAACTCCACGCACAACAGTGCATGTCATTTTGGTAAATTCCTTGACGTTAGGTGGCATGGGACTTAATAAAACTGCTTCCTTTGGCGTCTGGATGCCACAATTTATTATCAAGATCAGACTTGAAACACACGCAGTTGGTTTCACTCAATGAAACACAGATGGGAGAAAAAGTAGCATAGCCGATTTATCCAACATGTAAACAATGAAACAATCGAGATTATGCCATTGTCCCGCTGTCTCGCCAAAAATCAACTCAGGCCAGGGCCCACTCCTTTCTTCTCGTTCCTTACCTTTGTATCTCTCCAGAACATCTTCGTACGCCTGGGCGAATTCCTTCTCCTGGGAATGGCTGGTCGGCTGTAAACCCGGGATGAAGCTGGCCATGGTGCCTCTGTTACCGGTGGCCAGCAGCCGAATGGCCCGCTACCGCAGTAATCCAGGACGGTGGATCCGGGTCCTCTGCTCGCAAACACAGCTGTCAAATCCGTTTTGCGTTGAAAGCCACAGCGGATGTGCTCCTCTCCCTTGTTTGCTTGTGAAAGTGGCGATTCGCGAGGCTAATTGGTTGAAGGAAAAAGTGTAGCCGCTCACTTGACAAGTCGAGTCATTCGTAGTTTGAATAAAATATGTGGACCGAATAAGCAACCGAAAGCTCCAACCTAATATCCAATAAAAAAAAGAATTGTCTATCAACGTTATAGCCTACCGATATTTAATTGAATATATCGACCCATTACTGTCTGTGTTCGTCAAGCCACAATTCCAGGCGCATCGCTCGCCGTGTTCTATAAAAACCACCCCCTCCAGACCTTCCTACCCGGCGAATGTGTTTTATGTGAGCGCCACTGAAGCGTGTCTGCGTAAAGACAAGGTGGGTCGTAGTGGGATAGCTCCTTCCGAAATCACTAACAAGGCTCCACTGAAATAGTATCCGGACACCGGTTCTTATATCCCCTTTAATCGGTGTCTTCTTGGTTCGATTAAACCGCTTTAGCTCCTCTACATGCTTCTTACCAGCTCAATGGCCGCTTCTATTAAAGACACAGCTTGTGGGCTGCGACTCTCCGACTGCCTCTCTTTCCCTCTCTCATCTCGCGCTCAGGTTTCTCTATTCTTCCTGCAGTGGCTGTCATCCATCCCTCTCTACCAGCCACGCCAGAAACCTCCAGCAGAAGAAATGTGTCGCTGTAGGTCAATATATGGCTGCTGTGGCACAAGTGCGTTCAGTAGTGTTGGAGCGCCCCTCTGTGGTATCCCGACTGGTGTTAAGGCACCACCTCCCTTTACTCAAAAAGATGGCGTGTCCAGTAATCTGCTTTGAAGAAACCTGCTTTTGTTTTGGGCTGAGCCTGCCATCTAAACGACAATTGAATGTAATGGCAGTTGAGAACAGAAAAGTACCACTGTTCCAACAACAATCCACACGCAAAATACTTTAAAAGAATGTGCTGTATTTCATGGAGCCTAAAATCAAGATGCCAATTTTACACACTCCTATCCAGAAAAATGTGCCTACAATAAGGGGTCTGAAATCTACCACAGCACATTGTGTCAGAGTGCCACAGGTGAAGCCAATCAATAAATACATACATTTTACAGACACAAAAACATCAATAGTGTGGGTTCACAGCTCCAATCCAGATGTGTTGCTCATTACTGAGACATGGTTAAAGGAAGAGTGTTTTGAATACTGATGTTAACCTTTCTGGTTATAACCTTTTTCGGCACGACAAATTTTCCAAAGGTGGGGGAGGGGCAATCTTTACCAAGGATCACCTTCAGTGGTCGGTTGTCTCCACCAAGTCTGTCCCCAAACAAATTGATTTGCTGGTTTTAAGCATGAAACTTCCAAATAACTCTTTGTTGACTGTTGCTGGGTGCTATCGTCCTCCATCAGCACCCTGGCCTGTACCCTACCTGCCCTAAGCTCTCTCCTGGTCCCTTACACTCAGTCTGAATTTGTCCCGCTAGGTGACCTAAACTGGGACATGCTTAACCAAGTCCTAAAGCAATGGGACTCCCTACATCCTTCTCAGATTATCACCAATCCCACAAGGTATGACTCCAAACACCCAGAAAAGGCTACTCTCCTCGATGTTATCTTCACAAATAATCCTGATATGTATCAGTCTGGTGTTTTCTGTAAGGACCTTAGTGATCACTGTTTTACAGGCTGTGTTTGTAATGGCTGCTCAGTGAAACGACATGTCCTGATTTGTCATAGACACTTACTAAAAAACTTTATTGATCAAGCCTTCCTTCATGAACTGCCCTCTGTAAAATGGTATAGAATCAGCTTGATCCCCTCTGTCGAAGACGCTTGGACCTTCTTTTTTGATATTTTCAGGGGTATTGTTAACAAACACGCCCCCATAAAGAAAATACGAATTAAAAAATGGTTCAGCCCCTGGTTACTCCACCTCAAGAATTGTATTTGGCGAAAGGCTCGGCACACACATACTTAGGCTGACTGGCAAATGAGAAATAAGTGCACTCAGACTATCCAGAAGGCTAAAGTTAGTTACTTTAAGGAGCAGTTCTCTCTCTGTGGGTCTAACCCCAAGAAGTTCTGGAAAACGGTTAAAGACCTGGAGAATAAACCCTCCTCACAGCTGCCCATGTCCCATAATGCTGATGATGTGGTTGTTACTGACAAGAAGCACAAGGCTGAGCTCTTTAATCAACACTTCATTAACACAGGATTCCTATTTGACTCAGCCATTCCTCCTTGCCCATCCAACATTTCCTAATCTCCCACCCCTTCTACTGTGACTATCCCCGATGCTTCTCCCTCTTTCCCCCCCCCCTGCCCCGCTACAAAGTTTCTCCCTGCAGGCAGTCACGGAGTATGCGGTGCTAAAGGAGCTCCTGAAACTTGACACCCAAAAACCATCTGGGTCAGATGGTTTAGACCCTTTCTTCTTTAAGGTTGCTGCCCCTATCATCGCCAAGCCAATCTCTGAACTTTTTAACCTGTCTCTCCTTTCTGGGGAGGTTCCCATTGCTTGGAAGGCATCCACGGTTCATCCTTGATTTAAAGGGGAGATCAAGTTGATCCTAACTGTTACAGGCCGATTTCTATTTTGCCCTGTTTATCAAAAGTCTTGATGTCTATCGTATTCTCTCTGATATGCAATCTGGTTTCCGCTCAGGTTATGGATGTGTCACTGCAACCTTACAGGTCCTCAATGATATCACCATTGCCCTTGATTCTAAGCAATGTTGTCCTGCTATTTTTATTGACTTGGCCAAATCTTTTGATACGGTAGACCATTCCATTCTTGTGGGCCGGCGAAGGAGTATTGGCCTGGTCTTTGGCCTGGTTTGCTAACTACCTCTCTCAAAAAGTGCAGTGTATAAACTCAGAAAGTCTGCTGTCTCAGCCACTGCCAGTCACCAAGGGAGTCTTCTCTTCTTAATTTCCCTCATCACCACAGCTCAGGCAGTAGGAAGCTCTCTCATCCATTTATATGCAGATGATACAGTCTTATACTCAGCTGGCCCCTCCCTGGATTTTGTGTTAAATGCTCTACAACAAAGCTTTCTTAGTGTCCAACAAGCTTTCTCTACCCTTAACCTTATTCTGAACACCTCCAAAACAAAGGTAATGTGGTTTGGTAAGAAGAATGCCCCTCCCCACAAGTGTGATTACTACCTCTGAGGGTTTAAAGCTTGTGGTAGTCACCTCATACAAGTACTTGGGAGTATGGAGAGACGGTACACTGTCCTTCTCTCAGCACATATCAAAGCTGCAGGTTAAAGTTAAATCTAGACATGGTTTCTGGAACGAGCTGCAACAAACACTCAAATTGGACAGTTTTATCTCACTCTCTTCATTCAAAGACTCAATCATGGACACTCTTACTGACAGTTGTGGCTGCTTTGCGTGATTTATTGTTGTCTCTACCTTCTTGCCCTTTGTGCTGTTGTCTGTGCCCAATAATGTTTGTACCATGTTTTGTGTTGCTACCATGTTGTGGTCCTACCATGTTGTTGTCATGTTATGTTGCTGCCTTGCTATGTTGTTGTCTTGGGTCTCTTATGTAGTGTTGTGTTGTCTCTCTTGTCGTGATGTGTGTGTTGTCCTATATTTATATATATTAGTATATATTAGTATTTGTAATCCCAGCAGGAGGCCTTTTGGTAGGCCATCACTGTAAATAAGAATTTTTCCTAAACCGACTTGCCTAGTTAAATAAAGGTTAAATTAAAATAACAAAAGAGATATTAGGACTGACCCACAATTAGTCTATTGTTTTTGGTCAATAGGCTGTTGGCACACTGATATTTTTCTAGTCGAGCAGTAACAAATATACAGCACAAGTCAGACGTTTTGGACACACCTACTCATTGCAGGGTTTTTCTTTACTTTTACCATTTTCTACATTGTAGAATAATAGTGAAGACATCAAAACTATGTAGTAATCAAAAAAGTGTTAAACAAATCAAAACTTATTTTATGATTGAGAATCTTCAAAGCGCCTTGATGACAGCTTTGCACACTCTTGGCAATCTCTCAACAAGCTTCATGAGGTAGTCACCTGGATTGCATTTCAATTAACAGGTGTGCCTTGTTAAAAGTTAAATAGTGAAATTAATGTGTTTGAGCCAATCAGTTGTGTTGTGACAAGATAGGGGTAGTATAGATAAAATAAAGGTTCAATTAAAAATTAAAAAAACTGAGCACTGGTTGGCTGCTTTTCCTTCACTCTGCGGTCCGACTCATCCCAATCCATCTCAATTTGGTTTAGGTCCAGTGATTGTGGAGGCCAGGTCATCTGATGCAGCACTCCATTACTATCCTTCTTGGTAAAATAGCCCTTACACAGCCTGGAGGTGTGTTGGGTCATTGTCCCGTTGAAAAACAAATGATAGTCCCACTAAGCTCAAACCAGATGGGATGGCGTATTGCTGCAGAATGTATAAAAGACACCTGTCCACAACCTCAAACAGTCACACTCAAACTCCCACTTAAAAAGATGGCCAATCATAGACTATGACAAAATGAGCTGTCAATTGTAGGACAAATTATGGTGGAAAATAAGTATTTGGTCACAGAAGATTTCAAACCTGTAACTTCTTCTTTAAGTCCTCTGTCCTCCAGACCTGCACCTGGAACTTGTTATCAGTATAAAAGACACCTGACAACCTCAAACAGAATCTCCACTATGGCCAAACCAAAGAGCTAAAGTTGTAACCTGCAGCTTGAATCTGTTAAGAAGAAATCAAATGTGGGAGCAATTATTAGGAAATGGAAGACATACAAGACCACTGATAATCTCCCTCAATCTGGGGCTCCACGCAAGATCTCACCCCATGGGGTCATAATGATCACAAGAACGGTGAGCAAAAATCCCAGAACTACACGGTGGGACCTAGTGAATGACCTGCAGAGAGCTGGGACCAAAGTAACAAAGCCTACCATCAGTATCACACTATGCCACCAGGGACTCAAATCCTGCAGTGCCAGATGTGTCCCCCTGCTTAAGCCAGTACATGTCCAGGCCCGTCTGAAGTTTGCTAGAGAGCATTTGGATGATCCAGAAGAAGATTGTGAGAATGTCATATGGTCAGATGAAACCAAAATATTACTTTTTGGTAAAAACTCAACTCGTCGTGTTTGGAGGGCAAAGAATGCTGAGTTGCATCCAAAGAACACCATACCTACTGTGAAGCATGGGGGTGGAGACATCATGCTTTGGGTCTGTTTTTCTGCAAAGGGACCAGGACGACTGATCCGTGTAAAGGAAAGAATGAATGGGGCCATGTATCGTGAGATTTTGAGTGAAAACCTCCTTCCATCAGCAAGGGCATTGAAGATGAAATGTGGCTGGGTCTTTCAGCATGACAATGATCCCAAACACACCGCCCGGGCAACGAAGGAGTGGCTTCGTAAGAAGCATTTCAAGGTCATGGAGTGGGCTAGCCAGTCTCCAGATCTCAACCCCATAGGAAATCTTTGGAGGGGATCTGCATGGAGGAATGGGCCAAAATACCAGCAACAGTGTGTGAAAACCTTACAGAAAACGTTTGACCTCTGTCATTGCCAACAAAAGGTATATAACAAAGTATTGAGAAACTTTTGTTATTGACCAAATACTTATTTTCCACCATAATTTGCAAATAAATTAATTAAAAATCCTACAATGTGATTTTCTGGATTTTTTTTCTCATTTTGTCTGTCATAGTTGAAGTGTACCTATGATGAACATTACAGGCCTCTCATCTTTTTAAGTGGGAGAACTTTCACAATTGGTGGCTGACTAAATACTTTTTTGCCCCACTGTATATATACTGTATAAGGTTCTTCAAGGATCCATTAAAAGGGGTTCTTTTAAGAACCCTTTAAAAGTGTTCTTCAAAGAACTTATAGGGGTTCCCCCACAGTTTCAAATTGAAGAACCTGTAAAGGATACTCCAGGAACCTTTTATTTTTATTTAGAGTGGACCTGCAGGCTGCAATGTTTTTATTTGTTGGTTTAATGTAGGCTTTTTTTTACATCGTTGGCAATGGCAAAAAAAGTACGTTTTTATGTTTGTACCATTTTCATTTAGATTTGGATATAAATTTGATGAACCACATGTCAATGATTTTGCGATATGAAGACTATATAATAAATTAAATGAAACTGTTACACAATGTGCACATGAAAACCATAACTGGCACGCAGATTGGTAGTAATGGTCAAATAAATGGGCATTCCGCATGAGAAATGTTGCCAACTCCTCCTCTAGCCTATTATCAGAAAGTAACGGCAGAATCTGATAAAACTAGCAGGAGCGGGAGGAGAATGGTTGGGTCAGGTAAAAAAAATATATTCTGGTTACCTAGATCTCTGGTTCCCTCTTGTGTCATGTGTGTCTTATTACATCAAACAGTAAGCTTAAAGCATCAGACAAGCTCAATGCATATAGTTGAAAAAAATACATGTCTAAAAATGTCGACCAATTGATTGGTCAAAAGAACAGACAACTTTCAAGTCAACAAAGACAGCCCTTATAGATACCAACGGGCTGGATCCATAGTCTCATATCATCTCAGGGTGATAAAGATCCATAACATCCATAGCCTAGTATAATCAATGAATGGCATGTTCACAGTAACCTACACCGTCGACAAGAGGATCGAGACAGGTGAGACTGACGTGTGTTGTGTCTGACGTCCATAAGATGGGAGGCTGTGTGTAGTAGGCCTATGGGCGGGGCAGGAGACTTCTGGGGTGTAAGGGGATCTTAGAAGTCCAGACAAACGCATGTCAGTAGAGGGATACCTGCCATAGAGGATTCTCCAAGCCCAGTCTTTACCCTGACCAATACTGTACTGTCACAGTGCTTCCTGGCCTGACGTAAACCAGACCTCATCCAAAGTCATCGGCTGTTATGCATCATCAGCATTTCCTCAGTATTGTGATTAATACAGGCATGACTAGTAGAAGAAGACGAACTGTATAATCCATCCGCAACTGATTGGTTCAGTCTGAATATCATGGAATACAAGAACAATACGAAATAGATGGGGATAAGAAAAGAGGACATTCTTATTTTGTCCCCAAAATGTAGGAAGAGGCAAAGAGGGAGTGAGAAATGGAGAGAAAAGCTAAATTATTCAGTGTATCTCCATGGAAATATTTCATTTCTTCTAAGTCATGTCTGTCCTCCCCCCCCCCAACTTCTTCTCTCTTTACCAAAACACACACACATCCAATGATCTACAGTCATGAACGCTTTGTATGAATATGAACATACACACCCACAAAGTGTAGCCGTTCAACCCTCAAACCTGGCAAGCACACACACACACACACACACACACACACACACACACACACACACACACACACACACACACACACACACACACACACACACACACACAGAGTCCAGTCCACTCTGCCTGGATATTAAAAGCAAAGTAGGACAGCAGACATTGTTGTTGGCCGTCCATTAGCTCCCGCAGCAGCACACACACATACAGGACCACCAACACAAAACGTTATGATACAGTAGACATAGAGAAGAGAGGAAGAGGTAATAGTGATGGGAATGAACTGAACAAGGGTGATGTGACATCCGTTTTACGGTATATCGGAAGATTCACTGACGGCTTGACCACTGTTATCAGTTATATAATCTTCCTTTGGCATTGGTTGATTCGAGCACACAGGCAGACAGAGACATGAAGAACAAACCCTTAAAGGTATTCTAGAAGCTTTATCATTACATGTGAACTTGGATTCACCCCAAATGGTGTAATAAGATTCCCTCCATAAACAGTGCTCTCTTCACCATCATCAGATAATAAGAGCAAACCGTTAAGACGGCCCAGCTCCTCTTGAGCTGGGTGATATAGAAAAAAATTGCTTGAATTTTGATGCCACAAAGATGAATAGAGCGATAAGTTTAAAACATGAATGTAAACTACAGTTTTTTGTATTATCATTTAATTAAACTACTACTACTGGTTTGATGGTTGTAGTTACTCATTAACAAGCAAACTTGTTTCATTTCAAACGTCACATTTCTCTAGTATAGGCTACTTATCGTAATGAACGATAACAGCAAAATGCCTGCGATAAGTGATCGTATCCCATCATTTTCGGTTTATCATCCCTGCTCTATAGTCAAGACACAGGATATCCCACAAATCAAATCGACCTCAAGGCAAGTCTGCCAGGATCTTTACAGGGTGACACAATAATTATATCCCCATCTAGTGGTTATAAGTGCAAACTACAACTTTCTTTGTGATCCTATGTGTTAAAAGTAGCACTGATGAAATGTGCTTGAGTCATCTTTGTTGGATTATGCTGAGTCTAGGTGCACACATGCTGAATGTCCGAGCCTTCGCAGACTGTGAGGGCAGGACCAAGAGTCCTACACACACACACACACACACACACACACACACACACACACACACACACACACACACACACACACACACACACACATCACACACACACACACACACACACACACACACACACACACACACACACACACACACACACACACACACACACACACACACACATGCGCCTTCTGGTCATCAGTACCTAGTGGATTGGGAGGGAGTGCTCACACACACACACCATCATCCCAGACCCACTCCAATTCGCATACTGCCCCAACAGATCCACAGATGACGCAATCTCTATTGCACTCCACGCTGCCCTCTCCCACCTGCACAAGAAGAACACCTATGTGAGAATGCTGTTCATTGGCTACAGGTCAGCGTTCAACACCATAGTGCCCTCCAAGCTCATCTCTAAGCTAAGGACCCTGGGCACGACAAGGCCTCTTCCCCCTCAGAAGACTGAAATTATTTGGAATGGGCCCTCAGATCCTCAAAAGGTTCTACAGCTGCACCATTGAGAGCATCTTGACTGGCTGCATCACCGGTGGGTATGGCAACTGCTTGGCATCCGACCACAAGGCATTACAGCGAATAGTGTGCACGGGTCCAAGCTCTCTGCCATCCAGGACCTCTATACCAGGAAGTAATCAAATGGCTATCTGAACTGTTTGCATTGTGTGCCCCCCCCAACCCCTCTTTTACGCTGCTGCTACTCTCTGTTTATCATATATGCATAGTCACTTTAACTAATCATTCATGTACATACTACCTCAATTGGCCCGACCAACCAGTGCCCCCGCACATTGGCTAACTGGGCTATCTGCATTGTGTCCTGCCACCCACCACCGCCAACCCCTCTTTTATGCTACTGCTACTCTCTGTTTATCATATATGCATAGTCACTTTAACCATATCTACATGTACATACTACCTCAATCAGCCCGACTAACCGGTGTCTGTATGTAGCCTCGCTACTGTTATAGCCTCGCTACTGGAATAGGCTCGCTACTGTTATAGCCTCGCTACTGTTATAGCCTCGCTACTGTTATAGCCTCGCTACTGTTATAGCCTCGCTACTGTTATAGCCTCACTACTGTTATAGCCTCGCTACTGTTATAGCCTCACTACTGTTATAGCCTCGCTACTGTTATAGCCTCGCTACTGGAATAGGCTCGCTACTGTTAAAGCCTCGCTACTGTTATAGCCTCGCTACTGGAATAGGCTCGCTACTGTTAAAGCCTCGCTACTGTTATAGCCTCGCTACTGGAATAGTCTCGCTACTGTTATAGCCTCGCTACTGTTATAGCCTCGCTACTGTTATAGCCTCGCTACTGTTATAGCCTCGCTACTGTTAAAGCCTCGCTACTGTTATAGCCTCACTACTGTTATAGCCTCACTACTGTTATAGCCTCACTACTGTTAAAGCCTCACTACTGTTAAAGCCTCGCTACTGTTAAAGCCTCGCTACTGTTAAAGCCTCGCTACTGTTATAGCCTCACTACTGTTATAGCCTCACTACTGTTATAGCCTCACTACTGTTATAGCCTCACTACTGCATATCTACATGTACATACTACCTCAATCAGCCCGACTAACCTGTGTCTGTATGTAGCCTCGCTACTGTTATAGCCTCGCTACTGTTATAGCCTCGCTACTGTTATAGCCTCGCTACTGTTATAGCCTCGCTACTGGAATAGGCTCGCTACTGTTATAGCCTCGCTACTGTTATAGCCTCGCTACTGTTATAGCCTCGCTACTGTTAAAGCCTCGCTACTGTTAAAGCCTCGCTACTGTTAAAGCCTCGCTACTGTTAAAGCCTCGCTACTGTTATAGCCTCGCTACTGTTATAGCCTCGCTACTGTTATAGCCTAGCTACTGTTAAAGCCTCGCTACTGTTATAGCCTCGCTACTGTTATAGCCTCACTACTGTTAAAGCCTCACTACTGTTATAGCCTCGCTACTGTTATAGCCTCACTACTGTTATAGCCTCACTACTGTTATAGCCTCGCTACTGTTATAGCCTCGCTACTGTTATAGCCTCGCTACTGTTATAGCCTCGCTACTGTTAAAGCCTCGCTACTGTTATAGCCTCACTACTGTTATAGCCTCACTACTGTTATAGCCTCACTACTGTTATAGCCTCACTACTGTTATAGCCTCACTACTGTTATAGCCTCACTACTGTTATAGCCTCACTACTGTTAAAGCCTCACTACTGTTACAGCCTCACTACTGTTATAGCCTCGCTACTGTTATAGCCTCACTACTGTTATAGCCTCACTACTGTTATAGCCTCACTACTGTTATAGCCTCACTACTGTTATAGCCTCACTACTGTTATAGCCTCACTACTGTTAAAGCCTCACTACTGTTAAAGCCTCACTACTGTTATTTCTCACTGTCTGTTTACTGTTGTTTTTATTTCTTACCTATTGTTCACCTAATACCTTTTTTGCACTGTTGGTTAGAGCCTGTAAGTAAGCGTTTCACATTTCACCTGTTGTATTCACGTGACAAATAAACTTTGATTTGATATGTGTCCGAGAAAGGTCCTAAAAATGGTCAAATATCCCAGTCACCCAAGTCATAGACTGTTCTCACAGCTATCGCAAGGCAAGCGGTACCGACGCACCAAGTCTGGAACCAACAGGACCCTGAACAGCTTCTACCACCAAGCAATAAGAATTTGTTCTAAGCTGACTTTCCTAAATAAAGGTGAAATAAAAAATATAAAAATGAAATAAAAAGAAGACAGCTAAATAATGAAATAGTTAACCAAATAGCTACAGGGACTATCTGCACTGACCCTTTATGCACTTATTTGGACTCATCAGATACGCTGCTGCTCCTGTTTATTATCTATCCTGTTGCCTAGTCACTTTACTCCTAGTTATATGGCTTGGGCTCTCAGCGTGTTCTGAGGTCGTGTGTATGGGGCCTCTGTTGACGTGTGTTTTAAGTAACAGACATAATTGACTTGAAGCATGGCCTTCCAACTCCCCTTTTCCCTGTCCAAATTGCTCACTTCCCCTTTCCCTCTTTCTCTGTGTCCCCTCAACACGTACTCTCTCGCCCACGTCTCTTTTTATGTCATCATTACTCTTCTTCCCATCCTCCCCCTCTTTGAAGCTTGCCCATTTTCTCTGTATGCTCTCCTTCCTCCTCTCTGTCCAATCTCTCTTTTAATTGTGGATTCCTCATTGGGTTCATTCTATCCCTCCCTCTACTTTTCTCTGTGTCCTCCACAAAAAAATGGTCTTTCTTCTCACAAACGTAAATTCAAATTCAAACGCTCGCTCTCTCTCTCTCTGTTTCACTTTTGCCCTCACTTTTCCAGTGTCTTTCCTGCTCCCTTCATAGCCATGGAAACCGGGAGACTGTGTGAGTGCAGGTCCCTATGGCAACAGGGGAATAGGGCCGAGCCAAGCTAAGAGATGTCCTTTGAGCTGCCTGGTGACATTTTTGTTGAGCAAGAGCTCAGGCAGGCAGTTGCCTAGACGCCTCAATTCCATGCAGGCACCTTATATCTGGGGCCTCAGTACATACTGTGTGTAAATACATTTCCCCCCACTGCATCCACACACCCGGATACACTCTGCCTCCAGCCGACATTTACACATAGGCTATACCAGTCAGCAAATATCCAAATCCCTCAAGGCAAGACAGCTGCCTGGAAATAATTCCGAAATTCGACAAATTATCCACAATAGCAGGAGATCTTGTTTTTGAACCGTTTTTAAAATAACGTTCCTTTCATGTGATAAATGTAGCCCATGTTCCATGTGACCTGCAGATGCTCAACCTCAGCTGCTTCTGATGCTTCCAATTTCCACATGCCAATCTGTGACCAAACAGATTTTGGTCAAATTATTGTGGTCAAATTCATTCAATTTAACCCAAATAATACAGAATATTAGAATTATGAAACGGTCACCATAGCATGGAGTTTTGCTTATATTTATTCTCACCTCATCCTCATCCTCAGTTGCATCAAAAATGAAAACCAATAGGAAATATAAGAGTGGCTGGTCTCCTTGAATAAAGATGATAGATCTGTATTCTGCACCCCACTACATAACAACTTTGCCTTTGAGCCAAGACGTCAGTCAAAGGTCCTGCTGCCACCAGCGAGCCAAGAACCCTCTCTCATCATCAAACCACAACAGTCTGACACAAACACAGCCTTGCCTCTACCCACCCACTCACTTACACACACGCACACAATCTTGAAAGACTTTTGCACACACACACACACACAAAACCCTGGCAGGCTGGCACCACAACACATCAGGACAGCTGTGAATTCCAGCTCTTAGAACCAGGAGACGGCCACAACTGTCAACTGACCAGTACGTCCGAAACCTCAAAAACATGGGTTCAAATGAGAAACAAGGGTTCAAAAAAAGGAAACACGGTGTCTCACCGGAAACGCATGTCACAACGGATTCAAGCCAACAGGCCATAAAATAAAGACCTGTTTGTAGCTTTAGCATGACAGTTGACATCGCTTCACATGTAAACCGTGACGAATGGACTGACATTTTTTTTCTCTCACTCCTCCTCCTTCCTCCCTCCTTTTTCTTGACCTCTGACCAGGAATTTGTTGACTGCCTCCTCTCTCCTTCACACTGGTTAGTATATACAGCTGAATCCTGATAAATGTACTTACAGTGCATTCGGAAAGTATTCAGACCCCTTGACTTTTTACAGATTTTGTTAAAATTACAGCCTTTTTTTCCCCCTCATCAATCTACACACAATACCCCATAATGATGAAGTGAAAATGTTTTCAAATTTACTAAAAATAAAAATAAACTAAAAATACTAAAAATAAATAATTACATAATTATTCAGATCCTTTACTTTGTTGTTGCGATTACAGCATCGAGTCTTCTTGGGGATGACGCTAGAAGCTTCACACACCTGTATTTGGGGAGTTTCTCTGCAAATCTTCTCAAGCTCTGTCAGGTTGGATGGGGAGCATCACCGCACAGCTTTTTTCAGGTCTCTCCAGAGATGTTCGATCGGGTTCAAGTCCAGTTTCTAGCTAGGCCACTTAAGGACATTCAGAAACTTATCCCAAAGCCACTCCTGTGTTGTCTTGGTTGTGTGCTTAGGGTTGTTGTCCTGTTGGAAGGTGAACCTTCGCCCCTGTCTGAGGTCCTGAGCGCTCTGGAGCAGGTTTTCATCAAGGATCTCTCTGTACTTTGCTCCGATCATCTTTCCCTCGATCCTGACAAGTCTCCCAGTTCCTGCCTCTGAAAAACATCCTCACAGCGTGATTTTGCCACCACCATGCTTCAACGGAGGGATGGTGCCAGGTTTTCTCCAGACGTGGCGCTTGGCATTCAAGCCAAAGAGTTCAATCTTGGTTTGATCAGAACAGAGAATTTTGTTTCTCATGGTCTGAGAGTTTTTAGGTGCCTTTTAGCAAACTCCAAGTGGGCTGTCGTGCCTTTTACTAAGGAGTGGCTTCCATCTGGCTACTCTACCATAAAGGCCCGAATGGTGGAGCGCTGCAGAGATGTTGTCCTTCTGGAAGGTTTTCCCATCTCCACAGAGGAACTCTGGAGCTCTATCAGAGTGACCATCGGGTTCTTGGTCACCTCCCTGACCAAGGCCCTTCTCCCCCAATTTCTCAGTTTGGCCGGGCGGCCAGCTCTAGGAAGAGTTTTGATGGTTCCAAACATCTTCTGTTTGATGGAGGCTACCGTGCTCTTGGGGACCTTCACTGCTGCAGAAATGTTTTGGTACCCTTCGCAGATCTGTTCCTCGACACAATCCTGTCCAGGAGCTTCCTTCGACCCCACGGCTTGATTTCTGCTCTGAAATGCACTGTCAACTGTGGGACCTTATACAGACAGGCCATTCCAAATCATGCCTAATCAATTGAACTTACCACAGGTGGACTCCCAATAAAGTTGTATAATTACGTAAATAAGGTATCTCTGTTTTTTACTTGTAATACATTTTCAAAAAAATTTAAAAATCTGTTTTCGCTTTGTCATTATGGGGTATTGTGTGTAAAGTGATGAGGAAAAACAATGATTTAATCAGTTTTAGAATAAGGCTGTAACGAAACAAAACGTGGAAAAAAATCAAGGGGTCAGAATACTTTCAGAATGCACGGTAAGTGCAACCTGTTTAAGTGTTAAAATGTTTTGTTTAAGTGGATTGCAGTTCACCAGTCCTAAGTTAAATGTAAAAACAAATGCTGATTCCTCAGTCTGGATATCTGCATGTTCGCTGATTAAGTGCATGATTCACAACAGTTTTCAGGAGTTGACTAGCTTCTGTTACACACCAGATCAATCCAGCTCTTTTGTATGCATCTATTTTAGTGGACGACAACCCCACTGGGCACACACTTGGTGAAAACGTTGTGAAATGACGTTGCACCAATGTGGAATAGACGTTGAATTGACGTCTGTGCCCAGTGGGACACTGATTGTGTTTGCAAAGAGCAACGAAGTTAGCAGAAATAGCAGGCGAAAAGCAGCTTGCAACGACCGCAGCATACATAACCATTCATTGTTCACTGTGTCTCAGTCGCTCATCACAAACACTCTACTCTCTCATAAAACCCAAGCTGGAACAATGACTGTTTCACTGATCAAAAGTGTTTTTTTAAATCCTCAAGCCATAAACCTGGCAGATATCTTTGGAGCGGTATCACACACCTTTAGTGAAAGTATACTGTATTAACAAAATATATATGCCTAGTTGCTGCTCATTGGAGAACTGCTATCCACCCAAGGCTAGTACAATGCACTCCCAGCCCACATCCATGAGGGTAAAGTGGGATGGAGAGATATACATCCTAGCCACATCCTCCAAACTCCCTCCAGTACAGCACAACAACTACAAAGATAGCTAGTTCTTGAATTAGATCAAGATTAAACCTGACAACATTCCCATGTGTAATAAAATGTTGAGGTTATAATGAAAACCATTGCCACGCGTTTGTCTCCAGTCTTCCCCCACTGAAGGGGGGCCATTATCAGTTCCCATCTCTGCATGTATACCCTGCCATTGCCAGTTGAGCGTTGCAGTAGTATACATTTACCAGAACGTCTTACCAGCAACACGCACCACCGCCCTCTCCGCCGGGTCCAGCACCGAGTCGTGGGTCTTCCTCTTCCTCCTCTCTCCTCTCTCGTGTCTGGACGGTCGGTTCCAAGGTAGGGTGTCCCCAGGGGGGCCCTGGGGCCCGGACGGGCAGGGGGACAGGGAGCCCCCCGAGCGCTCACTACGCAAAGACCGCTCGCTCCTCTCGCTAATGCAGGAGCGCTCGCTCAGTGTCTCCTCGTCCGAGGACTCCATCACGCCGGAGGGCTGGAAAAAGAGAGGGACTGGAGTAAAAGAGGAGGAGAAGAAATGGGGAAGAGTGTAGGGGAGGGGGTATAAATAAGGCCAGGACAAAAGGGGGGGAAGAAAGAAGAGAGGAAAGAAAGGAAGTATGAGAGATGGGCCATGCTGTATAATTCATCATCCACGGTGTAATCTGCCACAGCTCACGAATAATGCAAGGCTCCGTGAAATTCGTGTAAGTCACCGTGGTTATAACATCGATGGTGATGACGACAGGGAGGAGGACGGAGGAAGAATTAGGTTAACAGAACTGCCAGGTCTCAATGACGCTCAACGAGTTTGACGAGTTCTAATTCATATGACAGAAGACCATTACTCAACTTTCAAGATGGAGATGATTGACATGAAGGCGAAGAGGATGGCTAGACATCACAATGTTACTGGAGCTCTGTCGTGAAAACACCTCCCAACTTCAATCAATAGTCAACGAAGGACAAGGACAGGAAACTTTGGAGCAGCGTGACTTCCGTTACTCTACATTCATAACAGATGATTGACAGGTGGGTCTTGGGGTCATGATGATGATGGTTCAACAGACATTGCTACTGAGTCACTGAGGTAATGATGTGGAAAGACCAAGGGACAGGTTGATCGAATACACTCACTCCGGGATCTATTAATACAGTCTGGGTCCTGGTCGATACTGGACTCTCTACCCAAGTCATGCAGAGAGAGGAGCACTGAGTTCTTCTGTGATCAGCTGGATGTGTATGGGACCCACGGGAACATGGACTACGGCTCTGTCCATCGTATTGAGGATCAATAAAACTGACCTCAGCGCAGTGGTGTCTGGGGACTTTGAATGGGTTTTACTGTCTAAAGACTGACCCTGGAACAACCCAGCCCATTCTATGCTAAATGACTGACACAATTTGATTCTGGTTTTGTTCAGCTATTTTTCAGACTATTCCTTTGCAGTTTTACGTCTCATGGGGGTCCTAGATGACCACAAAACCACCACTGTTTTCCATCCATCTAAATAAGGAAAGGTATTTTAAAAAGGAGTTTTGGTATTCCATCCATAAGCAGCCATTTGCAATTAACTGAAATCATACAAACTCCTTACTACTACAGCTGTGGTTAGGTAGTGGAAATATTTCATTGAGATGAGAGTAGTAAGTCAAACAAGCTAGATACTATTTCCATCTGTGATAACTGTGGTGAATTTCCCTGTACCTGTCTAGCCCTGGGCAGAACGCCTGCCCTACTTCCTCCAGCATGTCTCTTGAGGTACCAGGAAGGGGTTAACCCTTCCCAGCGTCCTCAGCGTGCAGTTGGATTACTCAGTTCCCTGCTGCTGCCTGACAGAGTGTTGGTTCTGAGGCGACCAGAGCCAGTGGTTTATAAATAGAGACAGAATGGGGGTTCAAAGCCACGCTGTGTCATTATGGCTTTGTGTGGCATCGCGTGAAAGGAAAAAACAGCTTTTGAAAGAAAAACCAGAAAAAACCCTAAATAAAGTCATATTACAATAATTTCCTTTCCAATACAGCCCCCTCTGTTCTCTCTCGCAGTCCTCTTCCCTCTCTCTCTCTCTTTCACTGTCTCAGTTCTCTTCTCTCTTCCCTCTCCCTCTGTCTCTGTCCTCTTTCCTCTCTCTCCCCCTGACAACAGTTGTTGGAGTTGGACCGTGTGTGGACGCAGAACAGTTGACTGGGTTAATTTATAACTTGGCCTCCGGAATTTGCATGGCCATGGATACAAGGTGTTCCCATCCAGAGCCGGGACTGAGTGATTCCAAAACAGCATTCCTTCATAGCCTTTGGACCGACTAAACGATTAACAGCAGTTGAATCCTCATTGACAGTTGAACAGGCAGCGGGGTTACCTATAGGCATAAAGGCATATAATCCACACGGTGTTGTGTACCTGCATGAATATTCTTGGAGACAGTTGAGCGATCCTCATAGATATAGTCCCCCAGCTATGAGTCATTCTGACACAATGACTAGACTCTCAACTCCCCCTCACTGGCGATCCAGACACGCTCCGATACTGAGAGCCACTGTCAAAAGTCACAGCTAATGAGGTGCTGCTGGAGTTGACTGTCTGAGGGAATGAACATGGCAGGGAGATAGGAGAAAGAGTGTGTGTGTGTGTACTGCATATGCAGGTTAGCGTTTTTCTTGTTCTGGAGGCAGCTCTCCAGAGTGGTCACTAGCTAGCACAGCCAGAAAAGTAATACAATCAGACTTCAACCCTAACCCTAAACACACTGCTAACCCTAATGCATAGCCCTAACATTAAATTAAGACCAAAAAGTCTTTTTTTTGTTTTCATAAATGTTTACAATATAGCCACTTTTGACTTTGCAGCTGGTCTATCTCGGGGAAATCGCTCAGTTCTGCCTCCAGGACAAGACTCACGTCAATTAACATCAACCTGCACTGTGCATATGTGCATGCTTTTGTGTGTGTGTGTGTGTGTGTGTGTGAAAAATCTATGATAATGAAATCATACGTCATGTTCCGATCATCTCACTCCAAGCTGTGATCAATATTTCCAGAAGTGCAAACGGTCATATCCCTTGTATCAAGAGGATGCTCTCCTGAGAGAATGCTGGGGTCAGCGATGGAAGCATGCGTTGCTCTCAGATATGTACTCAATGTATCCTCGGAGGAATCTGTTTTATCGGTTGTTCAAATAAGCTTCAAGAAAAACACTAGTGGTGGTTTTATCGTACCGCACACACCGCCTGTTATGGTGTGTAGCTACCGGGATAATGTTGTTGCGGGACTATAATGATGATGTCTCTCTGGTTTCCCTGCCCGTCATGACAAGACACACAGTGCATATCAAGTGGGATAAAATGAGTAAATTCAGAGATAAATGGCCAGATCTGATCTTGTAGACAGACAGACAGCCGGGCAGGAAGACGAACGGACAGGCAGGCAAGTAGATACAGACAGATGGGCAGCCAGGCAGACAGACAGAGATAGTGATAGATTGTTAATTGAGACAGATGTCTAGTTGACACAGTACTGTCTGACATTGCTTTTTGTTTTTACTGAAAAGCCAACACAGAGTAGTTGATGGTGCAGCCTCAGCACATTTTATTCCATATGGTTTCACATTGGTGGTTTCCGATTCCTGAATATTTCATGTGAAAAGGGGGTGTGTCCATGTGCACCGCAGCTGAAAAGGGCGTGAGAGTAGTAGCCATACTCTTTGGCAATGAGTATGAAGTATCACACTGGAATAGGAGAAAATGTGCCAATGGTTTAAAATGGGATATAACTTGATTGTTTACCTCGACTAGTGTGGGGCTAGATTGACAAATTGACCGAATATTAGCTAATGAGTTATGATCATCACAAGGATGCTCACAACAGGGAAATACATATGGCCATCTGGTGTGTGAATCGACGGGTGACTCCTGTATCGTGCTTTCCCCTCTAGCACAGATTTTTGTTATATTTTCCAGACAGCCTTCAGCGTGAGGAAGGCTGAAAATAAAACGACTTTGTTTTTACACGACTGTAGAACATTCATTGATGCCGCTCAAGGGACGTCTTTGAAGAGTGCGCGGTCCCCATGGTATTATTACCGATAATTAATGGCCGATCAATAAAATGATCCTATTCAGGGATACCTTCTATTCAGAAGTCGAACATAAATTACACAATAGCTTGAATAAAACAGCTCTCGCACAAGGCTACGGATTTATAGAAATCACAATAGACCATAGCCATAAGAATGTGTGTTCTGTTGAAGAGTTGATATGCGTTATGAGGAAAAGCTAGGCAAGGGCTTTAATATGTAGCGGAAACGGTGTGCATGAGTGATCATAAATCGATCCTATTTCGAAATGTCGTGGGGAACGAAAGCAAGGAGCATACTGGGGCCCTTTGTCCACACTGCCTGCATAACGGGCTAATAACATGTATCCATTTGTGATGCCGGTGTTAACAAAATGCGTTTTGTGTCACTCTCATTAGTAGAATAACAGTGTTAGGCTATTCGACCTACAAACCCCTTCTCATTTCTCCTTTTCAAGCACAAAGCATCTAAACCAGGACCAAGCATGGATAAAAACATCGATTTTGATAGGCTATAATAAAACGATAGACCAAAATAATATTAACTCTGTACAATAGTATTTATATCCTAATTAATTACACCAATCATTTTATGAATTGCATAAATAGCAACTTTTACTATGCAATGAAGAACAGATATAGAATAAGGGAATAGTTTACCACATCGGTAATACAAATCTAACTGAAAATCAACCACAAAACATGCATTATATCACAATCTCAGACGTCTGGCAATATGATTCAGACTACACATGGTGTGTTCCACGACACCGAAACCTTACCGGGGAATAGCGGTCCTCGAGTCGGAATGTTTTACGGGGTTACAGAGACAGGGATGCTGTGGCTCTTCGAGTCGCCCTCCTCACGACAAGCGTCTTTCCTCTTTCGGAAGCACGTTTAGGTACAGACGGTCTGATTAGGGCTGCTACTCAGCCGTTTGTACTGACCCGGGACAAGGAAGCGATGAATACCACGACTGTGATTCGGTAATGGCTGTCTATTCCCCTCCTTCCCTCTCCCTCCTTTTCTCCCGTTCTTTCCTGTCTCTACAACCCCCACCTCGCTCTCTACCCCTCACTCTCGCTCTACTGACCTCATCAACGGGTAGGCTATATCAAGGGTTTAACATTTAACCCATAGCTATTGGAGAGGAGATGGTAAGTGTCGCGAAAATGGAATTTCGGTGTGTTCTAACTTCAACTACACTATTCGTTCACGGCCAACTGGCACGACGCACGCAATTTTTTGGGGGGGAAGAAAGAGGCGTTTACTTTCGGCATATTTGTGGATGCAAAGCAACCACGAAATAGCTGTGTTTAGCTACTGCTTTTGCAACAGGTCTTTCTTTGTCTTTGCATGTGATCATATTAATCCTCAATCCTTAGATCTATCACAACTGTTTCTCCTGACCCCTCCTCCAATACTTATTTATGCAACTAAATAACTATACATTGTCAGTCTTTTTTACGACCCTCCCAGTCCAGCTTGTCCGGTCGGGAGAAGAGCTTGCAAGAATGGTCCTCCCTGTATAACCATTGGCCACGATATACACGGACCCTCCCTCCCTCCCTCCGCGGAGCAGTCAGAGACGGAATGCTGTCCAACAGTTCAGGAAGAACTAAGCTCGCTGCTGATGCTTTAATCAAACAATGGCTAAAGCCAATTCTGTGGGACTGGCCAAATGAAAAGCAGTGCAATTTTGCAACTTAGACCGGAGACTTGCTTCAGAAGATAAAAGGTCGCATAACGTTTGGCTGTAATATGTAACAGGCTGCTTAACTTAACTGACATAATAAAACAATCTCCGTTAAAATCCCATTTGTTAATCAAAATAAGGGAAGACCGCATTTCTGTAATTGACAATGAATCAGGTCAACTGCAAGGCAACAAAGCAGCACAATAGGCCTATAGTTTCGTAAAAGAAAATGCAGTGCCCAGACAGGCCAAAATCCCCTTAACAAAACACTTGATTAAAACCTTGTGATGACTAGCCTCGACCACATACTGTTTGTTGCCTTTTCACCTTGTCCCACGGCCTAGATACAATGTCACCACCAGACTCTGTAATGAATCAGAAAAGTAACGTGCAACCCTTTGGCGGGAGTCAGGCCATGAGGCAATCTTTTGGAACTTCTGAAAAATCCAGCTCGTACCAGCGCTCCTCCCTCCACACACTTCATCAAAACGGTTTATCGGCTATATTGTGACAGTATTGGTATCTCTTCATTTTTGTAAATAACCCTTGTGATTAAGGCAGAGGCTAAACTCACTCCATAATACTTCATTCTCCACTCTATATTAGCAAGTAATAAACCCTTTATTTGTGTTGACACTAAACGCGATGGACATCACAAACTTTTGTCAAACATTGTAACCGAAGCCTATTTACTTCAAATATGATTTGACACGATTAGGTAGATGGGAGAGTGTGTAGTACTTACTTGGCTCTTGACGCCACCTTGTGGTGACATGGAGGATCTCATAATCTTATTTGGGCTGGTGAAACGCTTGCTAATTTAATTGGGATTTCAGAGTACATTCATTCATATTTGAATTTCATTAGGAGAAACTGATCAACTAATCCGTCAACTCTGATATTTAACTGAATTAGGTGACAGGGTTTAGAGTTAAGTGGGGTTCAGATATCATCAACCCCGCACTTCCAAGCAAGGCTGGTTTATAAGGATATTTCTGTCATTTCTGCAATTCTCAGATGTTTAGTTTTTTCAAGGATATTAATCATGCTGGTTATATCGTTTGTAGTACTTCAACTGTAGCTATTTTTGTCCTAAAACAAGTAGGCTAATTTTAAATCATTTCATTTTTCTAACAAATACATTCACGCTCAAAACAAATGGTCTTGTATTATGTAGTTAGTATGGTATTACAAATGGAATAAAGTCTGTAGTATTCAATACATTCAAAACCAAGATCACAAATACAGTGAACAAACTTAAACCTGAGTGCACATATCATAAATCACCTTCACATTTCTGTCCCTTTCTTCCAGTCATCTCTCCCTACACTACCTAAAAAAGGAGAAAGAGAAAGTCACACAAGGTTCATGGTCAATAACATTTATTTGCAAACTTGCAAAGGGTTGGACACAAACAATAAAGAGATATCTGAAAAACAATTATTATGCACAAGTTGGGGGGGACACCTTGTGGTCAACAAGGTCAAATTGGGTCAAGGCCTGTCATCAGCCTGAGCGCCGGTGTGGTGCGCTGGGGTCTGGTAGGTGCCCTCCTTCACCATCTTGTCCCGCTGCTTACGGATCTCATACAGCCTCTTGTGCTACAGACAGACAGAGAGAGCAAGCCACTTCAGACACTTATTTGTGAGAGAGGCTGTCAAACGTTTGGGGGTGGGGGGTGGGGGGGGGTGCATGCTCAGAACTTCTTAAGGAGGTATCGGTGTGTTTTTTCAGCTCATTGCTGATCAAAACCACATTTCTCTTCATTCATCAACTCAATTTATTTTTAACAACAACAAAAAACTCTCAAAACAAAAGCATTTCCTATAGTCTTGACGCACTTAATTTGGTAATCAACACCAAAGATTCCCCCTTCTCCAACAACAGGTAGAGCTGGAAAGGATGGACTGGGGGTGTGAACGTTTTAAAAAGGTCAAATGTTTCAACGAAATTGGGATCCTTAACGTTAAGAAAAATCCTTGGCCGAAAAACTGTTTTTTTTTTGTTAAAGTCAATGCAGAACAGCATAAATGGTAAATTTACGCAAAAATAAGAACGTTGAAGCGCGATGCTCAACTTCTCCACTGTTTTGGTGCCCGGTCTACAACGCTGTAAACCGCATGAAGCAAACCAGTGCACGAGCAGATACTTTATATGTTGCATCTCGCTCATCTCAACATCCTACATTGATGAAATGCCATACTTTACTGAAGTTGCGAGACATTGCATGCCAAGAATTGCGAGATACAGCTTTCCATTGCTAGATGCCAATAGATTGGCCTAGTGCACAGTTCTGACTGTCTGCCGACCTGCCTATACTGTGCTCTCCCCTCTCTCTCCGTCCCTTGCTAGCTCGCCATGACAGATGCGAGTGTAGGGCCGTCCCCGACTAAAAAAAAAATCTGTTTGATTGGTCGAAAAAAATTAAAATGTGTATTTTTTCCATATATACAGAGCATTCAGACCTCTTGAATTTTTCCACACTTTATGTTACAGCCTTAGTCTAAAATTGATTAGTTTTTTTCTCCTCATTAATCTACACACAACCCCACAATGACAAAGCAAAAATAGGTTTAAAGGCATTTTTGTAAATGTAAAAATAAATGTTTACTGAAATATCACATTTACATAAGTATTCAGACCCTTTACTGAGTACATTGCTGTAGGACCTTTGGCAGCGACTACAGCCTCAAGTCTTCTTGGGTATGACACAACAAGCTTGGCACACCTGTATTTGGGGAGTTTCTCCCATTCGTCTCTGCAGATCATCTCAAGCTCTGTCAGGTTGGATGGGGAGCGTCGCTGCACAGATATTTTCAGGTCTCTCCAGAGATGTTCGATTGGGTTCAAGTCCGGGCTCTGGCTGGGCCACTCAAGAACAGGCAAGGGCTGTTTTCTTGTCTCCTAACTTTGCTGCTACGTCCGCCGCATTGTCCTCAACACCAATATGCTGGTTAACTTTGCTATTACGCACATAGCAACATGGTCTAGGAAAAGGTGCGAATTCAACAGTGCATTGATGTTTCAGAACCGCGGACAGTGACCGCTATGAAACGCATTTGTTCTAAAATAATATAATTTTTATTAGTGTTGCACCATTGTCCTTAACCATATACAACTTCAGTAGCACATACCTTAGAGTGATGGACTGTGCCATCCCCACGGCCTCCACAATGGATTAGTCCACTCAGACAGATGTCTTGTACACCATATTTTTTTATTGCTTTTGCTACTGCTTGACTAAAGAAATCTCAGGCGACCAACAGCCTATCGACCAAACAATCGACCAGTTGACTAAATGGGGTCAGCCCTATGCAAGTGTTTGTGTTCTCGGAAGTACGGCAACTAATCAGTCTCCTCCAAAAATACAGAATCTTAGGAGTCGATTCCGCTAGGAATATTGACACTGCAAGGAGTCGAGGAATCAATTATTTTAGAGTCGACTCTCCACTACTACGTCATCGTCGTTAACAGTTGGAAAAATGGCAGAGAAAGGCAAGCGACAGCATCAGTCCCGTATGGCAATACTTTGAGAATTTAAATGAGAAGGAATTGCAAACTTTCCAAGGTGGAATTGAAGTACAAAAATGGTAGTTCAGGTGCAATGCTTAAACATCTGAAAGGGACGCACCATGAGACCCAGACAGTTGCTGTCAACAGCGCAGCTGCATTATGAATTCACGTGACATTTTAAGCTTTTTTCCTATCGTTTTAATGTACATTTAAACATACATTTTCCATTTGTCACATCCCTAGGATGAACACCCATGTAGGAGGACAAGCAGTTATTTTTTATCAGACATGGATATCAACGGACAACTCCTCAACAGGTCTTGGTTGATGAAATCACAAGTGTTTATTGGGAAAGGACAAGAACATCACACACAAAATCAATCTTCACAATTCACACACACTTCAGCTCAGATATCCTACACTCACCGTCTTCTCTCTGTGCATGCACTCATAGAAGTCCTCAAACTCGAGCTTGCATTCCTTCTTGGCACGGGTCTGACCAATGCCATCCGCACACTCGATCCACTCCTTCTCAAAGGCGTGGCAGCGGGGTGCCCGTTTATATGGCTGCTCTCCACCCTGGATCAACATCCATTTGTCTAGGTTGATGCCCAACTTCCCCTGGAGGTCGATGAACGGCATGATGCTGCAGGAGGGGGGAAGAGAGAAGAGCAAGAGTGATGCTAAAGGTTTCTGATTAGAAAGGGGTCTTTCTGTGGCATCGTGGTTTTGGAAAGGGGTCTTTCTGTGGCATCGTGGTTTTGGAAAGGGGTCTTTCTGTGGCATCATGGTTTTGGCAATGCAAGTGTTTTCCTTAAGAGTCATTGCAGCCATAATAACAAAGGGTGCATTCACTAACGTTAGGAACCAAGTGGAAGCAAACAGATTTTGTAGGGTGTTCATCAATAAAATTTATTTACTCAAGGTTTATACAAATATGTCCATTCAATCAGAAAAACAGCAGTCCAAACCCCATGTCTCTACCATATATGGTTCAAAAGTTAGGACTATTTACTCTGAGAATTTAGCATGTTTAGAGTGACTGTAACGCCATCACAGTGGTCACTTCACCAATAAGGCCCGAGGGGGTGTGGTATATGGCCAATATACCACTGCTAAGGGCTGTTCTTACCCACGATGCAACACGGAGTGCCTGGATACAGCCCTTAGCCGTGGTATATTGGCCATATACCACCAACCCCCGAGGTGCCTTATTGCTATTATAAACTGGTTACCAATGTAATTCCAGCAGTAAAAATAAATGTTTCATTATACCCGTGGTATACAGTCTGATATGCCACAGCTGTCCACCCAGTTTATAATGCTCAACACAACTCTGTCAATATAACACGGTGACGCTGCTCAAGCTGACAAGCTTACTAGTGGCTGCAGGTTTGTGAATGAATACATGGGCTATTTCTAAATTAAATTAGCTGAATACAAAACTAAATAAGGACTAGATATATTTATTTACAAGGCTAACAGACTGAATTTCAATATCCACCCTCTGCGAAGACAATCTGTTCTTGTTATCATTGTGTATTTGACTCTTTCTATTTAAATTGCCATAGAAATAGCCCCTCAATGTAGATTATTCCCAGTTATAGGCAATAAAAGACAAGGACCTGGAGATGAAAATTACTAAGGTATCAAGTTGATTTTGATTGGTCCAACCAGCGGAAACACCTCCAAATGGTACCACCTCACAACACCAAATATGGAAGAGACAAATATGCGCTGCGAAGCCTAAACGGTCAATATTTTTTAGTTGTTTTTGCTACTGCTCGACTAAAGAAATCTCGGTCGACCAACCGCCTATCAACCAAACAATCGACCAGTCGACTAAATGGGGTCAGCCCTATGCAAGTGTTTGTGTTCTCGGAAGTACGGCAACTAATCAGTCTCCTCCAAAAATACAGAATCTTAGGAGTCGATTGCACTAGGAATATTGACACTGCAAGGAGTCGAGGAATCAATTATTTTAGAGTCGACTCTCCACTACTACGTCATCGTCGTTAACAGTTGGAAAAATGGCAGAGAAAGGCAAGCGACAGCATCAGTCCCGTATGGCAATACTTTGAGAATTTAAATGAGAAGGAATTGCAAAATGGTCACAGCAAAATAATGTTCATATTTCCTCAACACTGTCAAGTACAAATATATTAAGGTTATAATATTGTAGAGAACAATATAATGATTAATTATGTTATTTATAATGACATAGGACAAAGAAAACGACGTTGTGACATTCATTTCGTAGCACCCTCTTGAATTGCCCCATTTTTCACTACATTGTATGCAACAGAATTTGTCCAATAAAAACTGGTTTTAGTTGGAAAACTTGAGTAAAAGGTTGCAGTTGCTTCTTCTATGAGGTTTAACGGCGGTTGACATGCAATTTGTTGTATTTACCGCCACCTACTAGAGTATAACTCCCTTATACTTTACTTGAAAAATAATAATGTATTAAATACCCTACCATCTAACACTACACTCATTAATTTCAAAGTTATATCAAATTAAATTAACACCCCCCTACTCCACTAATTAAATTTATTTATTCCTACCTCATGCCATCACCACTTAACACATCCTGTAACTCTTCTGCTGTCAAGTCTCACACACCCAAATACCTCTGCAGCTGCCACCAGAACCTCCAATTTCAGAGACTTCCGATCCATCCCTGCAGTACAGTTGATAACCATTGCTATAAATGCTAAAAATCCAATCTTACTGAAACTTATTTCACTTTTTGGCCTCTCCCTCTGTAGTGGTATATCTCTACTACTCTCACCACTCCTCCCCCTTAACCCATCTTCCTCTACTTTCTTCACTGCATATGACAACTTCTGCTCTACTCTAACCCTGGAAACCTCAACCTTTTGCAACTGTTTGTGTTAGAGGTGGATGAAATCTCTGACATTTTTCAGAGAGCCCTCTAGCTGTAAATTATTGTTCATACAACTGAAGGCATCAATATGAATTCCGGTCCAATAGCTAACGTTACATGTTCAATAAAATTACCTAGCAAACGTTACTAACTCTCGAGAAGGGGCCACATACACAGCCATAGGAGCTAGCATTAGAGTAATACATTAATGGGCAAATTAGCTACTATAAAATGTCTAGCCTAGGACAGTTGTTTCAAACATGATAGTTAGCTACTGTAGCTAGTTAACGTTACAGTTTGCCAACCTTAGCTAGTTAGCCAACTAATGTTAGTCATCGCAACGTTGCAATTAGACATTCATACAAGCCTATTATCTAACGTTAGCTAGTATTATTAACGTTAGTTCTAGCTATTGGTAGCTAGCAATATTTAGCAGCCATGGGATGCAATTATTGCACTCGACTTCATTGCCTAGCTAATTGTTGAGCTTGCTAGCTAACTATTGATAAACAGACAAACTGACTAAAGTCAGCTACTGACTAACAGGCCCCTCGCGCTGTGTGTTGTGACTCACTAAACTGTTTCTCCGCATTGTTGAAGTGCAAAAATAAGCCATGTTTGAATAGTTAAACTACTGTATTGTCAAAAGGTATATAAATATGGTGTAACTGTCATTATTTACCGCGTTTTGTTGAAGTCACTTTAACCTTCTGTGTGGGTCCCCGTTACTTTACGGTAGAGTGAGCCTAAGCCTGAAATCAGGTGGTCGCTTGGAAACCCAGCCTATATTTACGACACTACTGTAAAGAACCTAGGGGTCAAACTGGGCGATGTTGAGGAAGCAAATCAAATGTTTCGTTTATTAAGCCACCAGACGACTTCGTGATAAATTATATCAAATATGTTATAGACTACAAAATTGTAAGAACAGATCATGCTGGAGTCAGATGTTAAAATGTGTAATTTAGCTTATTAAACAAAACTGTGTAGTTCCAGTTGTTAGTTACACCACTACAGGGCAAAAAAAAAGTAATTAACTACTGAACATTTTAATTTAGTTTACTACCACGAAGCTACTGCAAAACATAGTTAAATGACTAGTTAAATTACTGCGCCTTCAGAAAATATTCATACCCTTTGACTTATTCCACACCGTGTTACAACCTGAATTTGAAGTGGATTAATTGATTTCTCACCCATCTGCACACAATACCCATAATGAGTGAAAACATGTTTTTAGAAATGTTTGCACATTTATTGAAAATGAAATAGAAATTTACATTAGTCACGCCCAAGTCAATACTTTTGTAGAAGCACCTTTGGTGGTCTATTACAGCTTTGAGTTGTCTTGGGTATGTTGTATCAGCTTTGCACATCTGGATTTGTGGATTTTTTCCCCATTCATCCTTGCTGATTTTCTCAAGATTTGTTACATTTTATGGGGAGTGGCAGTGAACAGCAATCTTCAAGTCTTTCCACAAATTTTCAATGGGATTCAAGTCTGTGCTTTGGCTGGGCCACTCAAGGACTATCACATTGTTGTTCTGAAGCCATTCCAGCATTGCTTTGACTGTATGCTCTGGGTCATTGTCCTATTGGAACGTAAATCTTCGCCCTCGTCTTAGGTCGTTTGCACTCCGAAGCAGGTTCTCATCAAGGATTTGCCTTTATTTGGCTCCATTCATTGTTCCCTCCAGCCTTACCAGTCGTCCCTGTCCCTGCCACTGAAAAGCATTCCCATAGCATGATGCTGCCACCCTCATGTTTCACCGTGGGGATGGTGTTAAAGAGACAATGAGATTGGAGCGGCGGTCGCATCTACACTTCGGTCCGCAGGTAGTACAACTTTTCATTACATTTTCATTACATTTCATTATAATACAACGGTTTGATTTGTCTAATCTTAGCAATTTCTTCTTAGCTAGCTACATAGCCGTCTTTGTATCAAAGATAATTGCGTAATTATCGTATTTCGTCGTCCTAACGTAGTCTACACTGCTATCTGCCCAGCAGCTAGCTAACGTCCACTAGCACTGTAGAAACTATTACACTCAACTGAACGACTCGATTAGTGTAGTGTTAGCTAGCTACATAGTTGTCTTTGCTGTCTTCGTATCCAAGATAATTGTGTAGTTTAGAGTGTGTAGACTTAGAGTGATTATCTTAATTTACAGAGGTTAGCTAGCCAGCTATTTGTCGTCCTTAACGTAGGAGATACTGCGAGCTAGCTAGCCAACAGCTAGCCAACGTCTACCGAATTGAACCTCAACAACCCGGTCAACATTCCGCTTCGCTCCACAGGTAGTATCACATTTTCATTTCACTTCATTACAGTACAACGGTTTGATTTGTTTGATCGTAGCTAGCTAGCTACATAGCCGTCTTTGTATCTAAGACAATTGTGTAGTCTAGAGCGATTTTCTAGGTTAGCTAGCCAGCTATTGTCGTTCTTTTAACGTAACGTTACGTAATCAACACTGCTAGCTAGCCAGCTAGCCACCGAATAGCAGCACTGTAGAAACTATTACACTCGACGGAACGACTTGATTAGTGTAGTGTCAACAATGCAGCCACTCCCAGCTAGCCTACTCCAGCAGTACTGTATCATTTCAATCATTTTAGTCAATAAGATTTTTGCTACGTAAGCTTAACTTTCTGAACATTAGAGACGTGTAGTCCACTTGTCATTCCAATCTCCTTTGCATTAGCGTAGCCTCTTCTGTAGCCTGTCAACTATGTGTCTATCTATCCCTGTTCTCTCCTCTCTGCACAGACCATACAAACGATCCACACCCGCGTGGCCACGGCCACCCTAATCTGGTGGTCCCAGCGCGCAAACCCACGTGGAGTTCCAGGTCTCCGGTAGCCTCTGGAACTGCCGATCAGCGGCCAACAAGGCAGAGTTCATCTCAGCCTATGCCTCCCTCCAGTCCCTCGACTTCTTGGCACTGATGGAAACATGGATCACCACAGATAACACTGCTACTCCTACTGCTCTCTCTTCGTCCGCCCACGTGTTCTCGCACACCCCGAGAGCTTCTGGTCAGCGGGGTGGTGGCACCGGGATCCTCATCTCTCCCAAGTGGTCATTCTCTCTTTCTCCCCTTACCCATCTGTCTATCGCCTCCTTTGAATTCCATGCTGTCACAGTTACCAGCCCTTTCAAGCTTAACATCCTTATTATTTATCGCCCTCCAGGTTCCCTCGGAGAGTTCATCAATGAGCTTGATGCCTTGATAAGCTCCTTTCCTGAGGACGTCACCTCTCACAGTCCTGGGCGACTTTAACCTCCCCACGTCTACCTTTGACTCATTCCTCTCTGCCTCCTTCTTTCCACTCCTCTCCTCTTTTGACCTCACCCTCTCACCTTCCCCCCTACTCACAAGGCAGGCAATACGCTCGACCTCATCTTTACTAGATGCTGTTCTTCCACTAACCTCATTGCAACTCCCCTCCAAGTCTCCGACCACTACCTTGTATCCTTTTCCCTCTCGCTCTCATCCAACACTTCCCACACTGCCCCTACTCGGATGGTATCGCGCCGTCCCAACCTTCGCTCTCTCTCCCCCGCTACTCTCTCCTCTTCCATCCTATCATCTCTTCCCTCTGCTCATACCTTCTCCAACCTATCTCCTGATTCTGCCTCCTCAACCCTCCTCTCTTCCCTTTCTGCATCCTTTGACTCTCTATGTCCCCTATCCTCCAGGCCGGCTCGGTCCTCCCCTCCCGCTCCGTGGCTCGACGACTCACTGCGAGCTCACAGAACAGTGCTCCGGGCAGCCGAGCGGAAATGGAGGAAAACTGACCTGGCATCCTTTCACTCCCTCCTCTCTACATTTTCCTCCTCTGTCTCTGCTGCTAAAGCCACTTTCTACCACTCTAAATTCCAAGCATCTGCCTCTAACCCTAGGAAGCTCTTTGCCACCTTCTCCTCCCTCCTGAATCCTCCTCCCCCTCCCCCCCCCCTCCTCCCTCTCTGCAGATGACTTCGTCAACCATTTTGAAAAGAAGGTCGACGACATCCAATCCTCGTTTGCTAAGTCAAACGACACCGCTGGTTCTGCTCACACTGCCCTACCCTGTGCTCTGACCTCTTTCTCCCCTCTCTCTCCAGATGAAATCTCGCTTCTTGTGACGGCCGGCCGCCCAACAACCTGCCCGCTTGACCCTATCCCCTCCTCTCTTCTCCAGACCATTTCCGGAGACCTTCTCCCTTACCTCACCTCGCTCATCAACTCATCCCTGACCGCTGGCTACGTCCCTTCCGTCTTCAAGAGAGCGAGAGTTGCACCCCTTCTGAAAAAACCTACACTCGATCCCTCCGATGTCAACAACTACAGACCAGTATCCCTTCTTTCTTTTCTCTCCAAAACTCTTGAACGTGCCGTCCTTGGCCAGCTCTCCCGCTATCTCTCTCAGAATGACCTTCTTGATCCAAATCAGTCAGGTTTCAAGACTAGTCATTCAACTGAGACTGCTCTTCTCTGTATCACGGAGGCACTCCGCACTGCTAAAGCTAACTCCCTCTCCTCTGCTCTCATCCTTCTAGACCTATCGGCTGCCTTCGATACTGTGAACCATCAGATCCTCCTCTCCACCCTCTCCGAGTTGGGCATCTCCGGCGCGGCCCACGCTTGGATTGCGTCCTACCTGACAGGTCGCTCCTACCAGGTGGCGTGGCGAGAATCTGTCTCCTCGCCACGCGCTCTCACCACTGGTGTCCCCCAGGGCTCTGTTCTAGGCCCTCTCCTATTCTCGCTATACACCAAGTCACTTGGCTCTGTCATAACCTCACATGGTCTCTCCTATCATTGCTATGCAGACGACACACAATTAACCTTCTCCTTTCCCCTTCTGATGACCAGGTGGCGAAACGCATCTCTGCATGTCTGGCAGACATATCAGTGTGGATGACGGATCACCACCTCAAGCTGAACCTCGGCAAGACGGAGCTGCTCTTCCTCCCGGGGAAGGACTGCCCGTTCCATGATCTCGCCATCACGGTTGACAACTCCATTGTGTCCTCCTCCCAGAGCGCTAAGAACCTTGGCGTGATCCTGGACAACATCCTGTCGTTCTCAACTAACATCAAGGCGGTGGCCCGTTCCTGTAGGTTTATGCTCTACAACATCCGTAGAGTACGACCCTGCCTCACACAGGAAGCGGCGCAGGTCCTAATCCAGGCACTTGTCATCTCCCGTCTGGATTACTGCAACTCGCTGTTGGCTGGGCTCCCTGCCTGTGCCATTAAACCCCTACAACTCATCCAGAACGCCGCAGCCCGTCTGGTGTTCAACCTTCCCAAGTTCTCTCACGTCACCCCGCTCCTCCGCTCTCTCCACTGGCTTCCAGTTGAAGCTCGCATCCGCTACAAGACCATGGTGCTTGCCTACGGAGCTGTGAGGGGAACGTACCTCCAGGCTCTGATCAGGCCCTACACCCAAACAAGGGCACTGCGTTCATCCACCTCTGGCCTGCTCGCCTCCCTACCACTGAGGAAGTACAGTTCCCGCTCAGCCCAGTCAAAACTGTTCGCGGCTCTGGCCCCCCAATGGTGGAACAAACTCCCTCACGACGCCAGGACAGCGGAGTCAATCACCACCTACCGGAGACACCTGAAACCCCACCTCATCAAGGAATACCTAGGATAGGATAAAGTAATCCTTCTCACCCCCCCTTAAATGATTTAGATGCACTATTGTAAAGTGGCTGTTCCACTGATGTCAGAAGGTGAATTCACCAATTTGTAAGTCGCTCTGGATAAGAGCGTCTGCTAAATGACTTAAATGTAATGTAAATGTGTTAGATGGGTGATGAACGATGCCAAAGAGTTACATTTTTGTCTCATCAGACCACAGAATATTTTGCCTTATGATCTCAGTGTCTTTCACATGCCTTTTTGAAAACTCCAGGCATGCTGTCATGTGCCTTTTTCTCAGGAGTTGCTTACGTCTGGCAACTATCACATAAAGTCAGTGGTGGGCCGTCAGGGCCAGCAAGGCCTTCTCTGCTGGCCTAAACATCATCAGAATATGATTTTTTTTAAATATATTTTCCCACAAATATGTATTAAATTATTCCCCAGAGTAAGAGTTACACTCTTCATTTCATAGCATTCCTCTTGGTTGCTTTGCTTCCAGCCCCAGGTTGAGATTTGGGGGCTGGTCTTTATGTTAGATATTTTATCCAATCATATTCAGCCATCATGTGTTGCCAGGGGTCTAAAATCTGCCCTCAGGCCTTCAGAATCAACAGTGTGGGCGCTTGTAGCTTAAAGTGAATGGAAATTAAAATTTAGTGTCAACCAATCAGCTTTAGAGTTGGCTATTGTATGCCTGCTAGCTGGCTCCAGTGTTACACAGGAGCCAGCTAGCAGGCGTAGTGCCTGCACGTCTTTTGATTGGATTACCAATATTGAGAGGCAGGTCCTATATGGGCAGGTCTCAGAACTAGGAAACTGAAATTGATCAACGAATTACTACTAATTCGTTTTTCAACCCACAATGGCGGAAGGAGAAGATATTGATTTGGTCGAGGATATAATTATAACGCCATTCTCAAGACAAACTTTTCAAGAAAAGTTAGACATTGTCAGGAGAGGTAGACGCCGACGCTACAAAGCCGACGCTACAAAGACAGGCTCCGAGAAGCACTGCAAACTGTACTGCTGGGAATGCCTATTATTTGCAAGTGATCAATTTGGTGTTTGGAGCCACACTGGCTTTGCAAACCTGAGTTGTCTAACCAAGGCAGCAACGAGACACCAAAGTACGGCTGGGCACTTACAAACAATGGTGCTTTTGAAAACTTTTGGGGACACCCGAGTGGATCTACAACTCAACGAACAAGCGCGCAGGGCAACGAAGCTGTACAATGAAAAGGTATTGTACTCTTCCCCTGCAATTCTCTGAATAAAAATGTCAATTTCAAGGTGATGCAACGCCTGGTTATACTGCGTTTCTGTCTAAATGTATAGTGTCTAGAGCCATGGCATCATAATGATGGTAATAAGAGGTGGATTAATTCGGGTGGGACTGTGTAGGACTTCACTGAAGGCCCAGGCCCCAGAACCATGGCACGCTACTGCATAAAGTCCAGATTGGTGAAGTACTGTAGAGACGGTAGAGACTTGTCCTTCTGACAGGTTATCCCATTTCAACCAAGGAACCCTGTAGTTCTGTCAGAGGTCATTGGGTTCTTGGTCTTCTCCCTGACCAAAGTCCTTCTTGACCGGTTGCTCAGTTTGGTCGGACGGCCATCTCTAAGCAGAATCTGGGTAGTTCCATATTTTTTTCATTTCCCAATTATGGAAACTGATGTGCTCTTGGAAACTAAAAACACTCTAGAACTTGTTTCATACCCTTCCCCAGATACAGTGCATTTGGAAAGTATTCAGACCCCTTGACCTTTTACACATTTTGTTATGTTACAGCCTTATTCTAAAGTCTATTCAATTGTTTTTTTCACCACATCAATTTACACACAATACTCCATAATGACAAAGCAAAAACAGCTTTTTAGAAATTGTTGCTAATATCTAATATCACATTTACATAATTATTCAGACCCTTTACTCAGTACTTTGTTGAAGCACCTTTGGGAGTGATTAAAGCATCAAATCTTCTTGGGTATGACGCTACAAGCTTGGCACACCTGTATTTGGGGAGTTTCTCCCATTCTTCTCTGCAGATCCTCTCAGGGTCTGTCAGGTTGGATGGGGAGCGCCGCTGCACACCTATTTTCAGGTCTCTCCAGAGATGTTTGATCGGGTTCAAGTCCGGGCTCTCGCTGGGCCACTCAAGGACATTCAGAGACATGTTCCGAAGCCACTCCTGCGTTGTTTTGGCTGTATGCTCCATTCATCTTTGCCTCGATCCTGACTACTCTCCCAGTCCCTGCCACTGAAAAACATCCCCACAGCACGATGCTGCCAACACCGTTTTTTATTTAATTCGGTAAGTAAGTTGAGAACAAATAGCAGCACAAGGAGGAGTATAGAATGCAGTGATGTGTCCTATAAAGAGCATTGGTGGCAAATCTGATGGCCAAATGGTAAAGAACAACTAGCCGCTCGAGAGCACCCTTACCTGCCGATCTATAAATTACATCTCTACGTAATCTAGCATGGGTAGGATGGTCATCTGAATCAGGGTTAGTTTGGCAGCTGTGGTGAAAGAGGAGCGATTATGATAGAGGAAACCAAGTCTGTAGGGATGGTGCAAGGTTTCCTCCAGACGTGGCGCTTGGCATTCAGGCCGAAGAGTTCAATCTTGGTTTCATCAGACGAGAGAATCTTGTTTCTCATGGTCTGAGAGTCTTTAGGTGTCTTTTGGCAAACTCCAAGCATGGCTGCCATGTGCCTTTTACTGATTGGCTTCAGTCTGGCCACTCTACCATAAAGGCCTGATTGGTGGAGTGCTGCAGAGATGGTTGTCCTTCTGGAAGTTTCTCTCTCATATCTCCACAGAGGAACTCTAGAGTGCTGTCAGAGTGACCATCGGGTTCTTGGTCACCTCCCTGACCAGGGTCCTTCACCCCCGATTGCTCAGTTTGGCCGGGCGGCCAGCTCTAGGAAGAGTCTTGGTGGTTCCAAACATTTTCCATTTAAGAATGATGGAGGCCACTGTGTTCTTGGGGAGCTTCAATGCTGCAGACATTTTTTGGTATCCTTCCTCAGATCTGTGCCTCGGCACAATCCTGTCTCAGCGCTCTAAGGACAATTCCTTTGACTTCATGACTTGGTTTTTGCTCTGACATGCACTGTCAACTGTGGGACCTTATATAGATAGGTGTGTGCCATTCCAAATCATGTCCAATCAATTGAATTGACCACAGGTGGACACTAATGAAATTGTAGACACTGTCTCAAGAACGATCAATGGAAACAGGATGCACCTGAGCTCAATTTGGAGTGTCATAGCAAAGGGGTGTGAATACTTACGTGAATGAGATATTTCTGAAAGCACTGTATATGTACACTGAATAAAAATATAAACGCAACATGCAACGATTTCTAAGATTTTACTGAGTTACAGTAAATTGAAATAAATTCATGATTTTTATTCTGTATTCCCACATGACTGGGAATAGAAATGCATTTGTTGGTCACAGATACCTTAAAAGAAAGTAGGGGTATGGATCAGAAAACCAGTCAGTATAGTTGGTGTGACCACCATTTGTCTTATGCAGCGTGACATCTCCTTTGCATAGAGTTAATTGTGGCCCGTGGAATGTTGTCCCACTCATCTTCAATGTGTGTGTGAAGTTGCTGGATATTGGTGGGAAAATAAACACACTGTCGTACACGTCAATCCAGAGCATCCCAAACATGAGGTGATGGCACGACAATGGGCCTCAGGATCTCGTCATGGTATCTCTGTGCATTCAAATTGCCATTGATAAAATGCAATTGTGTTCATGGTCCGTAGATTATGCCTGCCCATACCATGACCCCACCGTCACCATGGGGCACTTTGTTCACAACATTGACATCAGCAAACCGCTTGCCCACACAATGGTATACACGGTACAGTTGAAACCGTGATTCATCTGTGAAGAGCACACTTCTCCAGCGTGCCAGTAGCCACAGAAGGTGAGCATTTGCCCACTGAAGTCGGTTATGACGCCAACTGCAGTCAGGTCAAGACCCTGGTGAGGACAATGAGCACTCAGATGAGCTTCCCGGCAAATTCTTTAGTTGTGCATACCCTTAGCTGTCCAGGTGGCTGGTATCAGACCATCCCCCAGGTGAAGAAGCCGGATGTGGAGGTCCTGGGCTGGCGTGGTTACACGTGTTCTGCGGTTGTGAGGCCGGTTGGACGTACTGCCAAATTCTCTAAAGCGACGTTGGATGCGGCTTATGGTAGAGAAATTAATATTCAATTCTCGGCCAATTACTTTGGTAGACATTCCTGCAGTCAACATGCCAATTGCACGCTCCCTCAAAACTTGAGACCTCTGTGGCATTGTGTTGTGTGACAAAACTGCACATTTTAGAGTGGCCTTTTATTGTCCCCAGCACAAGGTGCACCTGTGTAAATATCATGCTGCTTAATCATCTTCTTGATATGCCACACCTGTCAGGTAGATAGACTACTTTTGCACAAGAGAAATGCTCACTAACAGGGATGTAAACGTTTCTGGGATATTTTATTTCAGCTCATGAAACATGGGACCAACACTTCACATGTTGCATTTATATTTTTGTTCAGTGGAGTTCACTACTCCCCAACACAGACTATGACCATCTATGTATGTTATGCAAAGCTATTTTCTCTCTCTCTATGTGTTTATGTGTGTGTGTGTTCCAATACCCTAAATCCAATATTTCACACACAATAGAACATATAATAATAACACAATATTGTTGCAACAGAAAAATGTGTTTATTTTCCAAATCAAAGTCCACAACCTCTCTCACAGTCCTGTGTGTTTGGCCCCATAAAGGGGCTTCCAAAACAGTGCCAGGAGATACTACACATTTATATACAACACTTTCATATTGCTACTCATATATTTATAACTCTTTTACCCACATGTACTGTATATGTGTCCTTAAGGGTAAATCCTCCCGTCATATTTAGGACGTTTCTGTTTCAATCCGTGGTACATTCATGTGGTTTCTCATAGGCAGAAATAAGCGACAACTGAATAACATCAACCGACCATTTCAAGCACTGCTCAATAGTATGATCCAACCGCATAAAGCTTATTTGAAATGAAACAATGATCCCATATAGAGATTTTGTGATGTCTATAGTAAATGGGGATATCTTAAACAACTGAAACACGTGGTCGGTAAACAGCAAAAACAAGCTCAAGTAAATTATTCTAGAAGAAATAAAAATGGGTTATTATTCCAGAAGAAATAGAAAGGTTTCTGATAATCAACATTTGTCTATGATTTTACAAGTATGTGTGGAAGAAAAGTCAAGACAGTAACTGAAGACAACAAATAGCAACAACAACAAAAAATGAATATTTAGATAAAGTGCACAAGTGCTCATTCATACATTCACTCGATAGTGGGACAAACAAATACAATCACAAGAAGTCCATCCATTCCTTCTACTAATTGTTTTCTACTGAAAATGTATATTAGGTCTTTGTCTTTATAGTCTTCGTGTAGAACGCACACGCATAACTAGAGTGGGTCAGGCAGCTAGCATGTCAGAAAGCCAGTGTGTTCGTCAGTGAGCGTCATCACTGTCTGTAAGGCGGGCAGTCAGTCATTAAGTACTTGTCTATCTTCCACGACATTGACTCTTGTGTAAACCCTACATTGTTCTTCTCTGTGCAGGTGAGATTCAAGTGCAGATCACCTCTAAAGTCATGTCTCTGTACGAACTACTGTAAACTCATACTACACAGCCATAGAAAACTCTTGTTCACGGAGACTCATGCACACAGCAAATCAAACTACTTCTAAATCATTCAATATCATTCAGTTCTAACAAAAAAAAAGAGGAAATCAAGCCAACAAAGTCCAGTACAAATGCCACACTAAAACATCCCTAAAAACATCCTCTTCCATAGTACAAACCCCATCCCCCACAATCCTTCACTCGTTAGTGTGCTTGGTGACCTTTTACCTTGTTTCCTCTTTTTTTTTTTTTTTTTTTGCAGTATTTCTTGTGGAAAATGTGTACCTCTTGTTTCGCTTTTTTTTTCTTTTCTCAAGTAGCCATGGTATTTTTGCACCAAGAAGTAAACAGAGAAATCTCAGAGGTAGAACCCTGCCAATTCTCTGCAAGGAGATCGAGATGTTGAGAGAGGGACAGACAGACACATGTAGACGGGTGTTGTTTGCAGGTATGATGTTTTGTTAACAAAAAAGCAGCAAAATAATTACCCGAAAGCGAAAAAAAAAAAACATTTTGGGTGGGGGTTGTGGAATCTCTGAGAGCTCTCCATCAGTTGGACTCTTAAACATAGAGGATGACATTATCCGGGGGACAGTGCAGTCTGTCGGAGGTGTGAAGGGGTCTGCAGGTGGCCTGGGGTTGAGGGGGCCGGCAGCTCTTGGGATGAGGCGAGTCACAGTCGTCTGACGTCAGCTCGTCGATGTCGTCCGATTGGGTGTCGGACATCTCCAGGTCGCTACGGATGCTCTCGGGCTGGGCCAGAGTGACATCGCGAAGCCCCTCCCTGAGCGATGCCCCTGGCGACAGGCCTAGTGCTGAGCCAAACAGACCCCCGCCCCTTCTGGAGCTGCAGTCCTGAGGCTCCTCCCCGCCTGAGCATGTTGCCATAGCAGCAGGGGGCGTGTTTAGGTCTTCCTCACTGGTCAGGCAGAGGTGGCTGGGTTTGGTCTCGATGTCCACCTGGATCTCCAGGTTAATACAGTCCCTAGGAGAACAACGACGTTTAGATTCACTAGTCAGCATATCACCTGCTGTATCCAGTGTCACCTTGCCTAACATTATAAGTTTAACTCAAAATTGATTTGAAAACATCTGTCGGGAACTAAATCAATGGCTAAAATAAATATTTTTGAACCACTAAGGGCTGCCTGCATACCACACAGACTAAAGACAAGTCAGACGCAAGAGAGATTCGAGGAAATTGAGCCGTTGCATCAGAGACAACAACAACATGAGTCCGACAGAAACAGAATGAGACTAGATGTCAAATCAAGGAGGAGGAGTAGATTTTTTCAAAATCGTGTGTGTGTAAGAGAGAGGGATATTGTGACAATCACCTGTCAGGGAGTGTGTAGGAGGAGATAATGGAGCCTGCCATGCCCCGGGTGCTGGCACAGTCACTACCCGCTCCCAGACTACCTGTCTCTCTCTGGGCACTGTCCTTCCCCAACTCCCCTCCCTGGAGCTCCAACCTGGAACAACACAAAACATGGTAATTATTACATGGTTATACCAACAACAGTTATTACAGCGTTCAACATACGCCACATTCCATTTACTCAGCAAAAACATTCACAGCAGTGGTTATCATTCTGAAACGGACAACAAAAACTGTACTTAGTTTGTTTAAGGCTTACTTAGCCCCTATTTATACTGTGTCTCTGCTTACAATGCACAACATTCCCCTCCATATGAAGTACAGAACAGGTTCTCATCCCTGCTGGGCTCCCCTCCATACCTGTTGTATTTGCCAGTCCTGGCTCCAAGGGAGCCCCCGGCCAGAGTGTTGAAGTGGGGGTTGTCTCCCAGGACCCCGGGGGCCACAGAGAGGCCCTCACTGGGGGAGGTGGTGCTAAGGCCGCTGGCTGCCCTCTCCAGGCTGCTCTCAGCCAGGCTGGGAGACTTGAGGGCCCGCCACGCATCAGCCACTGGGGGACAATTATTTAAGATTTTTTATTTCATGACTGATGATGATATATATTTCTTGTCTAAATTAACTTGCAGTTCAATTATGTTTTTTAACATAAAAGAGAGACATACATGTAGGCTCGTGTCGTTGTTGTATTTTACAGTATTAGCCCTATTAAGGCAAAAAGGATAGCTCTTTAAGTCTTGCTCACCTGTGATTGGGCCGTCGTCCTCGTCAAAGTCTATCCGCATGCCACGCCCCTTTCCTCGGCTGACGCCACAGCCCCCTCCGCGGCACAGAGAGATGGGCACGACTCCATAGACGTACGCCAACATGATGGGCACGCCAATACCCACACTGACGGCCGCGATCACAGGAGCTGTGACGAATGACAGGGCCACTCCTCCCGTGATGGCCAGGTTCCTCCTGTGGCAATTGATCTTCTTCCCCGCATAATGGGCGTGAATCTATCACAAAATAAAAAAGATAGATAGTAGTGAAGGTGAACGGCAATAGAAGGCTATTGCAGCTGAAATGTCTGTATTTGGGTTTCGGTTTGATTAATATTATAAAGCACTTGGGAGAAGTAGGTCATAGGTTGTGTGAGGGGATTTCTTTCTTTGTTCACATACTTATATTCGTATATTAGTACCACCATCAGAGCTACTTGACCTAGACCTATTACGGATTTACATCTCTGGTTGTGATTGGGTGTGGCAGTTAGCTGAGTACAACTGGTAATAGTCTGAAAGGTATTTTCTACAGCTGGGAAGGCTTAGGGGCCTGGAACAATACAGGGTGTGTGGGTGGGCTATTTTACAGCATTCAAATGGGCTTAAGTTCAAGCTCGCAGTTATACTGTATTGCCACCAGGACGCGGTAAAGAGATAGGTCATTTGACAATTCTATCGAGACTAAATTGTCTCAAAATGATGTCGTTTCCAAAGAACAGTTGTAGCGTCATACCGAAACTAAAGAGGAGCTTATGATTTGAAACCTTATCTATTTTCAGGAATTGTATTTCTCGATTGCTGAAGTACACGCAGGAAACGAAAGTGCCACCACGAAGGGTGAACATCATATTGAAACTAACTCCATTTCTAAGTCCAGCACTGCCACATTTAATTTCTACAATGAATAGCTTTTCTGTTAAATGCCATGAAAAGTAAAATATTTTCATTATTTTCCTTTGAATGTCTCAGTGAGCCACTCCAAATAAGATCCTCTGCTAAATGACTGAGTGTGGGCCAAATAAAGGGGGATTTTCAGTGAGGGGTTGCCCATCTGCCAGTGTTTTTGCCTACCTTGCGCCCCACATAGACGGGGATGCCAATAACCATGGCAGGCACAGCGATACCAGCGATGAGGGTGATGCCCACCGGGGCTCCGATCAGAGTGCCCAGCTGCCACAGGATCTTCTTCTTACGGGTCCACGGCTTCTTTCCCCAGAATGTGCACCCCGACGGACTGAGAGAAAGGAGAGAGAGAGGGATTGATGAAGGGATATGGAGGGAGAGAAAGGAGAGAGAGAGGGATTGATGAAGGGATATGGAGGGAGAGAAAGGAGAGAGAGAGGGATTGATGAAGGGATATGGAGGGAGAGAAAGGAGAGAGAGAGGGATTGATGAAGGGATATGGAGGGAGAGAAAGGAGAGAGAGAGAGGGATTGATGAAGGGATATGGAGGGAGAGAAAGGAGAGAGAGAGGGATTGATGAAGGGATATGGAGGGAGAGAAAGGGGAGAGAGAGGGATTGATGAAGGGATATGGAGGGAGAGAAAGGGAGAGAGAGGGGATTGATGAAGGGATATGGAGGGAGAGAAAGGGAGAGAGAGGGATTGATGAAGGGATATGGAGGGAGAGAAAGGAGAGAGAGAGGGATTGATGAAGGGATATGGAGGGAGAGAAAGGAGAGAGAGAGGGATTGATGAAGGGATATGGAGGGAGAGAAAGGAGAGAGAGAGAGGGATTGATGAAGGGATATGGAGGGAGAGAAAGGGGAGAGAGAGGGATTGATGAAGGGATATGGAGGGAGAGAAAGGAGAGAGAGAGGGATTGATGAAGGGATATGGAGGGAGAGAAAGGAGAGAGAGGGATTGATGAAGGGATATGGAGGGAGAGAAAGGAGAGAGAGAGAGGAGGGAGGAAGGGATTGATGAAGGGATATGGAGGGAGAGAAAGGGGAGAGAGAGGGATTGATGAAGGGATATGGAGGGAGAGAAAGGGGAGAGAGAGGGAGAGATGAAGGGATATGGAGGGAGAGAAAGGGGAGAGAGAGGGATTGATGAAGGGATATGGAGGGAGAGAAAGGGGAGAGAGAGGAGATGAAGGGATATGGAGGGATATGGAGGGAGAGAAAGGGGAGAGAGAGGGATTGATGAAGGGATATGGAGGGAGAGAAAGGGGAGAGAGAGAGGGATTGATGAAGGGATATGGAGGGAGAGAAAGGGGAGAGAGGGATTGATGAAGGGATATGGAGGGAGAGAAAGGGGAGAGAGAGGGATTGATGAAGGGATATGGAGGGAGAGAAAGGGATATGGAGGAGAGAAAGGAGAGGGATTGATGAAGGGATATGGAGGGAGAGAAAGGAGAGAGAGAGAGGGATTGATGAAGGGATATGGAGGGAGAGAAAGGAAAGGGGAGAGAGAGGGATTGATGAAGGGATATGGAGGGAGAGAAAGGAGAGAGAGAGGGATTGATGAAGGGATATGGAGGGAGAGAAAGGAGAGAGAGAGGGGGATTGATGAAGGGATATGGAGGGAGAGAAAGGAGGGATATGGAGAGAGAAAGGGGAGGAAGATATGGAGGGAGAGAAAGGAGAGAGAGGGATGGATTGATGAAGGGATATGGAGGGAGAGAAAGGGGAGAGAGAGGGAGAGATGAAGGGATATGGAGGGAGAGAAAGGAGAGAGAGAGGGATTGATGAAGGGATATGGAGGGAGAGAAAGGGGAGAGAGAGGGATTGATGAAGGGATATGGAGGGAGAGAAAGGAGAGAGAGAGGGATTGATGAAGGGATATGGAGGGAGAGAAAGGGAGAGAGAGGGATTGATGAAGGGATATGGAGGGAGAGAAAGGGGAGAGAGAGGGATTGATGAAGGGATATGGAGGGAGAGAAAGGATTGATGAAGGGATATGGAGGGAGAGAGGGGGAGAGATGATTGATGAAGGGATATGGAGGGAGAGAAAGGGGAGAGAGAGGGATTGATGGAGGAGGGAGGAGGGAGAAAGGGGAGAGAGGGATTGATGAAGGGATATGGAGGGAGAGAAAGGGGAGAGAGAGGGATTGATGAAGGGATATGGAGGGAGAGAAAGGGGAGAGAGAGGGATTGATGAAGGGATATGGAGGGAGAGAAAGGGGAGAGAGAGGGATTGATGAAGGGATATGGAGGGAGAGAAAGGAGAGAGAGGGATTGATGAAGGGATATGGAGGGAGAGAAAGGAGAGAGAGAGGGATTGATGAAGGGATATGGAGGGAGAGAAAGGAGAGAGAGGGATTGATGAAGGGATATGGAGGGAGGATATGGAGGGATTGAGATATGGAAGAGAAAGGAGAGAGAGAGGGGGATTGATGAAGGGATATGGAGGGAGAGAAAGGGGAGAGAGAGGGGATTGATGAAGGGATATGGAGGGAGAGAAAGGAGAGAGAGAGGGATTGATGAAGGGATATGGAGGGAGAGAAAGGGGGAGAGAGAGAAGGGATTGATGAAGGGATATGGAGGGAGAGAAAGGAGAGAGAGAGGGATTGATGAAGGGATATGGAGGGAGAGAAAGGAGAGAGAGAGGGATTGATGAAGGGATATGGAGGGAGAGAAAGGAGAGAGAGAGGGATTGATGAAGGGATATGGAGGGAGAGAAAGGGAGAGAGAGGGATTGATGAAGGGATATGGAGGGAGAGAAAGGAGAGAGAGAGGGATTGATGAAGGGATATGGAGGGAGAGAAAGGAGAGAGAGAGGGATTGATGAAGGGATATGGAGGGAGAGAAAGGGGAGAGAGAGGGATTGATGAAGGGATATGGAGGGAGAGAGAGGGATTGATGAAGGGATATGGAGGGAAAGAAAGGGGAGAGAGAGAACGTAAGAATACGGGGAAAGAATGGAATGTGTAGAAAATAGAGAGAGTGCGAGTGGGGGGGGGGGTTGTGAATTGAGAAAAATAAAGAAAAATGTGTAATGGGTGGGAAACAGATATAAAAAGAAAGGGGGGAGAAATATGGCGAAGAACAAGGGAGGTAGACAGAAGACTGATTAGTTCTGGGCCTATGTTCAGGAAAAACAATCACCACAGCAACAGAGGGGTGGAGGTGATGGAAGGTTGTGTCGTTATGAATTCAGAGCCCTCTGCTAATTGTCTCACAGGATTGAGAAGCACATCACTGCCTGTTATCTACTTTTACAGTATTGCTCATACGATCTAAGACGTGGTAGACGGAATCTGTGGAAATGTTTTGTCATTTTAATGTATGAATATACTTGGTGTCTTCTTATCCAAACAATATAGCCTTTCATTCAGTTATGTTTTGCGTCAGTATTTAAAAAAAAAAAAAATCTTAATTCATTTCATAAAATGTGTAGGTATTTCTTAATTAAAATCAATTCTGAGGGCATTTTTTAAAAGCACCAGTCTAACCCCAGTAATGACAATCATGCTTTAAAATTGGGTGTCATCGTGTAGGCTGGGCGGAGTTCCCACATCCGGTTTTCAGCGGAAAAGGACGCCAGGTTGAATTATCTGCATCCCTGAAAACCGGATGACTCCGGTTGTAGGCAAATCCGCTAAGGGTGGGTAGACCTATACGTATTTTTGGCACATGGAAAGTCATCTACTAGTCCCTTCCATAAATCTGTGTTGACATGCACTGCCATAGTCTTGAGAGTTACCTGAGGTAGTGCAGGTCGGTGATCTCCTTCATGCAGAGCCAGCAGAACTCACAGCCGCACACGGCACAGGTCATGTGGTTACAGCTGCCGTCGTTCATCTTGATTATGTAGGCGCCACATCGTGGGCAGGGCTTGATGTCGTCAGCTAGAGACAAGAGAGAGCGAGTGGGTAAGTTGATTAGTGGGAGTAGGATTCAAGACAACGTTGATCTGAGGTCAGTTTTATGGCTTGCCGTTTGGACATGGGGAGGGTAAGCTGATTCTAGATCTGTGCCTAAAAGGTACTTCTACTTTTACCAGAGACAGAGGAGGATTGGTTTGGAACATTGTGTGCCGATATAGTTATTTTTGACTGCCAACAGCTAGAGTAAGAAACAGGGTGATAAGGGTTCATTCATACCGACTTACTGTTCTGTCCACCGAGACATTTGGAACATGGAAGGAGGTCCGAAAATTGCTTTATGAGAAGAGTGAGATTAATATACAGACATAATAATAACAGTATGAAGAGTAATCAAAGTACCGTGCCCGTGCTCCTGCGTGTAGCTGGGTGAGTGGTTGCTGTGCATGTGCAAGGAGAGTGCCCTCTGCTGGCGGGCCGAGTCACAGGTCTGGTTGGGGTGCCACGCCTGCTTGCAGTGGTAACAGAACTCAGCCAAGCAGCCCTCTCTACAACACACCAGCCGGGGGCAGCTGGCACAGCCCGAAGCGATCACGGCGAACCTGTCACCGGTAGAAAGAGGAAGACATTTGATTTTCAGAAAACCTTTATAGGCACATATTGGCTCATGCGAAATCACTGGAAAAGTGAAAAATACATCACTGGGGGGAGAGGGAGAGAGGGAGAGAGAGAGAGAGAGAGAGAGAGAGAGAGAGAGAGAAGGGAGACAGAGAGAGAAAGAGAGAGAGAGAGAAGGGAGACAGAGAGAGAGAGCAGAGAGAGAGAAGGGAGACAGAGAGAGAGAGAGAAGGGATACAGAGAGAGAGAGAGAGAGAGAGAAGGGATACAGAGAGAGAGAGAGAGAGAGCGAGAAGGGAGACAGAGAGAGAAGAAAGGAGACAGAGAGAGAGAGAGCAGAGAGAGAGAGAGAAGGGAGAGAGAGAGAGAGAGAGAGAGAGAGGAGAGAGAAGGGAGACAGAGAGAGAGAGAAGAGAGAGAGCAGAGAGAGAAGAGAGAGAGAAGGGAGACAGAGAGAGAGAGAGAGAGAGAGAGAGAAGGGAGACAGAGAGAGAGAGAGAGAGAGAGAGAGAGAGAGAGAAGGGAGACAGAGAGAGAGAGAAGGGAGACAGAGAGAGAGAAGGGAGAGAGAAGGAAGAGAGAGAGAGAGAGAGAGAGAGAGGGGAGAGAGAAGGGAGACAGAGAGAGAGAGAGAAGGGAGAGAGAAGGGAGACAGAGAGAGAGAGCAGAGAGAGAGAAGGGAGACAGAGAGAGAGAGCAGAGAGAGAGAGAAGGGAGACAGAGAGAGAGAGCAGAGAGAGAGAGAGAAGGGAGAGAGAAGGGAGACAGAGAGAGATACTGAGTCAGTGGAGAGGACACAACAGCCTTGGAGGAAATTGTGAGTTAAAGAAACTATCAAGCGGTTAAGGTTCAAATTAAATACACTGAAGCTGGACAAATGTTCACAATTAACTGAGAGGTGGAGAGAAAGAGTTAGAAAAAAGAATACGAGAGGAAGGAGAAATAGGCAAAATATGATTTCAGGCTGTCTGGAGTAGCCTCAATGAAGGGCACGAGGGGAGAAAGACCAAGAGCTACTCTTCATAGCATATTATCATAATTGCAGAGTTACATGACACCACACACACACACACATTTCTCAATAAAGTAAATAGGCTTTCACATCACCATAAGAGGAGAGGCAGGGTTTTTATCTTATCTCGGATGTAACAAGATCATCAAGTACTATAAGTATGCAAAGATGAAATGGTATCTAATCTCATATAACACCATTTGTAAGTGACAGTGCTCAAAGACTGAGACTTAAACTGAATTTAATTAGAAAGTGAATTATCTTTCTCATCAGAAAACAATGCTAAAAATGACATATGACCCCTCACACAATTATTGCTTTGAATGTACAGTTGAAGTCAGAAGTTTACATACACTTATGTTGGAGTAATTAAAACTCATTTTTCAACCACTCCACAAATTTCTTGTTATTAACAAACTATAGTTTTGGCAAGTCGGTGAGGACATCTACTTAGTGCATGACAAGCAATTTTTCCAACAATTGTTTACAGACAGATTATTTCATTTATAATTCACTGTATCACAATTCCAGTGGGTCAGAAGCATACAATACACTAAGTTGACTAGTTTGGAAAATTCAGCTTGGAAAATTCCAGAAAATTATGTCATGGCTTTAGAAGCTTCTGATAGGCTAGTTGACATAATTTGAGTCAATTGGAGGTGTAATTGTGGATGTATTTCAAGGCCGACCTTCAAACTCCGTGCCTCTTTGCTTGACATCATGGTTAAATCAAACGAAATCAGCCAAGACTTCAGAAAAAAAATGGTAAACCTCCACAAGTTTGGTTCATCCTCTGGAGTAATTTCCAAACACCTGAAGGTACCATGTTCATCTGTACAAACAATAGTACGCGAGTATAAACACCATGGGACCACGCAGCTGTCATACCGCTCAGGAAGGGGACGCATTCTGTCTCCTAGAGATTAACGTACTTTGGTGCGAAAAGTGCAAATCAATCCCAGAACAACAGCAAAGGACCTTGTGAAGATGCTGGCAGAAACAGGTACAAAAGTATCTATATCCACAGTAAAACAAGTCCTATATCAACAGAACCTGAAAGGCCGCTCAGCAAAGAAGAAGCCACTGCTCCAAAACCGCCATAAAAAAGCTTGACTATGGTTTGCAACTGAACATGGGGACAAATATCGTACTTTTTGGAGAAAGGTCCTTTGGTCTGATGAAACAAAAATAGAACTGTTTGGCCAAAATGACCATCGTTATATTTGGAAGAAAAAGGGGGAGGCTTACAAGCCAAAGAACACCATCCCAACCGTGAAGCACGGGGGTGGCAGCATTATGTTGTGGGGGTGCTTTGCTGCAGGAAGGACTGGTGCACTTCACAAAATAGATGGCGTAATGAGGTAGGATAATTATGTGGATATATTGAAGCAACATCTCAAGACATCAGTCAGGAAGTTGAAGCTTGGTCGCAAATGGGTCTTCCAAATAGACAATGACCCCAAGCGTAAATTGTGGCAAAATGGCTTAAGGACAACAAAGTCAAGGCATTGGAGTGGCCATCACAAACCATGACCTCAATCTTATAGACAATTTGTGGGCAGAACTGAAAAATGTGTGTGCGAGCAAGGAGGCCTACAAACCTGACTCAGTTACACCAGGTCTGTCAGGAGGAATGGGCCAAAATTCACCCAACTTATTGTGGGAAGCTTGTGGAAGGCTACCCGAATCGTTTGAAGCAAGTTCAACAATTTAAAGGCAATGGTACTAAATACTAATTGAGTGTATGTAAACTTCTGACCCACTGGGAATGTGATGAAAGAAATAAAAGCTGAAATAAATCATTCTCTCTACTATTATTCTGACATTTCACATTCTTAAAATAAAGCGGTGATCCTAACTGACCTAAGACACCGCTCTCCTCAAGGCCTCCAGTGTTCCGCTACACAGGCAAACCAGATGTCAAATACCAAAACTGTTGAAATCCTATTCTGTCTCTTTAAAAACCTCAAACGAGGGTAAATGTTAACACCACTATGGTTTTTCCCCTTTAACACAGTTCTTAGCAGCACCTTAAATCCAGTTTGTGCTGGTTTCTTTCCCAATTACTTTGTTTGTTCAAACTGGCAACATGTCTTCAAGCCTGAGCTCAGTGGCTTGTTGCAACAGAGCAGAGACACAAGTTGCCACGGCAGCCTTTTCCCTGTAGGAACATTCCATGTCAACGCAGCATTTTGCTACACCCGCGATAACATCTGCTAAATATGAGTATGTGACCAATAAAATGTGATTTGATTGGTCGGTTCTTCTGCGTTGGAGCACGACCATGACTGACATCACGGCTTTGAGCGGTGAGAATCTGAGAATCTGCTGACAAGCTGCAGGTTTGGAGCAAATGCACTCTGACAGCCACGTCTAAGAATGGCGCAAGCTGTCAATGCTTTTAAATGGTGATACAATGCTTAGTTTTCAACTAGGCTATCATTACAGTACAAATGTAATACACTGTCTGTGGCTCTGTACACACATACACTCAGTCCTGTGAGTGTGTACTTTTTTAAAACTTATTTCACCTTTATTTAACCAGTTGGGCCAGTTGAGAACAAGTTCTCATTTACAACTGAGACCTGGCCAAGATAAAGCAAAGCAGTGCGACAAAAACAACAAGACAGAGTTACACATGGGATAAACAAACATACAGTCAATAACACAGTAGAAAAATCTATACACAGTGTGTGTGTAACAGTATAACTTTTGTCCGTCCCCTCGCCCCGACCTCGAACCAGGGACCATCTGCACACATCAACAACAGTCACCCAGGAAGCATCGTTACCCATCGCTCCACAAAAGCCGCGGCCCTTGCAGAGCAAGGGGAACTTCTACTTCAAGGCCTCCGAGCGAGTGACGTCACCAATTGAAACGCTATTAGCGCGCACCACTGCTAACTAGCTAGCCATTTCACATCGGTTACATGTGCAAATGAAGTAAGATTAGGGAGGTAAAGGCAATAAATAGACCATAGTGACGAAATAATTACAATTTGGCATTAACATTGGAGTGATAGATGTGCAGATAATGATGTGCAAGTAGAGATACTGGTGTGCAAAAGAGCAAAAAAATAACAATATGTGGATGAGGTAGTTGGATGGGTTATTTACAGATGGGCTGTGTACAGATGCAGTGATCGGTAAGTTGCTCTGACAGCTGATGCTTAAAGTAAGTGAGTGAGATATAAGTCTCCAGCTTCAGTGATTTTTGCCATTTGTTCCAGTCATTGGCAGCAGAGAACTGGAAGGAAAGGCGGCCAAAGGAGGTGTTAGCTTTGGGGATGACCAGTGAAATATACCTGCTGGAGCGTGTGCTACGGGTGGGTGTTGCTACGGTGACCAGTGAGCTGAGATAAGGCGGGGCTTTGCCAAGCAAAGACTTATAGATGACCTGGAGCCAGTGAGTATGGCGACGAATATGTAGTGAGGGCCAGGCAACGAGAGCATACAGGTCGCTGTGGTGGGTAGTAATGATCACTTTAAATAAATCCCAACCTCTCCATTACCCCTGGCAACACTGGATACCTCTGTGCCGCATCACTAGTCACCATAGCAACTGACAGCCTGCAGAGCGACCATAGACCTATCGCTGCTCTGATTGGTTGTCTCCCCCAGTCAATCAGTGAGGTCTGATTGGGAACTGACCAATGAGACTAAAGGACAATGAAGCTCAAGACTTCAAATCTTCACAAGAATAATAGATTGAGATGGTGTGTGTGTGTGTGTATATATATATATATATATATATATATATATATATAATATATATATATATAGAATGGAATTGAGAATGCCTCGTAAATTCCAATAAAATTCCAATAAATTCCAATAAAATTATTACATTTGAATTGAAGTAGTAAACAGGATACAGAACTCCAATTCGAAAGGAAATATAATTAAATGCCTAATCTATTCTACAGAGCCTTCAGAAAGTATTCATACCCTTGACTTATTCCACATTTTGTTGTATTACAGCCTGAATGGGAGTCAATTCCCGAAATTCTAAATTGAGCCACACCCTGGTGTGTGCGAGTGTTGGTGTGTGGGTGATCATTCAAGTGAGTTAAGTAGTCTGGGGTTTGTGACTAAGATAAATATATTTTTTAAAGAGAGAAAGAAAGTGAAAGACAAATAAAGAAAGAGCGATTTAGACAGAGGTCCCCGAGACTCCACAGCCAGAGACAATCCAGGCCACTTTACTATGACCAAGGCCACATATTCACACAATGTAGTACCATTATGACATACACAATGTCAAGTGTATGGAATCTGTACTCTTCAAGTAGGTCAATGATGACACGCACACACACACACACACACACACACACACACACACACACACACACACACACACACACACACACACACACACACACACACACACACACACACACACACACACACACACACACACACACACACACACACACACACACACACACACACACACACACACACACACAGTGCCCCTTTGAAAAGCTCCACTCCCGTTAGCCCAAACCACACTGGACCTTTCCTTGGTAGGGCTGTAGAGAGGGAATAGTTGTGTAGTGAGTCATTCTGGTCTTTTTAGAATGTAGGTCATCTATAGTCCAGCCCACTGTCTTGGTCCTTCACCCTCTGTCTGACAGGATTCACATTACCAAACTGGCATGTTTCCTTTGAATATAACCAGCACAGATAACACACATAACCAGCATCTGTGCTTTCCCTCCTACATACACATGCATGCATGTGTTAACCAACACACAAACACAGACATACATACACACACATAAACACTTGCGTGTCGCACACACACACACAAAATAAGCTCCTACCAGTTTATCCGAAATTTCCCCATATCACATTACACAATCAGCCACTGAGCACTGTCCTTCCCCTAGTAACCACATACCACATTCTAACCTACTTAGAGAATTCTAGGCTATAAATCTTTCCTCTCACTTTTGTCACCTCTAAAGCTTGTTATAACACTGGAGGTCATTCCAGTTCACGACTAACGTCCTAAGTCTTTGGATAACTGACAGAACACTGCTTTGAAAGCATGAATCTGCAAACAAACAAAACAAGTTATAGTTTGAGTTAATGGTTAGGGTTTGGTAAAGGTAACGGTTAAGTTCAGGGGTTATAATCACATTTGTGGTCAGAAAGCGCTTTAAGGTACTTCCGCCCCTTCTACCATGGCTAGACAGTGATGGCTCTATAGAGTCGGGGTTAAGGTTCAGGTTCACACTCAGGTTACGATTAAGGTTAAGGCCAGGCAACAACGGAAATGAACTCTTACCCGCAGTCGGGCGCGGGACACCAGCGGCAGTCTGGGTCGGAGGCCAGGCAGCGTCGCAGCAGGAACTCCTCATACTTCCCCAGCAGACCTACGTCATCCAAAATGTCCGCCACCTGATGAGGCGCCAGGCGCTCCGAGCACTCGGGGCAGCTGAGGTGGACGCGGCTCTCGGTGATCTCGATGCGCAGGTACTGGCGCAGGCAGCACAGGCAGGAGCGGTGGCTGCAGCCCAGCAGCTCAGGGAGCTGTTCGGGGGGCTGGGGCACCAGGCACAGGGGGCACTCCAGGAAGTCCGCTGGAGGAGAGGCGCTGGTGGTGGTGGAGCCGGAGGACTGGGGCGGACCCAGGGAGAGCCGACTGGAAGAGAGGGGCTCTGCTGGGGGGGAGGTGGGGGAGGTGGCTGGGTCCTGGGGAGCGTCCGTGGTGATGGTGTTGGTGGCTGGGTTAGGTGTGGGGGTAGAAGGGACTACGGGGGGGACAAGGGGGCTGAGTTGCTGTTGTTGATGGTTTTGGTTGTGGAGCTGGGATAAAGGTGTGGCCGCCCCTGCATTGGCGCTCCGGGAACCCCGTTTGCTGTGGAAGAGGCTGTGGAAGGAGATGCGTCCTTGGCGTTTTCCTGGTGCCCGGCATTTGGGGTTGGGAATGCCGCTCACCGAGGAGTGGGGGGATTCCAAGTCCCTTTCCGATCCCATTTTCCCAGAAAGTGACACACGGAAGCTTCTTTCCTTTTCCGCTCTTATTATAGTCTTATATCACTGTGATGAAGCTTTCCTCACACACACACACACACACACACACACACACACACACACACACACACACACACACACACACACACACACACACACACACACACACACACACACACACACACACACACACACACACACACACACACACACACACACACACACACACACACACACACACACGAGGGTACTTGTCCTTGGGTGAAACCAGAATGGAATGTCACTAATACCCAGTTGGAAACCCCTTTTCCCCTTCCTCTGACAAGAAACAATGGAACACACAAATGGAACTATGAACGAGAAGACAAAAGTGAAAGAAACAAAGTCCCCTTCCTCCCACTGGCGTTCACACCTCTCACACTCAGTTGCTCCAAATCAAGAATGTGAGAAAAATAACAGGTGTGCTTTCATCGAAACAAACATGGGGGTCCAAACTGACAGTAAACTGTAACTGTAAACCACAAAGAGGAGAATGACTACAACAAGAAACGTCAATGTCCCTTCTCAGTAAATGTTTCTCAATTCAAACGAGGAGGGAAAAAAACATGATAGGAACGTTCTAGAATTTAAAGAACAACGTCTTGGAGGTTATTCAAATGTTCTTAAATCCTTCTTGGTGGTTTGCTCCAGTCAGATTTTCTTCTCTAGTCCTTTATTCTCTCTTGTTCTTCTCCTCTTCCCTTCTGTGTGTCTCTCTTTCACTCTCAATCAACCGTCTGTGAGGAGGAAGAAGATAACAGGAAGTTAGCAGTGCAAAGAGCCCAGGGAGCATGCTCAGTATGACACACCTCTCCCTCCTTGCTCGTTCTCTATCACGCTTTTTCGACTTCACAATGAACTCTTGGTGCAGATAGCCAGGAAGAAGAAATTAAATACAGTGCATTCGGAAAGTATTCAGACCCCTTGACTTTTTACACATTTTGTTACGTTATAGCCTTATTCTAAAATGGATTAAATGACTCCCCCCCCCCTCATTAATCAACACACAATACCCCATAATGACAACGCAAAAAAAAGGTTTTTAGACATTTTTGCAAATGTATTTAAAATAAAAAACAGAAATACCTAATTTACATAAGTATTCAGACCCTTTGCTATGAGATTGAGCTCAGGTGCAACCTGTTTCAATTGGTCATCCAAGAGGTGTTTCTACAACTTCACCCTGTGATAAACTCATTTGATTGGACATGATTTGGAAAGGCACACACCTGTCTATATAAGGTCCCACTGTGGACCAAAAACCAAGTCATGAGGTCAAAGGAATTGTCCATAGCATTGAAGGTCCCCAAGAACACAATGACTTCCATCATTCTAAAATGGAAGAAGTTTGGAACCACCAAGATTCTTCCTAGAGATGGATGCAAAACTGAGCAATCGGGGGAGAAGGGCCTTGGTCAGGGAGGTGATCAAGAACCAGATGGTCACTCTAACAGAGCTCCAGAGATCCTCTGTGGAGAAGGGAGAACCTTCCAGAAGGACAAACATCTCTGCAGCACTCTACCACTACTCATTAAAAGGCACATGACATCCTGCTTCGAGTTAGCCAAAAGGCACCTAAAGACTCTCAGACCATGAGAAACAAGATTCACTGGTCTGATCAAATCAAGATTGAGCTCTTTAGCCTGAATGCCAAGCATCACGTCTGGAGGAAACCAGGCACCATCCCTACGGTGAAGCATGGTGGTGGCAGCATCATGCTGTGGGGATGTTATTCAGCGCAGGGACTTGGAGACTAGTCAGGATGGAGGGAACGATGACCGGCGCAAAGTACAGTGAGATCCTTGATGAAAACCTGCTCCAGAGGTGCTCATGACCTCAGACTGGGGCGAAGGTTCACCTTCCAACAAGACAATGACCCTAAGAACACAGCCAAGACAACGCAGGAGTGGCTTCGGGAGAAGTGTGAAGGTCCTTGAGAGGCCCAGCCAGAGCCCGGACTTGAACCCAATCGAACATCTCTGGAGAGACCTGAAAATATCTGTGCAGCGACGCTCCCCATCCAACATGACAGAGCTTGGGAGGATCTGCAGAGAAGAATGAGAGACACTTCCCAAATACAGGTGTGCCAAGCTTGTAGCATCATTCCCAAGAAGGCTCAAGGCTGTAATCACTGCCAAAAGTGCTTCAACAAAGTACTGAGTAAAGAGTCTGAATACTTAAAAGAGTCTGTAAATGTGATATTGCCTTTTTTTATGGGTATTGTGTGTAGATTGATGAGGGGGAAAAAACGATTTAATTTGATTTTAGAATAAGGCTGTAACGTAAAAAAATGTGGAAAAAGTCAAGGGGTCTGAATACTTTCCGAATGCACTGTACACTATGCACACGCACAGCTAGCATAATCACTGATAACAACTTGCTCATTGACTCACACTTACTCATAAGATACAGCCCTTTGGAAAGTGGAATACTATTTTTGTAAACTTACTAATGATAATGACAATGTATCTTGAAGGGGAAGCAAATATATTCATCAGTCCAATTACCTTCTATATTATTTAACCTCTATCATTCCTTCTCGTTCTTTCTCTCATCTGCTCTTCTCTTTTGTCTCGCTCTGTCAATATGAAACCCTCTCTCTCACACACACACACACACACACAGTCTCGAGGTGCTCTCCACTTCACACTGGGCTGCTACTGCGGTTGCCATGCCGATGCTCACTATGAGCCGAGCAAACAGCGACCCACTCAGTGACTCTGACACTTACGTGCGCACGCACGCACGCACGCACGCACGCACGCACGCACGCACGCACGCACGCACACACACACACACACACACTTGTAATTTACAGATAATGTAGACATTGGTAATTACAGTACTGCTTAATGTATGTGTGTATTTATACAGTGTTATCGGTGAGTGTGTGTTTGTATGCAGATAATGTTATGCTAAGTTAAGGGGAAAGGATGAGAGAATGAGAGTTACGAGGGTTGATATTCAGAACCTCTGCCACTGTCTAAGGTAGCACACCCACCTTCTAAGCACACACACTCATAACGGAGTCCTGGCCTGATTTTCTCCTCCTACAGTATACCTGGCCTCTGGACTACAGGTCCATAGTGTACTGGTTGATCCTCTCTCTTGACTACAAGGCAAATATGATTCTGATTCAAGTAGTAGCCTCTGAGTGCAGGAGGCTGAGACAGACACAGAGAGAGGATCAACCAGTATGTGTACTGACTCATAAAGCATTAGACTTCAGCCCTGGTTGACAGAAGGGTATATGGGAAAGGGCTAACATAGTTATTGTATGTAGCTAGCCATGATGGATTGAAATACTATTGGTACATGTAACCACGCCAGCCCAGAAACCTCCACATCCCGTTTCTTCACCTGTGGGATCGTCTGAGACCAGCCACCCGGAAAACTGATGAAACTGTGGGTTTAGTACAACCGAAGAATTTCTGCACAAACTGTCCGAAACCATCTCAGGGAAGGTCATCAGCGGGCAAACGCTCGCCTTCGATGACCACTGGCACACTGGAGAAGTGTGCTCTTCACGGATAATTCCCGGTTTCAACAGATGGCACACAGCGTGTATGGCGTCATGTGGGCGAGCGGTTTGTTGATGTCAACGTTGTCAACAGAGTGCCCCATGGTGGCAGTGGGGTTATGGGATGGGCAGGCATAAGCTACAGACAACGAACATAATTGCATTTTATAAATGGCCATTTGAAAGCACAGCGCCATTCATCCGCTGCCATCACCTCACGTTTCAGCATTATAATGCACGATTCCATATCTGTACACAATTCCTGGAAGTTGAAAATGTCCCAGATCTTCCATGGCCTGCATATTCAGCAGACATGTTACCCATTGAACATGTTTTGGATGCTCTGGATCGACGTGCACAACAGTGTGTTCCAGTTCCCGCCTATATCCAATAACTTCGCACAGCCATTGAAGAGTGGAACATTCCACAGGCCACAATCAACAGCCTGATCAACTCTATGTGAAGGCGATGTGTCTTGCTGCATGAGGCAAATGATAGACCCCAGATACTGACTGGTTTTCTGATCCACTCCCCGACCTTTATATCAGGTACCTGTGACCGACAGATGCATATCCGTATTCCCTGTAATGTGAAATCTATAGATTAGGGCCTAATGAATTTATTTCAATTGACTGATTCCCATATGAACTGCAACTCAGTAAAATCTTTGAAATTGTTGCATGTTGAGTTTATAGTTTTGTTCAGTGCAGTATCTAAAGTTTTGTGTGATATATAGAGAGAGGGGTGTGAGTGAGGAGGCATGGCAGATGGGCATGAACAGGCTGAAGACTCAGTGGTCTGGATACTGTGATCAGCACACTCTTTGTCCCTCACTTTTCCTCCCACCCGACTGCTGCTCACTGGCTCACACACACACACACACACACACACACACACACACACACACACACACACACACACACACACACACACACACACACACACACACACACACACACACACACACACACACACACACACACACACACACACACACACACACACACACACACACACACACACACACAAACACACTCTCACTGTGATGAACAATTACACCAATGAAATTGTTTTCTTTTGCCTCTGAGCAGCTCTCTTGCTTGTCTTCTGCATTAAAAAAACCTCTCAGACAAGTCAAATATGGTTATCCTTGCTTCTGCACTGTGAGTCAACTGTATGCATAGCCTCTCATCCTCTTAACAGAGACATTGCTCTTTTTGGACATTAAGTGGGGCCAGTTTGTTCTTTCAGTTTGTTTGGCCTAGTCTAAGCATTTCTGTCTGCGGAAGACACTGAAACTGTACAATCTGAGCACTTTAGGATCCGACATCCTTCCCAGGGGCCCTATGAACCTACATCTACACACATTCACACACACAAACTTACTGTAAATCATTTAGGCGTAATATACACTACCGTTCAAAAAGTTTGGGGTCACTTAAAGGTCCTTGTTGTTTAAAGAAAAGCAATTTTTTGGCCCATTAAAATAACATCAAATTGATCAGAAATACAGTGTAGACATTGTTAATGTTGTAAATGACTATTACAGCCGGAAACGGCATATTTCTTTATGGAATATCTACATAGACGTACAGACAAAAACCCTTTTGCCATTATGATAGCACAGCTGAAAACTGTAGTGCTCCAGCATCCCGGAGTCGTCTCTGTTCACGTTGAGACTCATGTTTTGCGTGTACTATTTAATGAAGCTGCCAGTTGAGGACTTGTGAGGCATCTGTTTCTCAAACTAGATGCTCTAATGTACATGTCCTCTTGCTCAATTGTGCACCAGGGCCTCCCACTCCTCTTTCTATTCTGGTTAGAGCCAGTTTGTGCTGTTCTGTGAATGGAGTAGTACACAACTTTGTACGAGATCTTCCGTTTCTTGACAATTTCTCCATGGAATAGCCTTCCTTTCTCAGAACACGAATAGACTGACGAGTTTCAGAAGAAATTATTTGTTTCTGGACATTTTGAGCGTGTAATCGAACCCACAAATGCTGATGCTCCAGATACTCAACTAGTCTAAAGAAGGACAGTTTTATTGCTTCTTTAATCAGGACAACAGTTTTCAGCTGTGCCAACATAATGGCAAAAGGGTTTTCTAATGATCAATTAGCCTTTTAAAATGATAAACTTGGATTAGCTAACACAACGTGCCATTGGAACACAGGAATGATGGTTGCTGATAATGGACCTCTATACACCTATGTAGATATTCCATAAAAAAATCTTCAGTTTCCAGCTACAATAGTAATTTATAACATTAACAATGTCTACACTGTATTTCTGGTCAATTTGATGTTATTATAATGGACAAAAAAATTGCTTTTCTTTCAAAAACAAGGACATTTCTAAGTGACCCCAAACTTTTGAACGGTAGTGGAGCTGTGCTACCGAAATACGTGATAGTTGTTACACAAGCCGCTGAGTCACTTAGAGCTGAAATGCTGCTGAGTCACTTAGAGCTGAAAGCCGCTGAGTCACTTAGAGCTGAAATGCTGCTGAGTCACTTAGAGCTGAAATGCTGCTGAGTCACTTAGAGCTGAAGGCCGCTGAGTCACTTAGAGCTGAAAGCCACTGAGTCACTTAGAGCTGAAATGCCGTTGAGTCACTTAGAGCTGAAATGCTGCTGAGTCACTTAGAGCTGAAAGCCGCTGAGTCACTTAGAGCTGAAATGCTGCTGCAGCATAGCTGTGTTGGGGATATACTTAACAAGCCTCTGCAAATACATTATGCAAAATGAAGACAATAAAAGCATGTGTTTCTTTTTTCCCAGGGACATCCAACCAAAGTAAAAAGGAAGACTGGGAAAGTTCCTATTATACTGTTGTGCTATATTTCAAGTGTTTCCCTTTGGCTACTTTGATTATGCTTTATAAAAATAAAGAGAAATAAAGAAATTACTCACAAAATTGTTTTAGTCATATTATTCAGGGATATGGTTGATATTCAGTAATACAGCAACACACTCAAAGGGTGCATTGTATCGTACTGATACAGTAGTACTGTACTCCAGTAGGCCTAAAAGTCAATGAAGTTTACCACCACACAAACCATCCGATTCACATCGGTGTGTTGTTTGTGTACAAAGACCGACAGAGTGTTTGGCAAGCTAATTAGCTGGTTTGTAGTGATACTTCCTAAACCCTCTGTAAGCCCTGAGCTGTAACTGAGGACTGAGGCCTGTGTCTCTGGATAGAGCAAGTGGTCTCTGTGAACTCAGATTTATTGGTTTAATGTTCTAAGTTCATTAGAGCAGAAGGGCGTAATAAAAAAAAATGGTGACAGGGTGAGGCAGTGAGATGCACCTCTGGCTAGAGAGACAGATGCAACTCAAGTGTGTCCTTCTGACTTAATCTCCTGGCAGGAGCTAATACAGAGGGAGGTAACAGAGTGAACTGCCCCTCCGGCTACGACACAGTTATACACCCCTCTTTCAACCTCTCCTCTCCTCTCTCTCCCTCTCGTTCCTCTGGCTCTGTGACAAGGGCATCGTTATGTCTCAGTAGCTCGCTAGAAGGGCTGGGCAGGCCAACGCCACATCCAAACACCAGGCCAGTTGAGTCATGTCACGATGTGATGATATTACATGCTGACTGGGTTAAAAAAGGAAACATTTCCTTCTGTTCAGCTAAAAGCTCCATTATCTAGTTACCGATTGATTCATAGAGTTTGGAGGCCATTTGGTGGCCTTGTGGAGCCCTCCCACACTTTCAGTAATGGTAGATGTGGGAGTTTGAAGAGGAGTTGTGTGCCAGAGACAGTTGTGGACCATTCTGTGGAAGCACCTAGAGAAACCCCACTTTGTGATTCCTCTGCAGAACTGAAGCTGGCAGTGATGAGCGATCAAGCATTCAAACAAAATGAAGCAAAAGAAATACCCTGGAATACCCCCATCCCAAGCACTCGAACGCACATGACACGCACCCAGTCGTACACACATTACAGACACGTCGTCAAACACAAACACACATGCGCGTATACACACACACACTTAAGTCTTACATGAATGGGGCGGCAGGTAGCCTAGTGGTTAGAGCGTTGGGCCAGTAACCGAAAGGTTGCTAGATTGAATACCTGAGCTGACAAGGTATAATAGTTAGAGGAGCCTTCAGGAGGCAAACTGAACGTGTCATGTGAAGCCTGGAGAAGTCACAGTGGCAGAGCGCAGGCCCAGGCCCCAGCTCCACAGCCATAGCTCGCTGAGCTCCAATCCACAAACACAGATCAGGGTCTACCAACTGACCAGTGGGCATGAAAGTCAGGGAGGGGACGGGTAATTTGAGGGAGGAAGAGAATGAAGGAGAAGGCAGAGAGACGTGTCAGTTAGTACAGTGCATGTGAGTGGGGACAGAGATGTCACATAGGCATATTATGGTCGACTGATAGGCTGACTTCCAGGGGACTGTAACCTGAAGCTTGTGGGCCTTAACAAACTATGATTGTGAGAATAGTTCCACTATATTGGACTTCAGACTAGTAATGACCTCAGCATTTCTAATCAATAGAAGTCACTTATGGGAATATACAGTTGAAGTCGGAAGTTTATATACACTTAGGTTGGAGTCATTCAAACTCGTTTTTCAACCACTCCACAAATTTCTTGTAAACAAACTATAGTTTTGGCAAGTCGGTTAGGACATCTACTTAGTGCTTGACACAAGTCATTTTTTCCAACAATTATTTGCAGACAGATGATTTCACTTATAATTCACTGTGTCACATTTCCAGTGGGTCAGGAGTTTACAAACACTAAGTTGACTGTGCCTTTAAACAGCTTGGAAAATTCCAGAAAATGATGGCATGGCTTTAGAAGCTTCTGATAGGCTAATTGTCATCCTTTGAGTCAATTGGAGGTGTACCTGTGGATATATTTCAAGGCCTATCTTCAAACTCAGTGCCTCTTTGCTTGACATCATGGTTAAATCAAAAGAAATCAGCCAAGACCTCAGAAAAAATGTTTGTAGACCTCAACAAGTCTGGTTCATCATTGGGAGCAATTTCCAAACACCTAAAGGTAACACGTTCATCTGTACAAACAATAGTATGCAAGTATAAACACCATGGGACCACAGCAGTCATACCGCTCAGGAAGGAGACGCGTTCTGTCTCATAGAGATTAACGTACTTTGATGCAAAAAGTGCAAATAAATCCCAGAACAACAGCAAAAGATCTTGTGAATATGTTGGAGGAAACAGGTACAAAAGTATCTATATCCACAGTAAAACGAGTCCTATATCGACATAACCTGAAAGGCCGCTCAGCAAGGAAGAAGCCACTGCTCCAAAACTGCCATAAAAAAGCCAGACTACGGTTTGCAACTGCACATGGGGACAAATATCGTACTTTTTGGAGAAATGTCCTCTGGTCTGATGAAACAAAAATAGAACTGTTTGGCCATAATGACCAAACATAATTTGGAGGAAAAGGGGGAGGCTTGCAAGCCGAAGAACACCATCCCAACCGTGAAGCACGGGCGTGGCAGCATCATGTTGTGGTGTGGATTGTTGCAGGAGGGACTGGTGCACTTCACAAAATAGATGGCATCATGAGGTAGGACAATTATGTGGATATATTGAAGCAACATCTCAAGACAAGCTTGGTCGCAAATGGGTCTTCCAAATGGACAATGACCCCAAGCATACTTCCAAAGTTGAGGCAAAATGGCTTAAGGACAACAAAGTAAAGGTATTGGAGTGGCCATCACAAAGCCATGACCTCAATCCTATAGAACATTTGTGGGCAGAACTGAAAAAGCGTGTGCAAGCAAGGAGGCCTACATACCTGACTCAGTTACACCAGCTCAGTCAGGAGGAATGGGCCAAAATTCTCCCAACTTATTGTGGGAAGCTTGTGGAAGGCTACACGAAACGTTTGACCCAAGTCAAACAATTTAAAGGCAATGCTACCAAATACCAATTGGGTGTATGTAAACTTCTAACCCAATGGGAATGTGATGAAAGAAATAAAAGCTGAAATAAATCATTCTCTCTACTATTATTCTGACATTTCACATTCTTAAAATAAAGTGGTGATCCTAATTGACCTAAGACAGGGAATTTTTACTAGGATTAAATGTCAGGAATTCTGAAAAACTGAGTTGAAATGTATTTGGCTAAGGTGTATGCAAATGTCCGACTTCAACTGTAGTTGTGGGGAAGTGAGTATTGCTTTTCTATTAGTTGTTGAGGACAGATGGTAACTAGAGCAAGCAGCTGGATATCATGCTTTCAGGGTTGCATGTCGTCACCTCTTTTCTAGCTCAACGGAATGATACACTACATGGCCAAAGGTATGTGGCTGTCAAAAGTGCAGGGCTGTCAAGTTCTTCCACACCAATCTTGACAAACCCTTTCTGTATGGACCTTGCTTTGTGCACAGGGGCATTGTCATGCTGAAACAGGAAAGGGCCATCCCCAAAATGTTGCCACAAAGTTGGAAGCACAGAATCGTCTAGAATGTCATTGTATGATGTAGCATAAATATTTCCCTTTACTGGAACAAAGGGGCCGAACCATGAAAAACAGCCCCAGACCATTATTCCTCCTCCACCAAACTGTAGAGTTGGCACTATGCAGTTGGGCAGGTAGCGTTCTCCTGGCATTCGCCAAAAATACAGATTTGTCCGTCGGATTGCCAGATGTTGAAGCGTGATTCGTCAATCCAGAGAACGCATTTCCACTGCTCCAAAGTCCAATGGTGGCGAGCTTAACACCACTCCAGCCGACGCTTGGCATTGAGCATGGTGATCTTAGGCTTGTGTGAGGTTGTCCGGCCATGGAAACCCATTTCATGAAGCTCCTGACAAACAGTTATTGTGCTGACGTTGCTTCAAGAGGCAGTTTGGAACTCTGTAGTGAATGTTGCAACCGACAGACATTTTTATGCACTACGTGCTTCAGCACTCGGCGGTCTCGTTCTGTGAGCTTGTGTGGTCTACCTCTTCGCAGTTGAGACGTTTTTGCTCCTAGACGTTTCCACTTCACAATAACAGCACGAACTGTTGACCAGGGCGGCTCAAGCAGTGCTGAAATTCTACAAACTGACTTGTTGGAAAGGTGGCATCCTATGCTGGTGCCACCTTAAAAGTCACTGAGCTCTTCAGTAGGCCATTCCACTGCCAATGTTTGTCTATGGAGATTGCATGGATGTGTGCTCAATTTGATACACCTGTCAGCAATGGGTGTGGCTGAAGTAGCCAAATCCACTCATTTGAAGGAGTGTCAACATACTTCTGTATATATAATGTATTAATATCCTGTCCTCAATAACGCTTTTGGGATAAACAGGGGAGTGGTGGTACCAGGAATGAATGAGTGAAAGAGTGAGGGGGTGAGAGAGGACAAAATTGAGAATGAGAGGGCATATGACACAACTGGCACTTTGAAAAAATGTTCAGAGGAGCTAAGCAGTAGTTCACCTGACACCACTGTAAAAACATGCATGTAGACTGAACAAAAATATAAATGCAACAAGTTCAACGATTTTAGTGAGTTAGTGATCATATAAGGAAATCAGTCAATTGAAATAAATTCATTAGGCTCTAATCTATGGATTGCACATGGCTTGGCATAGTCCCACCCAATGGGGAGCCAAGCCCAGCCAATCAGAATGAGTTTTTCCCCACAAAGGTTTTTTTTTTACATCCAGAAATACTGGGTGGCTGGTCTCAGACAATCCCGCAGGTGTAGAAGCCGTATGTGGAGGTCCTGGGCTGGCGTGGTTACACGTAGTCTGCGGTTGTGAGGACGGTTGGACGTATTGCCAAATTCTCTAAAACAACATTGGAGGTGGCATATGTTAGAGGAATTATCATTCAATTTTCTGACAACAGCTCTGGTGGACAGTCCTGCAGTCAGCATGTCAATTGCACACTCTCTCAAAACCTGAGACATCTCTGCCATTGTGTTGTGTGAGAAAACTGCACATTTTAGAGTGGCCTGTTATTGTCCCCAGCACAAGGTGCACCTGTGTAATGATCATGCTTTTTAATAAGCTTCTTGAAATGCCACACCCATCAGTGGATGGATTATCTTGGCAAAGGAGAAATGCTCACTAACACAGCTGTAAACAAATTTGGGCACAACATTTTAGAGAAATATGCTTTTTGTGCACATGGAATATTTCTGTGATCTTAAATTTCATCTCATGAAACATAGGGCCAACACTTTACATGTAGCGTTTATATTTTTGTTCAGTGGACATAAACAAACCCAAACCTTAGTATGTATAGTACACTATCACCAGCCATGACTCACTGTGTAATTGTTTATTACTCAAGAATGAGGAGCAGTCAGAACATGCACAACAATATGGGATATATACAATTGGCTGTTCATAAAAAACTGACCATGTAACGGACAGTCACACTTCCGTTAGAGTTAAGATGTGTTACTTCCCATAATGTAGCCTAACAGGTAAGCAACAGAGCGACATGACATTCCAAGCCACAAAAAATCGGAATATCTTGAACATGTTGCAATTCGTGTCAAGGCCCAATAAGGCAGACTAGTCTTACCTGAAGGGTTGGTACAAGACCGTTTTCTGGGATCCGCTGTGAATGTTCATTCGTCAATGGCGATGGGCTGTGATCGCTTGCTTTGGGAGTGTTGAAATATTCGTTTTCTAGGCTATTTCATCTCAGCCTCCTATACGGGGCCTGACACACTGTTCCTAAAATATCAAATGGAGTATGTATAGATTATGAAATGCAGCTCGCGCCCTGTCCCGTTTTAGGAGCGCAACAGAAGAATCTCCGCAGCCTCCTTTGCCTTCTCATGGAGGAAAGCCCCAGTCCGTGACGCCACAAACCGAGAACAAGGAAACCCCACCCGTCTGTGGTGTTGTCACCATCGAACGCTCAAAATGAATGTACAGTGCTTGGAAATAAACCAGGGAAAAGTCAATATCAAATCAAATCAATTTGTTTGTCACATACACATGGTTAGCAGATGTTAATGCGAGTGTAGCGAAATGCTTGTGCTTCTAGTTCCGACAATGCAGTAATAACCAACAAGTAATCTAACTAACAATTCCAAAACTACTGTCTTATACACACAAGTGTAGGGGGATAAAGAATATGTACATAAAGATATATGAATGAGTGATGGTACAGAGCGGCATAGGCAAGATACAGTAGCTGGTATCGAGTACAGTATATACGTATACATATGAGATGAATAATGTAGGGTATGTAAACATATTAGGTAGCATTGTGGCTAGTGATATATTTTACATCATTTCCCATCAATTCCCATTATTAAAGTGGCTGGAGTTGAGTCAGTGTGTTGGCAGCAGCCACTCAATGTTAGTGGTGGCTGTTTAACAGTCTGATGGCCTTGAGATAGAAGCTGTTTTTCAGTCTCTCGGTCCCAGCTTTGATGCACCTGTACTGACCTCGCCTTCTGGAAGATAGCGGGGTGAACAGGCAGTGGCTCGGGTGATTGTTGTCCTTGATGATCTTTATGGCCTTCCTGTAACATCGGGTGGTGTAGGTGTCCTGGAGGGCAGGTAGTTTGCCCCCGGTGATGCGTTGTGCAGACCTCACTCCCCTCTGGAGAGCCTTACGGTTGTGGGCGGAGCAGTTGCCGTACCAGGCGGTGATACAGCCTGCCAGGATGCTCTCGATTGTGCATCTGTAGAAGTTTGTGAGTGCTTTTGGTGATAAGCCAAATTTCTTCAGCCTCCTGGAGGTTGAAGAGGCACTGCTGCGCCTTCTTCACGATGCTGTCTGTGTGGGTGGACCAATTCAGTTTGTCTGTGATGTGTACGCCGAGGAACTTAAAACTTACTACCCTCTCCACTACTGTTCCATCGATGTGGATAGGGGGTGTTCCCTCTGCTGTTTCCTGAAGTCCACAATCTCCTTAGTTTTGTTGACATTGAGTGTGAGGTTATTTTCCTCAAGCCTACCACTTGTGTCGTCCGCAAACTTGATGATTGAGTTGGAGGCGTGCGTGGCCACGCAGTCGTGGGTGAACAGGGAGTACAGGAGAGGGCTCAGAACGCACCCTTGTGGGGCCCCAGTGTTGAGGATCAGCGGGGTGGAGATGTTGCCTACCCTCACCACCTGGGGGCAGCCCGTCAGGAAGTCCAGTACCCAGTTGCACAGGGCGGGGTCGAGACCCGGCTGGGGATGCCGTCTGGGCCTGCAGCCTTGCGAGGGTTAACACGTTTAAACGTCTCTCACCTCGGCTGCAGTAAAGGAGAGTCCGCATGTTTTGGTTACAGGCTGCGTCAGTGGCACTGTATTGTCCTCAAAGCGGGCGAAAAAGTTAGTCTGCCTGGGAACAAGACATCCTGGTCCGTGACGGGGCTGGTTTTCCTTTTTGTAATCCGTGATTGACTTTAGACCCTGCCACATACCTCGTGTCTGAGCCGTTGAATTGAGATTCTACTTTGTCTCTATACTGACGTTTAGCTTGTTTGATTGCCTTGGAGGGAATAGCTACACTTTGTAGTCGGTCATGTTTCCGGTCACCTTGCCCTGATTAAAAGCAATATTTGGGGTTCTGCGTAATGACGTCGCCTGGAACTTGCTGACCATTTGTGTAGAGTCCCCAGAAATAATTTGAAATCAAATCATAAGACATATCTTAGCGCAGTCGATTAGATATGGAAAATGTAGCCTACTGAATTTTCTCCAACTTTCCAGATATGATTGAGTGCTAGCGCAATGTACTCTGATGCAGTTCCTCAAATGACATCTTTCAGTGTCTATAATACTTTGAGATTTTCCTGACCAGGAAAACCTTCTAGCCCTAGTACACCTTTGCCCAGTATGAATGTTAGCCAAATCACTATGCAGGCTAATGCAAACTGTATTATGTTCCATAAAGACATCCACCCAGCCATGTACAATATGCAACATAAACCATGATATTGAGGTAATTGCAGTTGAGTTATATTAGTAGCAAGTAAGGCAATATTATATTAGTTATGCAGCACGAAGGGAGACTACAAAATTGTCATGATTGTAGAAAAGCATCTTTTTATTAAAAGGGAAACGTAAGTCAGTTCCAAGATGGCTTCACTAATTACTGGTAGATTGCACTGCATTATGCTCACTCATTCTCCAGAAACATCTCAAAATTAAGTGCTACAGTACAACATTTCCTCCTTCCTCCACTTGCTTCCATTGCCAGGATTCAAACAGCTGGGGGAAAAAGAAAAAAGGGTGAATTTAAACCAGACAATTGCAAATTCTAACAAAATACTGAGTTTTGGGTCATTCAAAGCAGCAAGAAGCAGAACATGTACAGACAAGTTGCTCCACTGGACATAGAAAGGCCCTTGTATGTGTTCAATTTAACAATCCTGTCCATCTAGTGCAATTAACTACCATAAAGAGTCAGCCGTCAGGCTTTACATGTGTTTTAATTAACACGGCAACACAACGTGACTTAGCAGCACATTAACAATCATTTGCCCGTATCAAACTTGACGACAGGAACTAAAAGCAGAATACAATAGTCATTGTTTTGATACTTAACATTATCTAGTCAAGCTAGGAAAATTCCCACAGCAAGCCTACTGGCCAATATAGCTTTACACAATACAACTGCTATTGTTTTCTGACTACCATGAGAACATCATGCATTCACATTCAAAGGCGATAAGTCACAATCGGCATGCAGATGTTTCATCCAAATGCAGAGATCACAGTTGACTACAGAGAGGGAGAAGGGACAAAAATCTAGAAAGAAAAGGACAAATGAGTCAACAGGTAGCCTATTTATAGAGCGGGATGGAAATCGTATCAATAGGAACAAAAATAGTGTTGGTTAACAGGAACTAAATATACATCGGTATGACAGGTACTTTTTGTTTGTGGCTATGCTCTAGAAAAAAAAAGGCATGCTTTCAGTTTCACTAACCAAAGAACATCAATGCACACCAAGTGTCAAAGTACAAGAGTCAAGTAGATAATACATTTCTGAGTAGACTGACATTCGCATCATCAATCCCCGTCATTCATTTTTCAAACTAATGAGGACACATCACATTAAGATGTCTTACATTAACTGTAATGCATTTTAATCACGTCCATATTCCCTACAGCTTGTTCAATTTAATCCAAGTACAAGGACCATCACAATGAAGCTACATTTCCACCAATATGTATACCTGACCCAAGGGGGACGTTACACTTATACACACCATTATAAAATCAGCTATTCTCTGTAGTTTCCGGGGAAAGTCCCAGTAGAGGAGCGCATTCAAATACAAGTACACCCCACCAGAAAGTAGAGCCGTAGAGAACGGAGCACAGACTAGTCCCGAGGAGGAGAGTTGGAAAGCTAGACGAAAGGAGCACGGACCAGAGTCCTGAGAGTGAAGAAGCGACTGAAGTGGAAGGGAGCTTAGACGAAGAGCACCAGGTCTTTACAGGGGGCGGCTGTGGCCGAGGAGAAGGCGGCGAGGATGGAGGCGAAGACGACGTCGGGGGACTGGGCGGCGTCGACGGCCTTGTGCAGGCCGCGGGCGCTGTAGTACTTGACTAAGGGCACCGTCTGCCGGTGGTAGGCCTCCAGCCGCGAGCGCAGCGTCGACGCGTTGTCGTCGCTGCGGCGCATCAGCGGCTGCCCGGTCACCTGATGGGGGACAGAGAGAGAGAAGACATTTGGGTTCATATGACTGAAAAGCGCCATATTGGTTTCTCTCCAGTTATTTATTTATCTCTTCCTCCCTACACTTTCAGTGTTCACAGATCTATACAAATTTGATAGGTTTAAGAAATATGGTGAGGGCTCCCTCTAGCCCTCCAGATGGTCAAGTGCATCTTCTACCATATTAATTACCTCCTATCCAGTCCTTTCGGATCTATGATGAACACAGAAGGGCTTGTGAAGGCCTTGAGCGGTGTCAAAGATTTCCAAGCCAGTAGCACCGATCTACATCTCTGGGTACCACACTACAACCCTTTTGATTTGTGTGTTGAAAGCCATTTCTGTGCATCTGTAACAAGAGCTCAAAGCCACCTGCACGGAACAACTCCTAGCCAAGGGATTGTGTGTCACAACACTTGTGAAAGAGTCTTTGTTTGCAAATGAGCCACTACATTCTTCATATGACAGACACACACTTCTATAAGAACACACTCGTTAAAAAGTGAATATTTGCTCAAACACTGAGCGGGCACACACTTTTTGAAGTGCAAATTGACCCAGAAACATTTGAAAACATGTGATTAGAGGATTATACAACCAGCTTCCTCTGGGTTCTACAATAGAACTAGGGTTTCCAGACTCAGAAAGGGGGACGTTCGGCAAGGTACTTACGTCATCCTTCATGGGCTCTTTGGGTGGATTGAACTCCTCATGGTAGGAGCGACCACTGGGCTGGTGAATTAGTCTTAGGGGGGAGAAAGTTAGTGGGCTACATGGTTTAACACCATTTCAACACTCCCGTCCTCCATCAAGCCCAACCACACTGCCGTTGGCCCACTTCAACATTTTACACCACATAATGGCCACACAAAGAACTCCTTTTGACATGCGAATGTAAACATTTGGAATGGACTATAGCCACATTATTTCCTCTGTATGAAGCCGTGTCTTCAATACAGATCACTGTTTGTTGTGGATTAAGGAGGCATTGCTCCATTTCATGACATTTTCTCCAAGAAATGGTCTATAATAACTGGATCAAACCACATGTCACCGCAGCACGTCTCCCCCTCTATACAATATTTGGTCCTACCTGCCACAGATCCTGCGCACCAGTAGGGAGTCATCGACAGAGAACTCAATCACAGAGTCCAGCTTCTCGGTGCGCTTCTCCAGCAAGTCATCCAGCTAGGAGAGAGAGAGGCTCATGAAACATGGGAGCAGGGAGGAAACAGGTTCATATGCCCAGTGATGAAAATGTGTAAACTGTGTTTACCCTCGACTACATTTTGCACGACAGTTATCCCACCTTTTGCAAAAATATGCATTGAAAGTGAAGGAAGCACTCTTTTTTTCCACCGCGAACGGCAATCGGTTTAACCACTACATATGCTTGATTAACAGCAAGAGACACTTTTGCTCTGGGTATTGACAGCAAACAGAGTCAGGCACCAACCAATCCTCACCATCTCTGCTTGTTTCACTGTGCGGGGGAATCCGTCCAATAGGAACCCCTTCTTACAGGGAGGCGTGTCCAGGTTCTTTTCTATGAGTTCTACCACCATCTCGTCACTGACCTGTGAGTAAGTTGACAGTGATGAGCAGTGAGACAAAGGCATGAGAACACACAATTGGGACAGAGGTCCAAGTAAACCGGTCTCAGATTACCACTAAGCTACAGAACCAGTGACACAAAACAGATTCATTCCTATTAAAATGAGCACAGAGCCACATTCCGAACTAAAATATGAACACATCTTACCAGTTTCCCGGCATCCATGGTCTCCTTGAGCCTCTTGCCGAGCTCAGAGCCAGAGGCCACCATGGCCCTCAGCATGTCCCCCGTGGCCAGATGACACACACAGTACTGCTCTGCCAACCGAGGAGCCTGGAAGGGAGGGGGATTATTGGCATTAAGCCTAATGTTGCAAAGGCAACAAGGGTAGCATTTATGTAGCCATGTCTCATGTTTCAAAAGTGTAACTTGACAACTCTGAAGAGAAGTACAGCAACGCATTTCCATCCCCCAACATGTCAAACTAATACAACAGGCGGGAGTCCTTCAAGGAATTCAAGTCGTGCTGAATCTTAATAGTTGATAGCAACATCCCTCCAGCCTCCACCCATGACATGAGACTAATGTCTAGATGTATGTGGGGAGGGCATGGGACACTTCTGGAAAAACAAACGTGGGTTGAATAATTAAATGCCATAGCACATGCAGTACAGTTGTTTCAAGGAGACAATCGGGTTGCCATTTTGTTTTTAAATTTCACAGTGATGTTCAAGTTGCGCCACAACTGAGCGTTAAAGACCAAACCCCCAAGGGACTAAATACTTAAGAGCTTCCAAGCCAGACCACAAGTACAGTGCCTTCAGAAAGTATTCATAGCCCTCGACTTATTCCACATTTTGTTGTGTTTCAGGCTGAATTCAAAATGGATTAATATACATTTTTAATCTCACCCATCTACACACAATACCCCATAATGACACAATGGTTTTAGAAATGTTAGAACATTTATGGAACTGAAATATCTAAATGACATGAGTACTCATACCACCGAGTCAGCACATGTTAGAATCCCCTTTGGCAGCGATTGCAGCTGTGAGTCTTTCTGGTTAAGTCTAAGCTTTGCACACCTGGATTGTACAATATTTGCCCATTATGCTGATCAACATTCTTCAAGCTCTCAAGTTGGTTGTTGATCACTGCTAGACAACCATTGTCAAGTCTTGCCATAGACTTTCATGCAGATTTAAGACAAAACCGTAACTGAGCAACATTCACTGTCTTGGTAAACAAATCCAGTGTATATTTGGCCTCATTTTAGAAAATGATAATTCATATCCCAGTGTCTGCTAGAAAGCAGACAACCTGGTTTTCCCTGTGCTTAGCTCCATTTCGTTAACTTTTTTATTTAATCCTGAAAAACTCATAGCCTTAATGATAACAAGTATAACCCATAATCGTAACATGATGCAGCCACCACTATGCTTTAAAGTATAGATAGCGGTACTCAAGTGTGTTGTATTTGACCCAAACTAAACACTGTCTATTAAGGACTAAGTGAATTGCTTTGCCACATTTTTTGCAGTATTACTTTAGAGCTTTGCTTCAGAATATTTTTATTTTCACTGTAGGTTAGTATTGTGGAGTAACTACAATGTCGATCCATCCTCAGTTTTCTATCTTAGCCATTAAATGCTAACTGTTTGCAAGTCACCATTGCCCTCATGGTGAAATCCCTGAGCATCTTCCTTCCTTTCCAGCAACTGAGATAGGAAGGACACCTGTATCTTTGTAGTGACTGGGTGTATCCAAAGTGTAATTAGTATACTCAACGTCTTTTTAAAAAGATTATTATTATTTATTTATATTGTTACCCAGCTACCAATAGGTGCCCTTCTTTCCGATGCATTGGAAAACCTCCCTGGCCTTTGTGGTTGAATCTGTTTGAAATTCACTGCACGACCTTACAGATAATTGTATGTGGGGCTACAGAGATGAGGTAGTCATTTAGAAAGCATGTTAAACACTATTCACACAGTCCATGCAACTTAAGCACATTTTTACCCCTGAACTGATTTAGGCTTGCCATAACAAAGGGGATGAATACTTAAATCAAGACATTCAAGCTTCTCAATTAATCAATTTTCTTAAGAATGTCAAATAAAACCATCCACAGGCCAGCCCCCTGTTGGGGGAACCCCGTCATAAGGTATTATGCTTCGGCCATTGACCCCCCAAAAAAATCAAATTAATAGCTTTTAAAAACTCAGGATGTAACAACCAAATAGGGGTATGAATACTTTCAGAAAGCACTGTGTCTGAACGCCCTACAGTACTTTAACCAGCCTGTGCAACCAAAAAAAATGGTAGTGTTTTATAAGGCAATGCTGTGCAGCTATCCAGCAAGGAAGTACAGACGTCCATAACTTCGGTCCTGGGAAGCTGCAGGTGTGCCAGCTTTTGTTCCAGCCCAAACACATTTCAAACAAAACCTTGAACAACCTATTGTTCTCCCGGACCAGAGACTCCCAGAAACTAAATAACAATTACACTGAGCTTATTGACAGGGAAGTCTCCAGCTGGAGAGTATGATTAGCACACAGTCACCTAATGGGACTTTGAAAGTCATAGTTCAAAGGGCCCTTCATACAATACATTGGCATGCGACTCCAGAGACGAGTACCACATTGACTGTGTGCCAAAGTGTTGCATGTTCACAAATCAAACTGGTCAGCACCAGATAACGTTAGTTCGAAGGGAAATGGCTACATTCAACTTAACAAATGCTCATAACTTGTTAGCTAGGCTAGCTAACTACAACTTGCATTATACTTCCTTATCCGTCTGATCTAGAAACCCAATTCATTACACGAAACTTGGGAAAGCTAGCCATCTATGCAAGCCAATTCAGAATGAACTTCAGAACAAGGTGTATACAGTTAGGTGGCAGTGTCGGCCATGCGGTCTCCCATTCCTGCACTTCGCATAACTCACTCACCTGTGTTCCTTTCCCAGCACCAGGGGGTCCGAGAAGGATTGCCCGAATTCCCTTTTTTACGTCGGACACTGCATCGTTCAACTGCATGCTGGGGGCCATGTTCACTTTAACCGTCCTTGTCCCACTTTTGTTATCTGCCAACTCGGCCACGAAAGGAAGTGTCAGCGACTTATTTCTTGCTGTTTAGGATTAAAGCCCGCCCCTTATTAGAAAATACTTCCCTCTCATTGGTCATTAGATGGCTCAGTCAAGCGTCCTACACGCTGATTTGCTGAAATAGTAAGCAAATTTCTTGTTATAACATCCGGGTTTTGCACATGCAATGACGGATGTTCTTTGGTGAGGGACCAAAGAGATGTCAATGAGCATTGTTATTAGTTAGACAGTTAGACAAATCTCTATTATTAATATTAATGGTGTATTATTATTATTTATTAATTAAGTAATATTATTATTGTGGTTTCATTTGTCGGGAATTATTACAACAAGTACTGCATGCTGTGTTTAGAGGTGGCAGAGGAGGCTCAGGGACTGTTCTTAACCACTGCCAAGATGTGGTCGCTTTTCATTAGCCGTGGCATCACCCAGGTGGGCGCAAAATGTTCGCCAATGGAGGACCAGTACCTACGGAGAAGCAGGTCCTATGGAGGATCTGACCGTGGAGAAGCAGATGTGGTGCACTGACGAAGCGCTCCGTGTCTGTTTGTCAGGCTATTTGTTTCTCTCTGGCTCTACCGTCGATGCACCCCCTTCTGAAGCGACAGTGCCTTTTCAATCCAAACAGCCTCAACTCCCAACCTTTCAGTCGAATCCAAATTGAGACTTTCAATCTCCATCAAACAATCTCCATTTGTTGTTCGTTTGTTTAGATTTTATACGCTTTGAGATTGTAAAGAAAAGCGCCATAAATAAATAATAATAAGTATCATTATTAACATTGTTATTTGTGTCTAAATATAGGCATTTGTTATATATACAGTTGAAGTCGGAAGTTTACATACACATTAGCCAAATACATTTAAACTCAGTTTTTCACAATTCCTGACATTTAATCCAAGTAAAAGTTCCCTGTTTTAGGTCAGTTAGGATCACCACTTTATTTAAAAAATTTGAAATGTCAGAATAATAGTAGAGAGAATGATTTATTTCAGCTTTTATTTATTTTTGTCACATTCCCAGTGGGTCAGAAGTTTACATACACTCAATTAGTATTTGGTAGCATTGCCTTTAAATTGTTGAACTTGGGTCAAAGGTTTCGGGTAGCCTTCCACAAGCTTCCCACAATACGTTGGGTGCATTTTGGCCCATTCCTCCTGACAGAGCTGGTGTAACTGAGTCAGGGTCCCATTACTGTGTGGTCCCATGGTGTTTATACTTGCATACTATTGTTTGTACAGATGAATGTGGTACCTTCAGGCATTTGGAAATTACTCCCAAGGATGAACCAGACTTGTCGAGGTCTACAAAAAAATTCTGAGGTCTTGGCTGATTTCTTTCATGATGTCAAGCAAAGAGGCACTGAGTTTGAAGGTAGGCATTGGAATACATCTACAGGTACACCTCCAATTGACTGAAAGGATGTCAATTAGCCTATCAGAAGCTTCTAAAGCCATAACTTTTCCAAGCTGTTTAAAGGCACAATCAACTTAGTGTATCTAAACTTCTGACCCACTGGAATTTAATTATAAATTAAATTAATCTGTCTGTAAACAATTGTGGATTTTTTTTAAATTGTATTTTTAATTTCACCTTTATTTAACCAGGTAGGCTCGTCTAGAACAAGTTCTCATTTACAACTGCGACCTGGCCAAGATAAAGTATAGCAGTGTGAACAGACAACACAGAGTTACACATGGAGTAAACAATAAACAAGTCAATAACACAGTATAAAAAAGAAAAAAAATCTATATACATTGTGTGCAAAAGGCATGAGGAGGTAGGCGAATAATTACAATTTATCAGATTAACACTGGAGTGATAAATGATCAGATTGTCATGTGCAGGTAGAGATACTGGTGTGCAAAGAGCAGAAAAGTAAATAAATAAAAACAGTATGGGGATGAGGTAGGTAAATTGGGTGGGCTATTTACCGATGGACTATGTACAGCTGCAGTGATCGGTTAGCTGCTCAGATAGCAGATGTTTAAAGTTGGTGAGGGAAATAAAAGTCTCCCACTTCATCGATTTGTGACTTGTGTCATGCACAAAGTAGATGTCCTAACCGACTTGCCAAAACTATAGTTCGTTAACAAGAAATTTGTGGAGTGGTCGAAAACAAGCTTTAATGACTCCAACCTAAAACGTCTGACTTCAACTGTAAATGGTTGTTTTTGTAGGCAAAAAGGTTGTTCAAATAATAATTTACCAACTAACAAGGAAACCAACAAACTTCTATCAAAACCATAATCTTTCTCTAAATTAAGATACATACTATTAATCGAACTAATCAGATACCTCATGTAGTTCAGCTACATGTCTATAAGAGAAAGAGCTGTGTGGATGTAAACGATGACTAACGACACGAATAGGTCTACCACTTAACAATTGATGGGGCGGCAGGTAGCCTAGTGGTTAAAACTATCATTTTGATCTCGTGGTCATGGATGGTCTCATTCCTCCATCACCACACCTCAGCTGTTTACCAAAAAAGACCAAGATTTCCTCTATAAAATTATATTGACTGCATAATCCTGAGGGGTGCGCCAACCTGGACAGGAAGATCACGTCAGTGACTCAACCCACTCAAGTGACGCACCTCTGTCAGGGACAACATGAAAGAGCACCAGTAAGCAAGTGACTCGCCATAATAGGGTTTGAGGCAAAGAATCCCAGTGGATAGAGGGGAACCGTCCAGACAGAGGCTGCAATTGTGGTTCGTCGCTGCCATTGTGGTTCGTCATTCCAGTGCCTTTCCATTCACCTTCACACCCCTGGGCCAGACTACACTCAATTATAGGACCTGCTGAAGAGATGAATCTTCAATAAAGACTTAAAGTTCGAGACCGAGTCTGCATCTCTCACATGGATAGGTAGACCATTCCAGAAAAATGGAGCTCTATAGGAGAAAGCCCTGCCTCCAGCTGTTTGCTTAGAAATTCTAGGGACAATAAGGACGCCTGCGTCTTGTGACCGTAGCGTACGTGTAGGTATGTACGGCAGGACCAAATCGGAGAGATAGGTAGGAGAAAGCCCATGTAAATCCTTGTAGGTTAGCAGTAAATTCTTGAAATCAGCCCTAGTTTAGTGCTTTATCCGGGTAGCCGGAAAGTAGAGCATTGCAGTGGTCTAATCTGGAAGTGAGAAAAGCATAGATTAACTTTTCTGCATCAAAAAGTTAAAGATTTCTGCAATGTTACATAGATGGAAAAAAGCTGTCCTTGAAATAGTATTGCTATGTTCGTCAAAAGAGAGATCAGGGTCCAGGGTAACACCAAGGTCCTTCAGTTTTATTTGAGATGACTGTACAACCATCAAGATTAATTGTCAGATCCAACAGAAGATCTTTTGTATTGACTTTATTTGACAACCTACTGTATTTCAAAACATGTTTACTAAGACAAATTAATTTTCTCTGGGCACAGACATTAGTTCAACTTCTAGTTTTGATTTACATTTGGTTTAGTTGTTTAACTAGCCTTGAATTCAACATGAAAACAAATGCCACCATGTAATTGGATTTAGGTTCAAAGTTCAGTGAAAAAAAGACGTTGATTCAATGTCATCACATAGATTTTTGGGGTTGAAATGACATGGAAACAATGTTGATTCAACCAGTTTTTGTCCAGTGGGTTACATTTTGGCGAAATCCTGCACGAAGCCTTTTCGGTGCAGTGCCACTTTAAGAGCTCATCAGCAGTCAGGAAGTGTGAAATAACGACTCAACCTCTTCCGGTGTTGTACCGAACAGCTCCACCCTGCCAAGTCTTGCCAACTCAATTCTTCATTGCTGCGACTTGAGATTTCTGATCACGTTAGGCTGCGTTTCATTTTTTTTTATGTCGCTTTGATCGCGGGGTGCACTAATAATGTCTGCAATTTTCGGTTTGGCTATTTGTTTATAAATAAATCTCTTTGCCAAAATTCGTCATCTCACCAATGTCTTATTAGACTAGCAGTTCTGAAATGTTTATTGCCTGCCGACATTTTACTCCAACTAATATAAACACACATACATTCATTTCGGTTGCCTATAAAAAACGTAGACGTAAAGTTTGTTCTATAGAAAAGTATTTGACTGATGTGTGCGACAGAAAGTACTTGACTCTAGCCACAAATGTAAGGAAATTAGAAGGGGGGGGGGCTATTTTCTTGCCTGCCGAAATTCTACCCTCTTCCTCCTTCGATCTTGGAACTGCAAGGCCTGGCATACTTCAGAATAATTTTTTAAGTTTTGGCAGCGCATGTTGACCAGTAGTGCGTGCAAAATAGAGCTAAATTAGTAGAGTATAAAGAAACAAACTTTTATTTTAGAAACATTTAAGAAAAATAACAAATATTAATCACAAAGTTAAGTTTGTTAACATTAAATAAGAAATACAAATTTCAATCTTTGCATAAGATATAGAATGACAAATCAAATATAAAAAGACAACAAATATTGGAAAGCTGCAACAGCTCGACTGAACATTTAGTCCACTTTTTCTGGAAAGTTTTCCAGGTGATACCATCGCCTGGAACTCAAGCCTAACCTCGTCCTGACAGGCAGCGCAGACTTAATCCTCGAATGATGGGATAGTTTTCATACAGGACTGGTGGAGCCATTGTGGGCAGTGGTCACAACCAGTTTTCAGTTTTCACCAACAAAACGATGTTTAACTAAAGATTCTAATTCGCAAGTATACAACGACACAGCTATAATATAATTTGACTGTTCTGTTTTGCCTTTTAGTCAGTATACTTTTAGTAGGTACATTACTTATACTCTCATACTTACTTTCAAGGCATAGACCCCACAAGAAGTAACATCTTGTCGGCATGGGTGAGGAAGGGTACCACATGCTCATCTGGAGATATTACACCCCTTCTCTCTCAGAAATGATCTAAACACATATGTTCATAAAAGTACAGCGTTTTTAAACACTTTATTGATTACGATATAGAGATTAATGACAGAGGGGAATCTGAGAATGCAGGCATTCCAGCAGGGTGTGAGTTGAAGTAGTCAAATCTGGAGCTGACAAGGGCTGGAATGTAAATGACATGTGATCATCTCGGATTATCTAACATCTGAGAATGGGCAGGCATTCCCTCGGATGAAGAGCATCTCCCGTCTTGCTGATTATGTGCTGTCATCCAGGTGGAAATGTCACCTGCATATCTGATGTAGGAAAAGAGATAAGAGAAGTTGAGTTTCCTGTGAATATGTATATGTACTGTACACGTGTGTATGTATGTTTATTTTCATTTCTATGATTATTATCATTATTGTGTTTTGTGGTTGAGGGGTGGGGGGAGGTTGATGGGGATGGTGGTGCTGCGGGTGTCCTATTGAGGGCGAAGGGACCTATTGGGGAGGGGATTCTTCATGGAGGCACATTCAGTCATAGTTTTGCTTATATTATTATACATTAAAAAACTTTTTTTCTATTATAAAATTTTTTCTATTATAACAGTTTACTGTGATTATGGATATGCATTCATGTTGACTTATGTATTTGAACTTTCTTTTTTGCCAAGAGTACACATTTTTTATTTTTTATTTATTATTCTTATTTTATTATTACTACTGTACCTACATTTTTAAAAACTAAAACTGAAAAAGTGTAAAATAAAATGTAGAAAAAGCCTTTAGAGGGAAAAGCACGATGGGATGGGTATTCTGAAATGTACCAGTCCCAAGATAGAAGGAAGGGAGAATTTCGGCAGGCAAGAAAATAGCAAGCAAGTGGCAAGAGTGATTGAGGGGACAAATTGATTTTGGGGAAAGTGGGGAAAGAAATAAGCTGTGTTCTGATACCCTGCATCAGTTCACCTCATGCATTTAAAAGCATTGGATTGGTGCAAGCATAATGGTGACACATTCCACCACAGCACAAGACCACTGAACGACCCCAGGCCAAGTGTTTTCTTTCCTAACCCCCTGTAGTATTAGAATATTGTGAATACCTTTTCAAAGTAGACAGGAATTTGCTGGCTTCTTGCCTTCCTTGAGTTTGTGATCAACTACACTGTCAAGAAAAAGTATGTGAACACTTTGGAATTTCCTGGATTTTTGCATAAATTGGTCGTAAAATTTGATCGGATCTGTTTAAACTAATAACACACAACAAATTATACGTTTTCATGTCTTTATTGAACACATTATGTAAACATTCACACTGCAGGGTGGAAAAAGTATGTGAACCCTTGGATTTAATAACTGGTTGACCATCCTTTGGCAGCCATAACCTCAACCAAATGTTTTCTGTAGTTGCGGATCAGACTTGCACAACGGTCAGGAAGAATTTTGGACCATTCCTCTTCACAAAACTGTTTCAGTTCAGCAATATTGTTGGGATGTCTGGTGTGAACAGTTCTCTTGAGGTCCTGCCACAGCATCTCAATCGGGTTGAGGTCAGGACTGACTGGGCCACTCCAGAAGGCGCATTTTCTTCTGAAGCCATTCTGTTGTTTATTTACTTCTGTGTTTTGGGTCGTTGTCCTGTTGCATCACCCAACTTCTGTTGAGCTTCAATTGGTGGACAGATTGGCCGAACATTCTCCTGCAAAATGTCTGATAGCAAGCTGTCCGGGTCCCGAGGCAGCAAAGCAGCTGCAGCAAAGCAGCCCCTAACCATTGGGATGTTTTTTTTTATGTTGGTGTGCTTTGCCTTTTTTTCTCCACACATAGTGTTGTGTGTTCTTTGCAAACAACTCAACTGTAGTTTCATCTGTCCTGAGTATTTTGCCAGTAGCACTGTGGAACATCCAGGTGCACTTTTGCAAACTTCAGACGTGCAGCAATGTTTTTTTTGGACAGCAGTGGCTTTTTCCGTGGTGTCCTCCCACCAACAACATTCTTGTTTAGTGTTTTACGTAGCATATCTCAACAGAGATGTTAGCGTGTTCCAGAGATTTCTGTAAGTCTTTAGCTGACACGAGGATTCTTCATTACCGCATTGAGCGCTGTGCTCTTGCAGTCATCTTTCCCATACGGCCACCACTATGGAGAATAGCAGCAGTGCTGAACTTTCTCCATTTGTCTTACCATGGACTGATGAACATCAAGGCTTTTAGAGATACTTTTGTAACCCTTTCCAGCTTTATGCAAGTCCCCAAAAAGTATTGGTCTTCTGAGATCTCTTTTGTTCGAGGCATGGTTCACATCAGGCAAGGCTTCTTGTGAATAGCGAGCTCAAATTTTGTGAGTGGTTTTTTATAGGGCTCGACAGCTCTAACCAGCATATCCAATTTTGTCTCATTGATTGGACTCCAGGTTAGCTGACCCTTGACTCCAATTAGCTTTTGGAGAAGTCATTAGCCTTGGGGTTCACCTACTTTTTCTAACCTACACTGTGAATGTTTAAATTATGTATTCAATATAGACAAGCAAAATACAATTTGTGTGTTAAAAGTTCAGCACACTGTATCAATTTCTTCTTTTTTTACCTTTATGTAACTAGGCAAGTCAGTTAAGAACAAATTCTTATTTTCAATGATGGCCTAGGAACAGTGGGTCAACTGCCTGTTCAGGGGAAGAACAACAGATTTGTACTTTGTCAGCTCAGGGGTTTGAACTTGCAACCTTCCGGTTACTAGTCCAACGCTCTAACCACTAGGCTACCCTGTCAACTGCTGTGACTTAGATGAAGATCAGATAAAATTGTCTTATCAATTTATGCAGAAATTAAGGTAATTCCAAAAGGTTCCCATACTTTTTCTTGCCACTGTATATAGGCTACTGTATCAATCAATCTTTCATTTGTTCATGTCATCACACAGCATATGAGTCATTCATAATTTGAAATGTAATCAAGCTTTTAGTTTTAAAATAAAATAAAGCTAGCCTTGAATAATTAGCTTCAACAATATATAAGCCTTCCATTTTGGAAATTGCATTCTGATACGCTTCTAATGTATTTAGTGTTTACACTGTTCCAAAAGGTCAGAAAATAATATTGTAACCTATACAGCACCTGTGTGGTACACTTAATATCCACGCAGTGCTGGCTCCTTACCTTGTTTTTATTGATCTCCAGTATTTTCTACAACTAGTCAAAGGTATTCCTCACATCTGACTTCCCCTTTACCTCAAGAGCGACCAGTAAACATTCCCGTTTCAAGTTAATTTGTCACATCCTGCACCCCCGCAGCAACCTGGGCATTCGTCTCTATGTGGAGACAGAGGAGGGTGAGCCTCATAGAGTTAATACTATGGTCAGGGACAGGAAATGCTCTGCGGATGGGGAGGTGATTTCCCACAGAATGGATTTCTTGATTATTATGCCTTCGAATAAAGAGGCAAGTTAACTCAGAATACGACGCCAGTGCCTGCACAGTAACACTGTAATGTCATAGTATTTGTAATTGTTTAGTAAATACATAGAAATGGAGATATGTTGTTTTGGTTTACCTCACGATTATATCTCACATACACGCACACTGTTTTCTCTCCATCAGACCGGTCCTTGTCAGCTGGGTGGGTAGGCTTGGTGGGTCGAAGGGGCCCCCGCTCCAAACTGCCCTTCATGTTAACCTTCTTCAGGGCCAGCCAGACCCCCTGTCAGCCCCAACGTGCTCTAAAACCCAACCCCCGCAAGAGGAAGCCCAAATATGACCTGCCCAGTATACATGGTGAGGTCCTACAATGTCAGAGGACAATACTGGTTTTAGGTCTTGTTGTGAACCTCATTTAATGCAACGTTTAAAGGCATAGTTAATCCAAATGACTAAGATAATTAAGTTGCATTTACATTTAATGGTGTCTTCATTGTAAATCCAATGCATCCAAAGTGTGCTTCACAGTCTGTCCTGTCTCAAAACATATTGTTTGGTCCCTTTCAGATCACAGCCACGTCAACAGTGGGCGTCAGGCTTGTAAGAGACATGAATTATATGTGAGCTTGAGTGACCTAGGCTGGAAGGTAAGCTTCTGTCTCCCTTAACTACTCATTCTACTGAATAGATAATATCATGAGCCAACATTGTATCACCTTATTTGCTGAAACACGCAATTAGTATTTTTAGGAAGCAAGGCATTTTTGTGGTACGTGCATTGTAGTGTATGTATTTCTGATATAAATATAGTCTGTTCTAGTCATTCATCTAATCTTGTCATTCTATTTCTATGGCATTTCTCTCCATTAGGACTGGGTCCTGGCTCGGAGTGGTTACTCTGCCTTCTACAGTGATGGAGAATGCCTATACCCTCTGGGTTCCTGCATGAACGACACCAACCACGCTATGATCCAACTAGTGGTCAGTATGCACTACTACACCCTCTCTCACATGAACGCCACCAACCACGCTATGATCAAACTAGTGGTCAGTATGCACTACTACACCCTCTCTCACATGAACGCCACCAACCACGCTATGATCAAACTAGTGGTCAGTATGCACTGCGACACCCTCACTCACATGAAAGATAACTTTGGTTTCAGTGGGAAAGAAGGTAATTGGCTCAGACATTAATGGGAAATATGGCCAATTTAAAGTAATATACCCAAGTTACCGAAGTCTACAATGGCAGACTCACACATCACAATGCCATAAAGGGTGGGCCTGTAGTTCTGTAAATCTACTAAATGTTGTTGTTCATTTCCATATCTAAAGAATAAAGCATAATTGTTCATGTAATATTAGCCTCATATTTCCAGGAAGAGGAAATTGTGACGAAATGATCAAGTAAATGAAAAGACAGAGACAAATGCCTTTAAACTACCAGTAATTTTATTTAAAAATGTAAAATTCAGTGCAAAGTAATGTAGTGCATTAGTGTCTAGATCCCTGTTAGGTGGCAAAGTGTCGCAAGAATCCTGTGGGGAGAGAAAACAAGAGAATACATTAATTCAATGGGTGTCAACTAATCAGGGTTCAGCAAAGCACTTCAAGTCCTCAATTCCTGAGAGAGAGAAAGAGAGATGGACAGAGAGAGAGAGAGATGGATGGAGAGAGAGAGAGATGGACAGAGAGATGGATGGAGAGAGAGCGAGAGAGAGAGATGGACGGACGGACAGAGAGAGATGGACAGACAGAGAGAGAGTGGCCTTTCAGATCTCTGCAGTAGGACTACATGCTGGCCATGAGGTTCTCCAGGTGGTACTCCAGGAGGCTGGAGAGCTCAGTGACCAGAGACACTGGGTTAAAGTACCAGGCCAGCTGCTGCCCAAACATGTCATCTAGCAGAGCCATCAGCCCACCCTGAAGAGAACATCACACAACACATAGATAATGGCTCTGAGTTACTAGCTTACCAAGAGCAGAGAGACAATGAGAGTTACTCCCTGTAAAACGTCATTGCAACCTTGTTAATCAGGAAAAAGTCAACTAGGAATAAGGAAGTAAACTATTGACTCTTACATTGAGCAGCAGCAGGTATCTCTCAGCCTTTGGCTCAATGCTGGCAGCAGCGGGCAGGAAGGAGTGCAGGAGAGCGTACAGACGCTCCATGAACCCACCAGGGTGCTAAAGGAAACAAAGGAGGAGAGAAGAGAAATTGAAGTGAATTTGCTAATAGAGAGACATCAAAACATGTACCAGTGAGATGCTACTTACCACCATCAGGGACTTCTGAGCTGTCATCAACCCAAACAGCACCAGTTCAAAGAGGACATCTATCAGGTTAACATGATGGATCTAGGACAAGAAAATAGGAATGATTTCAAATAGATCAGATACTGTGATGTATAAAAGACATGCATGTGGAAGAACCCAAAGTGAGACATGAAAGAGTTAATGAACCCACCTTTGCCTCAGCCAGCTCCCTCTCAATGTCAATCTTCTTGGAGGGGTCACTCAGGTAGTCCACAAAGTCATTATAGGCACGGATGAATTCGGCCTCGTCCTATCACAAAGCAAAGAGCATTGATGTTAGTGAACAGAACACATTTCCCACTGAGGACGCCCTCTTTCCCTTGAATGAATAATGAGTTAGTGAGCTACCATGTGGTGGGCCTGAACCAGTGCACCCATTAGGACCTTTCCTGCCACAAACAGATGGTTGCTGCCCAGGGTGGAACCAAGCAGTGTCTAGAGAAGAGGGAAGAGTTAGGGTGAGACACCCATCTTCCTCTAGGAGACAGACAGGCAGAACAAGAAGATACAGAGAGAAAAAATAAAAGTGGGTCCACTCACAGTGAAGGCCTGGCGCAGGGAGACGAGCCTCAGGGCGATGTCCTCCACTCTCTTGGTGGTAAGGTAGAGGCTGTGGGAGGGAGGGAATGGAGCATGTCAACCATTAGAGTCAATGGGGATACAGCATGGTGACAACTATCCTTCAGCATCTGACAAGCCCAGACTACAGACATTTAGAGGAACTCACTTTAGCAGAGGAACCTCCCTCTCCTCAGGCAGCAGGTCCTCCTCCCAGCCCTACAACAACAGAACAAACATTCAACATCAGTGACACGACAAACAATGGGTCAATGGATGGATCTTAATGCTACTAGTCTATAGAATGTGTAGCTGTGTGTCTAACATCTGACCTCATAGCAGTTATGGCCCTCAGGCTCTGGCTCAGTGAACTGCTGATTGGTGGGCGTAGAGACGGAGGCAGCCTCCGACCCCCCCGAGGAGGAGAGCAGCCCATCCAGCCCCATGTGGAGAGTGGCGTACACCACCGAGACATCAGTCTGCTGCTCCAAAAACACACACAACACACCTGTTTACCACACACGTTATTAGAAAACAGAGCAGATCTAATGGAAAAATGCCCAGTAATTGGTATTCTATATACATAGGAAACCGTTTATTTACCTGGTAGCAGCCAAACGTCACGTCCACAGACGTCTCGTGGCGGAGGTGAGACGCATACTGGGTCACCCTGCCAGCCACATACTGACAGAGAGAGACGACATGTTTAGGCCAAATGGAATAAGTGAAGAAAAGCCTAATCTAATACTATTTCAGTAGTATTTACATCTTACCTGGATCCAAGTGACGGACTGCACCTTGGTGGCACAGTAGGGGATGCCCTCTGGACTAAGTCTGGCTGTCTCCCTGGAGACGGCCCACACCAGTTGAGTCTCCAGGCCTCGAACCCTACTCACATGGTGCATCCTCACCACCACCTGCTGTGGAGAGAAATGACAAGTAACATCAACAAAACAACATCAGCCATCGCTGTAACATATTTCCATCTTGATCACATGACTCTGACAATGTAGATTAGGACTAGATAGTTACAAAGACACATACCTGGGATCCCCCAAGCATGTAGGTGATAATGGGGCTGATGAACTGGAAAGTTCTCCAGGCTTTAGCCACTGGACCGGCATTGTTCTGCACAAGAGGGGGGTGACATTACAGTACATTCAGGTTAGAAAAAGCAAATATTGTAACGTGATGTGACTGTGTGTGGTTCTCTTACCCTGATCACAACAGGCCCACAGTACAGGGGGCTGAACCTAATCGGTATCAGCTGCCAATTACCAGTGGCCTCCTAAAGCAGACAACAAAGATTTTCAGACTGAATATGTGGGATACTTTTCAAACATAAAACCAGAAGCTTTCTGAAAAGTGTACCTCAAGGATAGTCGGCACATCCTCAAGGATGATAGCAGCATCCTGGACATGAAGGATAACTGGCAGCAGTGGCTCATCCAACTGGACCTCATCCAGTACAGTTGATTCTAAAAGTAGGAAAAGGAAAACAAACAAACAATTATTAGGACGTAAAACGTAGCACGCTAGTTAGTACTACTAGCAAAAGTGCATCGCTTAGCAACAATTACTAAAGTTAACATTAGCTTGAAAGTTTGGATTACAGATATACTTAACATTTCTCAAATTACATTGTCAATGTTGAATGTGGTAAAATAAGAAGTTTAAAACTCCACGTACCCTCTTCGAAGTCGCTGTCGCTGTCCACCTCCCGACGATCGCGAACCCTGCAAAACGGAAAAAGACAACAAAAACAACCCACAAATGAATTTAAACAACCTGTCGACGCAGAAGGCTGCCGACGTCCTCCCAATCTCTCCGTCAATCTTGAAAAGCACCCAGGCATTTTCCAGTCGATGTTTCAATCTCAGGTCTCAAAAATCAGTCAAGTTTGTTGTTGTTGAACAGCAAATTGAAGTTGTTCTTGTTTTCGAACAGAAAACGTTCAATAGAACGCCGATATGTTCTAACGGTTAGATATCTCATGGCAACACAGATATTTGAAATTGTTGTTTACAAAATTGACAGCTGTGTTGCCATAGAAATGAGTTTGGAACTCCATGGTTACCATTAGAATCCTATACAATTCCTGGTCATCATTCTAATTCCATTGACCCTATTTTGTCACCAGAGGCTTTCCTATGTTGTGTGTGTATAATCTAAAACTTAAAGACCAAATGTTTTTTTTAAGTCACTAGCTTGGTCAATGGCCCATTGAAATGTTTTAGCTTGTTTCATGGAAGTTGTTGTTGAACTTCTGAAAGTCTAGGCTTTGGCTCAGTGGGCTATAAAGACTTGTGGAGCACAGACAACCAGGGTTAAAACATATGACCACATTCAGACAAGGGGGGCGAAGCCACAGCCCACTGAGGTTGGAGAGCACTGTAGGATCTGCATAATAATCATACCTCTTTTATAAACAGGATATTATTATCATTGATTATGTCAAAATGTATGTATGAATAAGTCTGATTGACCTTTTTCATGGCAGGTTCACCTTTTGAAGCCGGATGAGGTTCCCAAAGCGTGCTGCGCACCCACCAAGCTCAGTCCCATCTCTGTACTCTTCTACGACGACAACAATCTACGACGACAACAACAATGTGATCCTAAAGAAGCATCGCAACATGGTGGTCAAGACCTGTGGATGCCTGTAACATCTGTGGTGGCTCATCTATTCTACATCATTTTAATAAACTTCACTACCATTGTTCCAAAAGATACACACAGGGTTGATAGCAATAATCTGGCAATATGAGGCTAAATAGTATGTATCTACACTGAACAAAAACATAAACGCAACATGCAACAATTTCAATGATTTTACTGAGTTATAGTTCATATAAGGACATCAGTCAATTAAAATATGTTCTTTAGGCCCTAATCTATGGATTTCACATGACTGGGAATACAGATGTGCATCTGTTGGTAACAGATACCTTTTTAAATGAAGATAGAGCGTGGATCAGAAAACCAGTCAGTATCTGGTGTGACCACCATCTGCCTCATGCAGCGGGACACATTTAATTTAATATATATATTAATATAACCTTTATTTAACTAGGCAAGTCAGTTAAGAACAGATTCTTAATTACAATGACGGCCTACCCCGGATGACGCTGGGCCAATTGTGCCCCGCCCTATGGGACTCCCAATCACGGCCGGGTGTGATGCAATTAATCAATCAAATGTATTGATAAAGCCCTTCTTACATCAGCTGATGTCACAAAGTGCTGTACAGAAACCAGCCTAAAACCCCAAACAATGCAGGTGTAGAAGCACAGTGGCTAGGAAAAACTCCCTAGAAAGGCCAGAACCTAGGAAGAAACCTAGAGAGGTACCAGGGTATGAGGGGTGGCCAGTCCTCTTCTGGCTGTGCCGGGTGGAAATTATAACAGAACATGGCCAAGATGTTCTAATGTTCATAGATTACCAGCAGGGTCAAATAACAATAATAATGCCGCTTGGATTTGAACCAGTGACACCTCTTGCACGACTGACACAGTACCTTAGATCGCTGTGCCACTTGGGAGCCCACATCACCTTAGCATAGAGTTGATCAGGCTGTTGATTGACGCCTGTGGAATGTTGTCCCACTACTTTTCAATATTTTTTTTTAAGTTGATGGATTTTGGCAGGAACTGGAACATGCTGTCCGGCACGTTGATCCAGAGCGTGCCAAACATGCTTGTGAGTATGCAGGACATGGAAGAATGTTGATATTTTCAGTTTCCTGGAATTGTGTACAGAGCCTTGCAACATGGGACCGCGCATTATCATCCTGAAATATGAGTTGTTGGCAGCGGATGAATGATACAATGGGCCTCAGGATCTCGTCACGGTTTCTCTGTGCATTCAATTCAAATTGCCATCGATAAAATGCAAATGTGTTAGTTGTCCATAGTGCATTTCCCCATACCATAACCCCACCATGGGGCACTCTGTTCACAATGTTGACATCAGCAAACCGCTTGCACACGCGATGCAGGATTCATCCGTGAAGAGCACACTTCTTCAGTGTGCCAGTGGCCATCAAAGGTGAGCATTTGTCAACTGAAGTCAGGTCAAGACCCTGGTGAGTACGACGAGCACGCAGATGGTCTTCCCTGTGACGGTTTCTTCTGACAAATTCTTCAGTTGTGCAATCCCAGTTTCATCAGCTATCGGGGTGTCTGATTTCAGATGATCCTGCATGTTGTCATGGTTAAAATTGGTCTGCGCTTGGACATACTACCAAATTCTCTACAACGACATTGGTAGAGAAATTACTACTCCAGCAATAGCTCTGGTGGACATTCCACCAGTCAGCATGCTCCATCATAATTTGAGGAAAAACTGCGAGTATGTTGTGTGGAAAAACTGCACATTATAAGGTGGCCTGTTATTGTCCCCAGTACAAGGTGCACTTGTCTAATGAGCATGCTGTTTAATCAGTTTATTGAAATGCCCCACCTGTCAGGTGAAAGGATTATTTTGGCAAAGAAGAAATGCTCACTAACATGGAAGTAAAACGTATGTAAATTCATGAACATTTGAGAAAAACTTTTTGTACATATGGAACATTTCTGGGATCTTTTATTTCAGTTCATGAAATGTGGGACAAACACTTTATATGTGGTGTTTATATTTTTGTTCAGTATATTGACTTTGAGTATGAGAATGGTATATGAATAACACCAATTACCTCTTTCATAACGACCTTTCTTCGCATTCGACTTATAACCATACTTCACTCTTAAACTATTCAAATCTACAGTAATTCAGATATTTATATCACCCTTTGTCATATAGTATATGAATCCAATCAAAGCTGTAAAGTACTGTGACACAAGTACAATGCTACATTTCTACCCTTTTGATGACTGTTGTCTTGTTGAACCAAGAATTTGTCATTGTCTCTTAATGTACTACACATGGTTCAATTAAAACGCTATATATATGGACCATAAGTGCGTGACAAATTACTACATTTTTTTTTACATTTCTTTAATTATACTTTGAACAAGTACAAGTTAGTAGCAATGGCAAATGTCATTCCTATTTGTTATTCCTAGATTTTCTATGTACAGAGGATCCAATACACAGGAATGTGTCATTGTCAATATATTTATGGAGGACTGTGTACTGCTATATTTGTAATAAAATAAGTAGAATATATATTGTAGAGGTTGATTTGATGCAGAAGTGAGAGGAATTGCCAGTGAACACAGACCTCCAGAAACTAATTGACACTCCTATCTAAACAGTGTCACCACTCTTCAGCTACATAGCATTGCAGTATATTGGAAATACATTTGAAAATACTTGTAAGTATGCATTTGTCTGGTATCAGTATAGACGGAATGGCGTTTAACTTGCATTTGGAAGTAACACATTTTCTTCTAGAATTACAAGGCATACATATTCTCTCACACACACAACACATTCACTGCTTTCCTTCAGAATGGATCAAATAGGCAGAGGAATGATTTCATATATATTGCTACATTTCTTGGAAATGGTCAAATGCAAAATACAACTGTTACAACGTGGACCAGGTGACTATCCACAGTGATTTGGCACTGTTTCAACCAGGGCCTTTTACAGGCAGAACAAGACTCAGTCTTAGGCAAATAACAAATCCTTTCCACTATGACACCATTCTCAAAGAAAGCAGAAATTATTTGCACAAGAGTGTATGGGAGGAGGTATAAAAAGAGTTGTGGGTTAAAGTAAGACTGCGATACACAACTGAGAAAAAGTTGCAAAAACAGTAACACCCTGACACTTTTAGACGTGTAACAGTCTAGATGTTACTGAATCAGGTATTAATGAAGGAAGCAGCATGGGGAAAAGGGCTGTAGGTAGAGTGGGCTCATATCATTAAGATGGGTGCTTCAAAAGAGTCTGAAGGTGAGGGGTGGTTGGACATAGAAGATGGGGTGCTGGTGTGCTTCTGCCCCCTTTTTAGGTCATTGTCACAAATATCCCCCACCCATGTCCAGGGGTCTCAGTATTTTGTCTCTTGACGCCATTAAGTTCCAGTTGCAGCGCTCTAATCGTGGTCATCGTGTGTCTGTGAATCACAACATGAAAGGCGATGAGTGACAACATATCCACATATTGAGTCATACAAAATACAACTTTTAGCATAGGGAAAGAGTTTGCTTCTAACATGTAAACTGGGAGTCTGAATGATGAGAGCATCTTAACCCAGCTGTAGGTCCATTGTGTGCGTTGGTCTTTTAAGCCTCAACATCATCCAGCTCTGGGGGCATTGGGGATTTGGGATGCTTGCTCTCAAAGTGCTGCTTGAACGTCTTCGGGTCCGGCATCTGCGTCTGTAAGGGTCAGGTAAGGGACGGAGGATATCAACAATTGTTGGCTGAGACCGAATTTTCAGGTGATAAACAAAGCAATAAAATGCATCAAAGTTCTACACATCACACAGGCCTGTACAATGGACTAGACACAAAGAGAAACCTAAAAGGTAGGGATGTCAAACATTCAGGCTGCTGTACAGACGATGGAGGCTCTAGTCTAGAGCACCTGGTTAAATTGTGGTTGAGAGCATTATTTTACTCTCTAAATGGTTAAATGGGTGAGAAAGAGATGTCATTGTTGCAATAGTTTGCGAGGAAGCAACAAACTACATTACCAAAAGTATGTGGACAGCTGCTCGTCAAAAATCTCATTCCAGAATTATGGGTATATGGCGTTGGCTACCCCTTTGCTGCTATAATAGCCTCCACTCTTTTGGGAAGGCTTGCTGAGTGGACTCCCGTTCTGTGAGCTTGTGTAGCCTACCACTTAAAGGCTGAGCCGTTGTTGCTCCTCGACGTTTCCAATTCACAATAACAGCACTTATAGTTGACCAGGGCAGCTACAGCAGGGCAGAAATTTGACTAACTCACTTGTTGAAAAGGTGGTGCCATGTTGAAAGTCACTGAGCTCTTCAGTAAGGCCAATGTCTGTCTATGGAGATTACATGGCTCTGTGCTCGATTTAATACACCTGTCAGCAACGAGTGTGGCTGAAATAGCCAAATCCACTAATTTGATGGGGTGTCCACATACTTTTGTATATATAGTGTATACTATCATCTTAAATAGACATGTTGAAATATTTTGCCATAGTAAATTGTATATTCTGCGAATTTCCCTAATGGGGACAGTTTGTGTTAATAACCTACACAAACCTGCCTTTTCACCCCAGAAAATGTAGTGGAATTACACATCCATTTTACCTCAGATTGTTGATGCTAGTATAAAAGTGTATAGTTTTCAAGATGACATATGATTGACTGCTTAAAACAGATCAATATCTGTGGTTTTGTACCAATGATTTTGTCACACGCACTGGGTTATGCAGGACTTAGAAATGCCACATAAATTAATGAAATGGCAAAGAAAATTAAACGCGCTCTCTCTATAAAAGTCTATGGCCACACACCAATGCATGGATTTGACAGTCAAACTGTCACTTAAATAGTGTCACCATTGATATCCTATGTCGCGTCATGATTTCGTGTTAGTTAAAGAAAGCTAACAAAAAAGTGTTCTGTTTCCTACCGAAATCAACACCTGACATTCCAAGATAAAAATGTAATTCCTCTACAAGTTCATCTAACCAACTGTGTATAGGTTATTCAAAGTGTGAATAGTGTTACTTGAAACAGTGCTACACCACCAACATTTAACCCCCATTCTATTGATTTCAGTGTGACATTGATGGAAGTGATGAACAAAAAAAGAGTTGCATTACACTTACCGTGTTGGCGACCCACTTGAATCAAAATGCAACACTTCTAAATGTAGGCCTAGCTAGCTGTCTACTACACATTGTCCTCTAACCAGTGATGTACACATTATTCCCAGATTCCGTTTGGTTTTTGAGCTGTGTTAGTTTTAACAGGACGTGTAACCTCATCTCCCCCTCTCGCACAATTGATTTCAATGTGATATTGTTATGAGTGATTCTCAAATAAGTGTTGCATTCGTTTTCCTGTCTTGGTCACCCCCCAAATCAAAACTAATCACAAATCTATCTGACGGTCTTCTGCAAGTTGTTTTCTAACCAGTGATGTAAGAAACCTCCAGTTTCCATGTTATTTCTTTTATTGTGGGTTTCAAGAGCGCATACAACCTGATTTCCCCCCTAATTGATATCAGTTATTTGTCACTTGTCAAAACAACAGGGTTTTTGGTGTGTGTGTCATTAATACAAAAGTACTATGATTATTATTATTGCACATGTATGTGCAAATAGTACATTTTATGTTTAGGTCTTCAATATAACAAACGGTTTCTGCATATTCGTTATTGATTTGGACACATTGTCAACAGAAAGCAGCACCACCATCATTTTCAACTTAAGGTTCAGGACTATTTTATTGAACTCTCAACATCAATTTCTAATGGTTATGTACTTAATCAGGTAAAAACTGCTGAATGATTACAAAAACATGCTGAAGTTTATTTTGATGATATACCAGGAATCACCAAAATGAGTTTGGCCTGCCTTCTAAAGGCACATACAGTACCAACCACTAACCCGACAGACGGGACAGGTGTGGACCAGTGCTGCCTTGGCTGCAGTCTTCTGGTCTGCTGCCGCTCCCTTCTTCTTAGCAGCTGCAGCCTTGGCGTTCTTTTGCTGGGATTGAATCTTCTGTTGACCGCGAGCCATGGCCTACCTGAGAGAAACAGACGTAGAAAAATGCTACCCATTTGTATTTATCTGTTGATACTAGTATCTCAGTCTTCGTCAGAAGTCGAGCCATCTATTTAGAGAACGTACAAGTGAATTTAGCTACACAAGAGACGAGCCAGCTGACAACTAAACAAGAGATTCTGTAATATTATATAGCTAGCTAGTATTTGGTAAACAATAGTTTATGTATAGCTCTCCTGACCCATTCTGTCCCATTCTGTCTCAGCCTCCAGTATTTATGCTGCAATAGTTTATGTGTCAGAGGGCTCGGGTCAGTCTGTTATATCTGGAGTATTTCTCCGGTCTTATCCGGTGTCCTGTGTGAATTTAAGTATGCTTTTCTCTCTCTCTGAGGACCTGAGCCCTGGGACCATGCCTCAGGACTACCTGGCCTGATGACTCCTTACTGTCCCCAGTCCACCTGCTGCTCCAGTTTCAACTGTTCTGCCTGCGGCTATGGAGCCCTGACCTGTTCACCGGATGTGTTACCCTGTCCCAGACCTGCTGTTTTCAACTCTCTAGAGACAGCAGGAGCGGTAGAGATACTCTGAATGATCGGCTATGAAAAGCCAACTGACATTTACTCCTGAGGTGCTGATTTGCTGCACCCTCGACAACTACTGTAATTATTATTATTTGACCCTGCTGGTCATCTATGAACATTTTAACATATTGGCCATGTTCGGTTATAATCTCAACCCGGCACAGCCAGAAGGACTGGCCACCCCTCATACCCTGGTTCCGCTTTCGGTTCCTTCCTAGGTTCTGGCCTTTCTAGGGAGTTTTTCCTAGCCACCGTGCTTCTACATCTGCATTGCTTGCTGTTTGGGGTTTTAGGCTGGGTTTCTGTACAGCACTTTGTGACATCAGCTGATGTAAGAAGGGCTTTATAAATACATTTGATTGATTGAAGATGTAGGCATGCTATACTATTTAATGGCTAAAATGTTGTTAAAGTGGACATCGTTTTAACGACTTCGCACATATGAAACAGACAATCATAATCAAAAACATAAAATTCCCAGTTTATGCTACCAAACCAACTTTATAAGGTTTTAAACTAGGTTTGTTATCGTCTGTTCTGGTAAGAATGTGATGAGCATAAAACAAGAACCACAACAGGCCATTCCAGTGCAATGTCTAGCTGGGGTGTATTCAATAGGAAGAACTGACCTGTGTCCAATAGAAACTCGTTTTCGTTGCGAAACGTTTTGTAACTGTTTACTACGGTGTGCACTAATGACTACACCCCGTCTTGATACTTCGCTCTTGCATTGTAGCTAGCTTGACAACTTTAGTTCAGTTGGAAAAGAGAGGTAGCTAGCTAGCAATCAAAGCCAATATCTATCTAGTAAGCTAGCCAATTAATTGGTAACAGTTGGCGTGGTTTAATGATAATTGCTAAGACCAACACGTCTGCGGCGCGAACTGAAACAAAATACAAAATGGTTAGCCAGTTCTAACAACGATGGCTAACGTTAAGTTATCAGTTAGCTAGCTAGCTACTTAGCTGACATTGCAGAACTGAATAGCAAACCAAAACGAACATTACCCAAGTGTTTATTTGGCTATTAGATGTACAAACCGATATTTTTGCTCTTCAATCTAATAAACCAAATGTTAATTTAGGAAAATAAATACCTTCGCGTTGCTTCGCCCTTCTTCTTCTTCTTCTTCTTCTTCTTCTTCGGTGAGGTTTATCGCTGGTTGGCACCCAACGTTATGGTGCATTACCGCCACCTACTGTACTGGGGTGCGGACCAGAGACGGGGAAACTAAATCCTACCTGCCACCCCCGTTGCTCTTAAAAAATATAACAAACTATTTGAGACTATATCTAATGACGTTCTTGTCAATAACCTATTTAAACTCATTTCCTGTATCCCCTTCTCCCTCAATGCTAGATCTCAGCCTCTCTCTTTCCCTCTGATAAAGCCCACACTGTATCAATACATGCTCCATGGTCTCTGTTTCCTGGCAACAATCACACTTTCCCGTTGGATGCTTTCTGAGTACATTTAAGGTATTATTCAACCCGTTGTGTCACACTCTTAATCCTGTAAAAATAGCCTCCTTTCTTCTGTCCTTTCCTGCCAATCTCCCCTCCCAGAATTCCCTCTGCACTTGAAAGAAATGCCTTCCCTTAGTATCTCTATTCCACTGCTTTTGTCATCTCTGCACCATCACTGTCCAAATCAGTCTTTTTGCCTCTGCCTTGCACATTAAAACTACAACATCAACATCTCCACTACTAATTGCTTGTTTAGCCAGTACATCAACTGCCTTGTTCCCCTTCACCCCCACATAGGCTGGGACACAAGTAAATCGTATCTGTATACCCATTTGTTTACTCCTGCCATGGGTTTGTAGTACCTCATAAAGCATGTCTTCTCTCCTACGTGAGCTAAAGAACTGGATACCCATCAACACCGCACATGAATCAGAGCAAATAACTACTATGTCTGGCTTGACTTTCTCCACCAACTGCAAGCCAACAGTATTGCCATCAGCTCCGCCGTAAACACATCCATATGATCTGTAATACGTTTCTGTAGTCTCTCCAACACTTCTAGATCAACTACTGGAGGTGGGAGTAGCCATGGTGGAGTCACAGGGATAGCTACCTTTGGACTGTAACTCCCTTCCATACAGTCCCATCTCCTTCACCTGGGTATTACCCAACCACCCAAATCTTGTGTTCTGTCTTCACTCATGTTCCCAGCATGCCTGAAAAATCCCTTTCGCAGGATGAGACACCACATTTCCCTGTAGGTTAACCCATTAATTCATTGCCAGCTGCTGTCTCCATATCTGCAATGGCCTATCCCCCATCTCTACCTGTAGTGCAGCCACTGAGGAGTTCCGAAATGGACCACTACATATTATTGCCCCTGTATGACATCGATCCTTTCCAATGAGGCCCGGGCTGCCGAACCATTCACTCTGCTGCCATATTCTATCAAATTGGATAAATGCAAGATACATGGTCCTCAATGAGGAACGCCCAGCCCCCCACTCCTTCCCGGTCAGACAGCACATCACATTTAGCACCTTCTTACTCTTTCCCACCCCTCTCTCAATGTGTTCCGCTCAGGTCAGTCCAGTGTCAATGTATACCTCAAGGAACCTGAAGGCCCCCACCCTCTCCAAGTTTCTCCCATATAACCTCAAGCATACCTCATCTCTCACCTTCCTCCTAGTAAAGAACACTTTCTGAGTTTTCTCTACAGAGAACCTGAATCCCCACATGAATGCCCACCGCTCTACCTCATCAATTGCTTCCTGTACCATCCTGACTATGTATGGCACATTTCTTCCCCTCTTCCATAAGGCCCCATCATCTGCAAATAACGACCACCCAATCCCGGCCGTACCCGAGAGTAAACATCATTGACCGTGTCATGACTGTCCTGTGAGGATCACAATTGGTTAGATCAGCTTGGCAATGGTTGACAATAACCAGACCTCCTCTCACCGGCAGAGAGGAGGAGGAAACTGGTGTGGGGGTTTTGACACCTCCACACCCTATCGTAAATGAAGGTAGAAGAAGACTCTCTCTTGTCCCCTCCAGCTTTGGCGAAAGGGATGTACTTTGTTAACAGACTGTTTCCTGCTGAAACTCTAACACGTTTAAAAAAGTGAATACTGGAACAATATTTCTAACACAAGAATGTAGGGAATGGTCGGTGGGGAGCTATGGAAAACACATGTCATATTGTTTTTAATTTTGTGATGTCATTAAAAACTGTATGGATGAAATACTTGGAAAGTACATCCCCTTTATGTGTCAAGTTTCCATCCAATACATTGTGCATATGATATGAACAAATATGACATTATTTTTGTTAAGATAGGAATGTGATTTTAGGAGTCATAAGAGATAACTTCCAATCATATCCTTTGCACATTAAGTAGCCGTGCCCTGAGTGAGGTCAGAAGAGCGTGTCAGCCTGATGGACCCAACCTTTTTTGACCAGAGTGTTTAAAAGGACTGGCTAAGAATTAACATTTCAGACCAGAACATTGCCAGGTTGCAGCTGTGCGTGTAAAGTGGTCTAAATCCCGAACCCTTAATAATCAACACAAGGTGTAGGCGAGGACCTAATCTCTCAGACAATCACTGTTACAGCTGATTAGCTGTCCTGAATCAAATATCTCAAACTCTTTAAACTATCCTACTACTCTTTTCAAAACACCATAGTATGATACTCTCATCATCCCACTGGAACCATCGGCACGGCTGGCTGGCTTATCTACAAATAAGCAGCTTCAGGAGTGAACGGAACAGAGTGAACTCTGTAGTTCTGTTCAGGACTACACAACAAACAAAGGCACCCAAATACATTCATGATTTCTTATTCCAAATGGGCGGCGGTTCGTGTGATTAACCATATGATTAATGTAAGAATAGTTCTGAAATGTATCGATGATTTATTTTTTTATTCTCTCGCTCTTTTTCCATGTCGTGGTGTAGAAAGCCACCATATTTTAAAAGACCGCTAAGGACCTTTGTCTCATGTATTAAGTGTGTATGTTATCTTGTGATTATTTAGTTAGCTAGTAAATAAATAATTAGACCAATTTGTGTAGTACTGAATCATGAGTACGGCTGGGGTTTTTGCAGATCCAAGTAGGTTACAAATTTTATTTAACTAAGCAAGTCATTTAAAACCAAATTCCTATTTACAATGACAGCCTTCCAAGGGCAAACAGGTGCTACCATATGGTCCTCCCAATCAAAGCTGGATGTGACGCAGCCTGGATTTGAACAAGGTGATGCCTCTTGCACTGAGATGCAGTGCCTTAGACTACTGCACCACTTGGGAGCTCAACTGTCCAGAATGATGATATGATAAGAGGTTATGATTAATAAGATGACTGTTAATGGATGTAATAGATATACAGTTGAAGTTGGAAGTTTACATACACTTCGGTTGGAGTCATTAAAACTTGTTTTTCAACCTCTCCACAAATTTCTTGATAAACAAACTATAGTTTTGGCAAGTCGGTTATTAAGACATCTACTTTGCACATGACACAAGTAATTTTTCCAACAATTGTTTACAGACAGATTATTTCACTTACAATTCACTGTATCACATTTCCAGTGGGTCAGAAGTTTACATACTCTAAGTTGACTGTGCCTTTAAAAAGCTTAGAAAATTCCAGAAAATTATGCCATGGCTTTAGAAGCTTCTGATAGGCGAATTGACATCCTTTGAGTCAATTGGAGGTGTACCTGTGGATGTATTTCAAGGCCTACCTTCAAACTCTGTGCCTCTTTGCTTGACATTGTGGGAAAATCAAAAGAAATCAGCCAAGACCTCAGAAAAAAATTGTAGACCTCCACAAGTCTGGTTCATCCTTGGGAGCAATTTCCAAATGCCTGAAGGTACCATGTTCATCTGTAGAAACAGTAGTATGCAAGCATAAACACCATGGGAACACGCAGACTTATCGGCAGACTCAACAGCCTTGGTTTCTCAAATGATTGCCTCGTCTGGTTCACCAACTACTTCTCTGATAGAGTTCAGTGTGTCAAATAGGAGGGCCTGTTGTCCGGACCTCTGGCAGTCTCTATGGGGGTGCCACAGGGTTCAATTCTTGGGCCGACTCTCTTCTCTGTATACATCAATGATGTCGCTCTTGCTGCTGGTGATTCTCTGATCTACCTCTACGCAGATGACCCCATTCTGTATACTTCTGGCCCTTCTTTGGACACTGTGTTAACTAACCTCCATACGAGCATCAATGTCATATGTAATACATATAACTCTCCTTCCGTGGCCTCCAACTGCTCTTAAATGCAAGTAAAACTAAATGCATGCTCTTCAACTGATCGCTGCCCGCACCTGCCCGCCGTCCAGCATCACTCTGGAGGGTTCTGACTTAGAATATGTGGACAACTACAAACACCTAGGTGTCTGGTTAGACTGGTTAGACTTCCAGACTCACATTAAGCATCTCCAATGCAAAGTTAAATCTAGCTCCCTATTTCGCAAACAAAGCATCCTTCACTCATGCTGCAAAACATACCCTCGTAAAACTGACTACCCTGCCGATCCTTGACTTCGGCGACACTCTACTCTACACTCTACTCACCAAATTGGATACAGTCTATAACAGTGCCATCCGTTTTGTCACCAAAGCCCCATTTACTACCCACCACTGCGACCTGTATGCTCTCGTTGGCTGGCCCTCGCTTCATATTCGTCGCCAAACCCACTGGCTCCAGGTCATCTATAAGTCGGTGCTAGGTAAAGTCCCGCCTTATCTCAGCTCACTGGTCACCATAGCAGCACCCACCCGTAGCACGCGTTCCAGCAGGAATATTTCACTGGTCACTCCCAAAGCCAATTCCTCATTTGGCTGCCTTTCCCTCTGCTGCCAATGACTGGAACAAATTTCAAAAATAACTGAAGCTGGAGACTCATATCTCCCTCACTAACTTTATGCACCAGCCCGTGAGCAGCTCACAGATCACTGCACCTGTACATATCTCATCTGTAAATAGCCCATCCAACTGCCTCATCCTCATACTATTATTTTTTATTATTTCTTTATTGTTTTTTTGCTCCTTTGCACCCCAGTATCTCTACTTGCACATTCATCTTCTGCACATCTATCACTCCAGTGTTTAATTGCTAAATTGTCATTATTTCGCCACTATGGCCTATTTATTGCCTTACCTCCCTTACCTCATTTGCACACACTGAATATAGACTTTTTCTATTGTGTTATTGACTGTACGTTTGTTTATCCCATGTGTAACTCTGTGTTGTTTGTGTCGCACTGCTTTGCTCTATCTTGCCCAGGTCGCAGTTGTAAATGAGAACTTGTTCTCAACTGGCCTACCTGGTTAAATAAATGTGAAATATATATATTTTTTAATTTAAGGAATCAATCAAATACTACTCAGGCAACATGTCATACTCTTTTGTTCCAGACAGCATCAGATGCATGGGCTTCACATACTGAGACAGAGGGGTGCCCTTGCCCTTGCTCTGATGATTTCTCCGGTGAGATTCAGCTACTTGCGATTTGACAGAATATGATGAATACATCAATATAATTGTATATTGTATATTTATATTGTATATTTGTATATTTTGTGTTTTTTTATTGTTAAAATATTTGAGGAAGTCTGGCTTCCTTTGGCAACCATGAATACACACCACTGTCTTAGACATGCTTGGAAGAGGATATAGTTTAGGTGATGACTTGATGACTCACATTCTTAACCTTAAAGGAAAGAGGAAGCATGAGAGAGCTGTCTGCTGTGTGTGTCTGACCGTGTTTGTGTGAAAGAGAGAGTGCGTGAGAGAGAGTATATAGACCCCAATGTGTGTGGGTTTTTTAAAAACCCTAACCCTAGTTTCATGTCCACACCCTGGCTCAACTCCAACCCTAGCCCTAACCCTAAATACAGTTCGGTACAGTGTAATAATGAGTTATGACAATAATTGTTACACTATAATTACAGGAATAAACACAAAGTAATAGGGCACTGTGTTGTAATGTGTAAACATCCATATCGTGGAAGATTTAAAGGCACTGTTCGTGGAGTCTGCATTCACGGTAAACGCTGCATATCTTGGCTCAATTCTAAATGACCTTTACATTTAAATGCGGATCGTCCGTCATACTTCCGCGATATGGCTTGAATCCAGCCCTAACTTTAACTAAAATGAAATAGACTCAAACTCTGCCTGATGGAAGTTTGACGAATGAAGAAAAACATATATTTTGGGCTGATATCCACTTCTGCTTTTGGGGTTTTCTTTCAGCCAGTCTCTTTCACAGTTTCACTACTGCTAAACTAGTGTCCCAACCCCACCTCCACCACTCCACCCCCCATCAACACTGGTACATCACAAGGTCAACGAAAGGATCCCAGAGGCCATGTTTCCGTTCACAATTATTTTCAGTGTATTTCTGCTTTCTGTTTACTTCCCCTTGTTGGTTTAAAAAAACGTGGTTGCATAATTCCACCTCCGACACCTTCAAAATAACAGCTATGCACGAGTCGGCTAGCTCGAATGTGATTGAATCGAGCCTTGAATCTACAAGTGTCAGTACACAGTTTAGACACAGTGTCTAAGCAATGCTGATTCCTTGGCTAGTGTGAGAATCCTAATCTTGAGAATGTAATCATGATGATCAGTGACAAAAACAAAAATGGTAGCAAAGAAAAAACACAACTTGTGTAATTACATGCACAGTAGCACCCTTCACCCCACTGCCACTTTCACTTGTTGCTCAATTCAAGACCTTTACGCTTTTGACTCATGACGAATCAAATGATTCAGACAGACAGTAGTATAGGACTGTCACGCCCTGGTCGAAATATATTATGTTTATCTTCATTTATTTGGTCAGGCCAGGGTGTGACATGGGTTTTTGTGGTGTGTTTTGTCTTGGGGGTGTATAGCATAGTCTATGGCAGCCTGAGGCGGTTCTCAATCAGAGTCAGGTGATTATCGTTGTCTCTGATTGGGAACCATATTTAGGCAGCCATATTCTTTGAGTATTTCGTGGGTGATTGTTCCTGTCTCTGTGTTTGTTGCACCAGAATAGGCTCGGTCACTTTGGTTTTTCTTTTTTCCTTGTTTTGGAAGAGAAGAGAAGAGAACGTGAGACGGGTGCGCCATTCTCCTTGCGGAGATGGTACAAAATTCATCAACACGGTCGGTCCCTGGGATTGGGCTGGCCAACACGATTCGGTTTGCTTGGAAGGAAAAGGAGTTGGAGCCTTTAGGACGGGAAACTTTTGGAAGGATAATATTGATGGGGATTCTAAAGCTGGCGGTGAAGGACGTGTTTTGTTTCCAAGGCAACTCGTTGGAGGGAGCATACGATGTGGCACTATATACAGAGGAGAAACACAATGATATCCTGAGAAGGGCAAGAGCAGTGGGAGGTGAGAGGCCGATGAGCCACTATGAAATAACAAGCCTGGCGAAGAACAACTGTCAACATTTACAACCCATACGTTAAGGACGAAGAGGTGAGGGCCTTTCTGGGGAGATACATGGATAACGTCTCCTCAGCAAGGCACCTCAAAGACTCCCTTGGGTTTTGGAATGGGAGGAGAGGCTTCCAGGCCCTCCTCAGGGAGGACCCAAAGGGACATGGTGGCCACCTCCATCCTCCTGCTATGTTCTCCCTAGGGGCTGACAGGGGACGTTGTTTTATGCACGTCAGCCCCCATTTTGCAGGCGCTGTATGGCCTACGGCCACATTTTCGCCTCGTGCAGCACGAGAAAATGCAGATTTTTGTGGATCTGAGGAACACGAGGCGAGGGATTGTGACAAGCCTAAGGCGTGCCACGGGTGTGGCTCGTCAGCACACCTGTGGCGGGGGTGCCCGGCTCGTCAGAGGTCATATGCGTCTGCGGCTGGGGGGGGAGCAGGAGCGGTAGATGGGGGAAGAAGAGGAGGGGAAGGAAGCACGCCTCATGACCAGAGTACAGGTCCAGAGGGGAAGGCCGCAAGGAAGGAGGAGGAGCAAGAAGCGGCGTATGGAAGAGAGAAGGAAACGGAAGGCACGGGAGTAGGAGAAACAGGAAAAGTGGCGGAAGAAGGCAACCGAGTGGAGGAGCATGAGAGAGAAGAAAGCGAGGGAGGAGTGTTGGAGAAGGAGACGGTGGAAGAGCAAGTGGACTGGGGGGAAAGTGCCCTGGTGGAAGAGATGAGGGGTATGGTGGAGGAGCTGGCGGGGGGGAGGGTGGTATCTCTCCACTGCCGCCATCACCAAAGAAGAGAATGAAGAGGAGGGTGCGATTGGCCGACAGTGAGAGGGAGGGGATGGCCAAGAGAGTGATGGGGGTGGGAGAAACTTCTGGGTTGCTGCTGGTTTCCCCAGGCCCTCAACTTCTGTTGGGTGGGGACACACCTAACAAGACTCAGGACTGGGTACAGGAGGAGGTGGGGAGTTTTTTCCAATCCAGCTGCAGCACTGGGGAGGGGGAGGATTGTGGGGTAGACCCAGGGTGCAGGGCACCCCAGAGCCAAACACTATTCCTGCATCCTGGGTTGGTGAGATGGAGGAAGAGGGGGGGATGTCGGGAGTACGGATGGTGTTCTCACCGGTAGATATTGAGCAGGGGAGCATCAGGTGCGTCTCCTGTTTTTTTTTTCTGTCTGGGTTTAGAATTTGAGTGTATTACATGTTTTTATTTTATTCTATCATGGGGTCTAATTGTACTTTTGTTATTTTAAATATAAGGGGTTTAAGGGATTTTGTTAAGAGGAGGGCGGTTTTTAGTTATTTGGAGGGTGTGGGGTTTGATTTTTGTTTTTTACAGGAGGTTCACCTGAGGGATGAAGGGGATGTTAGTAGGTTTAAGAGGGAGTGGGACAAGGGGGAGTCGGTTTGGGATGTTGGGGGTGCACTCATCGGGGGTAGGGATTTTGTGTGGGCACAGGGAGGTAAAAGTGGAGGATTCTTTTGTGGTAATGCAGGGGAGGGTTATAGGGGTGGATGTCACGATAAGGGATTGTAAATTTAGATTAGTGGTGGTGTATGGGCCACAGGTGGTGGCAGAAAGGAGGGAGATGGTGGACTGTCTGACGCCCCTGTGTGTCACAAATAGGAAATTAGTGATAGGGGGATTTTAATACAGATTTAGGAATAGGGGGATAGCAGTGCAGGCGCCATTGCCGGGCTAATGGCTTGCCATGGTCTGGTAGATGGTGGTCTGCACACTACTCCGAAAATGGCCGGTCCTACATGGCGCAACTCCAGGGGGGTTGAGCGGAGGCTCAACTATATTTTTGTATCCAGGTCTTTGGGTAAGTTGTCTGGGCGGCTGTTGCCTGTTTTCTTTTCGGATCACGACGGGGTGCTCCTGCAGTTGGGGTCGCCAGTCTGCCTCTTTGGTAGGGGGTTCTGGAAGTTAGATCGGGATGTGCTGGAGGAGCAGGCTTTTGTTGACGGGTTTTATGGTTTCTTTTGGAGGCTTGAAGGCCTCCGGTCCATGTGCGAGGGGGTGTTAGAGTGGTGGGAATTAGTTAAGGTGAGGATTAGGGCTTTTATAATAGGATATTGCAAGAGGAAAAAAAGGGAGGAGAGGAGAGAGGTGGATCGTATCCAAAGGTTAATTGAACTTGAATACGAGGCAGGCAACCTCGGCGGGTCGTTTGACTGGGAGAGATCCGCAACCCTAAAGGCACAGCTCAGGGAGTTGCAGGAGCGGAAGGCTCGAGCTTTCCTGGAGCGTGCGCATAGTGGCTTTCTAGAACATAATGAGACTTGTTCTGCTATATTCTTTAAGTCGGTTAGGGCCAGACAGAGTAGGAAGGTAGGGAAGAAAATGGTAGTATAGTTAGAGAACCAGAGGATATGGTCAGGGTGACAACTGATCATTTCCAAGGTTTATTTAAGGAAAGGGAAATAGATGTAGAGCAGGGAAATGTGTTTTTAGAACACTTGTCCAGGCGGTTGTCGGTGGACATTAGAGAAGTGATGGAGGCCCAGATCTCACTAGAAGAGGTTGAGAGCGCTCTTCGGAGGATGGGAAAAGGGAAGGTGCCTGGGATGGATGGGCTGCCAGCTGAGTTTTATCTCAAGTTTTGGGGTATACTTGGACCAGTGGTCCTCGAAGTCTTGAAGGCCATCCTTGAGACGGGGGTCCTGGGGGGGATCAATGGCTGTTGGTGTGCTGCCACTTTTATATAAGAAGGGGGAAGTAACAGACCTTGGCAACTGGCGGCCGTTGACCATGCTGTGTGTAGATTACAAGCTACTTGCAAAGGTTTTAGCAGACCGGTGGCGAACAGCCCTTCCCTACGTCGTCCATGAGGATCAGACGTGCGGGGTAGAGGGCCGCTCTATTAGATGGAACCTACAGTTAATCAGGGACTCCATCGCTTGGGTTGAAGATAGAGGACTGCCTTTAATGGTAGCAGCGCTAGATCAGGCGAAAGCCTTTGATCGCGTGAATAGATCCTTTTTATTCAGAGTGTTAGGTCGATTAGGATTTGGGGAGAAGTTCATAGGATGGATTCGTACATTATTTGTCGGAGCGGGGTGCCGAGTTAGTGTAAATAGTCACTTGGGTGATGTTTTTGACCTCTCGTCTGGGGTCAGGCAGGGGTGCCCACTCTCGGCTCTCCTCTTTGTTCTGTACATGGAGCCTCTGGGGGCTGCCATTAGGGCAGACACAGGGGTGGAAGGCTTGTTGATCCCTGGAAGTGGTGGGCTGCGTGTTAAGATGACGCAGTACGCCGACGACACTTCCTTGCTGCTGTGCAAGGACTCGTGCCTGACAAGGTCCCTTGCCATCTTTGGGGATTTCACCCGAGCGTCGGGAGCGGTTCTGAACCATGCAAAGTCTTCCGTCAAGTTTTCCGGAAGATGGCGCGGTAGAACGGATGTGCCCGGGGGGTTATCTCTCTGTGAGGGGGCCCTGAGGATTCTCGGGGTCCATTTTGAGACCTCCGGCTCAGCGACGCTAAACTGGAACATGCGTATCACAGTGGTACAGAGGAAGCTAGCAATGTGGAAGGCTAGGTATTTGTCTTTTATGGGCAAAGTCCTGGTCCTAAAGGTGGATGTGTTGCCATCTCTTTTGTATTTGGCGTACATCTACCCATTGCCGGCTTGTCTGAGGAGGCCTCTAGTGAGGCTTGTGTTTCAGTTCATGTGGAGTGGCAGGTGCGAGTGGGTCGCCAGGGCACGCATGCTCTGTCCCATCGGGGAGGGAGGTAGGGGGGTACCACATTTCCCCCTCAAGCTGGACGCAATTTTTGTTTCTTTCTTGTTAACAGAGCTTGCTCATCCAGTGATACACCCGTCCGGTTACCTCCTGCGGGTGTTCTTCTCGTATCAGGCAAGAAAGCGTAATAGTGTGGTCTAACACGGGTCCTCGGGCGGAACAGCTGCCGTGGCACTTTGGTCATGCGGCCAAGTGGTTGCGTGCGCACCCTGAGGTTGAAGTTGCCCGAGTAGGTTTAGATCACAGGCACCTGTACAAGGAGGTCAGAAAGGCAGGGAGTCCAGCGCCTGTAGTGGGCATCTCGGAAGTGGTCTGGGAGGGAGTGCAGGCGCGGGGTCTGGACAACAGGCTCAAGGACCTGAATTGGTTGAGCCTCCATAAGTGCTTGCCGGTACGTCCCATCATGTACCGGTATAGTTTGGTGCAATCCCCCACCTGTCCAAGATCCTCTTGTGGCAGGGAGGAGACTGTGCACCATGTCTATTGGGACTGTGCCTTTGCCGGAGTAGTATGGGCTAGGGCACGGGTGTTGTTAGGTTTGGTAAGGGGGATTTTGTATTGACGTGGGCCAGGTTAGAGAGGGGTGTAGGGTGAGCGAGAGGGACGGATAGGGACAGGTTTCTGCTCTGGCTTCTCATGAGTCTCTTTAAACGGGGGCTGTGGGAAGCCGGGCAGAACATGGTGAAGACAGGGAGAGATTGGGGGGTGGAAGGGATATTGAGGAGGGTGGAAGGAGATTTGAGGGGCAGGATGAAGAGGGAGGAGAGGAAGTGGGGGCAGCATGCTGCTCGTGAGGTGGAAGGGGGGGTTAGGGCTGGGTGTCATTTAGATTTGTAAGGGGATAGATTAGGGACGGGGAGATAGGGAAAGGTAGTTTGTAGGGTGACGGGGAGGGAAGACGCTCCCCTGAGGTTTTGTTTGGGGTTTTTGTTTAGTTAAAATACCATTATTGGAGTATGTATGAAAATGATGAGTTGTAAAGAATGAATGGTATTGAAGGTAATACATTATTTTTTTTTAAAAAAATAAAAAATAGGCTGTATAGGTTTTCACGTTCCGTTTGTTGTTTTGTATTTCAAGTTATTTCATGTCGAGTCATTTTTATTAAAGAACATGAGTAACCACCACGCTGCATTTTGGTCCACTTCTCCTTCAACAGACGAACGCCGTTACAAGGACAACAGTGTTGGTTGAAGAATGTGATATGCGTTAGCAACTGGTCAATTTGATTTACACACTTATTGATTTTGGCAAGTCTTTTTCATTGTGTAATACGTTGAAATGATAAAATCACCCAAAAAAGATATCACAATATTTAACGTATCACCACTTACACTATTCAAAATAGTCCAAACATTTTTTTCTTTGCATTGGACATTTTAACCTTTGACATATGTTACAAAAGCCAATGATGCCGAGCAATGATGATACAGGGGGAAGAGCGTCATTTTTTTTAAGGGGGTAGATCAGCTTTAATATTGCATACAGATTGTGGCTTCTATCAATGTAATTGTCTGCATCAATTTCAGTCCCCCATATATATATTTTTATATACAGTACCCGTAAATATACAGTACCCGTAAAAAGTTTGGACACACCTACTCATTCAAGGGTTTTCTTTCTTTCTTACTATTTTCTACATTGTAGAATAATAGAGAAGACATCACAACTACGAAATAACACATATGGAATCATGTAGTAACCAGAAAAGTGTTAAACAGCTTTGCACACTCTAGGCATTATCTCATCCAAATCATGAGGTAGTTACCTGGAATGCATTTAAATTAAAAGGTGTGCCTTCATAAAAGTTAATGTGTGGAATTTATTTTCTTCTTAATGCATTTGAGCCAATCAGTTGTGTTTTGACTAAGTGGGGGTGGTATACAGAAGATATCCCTATTTGGTAAAAGACCAAGTCCATATTATGGCAAGAACAGCTCATGTAATCAAAGAGAAATGACAGTCCATCATTACTTCAAGACATAAAGGTCAGTCAATCTGGAAAATTTCAAGAACTCTGAAAGTTTCTTCAAGTGCAGTCGCAAAAACCATCAAGCCCTATGATGAAACTGTCTCTCATGCGGACCGTCACAGGACAGGAAGACCCAGAGTTACCTCTGCTGCAGAAGATCAATTAATTAGAGTTAACTGCACCTCAGATTGCAGTCCAAATAAATGCTTCACAGAGTTCAAGTAACAGACACATCTCAACATCAACTGTTCAGAGGAGACTGTGTGAATTGGGCCTGTTTCTTGCTTGGACCAAGAAACAAGAGCAATGGACATTAGACTGGTGGAAATCTGTACTTTGGACTGATGAGTCCAACTGTGCGATTTTTGGTTCCAACCACCGTGTCTTTGTGAGACGCAGAGTAGGTGAACGGATGATATCTGCATGTATGGTTCCCACCATGAAGAATGGAGGAGGTGGTCTGATGGTGTGGGGGTGTCTATGATTTATTTAGATTTCAAGACACACTTAACCAGCATGGCTACCACAGCATTCTGCAGCGACACGTCACCCATCTGGTTTTCTGGTCTTTAATGCAGAGCTAACAGACAAGTTCCTGACCTTCTCCCCTTTCCACTTGCTTCCTCCATTTTTGTGGTAATGATGCAGTCAGTTGGTACGAATTTTGGATTAAGCAAAAATATATATATATATTTTTGTTCACTGCATGTGTGACATAAATCCACCAGTCCTATTTATGATATAATTTGCAAAGATTATACAGTGTTTTGTACATTTGTTCCCAAAATAACATTTTTTTTTAACCAATTAGTATATTTGATTTTAACAATAATATTTGTTCTAATATTTGTTCTGTCTTTTCTGGTGGATTAAACTGAACTGTTCTGTTTGTTCCCATCCATTCATGTCCCTTCTCCTCCATTGTCCTGAGGGAGATTGCTGTTTCTCTGCATCCTGGACCTTCGGGCCTTTCATGAACGACACAGAGGACATGATGTAGCTAGCTACATAGTTTCAGACAAGACAGGAAAACAGTTCTGATTCATATTTAGATTATCTATCAAAAGATAAATAGACTTCAGCTGAACTGTCGCTCTTACATACTTTTATTTCAGCACAAGAGTTCTGAATAAGCAGAGAGATGGAGTTTCAGAAAAGATACATTGAATACCTAGTGTGAATTGAATTGTGCGAGTGTGATGTTTGTCACTGCAAATTAATTAACCATCCTGTCTCTTTAAACTGGCAACCACAGAGCTTAAGCTGAGCCACTGTGTTCACCACCGGATAGGCCAGTCAGACAACTGACAGACCAGTCATACTACTGAGACATGATAGAGACAGTCTAACTGTGAGGAACAATGTGGTGACTAAAAGAGAAACAAGCGACCACCACACTTCCTCAAGTCCAGCTGTCCAGATTACATCCTCTGTTTCTGACTTCCCTCTCCCTTTCTTTCTATTTTCTCTCTAATCTTTCATTTCCCCCTTTCAAATCATCAATGAGAGTGAATGAGGTGTCACCGATATGTAAAATTCACCAATGGCACATAAGGATGCTGTCCTGTGGAAGACAATGATTCTAAATGGAAACACTAAAATGGAAATATCTTTTTTCCCCCTGTTGAAACCTGAAGTTGACTTTTAGTAGAAATAACATGACTGAAGTCATCTATGACTTCCCCCAAAAGGTTGTGTCATTTTCCCTTTTTATGCTATTTTCTAGGCACAGTTCCACTTTCTTTCTGTGATGTTCATCACATACATCAAAACATTAGCACTTAACACTTTGAAACTGTGAGAATTATTTATTCAGACATTTACATAAATTCACAGTCCCTATGTATCCCCTGTGGTCTAGCTTCCGCCTCTCTTAGCTAGCTACAACAAAGTCAATGGAATGTGAACGGTTTGAACAACTGATCAAAAATATATATATATATTTTTGTCTACACAAGCTATTCAGCTATTCAGTGTTAACTAGCCTGTAAATTAATAAGGACTGAAACCCCTCCTCATACCAAATGTGACTTCCCTCAGAAGTTGGCCACAGTCACTCGAGACTGACCGGTCGCCATTACAGGTCGTGACGCAGGGCCAGAACTATCATCCACTGTGCGCTCGTTGGACTGCGTGGACCGACCATCCCTGTCATCGGCTAGTGCTCTCTGGTACACCCCCGCTAAGCTCTGCCTGAACCTTGAACCCCTCATGTCCAACCCCATACAGAAGTACAGCAGCGGGTTCACACAACTGTTGAAGTAAGCAAAGCCTTTGGCCACTGTCAGCCCCACCTTCACCATGGTACTCTTGCTGTACATCATTTTGGCGAGTAGAAGGCAGTGGTAAGGTGCCCAGCACAGGAAGAAGGCACAGACCAGCGATGCCAGGATACGAAGGGGACGCGACTTGCCCGACAGGCGGGTGCGTCGGATGCCCAGCCCTGCCAGGACGTAGCAGCAGAGGATGATGAGAAAAGGAAGCAGGAAACCGCATAGGAAGCGGATGGAGTAGAGCGCTAGCTTAGCGCTGTTGTCGCCTTCCATTGGCTCCTTGACCTCCAGCGAGCACTTGCTCAGGTTGTTCTTGCCCAGGTAGACCTGGCGGTAGGCAAAGTAGGGGGCGCTCAAAATGGCCGCCACTGCCCACACGCCGGTGCTCATCAGGCGGGCGGCGCAGAGTGTCCGGCGGCGTTTGGTAAAGACGGGGTGCCAGACGCACAGTGCCCGGTCCATGCTGATGACGGCGAGCAGGAACACGCTGCAGAACATGTTGGTGTACTTGAAGAAGCCATTGAACTTGCACAGGAAGATGCCGAACGGCCAGTAGTCGAAGAAGAGCTTCTTGGTCAGCGAGAGCACACGGCTCAGGCAGAAGATGAGGTCGGCCACGGCCAGGTTGACCAGCCACACGTTGGTGACGGTGGGCTTGAGCTTGAAGCCCGCCACCCAGATGACCACAGAGTTGCCCGTGGTGCCCAGGACAATGGTCAGCGTGTAGAGGACAATGATGAAGTTGTCCATGATGGCGTCAATGTCCACCACAGTGGCTTTGTCATCTCGGCCGGCTGAGGCAAGGAGGACGTATGGAAGCGTGGCGTTGGATGTCATGCTGTTAAAAAGGGCGAGAAGGGTGTGAATATACAGAATGATTTCCTTATACATTACCACTTAATGGCTTTCCTCTAGATGAGTCATAAAGAGGAACACTTTTTCCTCTAATGATTTTGAACTTTGTCCAGCCAGTAGCCAGTCAGTTGTTATTATCAGGGAGAGGACTCATAGTCACAAATGGACAGAACTCTATATATTCTTGACTGTAAGATTAAAATATCTTTGGCTTTTTAGGAAGTATTCTGAATCTTCAGATGGGACCTTGTGTGCCGGGCATGATGTGATCTGTCCATGACAGTCTGAGTCATTCTGTGTCTGTGTCTGGGAATGTGTGTGTGTATTTGTGTTTGTATGTGGCGGATGTCTGGTACTATGAACTACCCACAGTTGTACTTTTTTGTTGTCGTTGCTTTTTCCAACGTGCACACCAGTGGGAGGATGGCTCATAATAATGGCCGGAACGGAGTTAATGGAATGGTATAAAACATGTGTTTGATGTATTTGATACCATTCCACTAATTCCGCTCCAGCCATTACCACGAGCCAGTCCTCCCCAACTAAGGTGCCACCAACCTCCTGTGGTGCACACCCACATACTATGCTATTCATCGGACACTGACATACCGTCCGCATTCCACCTAAAACATATCAGTCCAACAAGGAACTTGTAAGAACATGATTTGCCGTCCTGTTCCTCTTTGCATACAGTATCTCCATTCCCTTTCCAGAGGCATACATAGACAGGAACCATATAATGGGTTTGTCTTATGACTGATGTAACCAGTCTCTTGCCCAGGTACCCTCTCATTAAGAGTCAGACCAGAGATACCTGGGTCATAGCAGCGGGAAGTAGGGTGCTGGGGGTGTTACAGCACACTCTGGTGGTGAGATGTTAATCTGCAGTCAGCACCCCCGAGTCAAAACATCTTGCGGCTATGGCTTGGGGTAGAATATTAGGGCAGAGTATCCTGTGAAATATACCCATTCCCATCAGTGAACCAACAGTAAAACAAACATATGCCTGTGGTCTAGCAACCAATAAGCTTCCAGTCCATATAAGGGATGGGGTTTACTTAGGAGCAAGATTATTAGGAACCTCGTTATTATGAACTGAGCCAGGGACTCACTCCACCTCTTGGATGGTTTTTGTGGTTGTGCTTTTTTTTTTAAAAGCAGAGGCTTCTTTGATATGACGCCAATACGATTTGCACTCCACAAAATACTTTCATTGCCATGAAGCTGACAAGTTCAAAGTCAATATTAAACCACATTCATTGGTTGTTCTTTATCAGTTTGAGGATGTAATCCATCCATGGAAATACACATTACAAAGTAAAATCCCGATTATTTATCCAAAGCACTGTCGTTGACAGATGTGAGATACTATTTCTGTTTGAATGTCTTTATTGTCAAGATAAAGAACTATGTCTCATTGTTAGATTACCTGACATACTGCATGTACTGGTGACTTCACGATCAATGGGACGAGCACAGTGGACTGTTTGCTCTGGACTACAGTGTATAAGTTATGAGTATTTAGTCATTTTATTACGCCTCCTTTTTTATGGCACTGTTTGTGTTACTACTACAATATTTATGCTGGCCTACATGATTAAATGCTGTTTGCCCCTGCTCGTAAACACCGAAGAGACTTTGTTTTCAATGGAGTTTCAAAAAATGCTGCAAAACAAACCTGCCATAATCCAGCCTAGACCTTACTCAATTACAGGGTGTCATTTGCTGGGTCCCCCCTCTCCACCTCAATGTCATATTTGAATCTACAGTAGTAATGTATATCAGTGGCTAATCATTATTCATCTAGTTGGCAACTCAACTTGAGCTGACATGTGGTAATGGAAAGAAATGGACACAGACAAAGGGTGACATCTTCATGTAGTCCCTGACAGATGATCTGTATATATTCAGCTAACTATACACAGAATCTCATCATTTGTCCAGAATGGGCTATAGCATGCTGCTACTGTACGTGTACAGCTTGAGAATAGTATAGCTAGTCAGGAGACAGAGTTGCTGCATGTCAAAAGAGTTTAGCTTGTCTCTAACTAAATCAAACCTGTCGTCTGTTGATAGAACGTCGACAGAATGTTCTCTCCTGCCCGTGAAACTGTCCAAATGAGGTGATTTAACAAACAAAATGAGAAGTAAAGCCCAAAAAATGCTGTGTACGGTTGTTACTCATACTGATAATGCTTACCTATGAGTTGAGATGCTCCAGCAGTAGCTGACCAGTACTTCAGCTTCAATGGTTGAACAGAGTGTGGAGGTGCATAGTTCTATGCTGTGTGTCTGTGCAGATAGTTGTTTCTCCTCACTGTCGTCTTTGTCATCTCTGTGTGCATCAGTGTATCTGTGTGAGCGAGTCTAAAGGATGTGTGCTCAAAACCCACTTGGGTGGCCACAGAAAAGACATGAGTTCTATGAACTTCCTCTCTCTCTCTCTCTCTCTCTCTCTCTCTCTTTCCCTGGAAGGGGGTGGGGACTACTGGCCATGCCTTACTCGGTCATTAGATGCTCTTCCCTCTTCAACTGGAGTCCACTTCCTGCCCGTATTCTCTATGGTCAGCCAAAAGAAACACACAGAATGAGGTGAATGCCCCCAAAATCTACAGTAATGTTCTCACATATATACAGTGCCTTCAGAAACTATTGATACCCCTTGACGTTCTGTTGTGTTACGTACAGCCTGAATTCAAAATGGATTTGCGGTCATCCATCTACATACAATGCCCTATAATGAGAACGTGAAAACATGTTTTTAGAAATGTTTGCAAATTTATTGACAATGAAATACAGAAATATCTAATTTGCATAAGTATTCACATCCCTGAGTCAATATATGTTAGAATCATCTTTTACAGCGTTTACAGCTGTGAGTCTTGGGTAAGTTTCTAAGAGCGTTGCACACCTGGATTTAATAGTCGTGGCCAAAAGTTTTGAGAATGACACAAATATTCATTTCCACAAAGTTTGCTGCTTCAGAAAAATATATGGCAAATAGAAATCCAAAATGGATGATGTTGAGGGATAGATGGGAGAGGTTGAATGGAGCTGAAGGGTGGGACTAATAGCAAGATAAAACATGTAGAACATACGGGGTCTGTCAAATGTATCTATGTTCAGAACTTTTGTGAAATAGCACAGTTACAAATAGAAATCAAACTGGATGGACATCAGAAATAGAGGAAGGACTAAAAACAAACAAAAAATAACTATTGTAAAATAGACTGTGAATGTAAAATGTGTATCAGATGTATAAATTGAAGGTAAAAGCCGAAGTGTTTATTAGTTTACTCCAATTGGCGGATCAGCGGAAGGGTTTGCGGGGAAAAATAATAAAGGTATATTCTTTAAAAAATGATGTATGTCTATATAGGTATGTGTATGTATATATGTGTATATATATGCATGTGTGTATGGATATATTTACCCCAAAAATATATGGGGGATTGGAAATGATGCATCTGGATGGAACCAATATTCTTTTCGCAATATTTAGCTGATCCACCCCTTTCAAAAAAATACATGTTTTTGCAGCTTCAGTGTCTTTAGATATTTTATCAGATGTTACTATGGAATACTGAAGTATAATTACACGCATTTCATAAGTGTCAAAGGCTTTTTTTGACAATTACATGAAGTTGATGCAAAGAGTCAATATTTGAAGTGTTGACCCTTCTTTTTCAAGACCTTTGCAATCCGCCCTGGCATGCTGTCAATTAACTTCTGGGCCACATCCTGACTGATGGCAGCCCATTCTTGCACAATCAATGCTTGGAGTTTGTCAGAATTTGTGGGTTTATATTTGTCCACCCACCTCTTGAGGATTGACCACAAGTTCTCAATGGGATTAACGTATGGGGAGTTTCCTGGCCATGGACCCAAAATATCGATGTTTTGTTTCCAGAGCCACTTAGTTATCACTTTTTCTTATGGCAAGATGCTCCATCATGCTGGAAAAGGCATTGTTCGACACCAAACTGTTCCTGGATGGTTGGGAGAAGTCCCTCAGACATTCATATTTTCACTCTTCATAACATTCTGGAGTATGTGCAAATTGCCATCATACAAACTGAGGCAGCAGACTTTGTGAAAATGAATATTGTGCCTTCCTCAAAACTTTTGGCCACGACTGTACAATATTTGCATTCTTCTTCTTAAAATTCTTCAAGCTCTGTCAAGGTGCTTGTTATCATTGCTAGACAGCAATTTTCAAGTCTTCCCATAGATTGTCAAGCCAATTTAAGTCAAAACTGTAACTAGGCCACTCAGGAACATTCAATGTCATCTTGGTAAGCAACCCCAGTGTTTATTTGGCCTTGTGTTTTAGGTTATTGTCCTGCTAAAAGCTGAACTAATCTTCCTGTGTCTTGTTGGAAAGCAGACCGACCCAGGTTTTCCTCTTGGATTTTCCTGTAGGGTTTCTTTTTATCCTAAAAAACTCCCTAGTCCTTGCCGATGACAAGCATACCCATAACATGATGCAGACACCCCATGCTTGAAAATCTGAAGAGTGGTACTCAGTGATGTGCTGTGTTGGGTTTGCCCCAAACATAAAGCTTCGTATTCAGGATATAAAGTTAATTTCTTCGCCACATTTCTTGCAGTTTTACTTTCGTGCCTTACTGCAAACAGGATGTATGTTTTGGAATATTTGTATTATGTACAGGCTTCCTTCTTTTCACTCTGTCATTTAGGTTAGTATTGTGGAGTAACTACAACGTTTTTGATCCTTCCTCAGCATGCTCTTATCACAGCCATTAAACTCTGTAATTGTTTTGAAGTCACCATTGGCCTCAAGGTGAAATCCCTGAGCTGTTTCCTTCCTCGCCGGCAACTAAGTTAGGAAGGGTGCCCATATCTTTGTAGTGACTGGGTGTATTGATACACTATCCAAAGTGTAATTAATAACTTCACCATAGTCAAAGGCAGGGGCTTGTCTTTGGTTTTAGAAGTGAGGGGGACAAACAAACAAAAAACAAAAAAATGTATCCTATCGGATTAACACTCCAAAAATTCCAATGATAAAACCTGGGCGACAAAAATGCAATTTCAGAATATGGGGGGGACATGTCCTCGACTCCAGTGAAAGTTGCGCCCCTGGTCAAAGGGATATTAAATGTCAGATTTTTGCATTGGATAACCTTCCTGGTCTTTGTGGTTGAATCTGTGTTTGAAATTCACTGCTCGACTGAGGGACCTTACAGACAATTGTACTGTATGTTTGAGGTACAGAGATGTTTAAACAAGTTAAACACTATTACTGCACACGGAGTCCATGCAACTTACTATGTGGCATTTTTACTCTTGTACTTATTGAGGCTTGCCATAACAAAGGTGTTAAATACTTATTGACTCAAGACATTTCAGCTTTTCTTTGTTAATTAATTTGTTGCTCCACTTTGACATTGAGTGCAGTATTGTGTGCAGGCCAGAGACACAAAATATCAATTGAATCCATTTTAAATTCTGGCTGTAACACCCAAAATAGAAAAAGTAGTATTATTTCATATGTTGTTGTCATAATGAGATTGGGATGCCACCATGAATAAGCCTTTATCTTGACTAACTACACCATTAATAAAGTGATGACCTTATGATGAAAGGACTGACGCATCTAATCTCATCATTCAATCACAGTTTTTTTTATTTGATTACGAAATGAACGACGTCAATCTTTTAGCTCCGTTTTGATTTGATACGGGATTTAAGAACATAAGAGTTTGAGTGTATAACTTTCCAAAACTACCAATATATGTCTTACTGATGCATGTACTGCACGATTGTATACAGAGCTTTATAAAAGCTATCTGCAGAATGCCTCTGGCCCCTAATAGTTTTGGGTAACTCCTACATGGGGATGCTGCAATCTGGTGGCAGACTGTGACAAGTCATTACATTGTGCCTTTTTACAATAAAGAAGTCAGATATATCCCGCCACAGAACGTTGCAGCCAATTGTAAATGTTCTATCGACTGCAGAAAACATCCTCTTTGTTCTGACGTTTGTTCTTGCTTAAGAGCAGGGTTTGGTGTGACGAGGACAATTTCCTTTATTTCGCAATGCATATAAAAGAAAAGACAGCATCTTGCTTGATTAAACACCCAGAGCCATTTTGGAGATATCGGCGATCTGAATATCCATGATCTCTTTCACTCAGTTACAGGTAAGGCCTTTTCATGATTTCATCTAAAAGACACATTTAGAGTATCTCGAACGCATTAACCAATAAACACAATTCCACCAAATCTCATTCACAAATATTGAATCACAATACTAAAGACTTGAATCGTAGAGAAAGTTAGAAATTGTATTGACGTGGAAATGTGTTACCTCTTTAAATTTCAAATTGAGTTTTGGAAAAATGGCACTGATAAACAATTCAGTTGTAGCAAAAATGTAATTGAATGTCAGTTAAACAGTAGTTACGGTGTTCATAAGGAATTGCTACTTAGAATCAAATGCTAAACATTCCAGTATGTTTACCTATTTTTTACCTATTTACCTACACTGAACAAAAATATAAACGCAACATGTTTAATTATGGTCCAATGTTTAATGAGTTGAAATAAAAGATCCCAGAAATGTTCCACAAGCACAAAAAGCTTTTTTTCTCTCAAATTCTGTGCCAAAAAATGTGTTTACATCTCTGTTAGTGAGCATTGATAATCCATCCACCTGACAGGTGTGGCATATCAAGAAGCTGATTAAACAGCATAACCATTACACAGGTGCACCTTATTGCTGGGGACAATAAAAGGCTACTCTAAAATGTGCAGTTTTGTCACACAAGACAATGCCACAGATGTCTCAAGTTTGAGGGAGCGAGAAATTGGCATGCTGACTGCAGTTATGTCCACCAGAGCTGTTGCCAGAGATATTAAGGTTAATTTCTCTACCATAAGCCACCTCCAATGTCGTTTTAGATAATTTGGCAGTATGTCCAACCGGCCTCACACCGCACACCACATGTATGGCATCTTGTGGGTGAGCAGTTTGCTGATGTCACCGTTGTGACCAGAGTGCCCCATGGTGGCAGTGGGGTTATGGTACGGGCAGGCATAAACTACGGACAATGAACACAATTGTATTTTATCGATGGAAATTTGAATGCACAGAGATCCTGAGGCTGATTGTCATGCCATTCATCCACCGCCATCACCTCATGTTGAAACATGATAATGTATACGATTCCTGGTAGCTGAAAATATCCCAGTGCTTCCATGGCCTGCATACTCACCAGACATGTCACCCATTGAGCAAGTTTGGGATGCTCTGGATCAACGTGTACAACAGTGTGTTTCAGTTCCCCGCAATATCCAGCAACTTCGCACAGCCATTGAAGAAGAGTGGGACAACATTCCACAGGCCACAATCAATAGCCTGATCAACTTTATGCGAAAGAGATGTGTCACGCTGCATGAGGCAAGTGGTGGTCACATCAGATACTGACTGCTTTTTCTGATCCATGCTCCTACCTTTTTTTTAAAGGTATCTGTGATCAAAAGATGCATATCTGTATTCCCAGTCATGTGAAATCCATATATTAGTACCTCCTTTATTTATTTCAATTGACTGATTTCCTTATATGAACTGTAACTCAGTAAAATCTTTGAAATTGTTGCATGTTGGGTTTATATTTTCGTTCAGTACAGATTATCTGTAGCTGTCTAATTCTGATCTACTTTTTCTATCTCTATGTTTATTTGAGGTGTATTCTTACTGTGGAAGGCATCTCAACAACATCACAGATGTGTCTGTGGTTTATTGCTTTCATCACTTTTCTGTTGAAAGGTCAGTTTTTTCCTGATTGTGCACACTGCACTTCCCTCTTAACTTGTACACACTTTGACTTAATGACAATGATGACATCTCTGCAATATGTACTTGGGTGTTTCGACACGTGTGTGAGATTGATAAACCTTTGTGTGTGTCCGTGTGTCCGTGTGTCAGTGTGTGTGTGTGAGTGTGCAGACAAATGTGTTTTGCTGTTCAGCCTGGCCTCAAAGAGTAAACGTAACATAGTAAATGTGAATATGTGACACTCAAATGACTAATGATATGTTACGTTTGGTATGGTTACGTAAGACAGAAGATTAATTTAGCCAAAAACGAAAGGAGGGAGGTTGGTTGGGGAGGATGGGTAGGCTCGAACTAGGTGTCTAAATGTCTAGGTTCGAACGAATGTCTAGGTCCATATCAAGGACAACTTTAGCATTTGAGCTAATTAGCAACCTTTCAAATATTTACTACTTTTTCGCAACTTTGCAATTGCTTAGCATGTTAGCTAACCCTTCCCCGAACCCTAACCTAACCATATCTCCTAACCCTAACCCCACCCCAGCCCACATAGCCACCTAGCTAACGTTTGCCACAACAAAGTGGAATTCGTAACATGTCATAAGTATTGCAAATTCGTCACATACTGTATCATATAAAATGGATGATGGACATCCACAAATGAATACATAGCATACGAAACGTAACATATCATATTAAATGGAGGGAGACAGATTAACATTTGATATGTTACGCGTATCCCAGAGTCCAGGTTTTGCTATTTAGTGTTTCTTGATGGTGCTGTGTTCTCCAGGTGCACTCTGCCAACAGTGGAGTCTGTGGATGCCACAAAGCATTGTGGCTGTTGGTGGATCCTGCCTACTGGTCCCATGTAGACTTGAGATCCCTGCTGAATTTGATGCTGACTTGAAAAATTGCACACCCACTGGGCTTTGGTCTAAAAAAAATTTTGGGGGGGAAATATAGTATTGAGCTCAGCCCAAACGGATGCCCAAAACATCATAAAGGGAGTGATGGTGGGAAATCTGTTGAGCAAGAACTGCACCACTCTTTTCAACAGTTTCCCTGCAGGATATGATGACACATATATCTTCAGGCTGGAATGTGCTGGAACAAATCGCCTCAAGTATATTTTCTACCCAGGAGTACATATCAGTCATACAGGTACACTGAATTTGACCTTACCTAAGATATTTATGATTTCCAATTAAAACAAATATTGAGGTCTAAACATTCTAACAAAAGGACTACATTGAACTCTTGTGAATACTAACAGCAAACACAGGTTTAAATACTTACCACCAGGGCCGGCTCTAGCCTTTTGGTTGCCCTAAGCAAGATTTGGTTGAAGGGCCCCCTCACCAAGCAGCTCTACACATTGTTGCCATGGGGCAAAGATACATTTTATAACAAATTTCATGCAATTGTACACATTTTGCCATGACTTATGCCATGCTAATGATATCTGAGTGAGAGTGACTAACAAAATCAATGGGGGCCCCCTGGAGGTCAGGGCCCCTGAGCCCCTGCATGCTCGGCTAAGATTACAAAAAATGTAGATAACTGGCAAGACTAACTTACCAATCTAAAAATTGTTAGCTGAGATGACTAATTGAGTGACTGTCAGTGACTGACAAAACAAGAGAAAAACTGCAGAATTTAAATTTAAAAAATTCAACCTTGCACTCTGTGTATTCTACTATTCTGACTCTCAACAGAAAGTAATGTTTTGGGTAGGGGGCCCTAAGCGACCGCTTATATCGCTTATGCCTGGAGCCGGCACTGCTTAACATGAAAAAGAGAGTGATGTTCTAAGCAGAGTTGATTTAAACCTGGTTGCCCCATACGGTATGTAATTGTGCTTTACCCAGGCCTCTCTCTCTCTCTCTCTCTCTCTCTCATACCTTTATTACCTCCAGACACCCCACCCAAACCCCAACTAACCCCTATGGGCAACATCACAGAGGGGGAGCTGGTTAGACAGAGATGCTCTGCCTCTGCCCCCTGTCCTACGTTCCCGCCCTCTCTGATCTGGACCTCTGGGCTGGGTGGCAGTGTCGAGAGCCAGCTACAGGAGGGTATAGATGGGCTCATGACCATGACCTCCACCCTTACCTTTACCGCCTCCCTCCTCCATCACGGGCTGCTGGTCAGATGTTCTGCCCGCTACACACTGCAGCCAGGGGGCACCACCAAGACAACTCAGGAGAACCTGACCCTCAATGTTCTTTGTGAGAGACCACAACAACCATAAATCATATGACCATACAGGCAACCATATGACCACAACTATACACAGTAGTGTAGTTATACAACGAAACCAAGGAATCTCCTCATTCTGATTGTGAACATGATGAGTTAATTGATACTGTTAAGTGCTAAACAGTATCAAAGAGCACAGGGCATAAAAAAACAAACTGGTTAAACATGAGTTAGCAGGTAATAAGCAGCCAGTTAGCTATTCATACCTATGCAGTGATTCTTCCCATCCTCATACACTGCATGTGTACCTTCTCAATAGTGCTTTCTGGATCATGTTCTCAATAATATGGCAACCTTCCAGCACACTTGTGAGACTTCAATCTATTTTTTCTGTTTTCTCTCATTTGCACCAATACACTCCATCACACATTTCTATCGTTCGCACGCTCGTTGACACTCACATGACGAACGTTCCCTTGTGGAATAGGGCTTTTAATCTCACAGATCAAAATGAGCGCACGTACCACACAAGAAGTTGATTTAACTGTGTGGATTCTGTCTTCCAGATGCTCCTAAAAACACTGTAGCCCTGTCCAGCCCATCTGGGCCTGTGCCCGACGGGAGGGCAGTGACCCTGACCTGTCAGAGTGATGCCAACCCACCAGTGGAGCGCTACTCCTGGTACAAAGACATCAGTGGGCAGGTGACCTGGAAGGCTAATGGGCCGACACTGGTCCTCCTGGTCAACAAGGCAGACAGCGGGCTGTACCTCTGTGAGGCCCACAACGAGAAGGGATCACAAAGGTCAAAGGTCATGCCTCTGGAGTTGGAAAGTAAATCATTTTGTTCACTTTATGACAAATACACAACATTTGACCTAATAGTGCACTATATGAAATAGGGTGCCATTTTATTTGTTGAAAAGTGCCGTTGTTGAAAAGTGAACATTAAATCTCTATTTTAAATGGTTAACACTCAAGACAAAACGGACAACAAATGAATAGTCAACTCTAAAAACCAATGTTCTATTACCATTGTTTTTAGGTGGCCAATGTTCCGTGATGGTCCCCTACATCATTTGTGGAGTGATGGTGTTGCTCTATGTTCTAACCGTCACCGTGGATGTGTATAAATATAAAAGGTATCATTGTTTACATGTTCATGCCCATCGAGTTTAGGAATACATTTATAGAAAACATTTATAGAAGGACTCTTACGATCCACTTTCTTCTAACCCAAGTTCCCCATTTTGCCTCCCCTAAGTCTGTCCAGAAGACTGAAAGTAAGAGGAACATTTTCATAATATTCTGTTTAATCAACTGAGCAATTTTAAGGCATTGACAGTAGATGATGCAGTATGATACGATACAGAGACAAAGTGTTTCTACGTCAAAGATTCTACGTCAAAGATTCTACGTCAAAGCTTTAACAATTCTCTGTATGACGAATGCACATCTTGAATCTTTGACCAAATTCACTGTGGTTTTGTATAAAGCGTGCAACACTAAGGCTCCTATTTCATATTACATTTGATATAGTATTGATACCTCTGAGACTGATAGTCTGTTGGATAAGATATAACTCCTCCGTTTAAATACAATTATTTCTCCTCGATATTCCAGCAGCAGCTAGAGCTGTCAGAGAAAGGAGACGCCACGTACACTAACCTAACGATCGCCAGCATCAGCTCTGACTATGACCAACTCCAGGTGATTATAATGAAAGATGTCTAATATAAACTCACAACAGCATAGAATGTTATAGTTTGTAGGTATTTAAGCTAACTGTTTTATGTGTGAGCTTTAATTTGAATTAAGTAAAGTCTGTGGTGGAAAAAGTAACCAATTGTCATACTTGAGTAAAAGTATAGATACCTTAATAGAAAGTTACTCAAGTAGAAGTGAAAGTCACTCAGTAAAATACTACTTGAGTAAAAGTCTAAAAGTATTTGTTTTTAAATATACTTGCATATCAAAAGTAGATGTAATTGCAAAAAATATACTTAAGCATCAAAAGTAAAAGTATAAATCATTTCAAATTACTTCTATTAGGCAATCCAAACACCACAATTTTCTTTTCTTTTTACGAATAGTCAAGGGCACACTCCAACACAATTTACAAATCGAGCATTTGTGTTTTGTGAGTCTGCCAGATCAGAGGCAGTAGGGATGACCAGGGGCCTCATTTAAAAAACCGACTTACGATCAATTTTGATCTTAAGTATGACTTACGCAGAAAACCTCGTATAAGTAGTTATTTATGAAACCTTACTTTGACATGGGAAGGATCTTATCTCTACGCAAAGTCTAGACTTGAGGTAGGTGATTTTCCGGCTGGTTATGTAGGGCTATTCTTTTTATCCCTTCTAGTTTAAGGTCAGACCATTTCTTTTTCACATCAGCCACAGTTCTGTCTTGCTGCCCCACGTCGTTCACTGCAGCGGCGACACACTCCCAAGATACCTGTTTGACTTTGTTTGTCAACCCACTATTTAGTCCACCGAATAATACATGTTGCCTGTCTTCAATCTCCTCTACCATCGCCGTGATCTCGTCTTCCAAAATGTTTGCTTTTCTCTTTTGGTCCATGGCTATTCCTGACTAAACTTTTATTTGTGCTAGCATTCTATAAGGGGAAATCGCTGATTATAAGGTACGTTCAGGTGCCGTCAATTTGAAGTTAATTTGAGATTTATAGATCACAGGTGCGTAAATTACAAATGGGCTTCTTCGAACCTGAGTAAGCAAGGTTTTTTATGCTCCGTATCTTTTATGAATCGAACGTAAGCACACCGTCGGAAATGATGTTATGACTAAGTTCAAGTGTAAATCTAAGAACATTTTTATAAATGAGGCCCCTGGGATGTTCTCTTGATAAGTGGGTGAATTGGACCATTTTTCTGTCCTGTTAAGTATTGTAATGTAACTAGTACTTTTGGGTGTCAGGGAAAATTTACATTATTTCCTTTATGAATGTAGTGAAGTAAATGTAAAGTTTAAAAATATATAAATAGTAAAGAAAGTAAAGATACCCCAAAAACTACTTAAGTAGTAATTGAAACTATTTTTACTTAAGTACTTTAGACCACTGAGTAAAATCAAACATCATCAATTTGTATGTGTGTGCACGCATGTATGTGTGTGTGTGTGTGTGTGTGTGTATTTGCAATGTCTTCCTTTGACAGATGACCAGGGCTGCCCGAGGTGAAGCTCACCCTGGCAGAAGAAGTGAAAGAGCTGCTCCTTGAAACCACATGGCAAAACATATCCAGATTTTACCTTTGCATTTTAACTTTGTTGTATGGAAAATTTTCATCTTGTTATTTTTCTTCAGATCGTACTGTATATTTCTATCTCAAAATACATGATATTATATATTTTAATCTGATGCCTCGATTTTATATACCTGTCAGCAACGGGTGTGGCTGAAAAAGCCGAATCCACTCATTTGAAGGTGTGTCCACATACTTCTGACCATGTAGTGTAGTATTAAATTATAGTTTAATCTTTTTGGTTTGTGGTTCAGCATCATCAATGTATTTCTGTCTTCTTCTCTGTAGATTATGTTAAAACCATGCAGGGGGTTGTGGGTTGTGTCAGTCAGGATTATAATGGCCATAATCAGTTGAATAAATCTCTTAATATCATTCTACCGTGCCTTCTCTCTTCAAATTCCACACATTCCATTGCCTCCATCAATGAACAGGAAAGAAAGTAGAGGAGTGGGTGGGCGGAGGAGGGGAAATGATGAAGCAGGGCGTGATCTGACATCACTTTTTGACACATCCCCAGATAACAAACTTTGATTCTGGGAATGTTACCCAAAGGTTGTGGAAACGTTCCCCTAACGTTGCACCCATGTTCCCTAAAGGACCAATCAGATCTTTTTCTTAATGTTCTTTGAATGTTCTCTTTTGGTTGTATGAAGGTTCTGGGAATGTTAAAAAGTTAGGAACGTTTTGGGAACGTTCTCCGAAGGTTACAAAGTTGGGAACACACACACCCAGGATTACACAATTAAATATGAACAATTAATACACAATTATAATTTCAGTTATCAATTTGTTTTATAAAATGGGTTCGGAGAAATCTGCAATATGATTGGCACACACAGACCTTTACAGACCGAGGCCCAAACTCGGCAGTCCTCACTGCAGGAACTTCATAAACATTCTCGCCAGGTTCAATCTCTGAGCCACTGGAACACGTATGCCTCTTTTTGCACTTGACGTCAACCTTCCTCGACACTCAACGTCTTCTCGACAGTCATCACTGCACATGCCACCACATATATTTGATCCTCACTTTCGTCACTCTCAATTTCCTCAAGTTCTTCCAAAAGTTCCCTCATAACCATTTCCACTGTTCTCCTTTTTTCCCGTGTCCATCATCTTTTCCTTCGCCAGATCTTTCAGAAGCACAGCTCCACCCCCCCCCCACTCCATGTTTATTCATAATACGCTTCACTTTCTTCACTTATTTCCTTTTCCGCCATCATCTCCAATCGCTCCCTTTCTCCAAACATTTCTCTCTGTGCAACCTCTCCAATGCCATCCGTCATCTTGATAACAGCTCTATGTGGCTTGTAGAGGAGAGTTCAATTTTTTTTTTTTGGGGGGCGGGGAATAAAAACGACTGAACAAAAATATAAATGCAATATGCAACAATTTCAACAATTTGACTGAGTTCATATAAGGAAATCAGTCAATTAAAATAAATGAATTAGGCTCTAATCTATGGATTTCACATGAATTGGCAGGGGCGCAGCCATGGGTAGGCCTGGGAGGGTATAGGTCCACCCACTTGGGAGCCAGGCACAGCCAAGCAGAATGAGTTTTCCCCCACAAAAAGGGCTTTATTACAGACAGAAATACACCTGAGTCAGACAATCCCGCAGGTGAAGAAGCTGGATGTGGAGTTCCTGGGTTGACGTGGTTTCACGTGGTCTGCGGTTGTGAGCCCGGTTGGTTGTACTGCCAAATTCTCTTGGTAGAGAAATTAACATTACATTCTCTGGCAACAGCTCTGGTGGACATTCCTGTAGTCAGCATGCCAATTGCATGCTCCGTCAAAACATGAGACATCTGTGGCATTGTGGTGTATGACAAACCTGCATAGGTGCACCTGTGTAATGATCATCCTGTTTAATAAGCTTCTTGAAATGCCACACCTGTCAGTGGATGGATTATCTTGGCAAATGAGAAATGCTCACGAACAGGGCTGTAAACAAATTTGTTCACAACATTTTAGAGAAATACGCTTTTTGTGCTTATGGACAATTTCTGGGATCTTTAATTTCAGCTCATGAAACATGGGACCAACACTTTTTTCATTTATATTTTTTTTCAGTGTAGTTAGCTATTTACAAAATGATGTGCACTCCTCACCTCCACACACACTGTTCCTTAGATATACAACATTCCCAGAATGTTCCCAGAACTTTTTTCTTCCAACATCCAAACGGAAACCACAGGGGAACATAGCGTAAAACTTCTAATTCCTCTAGTTCCTAACCAGAACCCAACCCATGACCCCAACCAGTGTAAAGAAAGTTCTAATTCCTCTAGTTCCTAACCAGAACCCAACTCATGACCCCAACCAGTGTAAAGAAAGTTCTAATAACTTTATTTTATGAGGTTATTTGAACGTTCTCAGAACAATGTGTTTCTACCTTACCAAAATAGCGACGTTCCCTAAAGTTACTTCTTTCATTCTTAGAAAAATTACTTTTCCACAATGTTCCCAGAATGTTCTGTGAAAGTAATTTTTCAAAGAACCGAAGGAGAAACGAAGGAGAACCTTTAGAGAACGTTGCAGGAACATTCTATGCTAGCTGGGCCCCTCCCTTCACCCCATTTCCAACTAGGGGAGGAAGTGGCAGATCTTTGATGACATCATGGCATGCTCATCTCCTTTGTCTGCTCTGTCTGAGTCTCTATCCGTTTGTGTCCATCCGTTAAACAACATCAGGCAGAATGCTAGCGGGGAGATCTGACAGTACTTGCTACAGAGTGGGTTGGGTGGGGTGTGTGTCGGGTGCAGAGTGGGGACATAGGGTCAGTGCCACTACTTTTGTGGGATTACCTAATTCACTAAAAGAGGAGAATTATATAAAACTCAGATAAAAAGGAATCACCAGTTAGCAACCATTTCAAACATCAAACATATCTGATAAATATTAGTTTTGAATCATCTCTTTTAGAGAGACTGCAGCTCATCATATCAGAGTTACAGAGTGGGACAGTTTTTTTAGCGTCTGATTGCATCACTATTTCAAACTATTTCAAACTATTTCAAGATGATTCCATAGAAAGGCCTGATAAGAGAACCCAATCAGCAGAACCCAACTGGTTTTAAGAACCCAACCAGTGAACCAAACCAGTATAAAAAACAGTATAAAGAACACAACTGGCATAAAGAACCCAACCAGTATAAAGAACCCAACCAGTACCCAACCAATGAACCCCACGAGTACAAAGAACCCAACCAGCATAAAGAACCTAACCAGTATAAAAACCCTAACCAACAAGTGTAATGAACCCAACCAGTATAAAGACCCTAACCAACCACTGTAATGAAACTAACCAGTATAAAGACCTCAACCGGTGTAAAGAACCCAACCAGTATAAAGACCCTAACCAACCAGTGTAATGAACCCAACCAGTATAAAGACCCCAACCAACCAGTGTAATGAACACAAACAACCAGTGTAATGAACCCAACCAGTACAAAGACCTCAAACAACCAGTATAAAGACCCCAAACAACCACTATAATGAACCCAACCAGTATAAAGACCCCAAACAACCAGTGTAATGATACCAACCAGTACAAAGACCCCAACCAACCAGTGTAATGAACCGAACCAGTACAAAAACCCCAAACAACCAGTGTAATGAACCCAACCAATATAAAGACCCTAAACAACCAGTGTAATCAACCTAACCAGTATAAAGACCCTAAACAACCAGTGTCATGAACCCAACCAGTATAAAGACCCTAAACAACCAGTGTAATGAACACAACCAGTCTAAAGACCCCAAACAACCAGTGTAATGATACCAACCAGTATAAAGACCCCAACCAACCAGTGTAATGAACCCAGCCAGTACAAAGACCCCAAACAACCAGTGTAATGAACCCAACCAGTACAAAGACCCCAAACAACCAGTGTAATGAACCTAACCAGTACAAAGACCCCAAACAACCAGTGTAATGAACCCAACCAGTATAAAGACCCTAAACAACCAGTGTAATGAACCTAACCAGTATAAAGACCCTAAACAACCAGTGTAATGAACCCAACCAGTATAAAGACCCCAAACAACCAGTGGAATGAACCCAACCAGTACAAAGACCCCAAACAACCAGTGAAATGAACCCAACCAGTACAAAGACCCCAAACAACCAGTGTAATGAACACAACCAGTCTAAAGACCCCAAACAACCAGTGTAATGATACCAACCAGTATAAAGACCCCAACCAACCAGTGTAATGAACCCAGCCAGTACAAAGACCCCAAACAACCAGTGTAATGAACCCAACCAGTACAAAGACCCCAAACAACCAGTGTAATGAACCTAACCAGTACAAAGACCCCAAACAACCAGTGTAATGAACCCAACCAGTATAAAGACCCTAAACAACCAGTGTAATGAACCTAACCAGTATAAAGACCCTAAACAACCAGTGTAATGAACCCAACCAGTATAAAGACCCCAACCAACCAGTGGAATGAACCCAACCAGTACAAAGACCCCAAACAACCAGTGTAATGAACCCAACCAGTACAAAGACCCCAAACAACCAGTGTAATGAACCCAACCAGTACAAAGAACCCAACTGGTATAAAAAACCCAACCGGTATGATGAAAAACAAAGAAAGAAAGTGAACAGCCGTGTTTTGGGAGGGGGAGAGAGGGGGCTTGCGGGGGAGTTCTTCTATGAATGGAGAGGGTGACTCAGGTGATGTGTCATCGTACACATTCTATAAAAGAGAACATTTGGGTTTTTGAACTCATTTAGGGGGATGAAAGATTGGGGCTGCTGACAGTTTATTTACAACTTTTGGATTTTGGGGTGACGATGAAATGTAAGTATTTCTGATACTACACTATTGACTGGGGATGTAATGTGCCTGTGGGGGGGGGGGGGGGGGGTGTATACATTTTGTAACCTGCCAACAATTCTGATTTAAAGGTATAATTCAGCGATTTTGCATATTTAGATATTTGTTTCCTTATCTTGAAAGCAGTCTATGGAAAAGGAGTGACTGCAATCCACACGAGCACTTTTGGACCAATTCCTCACGCAAATCAATCTCCACCATTTAGCACCAAAATATTTAAAACCAAAATAGTCAAAATAGTTTGAAACCAACACAATCCATTTAAGACATGATTTGGGCAAAGTGGAAACAAATAAGCAAATAAATAAATATATAAAACTACTGACTAGTCAGCTCTTCACGCTGCATCGTTTGGAAGGGCTCGCAAGCGAGCGTTTCATGGTAAAGTCTACCAGATGTATTTGGTGCATATGACAAATAAAATGTGATTTTGATTTTGATTTAAGCTATTTATTCTACTTAGGAGAGTGATACAGGCAGCTCCAAAACACTACAACGATAGGTTTCCAGAAACTGAACTTAGACTAATACTGTTCCACTGTACGTAGACAAAGCTGTGCACTTACAAGCAGCAACGTGTGCAGAATTTCTCAAATACATGGGGGTGTTAGGTCAGCCCAAGGCTACGGGAAACTTCAGTGCAGCGCTTTCTGAATCAGCTGTACAGTATAAATACTGGGTCAGGAATAGCTTTTTTGACAGTGCAAAAGTGACATACATTTTTCAAAGAAATGACTGCACAGGAAATGGATATTTGGAATTGTTTTAAGATGGATAAGTTATCGATTTAGAATTTTAGGACCCCTTTAGGTGTCTCTTATTTGATAAAATATTGAATTTGGCCTCTACTACTATAACTCATAGAAACACATTGACAATTATAAATGATAAAGTAATCCTTCTCACCCCCTTCTCACCCCCCTTAAATGATTTAGATGCACTATTGTAAAGTGGCTGTTCCACTGGATGTCAAAGAATTCACCAATTTGTAAGTCGCTCTGGATAAGAGCGTCTGCTAAATGACTTAAATGTAAATGTAAATTATAAATGAAAAAGGAAAAACAGTAAGAATTGCTGACGGATTATTCTACTGGTAATGTACTGTACTGATCATCAACATGTAGTTCAGACAGATTCCATCTCACTCCTTCATGTTCACATGGAATGTAAGATGTCTACCACAACATACTCAGCATTCATCGTCAATGACTTGGCTTCAACTGCAATATCGTGTTTAGTTCTGGTTGGTGATCTTTTGAAGGTTTGGTTGCAGTCTGCTGGCTAAGAAAACAGTTGGCATCAATGCTTGTCATTTCGTGATTGGATATCATCAAATGAGTCACTAGCCTACTGATTCAGAGCCATAATGCTTGCTAGCAATAACCACATAGTCTAGAAAAGGTTCTTTGAAGTTGTCGGCTTGATGAGTCAATGATGAAACCGTTGCACTCCATGCTGATTGGATGACCCCTTTTCCAAACACAACCTCTTTTTCAACTGGAAGCTATCAGGTCTATGTATTTCCCGTTCATGGTAGCATATGGCATCTCATGTTAAAGGCAAGTTACACCAAAGTGAGGGTGGGGGGGCAAGATAAAATAAATATCTGTTTCCATAATGGTTTCTTGCTCTCTGGGAAGACAAAAACCTGTTACGTGGTAACCAATCAGTGTGTCCACTCACTCAAATGTAGGCCTACCATGTGGTCTGGTACCATGTGGTCTGGTACCATGTGGTCTGGTACCATGTGGTCTGGTACCATGTGGTCTGGTACCATGTGGTCTGGTACCACCACTTAGCAATTGTTGAATAATAAACCTTTTTTGAAACGTTGATAAATGCTGTGATCTTGAATATAACACTGATCCAATGCCTCATTTAATGTAGCTCTCTAAAATTATGATTTATTTCTTATCTCTGCAGTGTGCCTGGACTCCACACAGTCTCTCCTCCTGTTGCTGCTATTAGCCCGGCTACTTGTCCTTTCGTGGTCACGCCCCACCCAAAAGTGCACCCTCTGTGCCCATCTGACAGTGATGGTCCAGCAAATGAGAAGCCTGCAGATGCTGACAAGGAATCTACAGGTGAGTGAGTTGACCATAGTTTGGTAGGCACAGCACAGTCATTGCTAGTCAACATACGCTCGTTCTGTGGCCATCCAATTGAACTCTTATCCATGTCCTCTTAAATTAGAGTGAGAGTGAGTTCGGCGGTATGGAGCTTACGGAGTACAATCTAGACTCTCTTCCCGAGATGGAGCACACGACCAATCACCTCAGTTCATTAAAGGTATGTATGCATCTACTTAAGTCCAGTACTTATTGCATGCTCTCTCTAAATAACTACAGTGTCTTCAGAAAATATTCATATCCCTTGACTTTTTCCACATTTTGTTGTGTTTCAAAGTGGGAATTAAATGGATGTAATTGTCATTCCTTGTCTGCAATGTCAAAGTGGAAGAAATAAAACAAATATATTTTGATTAGATATGTATTCAACCCCACGAGTCCCCCTGTTAGAATCACCTTTGGGAGTGATTAGAGCAATGAGTCTTTCTGGGGAAGTCTCTAATAGCCTGGCAAACCTGGATTGTACAATATTTGCCCATTATCCTTTAAATAATTCTTCAAGCTCTGTCAAGTTGGTTAATGATCATTGCTAGACAGCCATTTTCAAGTCTTGCCATAGATTTTCAATCCAATTTAAGTCAAAACTGTAACTATGCTACTCTGTAACATTCAACGTAGTCTTGGGTAGCAACTCCAGTATATATTTTTCCCTGCCTTTAACGTTATTTTCCTACTGAAAAGTGAATTTGTCACCCAGTGTCTGTTGGAAAACAGACTGAACCAGGTTTTCTTCTAGGACTTTGCCTGTGCTTAACTCTATTCCTTTTCTTGTTATCATAATAAACTCCCTAGTCCTTGCTGATGACAAGCATACCCATAACATGATGCAGCCTCCACCATGCTTGAAAATATGAAGAGTGGTACTCAGTAATATATTGTGTTGGATTTGCCCCAAACAAAAGGCTTTTTTTCAGGACCAAAAAAGGTAATTTCTTTGCCACATTTTTTTGCAGTATTACTTTAGTGCCTTGTTGCAAACAAGATGCATGTTTTGGAATATTTGTATTCCTTACAGGTTTCCTTGTTTTCACTCTGACATTTAGGTTAGTATTCTGGAGTAACTACAATGTTGTTGATCCATCCTCAGTTTTCTCCTACAACAGCCATTTAACTCTGGAAGTTGTTAAGTATGGGGAAAAAAATGTAAAATGTTTAAAATCACCATTGGCCTCATTGTGAAATCCCCGAGTGGTTTCCTTCCTCTCTGTTAACTGAGTTAGGAAGGATGGCTGTATCTTTGTAGTGACTGGGTGTATTGACCATCGAAAGTGTAATTAATAACTTCACCCTGCTCAAAGGGATATTCAATGTATGCTTTTTTTTTGTACCCATCTACCAATAGGTGCCCTTCTTTGCGAGGCATTGTAAAACCTCCCTGGTCTTTGTCGTTGAATCTGTGCTTGAGATTCACTGCTCGACTGAGAGACCTTACAGATAATTGTATGTGTGGGGTACAGAGATGAGGTGGTCATTCAAACATCTTGTTAAACACCATTATTGCACACAGATTAAGTCCATGCAACTTATTATCTGACTTGCTAAGCACATTTTTACTCCTGAAGTTATTTAGGCTAGTCATAACAAAGGGGTTTAATGCTAATGTCTCAAGACATTTCAGCTTTTAATTTTGGATTAATTTGTAAAAATTTCCTTTACCACAATTGTAAATGTCCTTCAGTCAAGTATTGAATTTCAAGCACAGATAAACACCAGGGAGCTTTTCGAAAGCCTCATAAAGAAGAGCAGTGATTGGTATATGGGTAACAATAACAAATCAGACATTGAAAATAGATGTATTAGATGTATGGTTTAATATATTTAACCACCCAGACACATTAAAGATTTCAGTCGTCCTTCTGAACTGAGCTGCAGGACAGGAAGGAAATTGCTTAGGGATGTCACCATGATGCCATTGATCAACAACATTTTAGGGACTCCACAATAATGACCTAAATGACATAGTGAAATATCACGCCAAAAAAACATGCAAAGACAATGAATGAAGTTGATTCACTCAAACAGTGCAAGATGTATTGGGACTTGTCTGGTTAATGTTTTTCAGATATGTTTGCTTCAGAAAAATGGCAATTAATCCACATATCAGCAATAATGCACAAATCAATAAAGATACTTGATCTGAAAGTGATCTGAAAAAACAAAATTCAATTAATTAACACTAAATTATTACTACAAAAAAAAACACAGCAAAATAATACACTTTTTGGCCTAAATTAAAAGCATTATGTTTGGGGCAAATCCAACACAACACATCACTGAGTAACTGCTTCCTTATTTTCAAGTATGGTGGTGGCTGCATCATGGTATGGGTATGCTTGACATCCACAAAGACTGGGGAGTTTTTCAGGATGAAAATAAATGGGAATTTGAAAAGAATAATGGGGAAATATTACACAATACAGGTCTGCAAAGCTCTTATGAGACTTACCCAAGAAGAATCACAGCTGTAATCAATGTCAAAGGTGTTCCTAACATGTTAAATACTTATGCAACGACGATATTTTACTTATTTAATTTGTAGTCATATATATATTTTTTTTTTTCACCAGGAACACTTTTCAGAAACTTTTTTGACGTTGTACTACATAGGATGTAAGCGTTTAAAACACAGTGTCAAGTCCCCAGTCTTCGGAATTCATACCTTGTCGCCCTCTCTTCCCTCTCCCAGCTAAACGACTCCCTCTCACAACTTTACATGGATCTCATCTCCTTTAAACTGCATGTTGACTGGATGATTGACGCCCGAGTCAATATGGGCTTGCCAGTGTCTCCCAAGACACTAGAGGTCGCTAAAGGCCTGCATAATCTCTCAAGCTTCTGTTCTACTGCACTACAGCAGGTAGGTAGCGCAATATACTCTATGTACAGTTCTAGGATTCACTTATGCGCTCAAATTCCAAACCTTATCCATAAGTGAGGGAATATGTAACTGACCATAGATCAGAGTATAGGCTCAATGTACCCAAGCGTTTTAGCGGTGTGTAAAGAACATCTATATAATATAACACACGCGGAAAAGCTGTTTGGATTTTGATAATTCACTGTGGTATGTTCAGGAGTCATATTTTAGAGTAACCCCCTTTCTTCCCCCATTATAGACTGCATCCCCACTACCCCAGATTTCCATCCCCTCCTTCCCAACACAACTCAAAGCCTGGGATGTGGCCATCCTCTCCTACGAGATTCCCGAGCGGTTACGATTCTACTGTCAGTGGTCATCCAGAGTGTTGCTCCTCCTTAGGTCAAAGGTTCAGCGCCTTTGACATAAAGTTTCCCGCCATCTAAGTTCCTACTCTGTGCAACAACAAATGCCTTCCTCGAAAGCAGTGTTATCGTATTCAATTTAACTCAAGTTTTTTGCTGCGGTAAGCACGCTTACCGACTGCGACTGCAAATTGTGTTCAACTTGAGTATTTAAGATTCAGCTAACTGTAACGTCATTCTTTCAAACATAATGCCCTCTATACGGTCAGTTGCTTTTTACCTCTCCCTTTGGTCTTAGCTCATTTATATGTTGAAATGAGAATTCTTCTTCTTTATTTAATATACAGTCATTTGTAACATCCTTATTACAGGGCTGTTACTGAAGAATGTGATTGAATTAGGGGGAACCCTGACCCTAACCCTAAATCTGAATGAGCCTATGACCCTGTTTTGTATTGTATTTACTGAATGTACAGTTATTTATGAACCAATTCTCTCATATCTGAGACTATTATATTTTTGATGCTGGCATCACATATTTTTTATACAAATACATTATCCATGGGATTTACTCATCTAAAATAAAAAGACAGTGATACATTACCACGTTGTCCTGCATTTCTATACATCATTCTAAATAAAGGGACATACTGTTTGTGTAACTCACTTGAATTGTATCGGCATAATGACTCCATAACACATTTATAAGGCTTTCATAGCAGTACTATCGACCCGTAGCACTCGCTTCCGTCATCATAAAGTGCTTCGAGAGGCTCGTCAAAGACCACATCACCTCCTCCCTCCTCGACACACTCCACCCGCTCTAATTCGTCGACCGCCCCGACAGATCCACGGACAACACGATCGCCATTGGCACTGCACACTGCCCTCACCCACCTGGACGGCCCTCAGTGTTCTACAGGACCACAATCAAGAGCATACTGTCGGGCTGCATCACAGTCTGGTACGGCAACTGACTGCAAGGAGCTACCAGAAGGTGGAAAGCTCAGCCGAACACACGATTGGATGCACACTGCCTGCCCTACAGGACACCTACAACACCAGGTGTCGCAGGAAGGCCAAGAAGATCACCTGGGACACCACGAACTGTTCTCCCCGCTTCCATCACTCAGACATGGACAGTATAGGAGCATCATGGTAAAAAAAAATGAAAGACTGGCCCATAGCTTGTAACCCCAGACCATCAGGCTGCAGTAGGTACCCTTTAAATGAAGTGTCACCCAGAACTTTGCTACACATGAACATGTAACACTGAGGACATATTGCTAACACAGCTAAAGTGACAGTACAGTTGTAAGTTGCGTGGTAATGCGAGGCACGGAGAAATGTATCCGCCCCAAGGGGGGCTGGAAGGGTTAGAAAAGATGTTGGGCAGAATAGCTGGTGGTCGGATGGGTGGCGGTGGGGGAGATAGTTGGATAGTTGGCAAGCTGGAGGAAATAGAGTTGGCAGGCACTCAAGGTACGAGAGGATCGCACTATAAAGCTGTTTTGGTGCGTGACCCCCTGCAGCTGTTCGGTTTGTCAAATGAGGGGAGAGAGTGAGTTGGAGAGGAAGACAGAAAGAAAGACAGAAAGAAAGACAGAAAGAAAGACAGAAAGAAAGACAGAAAGAATTCATTCAAAAATAAAGAACGAAAGACAGACAGAAAGAAAAACAAAGACAAAAAGTCAGACTGATAGACAGACAGAAAGACAGACAGAAAGACAGACAGAAAGACAGAAAGAAATACAGAAAGACAGACAGAAAGACAGAGAGAAAGAAAGAAAGACAGAAAGAAAGACAGACAGAAAGAAAGAAAGATAATAAAGACAAGGAATGAAAGAGGCACAAAACAGGTGGACAAGTTGAGGAAAAGAGGCAGTCATTTGAAAGCCTGTGATGGAGTGTGTGCCGCTTGTTAAGCACAGGTCACACACAGATGGTTATCCAAGACCAGGTTTGTCAGAGTGGCATGCCCTCTCTTGCTCCTCTTCAAAGGTGAAATGCAGCAAGAGTGGAGGGAGAGAGAGAGAGTGGAAAATGAGAGAGTGTCGAGATAAGTGTTTGGATAGACACAGGATAGACACAGGCGTTCATTTGTTGACTGACAGATCAAACTCAAAACATTGACTCTCCTTGGGCTCCACAACAGGGAGGGAAGGCAACAGTGGGAGTGGCTGGCTTTCGACTGATGGGACAGACAGCTCACCAGAGAATCCGGAAGGAGGGAGATAATGAGGGAGGAGTGCGGAGGTGAGGAAGAGGGGAGGGAGCAAGATAATGTAAGGATTAAAGTAGGGGAGGAGATATCAAAACGCACAAACAGCAGGGATAGAAGAGCCTTTGCCGAGAAAGACAGACAAGGACAACTATTCGACAAGATGTCTGGAGCAGGAACTCTTTTACCTTGTGATTGGAAGTGCTACAGTGCAGCTTATGTTTTGTGGAAGCATTTGTGAAAGGTGCACTACTTGGTAGTTGTGGGCAGGGATACAGATTCACTGCAACCTGTCTGTGAGGAACATCACAATATCAGTGTGAAGTCAACCACAGAGCCAAAATGACAGTAAGTAAGCCATCCTCTCAACCCCATTTTCCTCTGCAACCAAAGAAAGAATTAGGAGCAATGTGTTTCATTCAGCCAATAATCATCAAGGTTTAGGGAGACATTTGTCGAAGTTTTCTAAGATGTTGACTTCTTCTTGAATTGAATTAATCCAGTTTAACTTCATACATACATACATACATACATACATTTTTTCCCGAAATGTATTAATAGACAATTCCCTTTTATTGCACTGTTATATAAACAAGTGGGGGTTCCAGTCTTTAATGCATGTATTGCCTCCGTTACAATAGTCTATTTTCCTTGATGACTACGCCAATTTAGAATTTACATCATGCATAAATGCATCAAGCCGTTCATAGGGCTATAAAGGGATGTCTTTACATCTGGTTTAGTGATAAGCATCATGACAGATATCTGTTATGCTCCCATCTCCGCAGGCTGCCACGAGACTATTGGACGAGATGTGCCATCTCACGGCCCAGTCGCTGACATCACTGGAGACCTCGGACCACTTCCAGGTGGTCAAGATGTTAGGGGAGGGGTCGTACGGGAAGGTCATGTTGGCTGTACATCGGGAAAGAGGTCAACTATGGATCTGTTTTAATCCTAACCCCAGTTTGCCTGGCCTCATATCTCCAGAATGTCTTTCTTTCTTTTGTTCTGATCACTTTTCTCTCTTTTCCTTCCCCCAAGGCACTCCAATGGCCCTGAAGTTCTTTCCTCGTGATTCCACAAATCTCTTCTCCTTTTTGCGAGAGTATAACCTCTCCCTCTCCTTCTGCACCCACCCGTCCCTGACCAAGGCCCTGGGCATTGCCTTCTCCACCCCCTCACATTACGTTTTCGCCCAGCAAGCCAGCCTCTTCGGTGATCTATACGACGTCATTGTCCCTGAGGTATATTATACAGTATGTGTAAAAAATGTCTCACGCCCATGAGACATTTGTCAGTGTTCTCTTATGAATCTTTTGTAACTAACAGAATGGGAAATGTAGTACAACTGTGCCTATGTCTATGTATCAGGTGGGTGTGGAGGAGGACTGTGTCCAGAGCGTGGTTTCCCAGCTGTGCGGTGCCCTAACCCACCTCCACTCCCTGGGCTTCGTCCACCGCGACGTCAAGCCTGAGAACATCTTCCTGGTTGACGCTGCCTGCCGCTGGGTCAAACTGGGCGACTTCGGCATGGCCAAGGCCACGGGAACCAAGGTGCCCGGTGTGTGGTACAGTTCTGCTTACTGTACGCCCGAGGCAGAGATAGCAAAGGAGTCGGAGGATAGGAGACATAATACTGCTTCAAAACCAGATGGAGGAAATGGGTTGGACAGCAAGATCAAGAGGGTGTGGGTGTCGGTGGAGGCCAGTACAGACTGCTGGGCCTTGGGGATCCTCACCTACGCCATGCTGACTGGCAGTCTACCCTGGACGCAGACAGCGTCCGACGACCGCTCTTACATCAAGTACAAAGAGTGGTTTGACCAGCAGAAAGATCAAGAAGGTCAGGACGATGAACTAGACCTATGGGGGGAAGGAAAAGACGAGGACATCATAATGAGCTTGGATGAAGACAAGCAGAATCGGAGCAAGAGAAAATCCCATCCGGTCGCCCCCCAGTTTGCCTGTTTCACCCCACTGGCCAGTTCCCTTTTCCTGTCACTACTTCACCCGCAGCCTAGGCTTCGCGGTAGGCCTGAAGATGTGCTGGGCTACCTGGGAGGAGACTGGTTGCAGGTGAAGGAGAAGATACAGCTGGAGGAGGAGAAGAAGAAAATTAGAGGGCGAGAGGTCATCAGGAACGAGAAAGAGAGGGAGGGAAGGGGAGAGGGATAAAGGAGTGGTGACACACGATCATGAACTCACAAACTCAGAGGTGAAAGAGACTATATTTTTTGACAATACATATCCTCTGATGTGTCACATTGGTGCATAAAAAGACATTGTACAGTATATAATACCACTACAGTTGCACTTACTATAAGATAAATAGCCATCAAGTCATTGTTGATACAGGGTAGCATTTGGGGATAGACGCAGCTGCAATTGGCTACTTTAGGGACTTGTAAGCACTTTAAAAGTATCATTTCGATGTGTTCAATCTAGTAAATTCTAAGTGTGACTTGATGATGGTGTTTCTGTATTCTAATGTTTTTTTTAGAATATGTAAATGTCATCTGAATGTCATATAATTTCTTGTGGTTGGAATTGAGTCTAATAAACATTTTATTATGAATTATCATTTGGATTAAACTCAAAACTTCAAAGTTTTCCTGGGCCTACCTCGCCTAGATCGCTCTGATACTTACAGATGTTAAAGTCTTCTGCATTTTGTATTGATTCTACCGTAAGTTATCTGGTTACTCTACTGTATTAAGTTAAGCAAGAGAATTGACCAGATTTCAGATTTGTTTATTTTATTATTGGACTTGGAAAGTAGAATAACAACTGCGACTGCAAGCACCGCACTAGGCAGAAACTGGTTGAATCATCGATGTTTCCATGTCATTTCAACAACAAAAATGCAATGTGATGACATTGAATTAACGTGAGGAAAACGGATTGGATTATCAAAACGTCATCAACGTAAAGGGAATTCAGTCTTTTTCACCCAACTTTTAACCTAAATCCAATGACATGGTGACATGTTTTGTTGATTTCACGTTGAATTCAGGTTAACTCAACCAAACGTAAATCAAAACTAGACATTAAACTGACGTCTGTGCGTAGTGGGACATGAGTATCACTCCATAATGTGAACTCCATGCAGTAGGCAGTTGGCCTTCAACAAGTAGCCATATCCCTTGCCATAGAAGGAACTGATATTATGACACAACATAAATCTGCTCGTCTGCACAGCAGGGTGCTCCAAAATCCCATAATAATGCACAATGTCAGCAGAACGTCATCGTTCCCATTGCAAATGGACGGAAATATGGAGGCCATCTTATGTGTTTGGGACCATCTCACTCCACAAGACGACACAGTGACTGTCATTCACTTGTCGTGACAAACAAGATCCAGAGAAGATTGGAACAAAATGGTTGCTTGTTATGACACATTTGCATTGTGGTGTGCGAGTAACTGAACACTATATAATAACCATAATATGACACCCCGGCATGCATAGGCCTGCATACAAACACACACCCTCACATACAGACACTAACACACAGAGTACCAAACACACACCCTCACATACAGACACTAACACACAGAGTACCAAACACACACAGAGAGATCTTCCCAGGGTGCCACCACAGACATATTTAAAAATAGACCGGACGCAGTTTCTTAACCACGACGAACCATCATCATCCCCAACCCCCTGCTCGACACCTTTCTCACTTGTGGGCCTACAAAGTTCTCAAACAGTTCACACACAGCATTCACTTAACCCACTCACACACACTTTCAGTCAACATTATCACAAGCAATGGGTAAATTCCTTGAACAAACCACACATGAACACGTAGTCCTGTCCGCTCTCTTTCTCATACCATCAATGCACATACACTACCGGTCAAAATGAATCAATGCACTTACACTACCGGTCAAAATGAATCAATGCACATACACTACCGGTCAAAATGAATCAATGCACATACACTACCGGTCAAAATGAATCAATGCACATACACTACCGGTCAAAATGAATCAATGCACATACACTACCGGTCAAAATGAATCAATGCACATACAAAATGAATCTACCACTACCGGTCAAAATGAATCAATGCACATACACTACCGGTCAAAATGAATCAATCCACATACACTACCGGTCAAAATGAATCAATGCACATACACTACCGGTCAAAATGAATCAATGCACATACACTACAGGTCAAAATGAATCAATGCACATACACTACCGGTCAAAATGAATCAATGCACATACACTACCGGTCAAAATGAATCAATCCACATACACTACCGGTCACCTACACATTCAAGTTTTTTTTTTTTTTTTTACTATTTTCTACATTGTATAATATTAACGAATACATCAAAACTATCAAAAATCACATATGGAATCATGTAGTGACCAAAAAAGTGTAAACAAATAAAAAATATATTTTATATTTGAGATATTTATTTTGCCTTGATGACAGCTTAGCATTCTCTCAACCAGCTTCATGAGGTTGGCACCTGGAATGCATTTCAATTAACAGGTGTGCCTTGTTAAAAGTTAATTTGTGGAATTTCCTTCTTAATGCGTTTGAGCCAATCAGTTGTGTTGTGACAAGGTAGAGGGGTATAAAGAAGACAGTCATATTTGGTAAAAGACCAAGTCCATATTATGGCAAGAACAGCTCAAATAAGCAAAGAGAATCGACAGTCCATCATTACTTTAATGGATGAAGGTCAGTCAATCCGGAAAATGTCAAGAACTTTGAAAGTTTCTTCAAGTGCAGTCGCAAAAAACACCAAGCGCTAAGATGGAACTGACTCTGAGGACCGCCACAGGAAAGGAAGACCCAGAGTTACCTCTGCTGCAGAGGATGAGTTCATTAGAGTTACCAGCCTCAGAAATTGCACCCCAATTAATGCAAGTAACAAACACATCTAAACATCAACCGTTGAGAGGAGACTGTGTGAATCAGGCCATCATGGTCGAATTGCTGAAAAGAAACCACTACTAAAGGACACCAATAAGAAGAAGAGACTTGCTTGGGCCAAGAAATACAAGCAATGGACATTCGACCTGTGGAAATTTGTCCTTTGGTTTGGAGTCCAAATTGGAGATGTTTGGTTCCAACCGCTGTGTCTTTGTGAGATGCGGTGTGGGTGAATGGTATTTCCCACCGGAGGTGGTGTTATGGTGTGGGGGTTGCTTTGCTGGTGACACTGCATGGCTACCACAGCATTCTGCAACGATACGTCATCCCATCTGGTTTGGGCTTAGCGGGACAACCATTTGTTTTTCAACAGAACAATGACCCAACACACCTCCAGTCTGTGTAAGGGCTATTTTACCAAGAAGGAGAGTGATGGAGTGCTGCATTAGATGACCTGGCCTCCACAATCCCCCGACATCAACCCAACTGAGATGGTTAAGAATGAGTAGGACCACAGAGTCAAGGAAAAGCAGCCAACAAGTGCTCAGCGTATGTGGGAAATCCTTCAAGACTATTGGAAAAGCATTCCAGGTGAAGCTGGTTGAGAGAATGCCAAGAGTGTGCAAAGCTGTCATCAAGGCAACGGATGGCAACTTTAAAAAAAATCTAAATGTATTTTTAGATTTTAAATTCTTCAATTGGTTACTACATAATTCCCTATGAGTTCTTTCATAGTTTTTGATATATTTACTTTATTCTACAATGTAGAAAATAAAGAAAAACCTTGAAGGCAAAAAACACCCTTCATTGAAAATTCTCATGCAATAATAACTAAATACTAAATCTAACTCTCAAACGTTTTTTTTACACTCAAAGCTTAATTAACGTTAAAAAAATTCTACCATATATCATCCATTAGACGCACAAAGACACACGACTCCTTTTGAAGGTTTTTATTGCCATTTTCACATGTCATGATGAGTAATGACGACCAAGGCAATAAATCATAAGTACGCATCCAGTGACAGGCAAAGGAAGAATCTCAAATATAAAATAGATTTTGTATATGTATACTTTTTTTGGTTACTACATTATTCCATATGTATTATTTCATACAATATAGAAAAAAGTACAAATAAAGAAAAAACATTGAATGAGTGTAACGTTTGTCGTAGGCAGGAGACCAAGGTGCAGCGTCGTAGGCGTACATTATTTTATTTAAATGTTCCGCCAAGAAAAACAATACAACGAACGAACAGCTTCGTCGTGTAAACTATATGCTCTCAAACAAAGACAAGATCCCACACTGAAGGAGGGAAAAAGGGCTGCCTCAGTATGATACCCAATCATAGACAATGAAAGACAGCTGCCTCTGATTGGGAACCACACTCGGCCAAACACAAAGAAATAGAGAACATAGAACATTATGTGAACAGTAAACACTTCATGTGCATATATCACACTAACTTCATGTACAATAAGTCTGCCAATAAAATAGTTATTCTTTAGGACTATTGTAATAAGTCTTTGTGTACAACCATACATGGGTCAATTCTGCCTGACTGTGTTCAGCTAGTCAATTTATTAGCTTGAATACATTTGCTCTCTTGACACCCGCAACTTCTTGGAAATGACAGCGAGGTCAGTGGCAAGACATCTACGTGTACAGTATATTGAACCATTACCCAGTCAAATCAAAACATCATAGAACTGTAACTCGACCAACACAAGGCAACTGGAAAACGTGTGGTTGTATCATTCTTACCTAACACTTTACATACAACGTGGTCTCAAAAATGTAAATCCAGGACACTCAAATTAGTCTGATATTTTACATTTCGTATGGTTACCTAAGACAATATTTACCACTTTCTCCAATTAGAAAAAAACAGTACAAGAATTCAACATCTATTGGGTTTGAGTAATCTTGAACCATAGACCACATTCGATCCCAAAGACCAACAGCCGGTCCTTACAAACAACTGATTCCATGTTGGGTCCTGGGTGATACAACTCCTGATCCCCTTGTAAAACACTGAGGTTGAAGCACCCAATGCAAGATAGGTCACACTACAATGGGTTGTCCTTTGCGTAAATCAAAGCGTAAAAACACTGGTTTTAAGAGCAAAACCGAGGGCCGACAATGACGTCAGAAAAGGGGCACTAGCCAGTAGTAAATGTATATGGATGGATAAAATACAGTTGCCATCTGCCAGGCTAACAACACCAGGTTACAACTCACTCGGCCAAAACTCGTTAATTACGTCTCGTTAACGGCTGGACAGTTTCATTAGGGTATTACACATGAGAAGGAGAGGGGGCTGGGTTGGAGGGGGCTGAGAAGGATCGCTGCACAGCTCCAATACATTATTACAACCGCGGCGCACTCCTGACATTTCACCTGATATGAGTCACTAATGGTGTGTGCTTGTAAAAGTATGCCAAAGTTTGTGTGTGTGAGAGTGAGGGGGGGGCAAGAAAGATCGAGAGAGATGCAAGAAAGTGCATTTTAGGTATGTTTAAAATGTATTTTCTCGTGGCCACAACATTAGAACATCACATGCCAACTAAATTCAAACTGATCTGTCTCGTATTTTGGCTTAGAGTTTCATAGATATGTATTAAATGTTGACATACAATTTTACATAAGGTGCCAGTCTCTGATGGGTAAGTTAATATTAGCATCCAGTAGCTACAAGTCTGTTAATGGGCCGAGCACACGACTAGCGCAGTCAGGCACTCTGCGGTCTGACACCTGAACCCCCGCACTGCCTTCGACCAGACCTGTGTTTGTGAGGCAACTTTTATAAAATGATGGATGTAGGACTTGAGAGCATTGGAATCAGAACTAGAATCTCATGTGCTTGTATACAAATGTCATAACTCTCAAATATAATTTGAAATAGATAATAAAGTGACATTTCAAAGATGCTATTCAGTCACGTCCTCCTGAAAAGGATACTTTTATAATATGAGTTGGATTGAAGTGTTTGAAAGATGTTTCAGATATATTTTCAGAATTAATGAGGCTCTATGGTAACACTGAAAACACCGAAATCAAATAACTAAAGCGAAATACAGCACATTTATCCCCCAAAAAATTCGGAATCGACAACCACCAAGTCGATGGAAACATCATGTTAAATTGTGTTTTGAGAGCAACATCCCTTCCACTGCCACAAACCACTAATTTTAGCATTTTCTAATGTAGGATAATGAATGTCCCCTAGTTACCATGCTTCAAATATCATGTCCAAATCATCTCTGAAAGGGATTGTATAGCTCAAATGAAGTTTATTTTGGATGATTTGAGCATGAAATTTAAAGCATACCAGTGATGGACATTTACTTATATGGGTTTTGGTTAGAAAATGCTAATATTAACAGCTGGTGGCAGTGGCTAGTTGAACATAACCAAAGTGTGGATTACAGTCTTTTATTTTCTTTCACATTCTTATCCATTGAATGTGAAAAATGTAAGGATATGTGACACTGAGCTTGGTCCAGACTCTTGGTATGTTCACAGTACGTCATCTTCAAAGCATTGACAGACTAATAGCATTGCAAGTCCCGCTCCTCAGAACTATGAGTGTATGTGAATGAGCCACGTGTTGCCAATTGATCAGTTGAACGATATCCTGGGACGGATGGGGACAGATGGGGGAATAGAGCGAGATAGATGAGGCTCAGTGGAAGTCATTGAGACTGTACCTCCTCTCCTTTTTCCATCTCTCTCATTACTCTCACTATCCATCCATCTCCTTCCTTCGTTTTCTCTGTCAGCAATGCTAAAAGCGACCAGCCACGGAGAGATCATGCACTGACCCCCTGTTCCTCACCTCTCCCTCACTCTTCCTTCTCGTCTGTCTAGGTCATGTCACCAGCAACCAGTCATGGAGTCACGCTAACCCCCTCTCACCCCCACCTCTTTCTCTCTCCCCCACTCCTTCTCTTCATTGACTTCCAGCCTCTGCCTGGCTTGTCACAGTCTTATCAATCTGTCTGTCCACTGTGTTCTTCACATGATGTTCCCTATGCCCATGTCCCCCTGACCCTGTTGTGCCAACTTGTTATTTGTGGCGAATGTGTCAGGTCTATTAAAAGGTCCAATGCAGCTATTTTATTTCAATATCAAATCATTATTGGGTTAATAAAATAAATATTTTCTTCTAATTATTCAGGGCAACCCAACTGAGACCAGTGTCTCATTTACAATGGTGCCTGACAAAATTACATCAAGAAAATGATTAAGAAACTATCAGACAGCTATAAATACATCAGGTTATTACAACAAGTTATAATAATACATTGAAGCAATTGCACGCTTCAGTAAACTCATTTAACAAAGTTAAACTGCTCTATCGGCAGCAGGGAATCCATTTTGCGTGAAATGAAATGATGAAAGTTCCGGAGGGATCCGTGACAGCTTCCTGCTGTTCGTAGAGAGGTAAGATCTAAAATATCTCAAAAATAAGCCCATCTTAAATCTTAGCTCATTTGTATACATTTTTTTTTTAAATGTTAGATCTTATCAATCCAAACGCCCAGATATTTATAGGCGGGACCCCACTCAATAAGAGAAACCAAGCATCCAATGAGTGAATGTGTAGCCCATGTGAGATATTTTCCTGTGAATTAGGGAACAACAAAAAATTTGTTTTGCCTGCATTAAGTACAAGTTTTAAATCACCAACCGAAAGGACACATTGTGTCCTGTCTGTCAAATAGTTCTTAAACCATTTGCAAGACTCCTTATTTAGGCCCATTTTAGACGGTTTTTGAATGAGTAGGGAATGGTCAACTGTGTCGAAGGAACGGAATCTAAATAAGGCAGCACAACGATTTTTATGATCTAGGCAATTTAACCCATCAGCTGAAACAAGCATAGTGGCTGAAACAGTGCTATGTCCAGGTCTTAAACCAGACTAGTGGAAATGTAGAATAGATTGAAAAGTTGAAAAAGTTCTTAGCTGGGAGTTGATCCAAATCTTTCCAAATCTTAGGGATATCACCAGTAGCAATTTGTCAAGTTAAAAACACAGGTCAGAGGTTCAACGACGAGCGGGGCAGAGAGCTGTAGTAAGAAGAGGTCAAGTGAATCATCTCCTGCATAAACATTACATCATAGAAATTAAATGGTTGAAATGAAAATAAAGTATGTGGGGGCGGCAGGTAGCCTCGTGGTTAAGAGTGTTGGGCCAGTAACCGAAAGGTTGCTCGGTTGAATCCCAGAGCTGACGAGGTACACATCTGTTGTTCTGCCCCTGAACAAGGTAGTTAACCCACTGTTCCAAGGCTGTCATGGTAAATAAGAATTTGTTCTTAACTGACTTGCCTAGTTAAGTAAAAAAAAAAAAAAAAGTGAGTCTGCCTCATTCTCTACAATCTGATGCGACTAAAGGACTCCCTCTAGTGGAATGAGATACATTGACATAGATTATCCTTTCAAACAGATGGCAAACTGACGCAAAATGGTTATTAAAAGCACTACAAATTTCCATTTTGTCTAGTATGGGACCAGAGGCTTTCAAAACCTGCTGGGCATTGCGACGGGGTGGAGTTTTGTTTGAAGGATTTGACCACTTTTCAGAAGTTGGCTTGATTACCACCACTCTCCGACATACAATTCAAGAAATATGTTGATTTTGCTTTTCTTTGAGATAGATGTCAATTTCTCAAATGTCTGAAGGACAAAAACATCTTCTTAGCAAAGAGCAATTTCTCAAGCATTTTGCTAGGACTGTCTAGGGGTGGTTTGAGTGGGGAACTGAAAATGAGCTATTATTGGCTTTGAGGTTTGGAACTCTGTTTCTTATTGGCTTAGTAACTAATTTACCGCATGGTGATGTCACCTTAGAAGGCCAAAACTCCCTCCTAATAAAACAGTGTGGAAATATATGTACATAAATCCCCAAAAACTCCCGTTGACTGCACTGGGCCTTTAACTTCTCAACCTTTCGTGCTTTAGATAATGTGAGGTCGTTCAATGTGGGAATCGGCGTGGGCCTGTGTTAACCTTCATGTCCCATGTACAGTATATAGGTGTGAGTAGATATATTGAGGCTGGGGTGGCAGGTTAAAAGCACAGTGGTGTAAGTACTTAACTAAAAATACTTTAAAGTACTACTTATGGAGTTTTTTTTGTATTTGTACTTTACTATTTTACTTTTACTTTCACTTCACTACATTCCTAAAGAAAATAATGTGCTTTTTACTCCATACATTTTCCTTGACACCCAAAAATACTTGTTCATTTTGAATGATTAGCAGGACAGGAAAATGGTCCAATTTACACACTTATCAAGAGAACATCCCAGGCCATCCCTACTACCTGATCTGAGGGACTGCCTAAACACAAATGCTTGGTTTGTAAATGATGTCTGAGTGTTGGAGTGTGCCCCTGGCTATCCGTAAATAAATAAATAAAACAAGAAAATCGTGCCATCTGGTTTGCTTAATAGAAGGAATTTGAAAGGATTTATACTTTTACTTATGATAGTTAAGTACATTTGATCAATTACATTTACTTTTGTTACTTAAGCATATTTAAAATCAGATACTTCTACTCAAGTAGTATTTTACTGGGTGACTTTCACTTTTACTTGAGTCATTTTCTATTAAACGTATCTTTACTTTTACTCAAGTATGACAATTGGGCACTTTTTCCGCCACTGTAAAAGCAGAGCATGTATAAAGCAATTCAAATTGGCTCTGTAGTGATCAGCGTTGGGCTGTCCCCCTAGTGGTAAAGGTTGACAGCCACAACAACTGTTTGACATACTTTTTCCCGTCAGGGGATATAGGGATGTAAATGTAAAATTTGAAATATTAATATCCCAATTTTTGAATGTATGTTATCTAACACCTTTGACATACAGTAGCAGTCAAAAGCTTGGACACACCTACTCGTTCAAGGGTTTTTATTTATTTGCACTATTTTCTACATTGTAGAATAATAGTGAAGAACTCAAAACTATGAAATAACACATAAGGAATCATGTAGTAACCAAAAAAGTTACAAATCAAAATATATTTTTGATTTTAGATTCTTCAAAGTTGCCACCCTTTGCCTTGATGGCTTTGCACACTCTTGGCATTCTCTCAACCAACTTCACCTGGAATGCTTTTCAACAGTCCTGAAGAGGTTCCCATATATGCTGAGCACTTGTTGGCTGCTTTTCCTTCACTCTGTGGTCCAACTCATCCCAAACCATTTCAATTGGGTTGAGGTCAGGTGATTGTGAAGACCAGGTCCTCTCCCTCTTGGTCAAATAGCACTTACACAGCCTGGAGGTGTGCGGGGTCATTGTCCTGTTGAAAAACAATTGATAGTCCCACGAAGTGCAAATCAGATGGGATGGCATGTCGCTGCAGAATGCTGTGTTAGCCATGCTGGTTCAGTGAGCCTTGAATTCTAAATAAATCACTGAGTGTCACCAGCAAAGCACCCCCACTCCTCCTCCTCCATACTTCATGGTGGGAACCACACATACGAAGATCATCCGTTCACCTACTCTGCGTCTCACAAAGACTCCGAGGTTGGAACCAAAAATCTCAAATTTGGACTCATCAGACCAAAGGACAGATATCCACCAGTATAGTGTCCATTGCTCGTGTTTCTTGGCCCAAGCAAGTCTGTTCTTCTTATTGGTGTCCTTTAGTAGGGGTTTCTTTGTAGCAATTTGACAACGAAGGCCTGATTCACACAGTCTCCTCTCAACAGTTGAGGTTGAGATGTGTCTGTTACTTGAACTCTGTGAAGCATTTATTTGGGCTGCAATATCTGAGGCTGGTAACTCTAATGAACTCATCCTCTGTAGCAGAGGTAACTCTGGGTCTTCCCTTCCTGTGGCGGTCCTCATGAAAGCCAGTTTCATCTTAGCACTTGATGGTTTTTGCAACTGCACTTGAAGAAACTTTCAAAGTTCTTTAGATTTTCCGGATTGACTGACCTTCGTGTCTTAAAGTAATGGACTGTCATTTCTCTTTGCTAATTTGAGCTGTTTTTGCCATAATATGGACTTGGTCTTTTACCAAATAGGGCTGTCTTCTATATGCTACCCTACCTTGTCCCAACACAACTGATTGGCTCAAACCCATTAAGAAGGAAAGAAATTCCACAAATTAACTTAAAGCACACCTGTCGATTGAAATACATTCCAGGTGACAACCTCATTAAGCTGGTTGAGAGAATACACAGAGTCCGCAAAGCTGTCAAGAAAAACGGGTGGCTACTTTAAACAAATCAAAATATATTTTTATATTTTGAAGAATTTAATACTTTTTTGGTTACAACATAATTCCCTATGTGTTCTTTCATAGTTGATGTCTTCACTTTGTTCTACAATGTAGAAAATAAAGAAACCTTGAAGGCAAGAAAACACCCTTCGTCGAACATTCTCATTAAATAATGACAAAATACTAAATCTAACTTGCAAACGTTTTTTTACCCTCAAAAGCTTAATGAACGTCAAATTTTTCTACCATGCATCATCCATTAGACGCACAAAGACACACGACTCCTTTTGAAGGTTTTTATTGCCATTTTCAAATGTCATGATGAGTAATGACGACCAAGGCAATAAATCATAAGTACGCATCCAGTGACAGAGCCATGTGAAACCATGTTCTGGGGAAGGTAAACAAACACTATTGACATGAGGCAACTTCAGTCATTCACTTCCAACAGCATTCATCAATAAACAGCAGCACATCCTCCCCAACAATAGCTGGAGTTGTCATACATTCATCAAATTACACTGTTAGACAATCATATTTCACAGCCTGGTTGCCAGATTGGTTTCTGCATTGGCTATTGATAAAGGAATAGACAAACACAGATCTAGCATCCCAGGCTACTTATTTCATAAACAGACAAATTAATCATTGAATAGCACTTGAGCATATTGTTAGTTTTATAGCGATTTACTTGTCACTCTTTTCATTACAAGTATGCATTTTAAGCCATTTTTCATCCAATGTACACTACATCACAACTACCTACCTACAAATGGACTGTAGAGTGCTCTGTCAAGTCCTCCACAAAGTAAACACAAATACATGCTCTTCTCTCTTCAAAAAGGCCCAGTGTGTGAGGTGGTCAGTACAATGGTAACAGATACATTCATCAATATGAGCTCTACTCCGTTTCTCCCCGTTCTCCCAAAAATCGCCTATAGTTTGTATGCAATCATAAGGAATATGGTAGATTCCCTCAGGCCAATGCATACACTAATCCAACGCTTTTAAATCCTTGAGGGGGAGTGAACAAATGCACACTGAGGAGAAGAGAGGAGAAAACGGAATTGAGCTACTGTCCTAGCAATTAATTACTACAAATCCTTTTCCTTATTATGATCAGAAGAAAACCATATGGGAAAGGATGTCTCCCTATGGGTTGCCCTCTATAAATCAAGCATGTCATGATGATTAGGTAAACATTAACAAGAGGGCACTGTTTCTGGGTAAAAAGCAGTACTATAATATTGCTCCTATTCCTGTGATAACAAGAAATTGAAGATCCTATCATCATAGCCCTTAGGCGGTATTGAATTCCTACCATAAATCTCATATGCCAAAACATTGAATATGTGCAATAGATTTGCATTATTATCCAAAATATGACTTCATTATTATGTTTTACTTTGGGAGGAGATATCCTACACTCATTCATAGTTTTGATAAAGACATCCTAGAAGTGCATGGTGTTCCTTGCCTCTTGGACAGTTTTCTGTTGTATTGTAGTGACAGAGGGAGGCGGTGCGTTCAGCGATGGAATCAAATAAAAAAACATGCCGTGACGTGGACTCAAAACTGGCCCCAATTCAGAGTGTGCTGTTGTCGCGATGTTGGGGAGAGAGAACTGAAGATAAAGATACCATTTTTACAGGCTGATTGACTCATAGCAATACCGGTGTTACAGAATATCAAGCATGTACAGTACCCGTCACAAGTTTGGACACACCTACTCCTTCAAGGGTTTTTCTTTATTTGTACTATTTTCTACATTGTAGTATAATAGTGAAGACATCAAAACTACGAAATAACACACATGGAATCATATAGTAACCAAAATATGTTCAATCAAAACAGTTTAGATTCTTCAAAGTAACCACCCTTTGCCTTGATGGCAGCTTTGCACACTTTTGGCATTCTCTCAACCAGTTTCATGAGGTAGTCAACTGGAATGCTTTTCCAACAGTCTTGAAGGAGTTCCCACATATGCTGAGCACTTGTTGCCTGCTTTTCCTTCCCTCTGTCCAACACATCCCAAACTCTCTCAATTGGGTTGAGGTCGGGTGACTGTGGATGCCAGGTCATCTGATGCAGCACTCCATCACTCTCCCTCAAATAGCCCTTACACAGCCTGGAGGTGTGTTGGGTCAATGTCCTGTTGAAAAACAAATGATGGTCCCACTAAGCGCAAACCAGATGGGATGGCGTATCGTTGCAGAATGCTGTGGTAGCCATGCTGGTTAAGTGTGCCTTGAATTCTAAATATTTCACAGACAGTGTCACAAGAAAAGCACACCCACACCATCACACCTCCTCCTCCATGCTTCACTGTGGGAACCACACATGCGGAGGTCATCCGTCCTACTCTGCATCTCACAAAGACAGGGGTTGGAACCAAAAATCTCAAATTTGGATACATCAGACCAAAGAACAGATTTTCGTCGGTCTAATGTCCATTGCTCGTGTTTCTTGGCCAAAGCAAGTCTCTTCCTCTTATTGGTGTCCTTTAGTAGTCGTTTCTTTGCAGCAATTCAACCATGAAGGTCTGATTATGACTCCTCTGAACAGTTGATGTTGAGATATGTCTATTACTTGAACTCTGTGAAGCACTTATTTGGTCTGCAATCTGAGGTGTAGTTAATTGTCGATTTCTGGGGCTGGTAACTCTAATGAACTCCTCTGCAGCAGAGGTAACAGTCTTCCTTTCCTGTCTTGGTCCTCATGAGAGGCAGTTATCATGGTGCTTGATGGTTTTTGCAACTGCACTTGAAGAAACGTTCAAAGTTCTTTACATCTTCCGGATTGACTGACCTTCATGTCTTAAAGTAATGATGGACTGTTGTTTCTCTTTGCTTATTTGAGCTGTTCTTGCCATAATATGGACTTGGTCTTTTACCAAATATGACTGTCTTCTGTATACCACCCCTACCTTGTCACAACTCAACTGATTGGCTCAAACGCATTAAGGAAAGAAATTCCACAAATTAACAAGGCACACCTGTTAATTGAAATGCAGTCCAGGTGACAACTTCGTGAAGCTGGTTGAGAGAATGCCAGGAGTGTGCAAAGCTGTCATCAAGGCAAAGGCTGGCTACTTCAAAGAATCTCAAATATATTTTGGATTTGTTTAACACTTTTTTGTTCACTACATGATTCCATGTGTGTTATTTCATAGTTTGTCTTAACTATTATTCTACAATGTATAAAATAGTAAAAATAAAGAAAAATCCTGGAATAAATAGGTGTGTCCAAACTTTTGACTGGTAGTGTATATCAGTATGTCATAGCATTAAAAAAGACTAAAATAAGCTCATCACAGACAGTTGTAACAAGTTACCTTGCAGGAGTGGAGAAGTCCCCCCAAAGAGCAGCGCTGGGATTAGATGATTGGACCACAGTGTTGGAGTTACTACTGTCCAGATCTAGCAAACAGCCTAGAGAGAGAAAAAGAGACCATTTTGTGTGTTCAATGCAACTGTTCATTTGTGATTGCCAAAGCAAGTGAAATAAACAATGTTAACATATGTTTCCCATGCCAATAAAGCCCATTTGAATTGAGAAAGAATAAAACAACCAAAGCTACCAAATTAAAGCTTTATTTAGCTATAGAGAAGTTAATCAAGGCTATATTGAGAGTTTTAACTGATGTACCGATCTCTGGGCCTCCTGATTGAGGCACTGTGTTGTGATTGGAGAAGGTAGAGGAAGGAGGAGGAGCCATCTTGCCTTTTGGTGGCGGTGGAAGGAGACCAGACCCACCTGCCCCCTGTGAGCGTGGCTTATCTCTTTTCTTGCCTTGCTGGTAGAGAGAAAGGATGATAGGGAAAATATTGAAATTGGAACACTTAAGGAATATTGGGCATTGGTGAAAAGTTAAAATGGCCAATCCCAAACAAACCCCAGGGTCACAGGCTATAATTTTGTTATACAATAAGAATGATCTAGTTTAATTGTTCCAGGTCTTTACCCCAATGTTAAGGGTGATGGTTTGTCCTTCTTTAAATCCCAAGTCCAGCTTTGGTCCCGAAACTGCCCCCTGAGGGTTTTTGCTGATCTCATTCTCTTGTTTCACCCACCTGTGAGACACACACACACACAAAATCAACTTAATGTGCCCTGACACTGGAAAAAGCAATGTCACATCAGTTATTTTGGAAAGTGCAATATCTGGAACAAGCGTACTCAATGACACTTAGTTTTGGCTGGCAGCTTATGCTGCAGACAGACCACAGTAGGTGTGTTTGTTATTAGTGGGAAATGGTGAAGCACCAGTGTTTGAGTGCCTTAACAGTCACACGGTCCCTGGAGTGACCCCTTCCATCACTTACTTAAAGTGGTCCTGCAAAGACACGTTGAAGTCAAAAGAATCCCCTCTGTCCCCGAATCCAACACCAATGAATGCACTGCGGCCTGAGAGAGTAGGTTGACATAGCTGTATGAGTGCATAGGCATGGATCTGACAGTGTATTGTGAATTGACATTTGAGGAGAGCTGACACATTTGAATGCGATCCAAGACATGACGTTGACATAGATGGATGAAAGTACTATAACCTGCTAAAGGAAGCTGACATAACACTATATGACCTGTGTAAAAGTCTGACAGCTATGAACGCACAGGGAGGGGCTTTCACTCATATATACACACCATTGCCATCCTGTATTCGCAGGACAAAGTAGCGACTGGAGTCGCTTACGGTTTCAACTGCGATGCCGGGATACTCTGTGACAGGGGCTTGGGCAAATAGCTCCCCTGCAGGATGGGAGGAGAAAACAACATAATAATAAGCCACACAGATAAGCTGTATGAAGTTCTATTTACTGGCTACATCGAACGGGTTCCTGAGGAGCAATGCTGGGACAAAGGGGCAGCTGTGCAACACACACACAGTTTCATGACTCTCTCACCTGAGACCTTGTCTTCCAGTTTGATGTAGGCCACTTTGCCCTTCGCCGTGATCCGCATGCGCCCTGACCAATCGGGCACATCCAGCTTCCAGTCTGCTGCCCTACAGTTAATACCCAGGTCAGAGGTAGCCAACAACAGAGCAAAACAGGAAGTACATCATAAGGTCAGTAAACAGTGCCTATTTAAAAACTGTTCTCAGACAGCTTTTGTAACAAATAGTACTGTGTAATATGGAGATAATTCTGAATTGACCCAATTGTCTTGTTCTTATAGAGGCCTGAAGGCTGAAGCAAGACTATTATGAAGATCACAAACCCCAATTAATAGCATATCAGATCATCTACGGTCTTAGAGAATCTCAATTAAAACCATTTAGCCTACAGTTAACTGGGCCACACACATATAGGCCAGATTGAAAACAGTAGTCTGCTGAAACTACTTGTTATCCTCCCTGGCAGCTGGCACTGCTTGTTTCAGTTGTCCTTAATAGACAATGGTTTCATTATTTGAGCAATTCTGTAATAAAATGTTAATGTCACAATAAGGCTGTTGTAGAATGATTGCTAACCTTGGCAAAGGGACATAGGGCTATTTATCACCTATATATCTTCATATAACAATTGCTTTCAATGCATTACACCAATACATTTTCTGGGTAAACTATGGTAATAAACAACACACGCAAATAGACATAGCATGCCATTCACATTCGATTCATCCGCACTGATAGTGCCAGCTTTGCGAGTGTAACATCAATATTGCCAATGGGGTAGAATAATTAATGACTCATAGGCCTACGCAAAACAAATATTAGACACACAACAGCGGTAAACATCCTCGGAGCAAACAGACAGATATCGGCACACACACACAATGCAGCACTATGACCACAGATAGAACCACTGGCACCGCGCGTTTAGTCCAACACCCCAAAAATGGGCCAACCCTTTGCATTTACCTGTATCCACGATTTGTAGCCCTCGGTGGTATGCGATAAACATTGATGTCGGGTTTAACGCACAGGATTGACTCATATTCGCCTTCGGCCGCCATTTATGTCAAATAAATTGATGATGTGTGTCGTATTTATCGGTCCTTTCGGGTTTTGCGAGTGGCCTACACACTCACAAGCCACGAGACGGCGATGACGTGACAGGGATTCAAGAGCGGAGTTTGTGTTCCAGGATGCATTGACCCTGAGCACATCCCCCAATGTTATAAGGCGGCATACCCCTTCCAATAATTAGTGGTGGGAAAAGTACCCAATTGTCATAATTGAGTAAAAGTAGACACCACAAGTAAAAGTCACGCTATAAGTAAAATATACTTAAGTATCAAAAGTATAAATCATTTCAAATTCCTTATATTAAGTAAACCAGGTGTCAACATTTTCTTGTTTTTTAAATTTATTTACGGATAGTTAGGGAAACACTCCAACATTTAGACATAATTTACAAATGAAGCATGTGTGTTTAGTGAGTCCACCAGATCATAAGCAGTAGTGATGACCAGGGATGTTCTGTTGATAAGTGCATGATTTTGACATGTTTCCTGTCCATGTACTTAACTATCATAAGTAAAAGTATAAATCCTTTCAAATTCCTTCTATTAAGCAAACCAGATGGCACGATTTTCTTGGTTTTTATTTATTTACGGATAGCCAGGGGCACACTCCAACACTCAGACATCATTTACAAACGAAGCATTTGTATTTAGGCAGTCCGCCAGATCAGGTAGTAGGGATGGCTTGGGGATGGCTCTCTTGATAAGTGTGTGAATTGGACCATTTTCCTGTCCTGCTAATCATTCAAAATGTAACAAGTACTTTTTGGTGTCAAGGAAAATGTATGGAGTAAAAAGTACAATATTTTCTTAAGGAATGTAGTGAAGTAAAAGTAGTCGAAAATATAAATTGTAAAGTAAAGTACAGTACAGATACCCCCAAAAAACTACTTAAGTACTACTTTAAAGTATTTTTTCTTAAGTTCTTTACACCACTGCCAATATGCATAGATGTGTAAGCATCCCTAGATGGCATTTGTAACCAATGCAAACAGATGCCGACCTTATGAGAAACAGGCAAGACTGCTCCCAATAATAATCCATTCATTTGTGGAAAAACAAATAAACGAACAGAGTCGTTTGTTTCCCTCTCAATAAAGACACTGTTACTACATTGTTTAATTTGATTGACTACACTGGAGCCTAACATCATCGTACTTATTAAGTAGGGGGAGTGGTCTTTTAGTCAGGTGCGGATTGCAGACGGAAGCGGAAATTGTAGTTTTTTTTTGCAGATCTCTGAAAACATCTCGAAGGTTCGTATTCCTTTGAACTAGACGCAGAATCATATAAATAAATGTATGCTCAATGGAAATATGTATTTTAAAGGTGTCAGTTGTCCATAAAAGTAGACTAAAGCTATATTTCCAAAGCTGTCATCAGACGGCTGCTGTTAACAGCTTACTGGTTCGCTTGCTAAAGCTTGCTCTAAAAACATTCGACAGCCATGAAGACGCACTGACGGTTTTTTGCTACGCCGGTCGCTGTCCATGGTGCTGAATCGTGATGCATTTCGTAGATGGATGTACAAAACGCAACTAGCGTTTGTGACAAGACGAAAATCGCCAAATCGACAATAGCCTACTCAGGTGCATAGCTGATCAGTAACACTGCAGAGCTTGGATTTGTCGCCATAGCATTGGCATTGCAGAATGCTCGCTAGCTAGCCACAGAGCAAGCTTAGCTTTTTGCAAACATGAATGGTGTTGATTTGGTCGCAATCATGACTAGGTCTAGTTTCTAGGCTGCTTTCGGCATTTTCTGTTTGGCATTTACATTATAAAAACACAAACAATTTGTTTCCCAATGGCATGTGAAGTAGCTTCTTCACTAGCTTAGCTATGTCATTACTTTGCTCCCTTTTTAGATTTTTCTTTCCAGATCTATGTGTGCTGGGACCCGATGTCGTCGTGGAGAGAGAGACTAAAAGAATGAGCATCCAGTGAGCCAGTGAGACCAGATCGCAAGACCGACTCACGTCTTTGATAACCCCACTATCCGTTTTATTTCAGTAGGTATGGAGATGTAGCTATCAGTATGATTTGGGATAAATGCCAAGCAGCTTCTCCTGTGTTGATATCTGCCATTACGTGAGGCGAGAGAGAAGCTTCATTCATATATGGACGAAAGCTCTGTCTGCTTCCGTTGAGTATGCGTCCGTGTGTGTGTACATGCTCTTACTAGTCTTTATACTGACTAGGTCATTGTGGTTTGAGACACCCCATTAGGCATCATGACGTCCTCTATGCTACGCCGACAATTGAAGAACCTTGTTCAAAACTTCTCTGAGGCTGAGGTCAAGGTAAGGGAGATGGTTTACTTTACCCCATCCCCCATCTTGTCTTTGACCCCTCACCTTTCCCCTCTTTTTCCCTACACTCTCACTTCTCATTCTCTTCTGTTATCACTCACTCCTCCTGTTCTCTCCTTTCTTGCTCTCTGTCCTGCGTTGTCAGATTTTTCTCCTGATTTGTCTCATCTTCCTTGCACTCTCTGCCACGACATGCTTCCCTTCATCTTGACTATCCCTCTCTTTCTCCCCTCTTGATGTTGTACCCAGGGTGCGTCAATTTTACCTTGCAAGGGCCGGTGTGGGTTCATTCTTTTGTGACAGCCAATTAGTAGCACACCTAATTCAACTGATCACAGTCTTGGATCAAGGCTTATATTTAGTAGAATCAACCTAGTACTGCTTGGCTGGAGCAAAGGCCTGCATCCACACTGGCCCTTGCAGAGTAAGATAGGCCACATATGCTGTTCAGTTGACACTGTCAGCATTCCAAAATACCTTTGCAGCTTCCTTCTAATATAAGACACACCCTCTGTAGCAGAGCATGAGTCAGTTCTCCATCTGTTACCCCTGTCTGTAACACCAGTGACTCTATCACCAGTATTTCCCCTACAAATAAATACAGTAGTACAAGTGAACAATAATCTGTATTAACACTGCTGTATGTCTGTCAGGTGAGGGAAGCCACCTCCAACGACCCATGGGGTCCCTCTAGCTCGCAGATGGCTGACATCTCGGACCTCACCTACAATGTGGTGGCCTGCAATGAGATCATGACCATGCTGTGGAAACGCCTCAAAGATGATAAGAACTGGAGGCACATCTACAAGGTGAGGGCAAAGATAAATAATTACGCATGTACAGTACCAGTCAAGAGTTTGGGCACACCTACTCATTCAAGGGTTTTTCCTTATTTTTACTATTTTCTACATTGTAGAATAATATGGAAGACATCAAAACTATGAAATAACACATATGGAATCATGTAGTAACCAAAAAAGTATTAAACAATTCAGAATGTATTTTATATTTGAGATTGTTCAAAGTAGCCACCCTTTGCCCTGATGACAGATTTGCACACTCTCAGCATTCTCTCTACCAGCTTCATCTGGAATGCTTTTACAACAGTCTTGAAGGAGTTCCCACATATGCTGAGCACTTGTTGCCTGCTTTTCGTTCACTCTGTTATCCAACTCATCCCAAACCATCTCAACTGGGTTGAGGTTGGGTGATTGTGGAGGCCAGGTCATATGACGCAGCACTCCATCACTCTCCTTCTTGGTCAAATAGCCCTTACACAGCCTGGATATGTGTTGGGTCATTGGCCTGATAACAAATTATAGTCCCACTAAGCACAAACCAGATGGGATGGCGTATTGCTGAAGAATGCTGTGGTAGCCATGCTGGTTAAGTGTGGCTTGTATTCTAAATAAATCACAGACAGTGTCACCAGCAAAGCATTCCCACACCATCACACCTCCTCCTCCATGCTTCTCGGTGGGAACCACACATGCAGAGGTCATCCGTTCTTGTACTCAGCGTTTCACAGAGACACAGCGGTTGGAACCAAACATCTCACATTTGGACTCATCAGACCAAAGGACAGATTTCCACCGGTCTAATGTCCATTACTGGTGTTTCTTGGCCCAATCAAGTCTCTTCTTATTATTGGTGTCCTTTAGTAGTGGTTTCTTTGCAGCAATTTGACCATGAAGGCCTGATTCATGCAGTCTCCTCTGAACAGTTGATGTTGAGATGTGTCTGTTACTTGAACTCTGTGAAGCATTTATTTGGGCTGCAATCTGAGGTGCAGTTAACTCCAATGAACATATCTTCTGCAGCAGAGAACTCTGGGTCTTCCTTTCCTTCCTTTTTATTTTTGGTTATTCAGGTTGGTTGGTGGTTTTTCAAGTGCTTTGTAAAACTGTAGCCCATATATTTTATCTTTCTGTGAAAAGATGGTCTTTATATTATTTGACACTTTCTTCTTTTTTTTTTTTCTTCTATTGCCACAAATCAGATACAAATAAATGTTTTTCTCCCATCCCCCAACTGCAGTCGTTGACTCATCTGGATCCCCCATTTTGTTTTTCTCCCATCCCCCAAATGCAGTCATTGACTCATCTGGATCCCCCATTTTGTTTTTCTCCCATCCCCCAACTGCAGTCATTGACTCTGCTGGAGAACCTATTAAAGACGGGCTCAGACCGCGTTCTGAATACGATGAAGGACAACATCTACATTGTGAAAGCGCTAACAGAGTTCCGTTTCCAGGACAAGGATGGGAAAGATCAGGTACTAAATGGCTGAATGCATGTTTGTCCCACCAACTCCTCTGATATGCAGGTTCCATCTCCAATGTGCTCTTTTTGAAGCCTCCCCACTTGAGAAATTCACTGTGAGCTAATTTACTAATGAATAATAATTATTAGCATAACTCCAGTGAAAGTGCTTTGTAGAACAGGAATAGGCTTAAACTGGTCCGGGAGACCAGTCCAAATATTGAGTGAGGCTTGAGGTATCTGGCTCGACAAACATCTAAGCTAACACATTGCTTTTCCATGCATACATGATCATTTGAGCTTCCCCTTACTAATTCTGCACAGTTACATTTAGGGAGCACCATGCTTCAGAAAGGGAGCTGCCTAGCAGTACTAATGATGTCTCCTCATGCTATCCTTTACAGGGGGTGAACGTGAGGGAGAAGGCCAAGGTAGTACTGGTTCTTATGGAGGACGACGAGAAACTAAAGGAAGAGCGAGAGTTTGCGCTCAAGACCAGAGACAAGATTTCAAAGAACGCCACTGGTGAGCGTTACAGAGCACACTCAACATTTGAGACTTCAATTGACCATTTCCCTTAAAACATTCTTGAAAAATCCCCACAGGACACAAAACTGAATTGACCCCAACCCTGCTTTACCATAAGTATCTTGTTATGCTATATCTTATCGTGCTCTTTCTACAGCCTCCTCGGACGACCCCAACGACCCCAAGGACCCCAACTACAAGCCAGTGTATGTCCCAGGAGCCACCGGGCTCCCCTCCCTAGCCAACATCCCATCTGTGGCTGATCTCGCCGCCAGTTTTGAGGCCAAGAAGCAAGAAAAACTGAGACGAGAGGCCCAGAAAAAAGAGGAGGAACGAAGGGTAAGTATTACAACTTAATAGTAAGATTTCTCCCTTTATTTAGACTTTCAAAGGCACCTTTCAAAGGTAAATGATTGTACACTTCGGACATTTTGGATCATCTACCAAATAAATGTGTGTTTGGCATCATGATTGTCCAATCTCTTATGTAATTGCAGTCAAAGATGACCAAGGAAGAGCTTGAATGGGAGGATGCCGCCAAAGCAGGAAAGCCTAAGGTTGCTGATGCCTTTGGCGGGGCAGATGAACCATCAGAGGAGGATGCATGGGGCGCAGCAGCCAAAGCACCCGCTCCTGATCCTTGGGGGGGTGCGCCCAAAGCTCCATCCGAGGATGCATGGGGTGGAACATCCAAAGCTCCATCCGAGGATGCATGGGGTGCACCATCTAATGCTACAACAGAAGAAGCAGATCCTTTTGCGGCGCCAGCCAGTGCCCCAATAGATGGTTCAGATCCTTTTGCGGCACCAGCCAGTGCCCCAATAGATGGTTCAGATCCTTTTGCGGCGCCAGCCAGTGCCCCAATAGATGGTTCAGATCCTTTTGCGGCGCCAGCCAGTGCCCCAATAGATGGTTCAGATCCTTTTGCGGCTCCAAAAGATGGTTCCGATCCATTTTCGGCACCATCCAATGCACCATCTAAAGTTGAAGCTGATCCATTTGGGGCACCAAAAGATTATCAATTTTCAGCACCATCCAATACACCAAAAGGTGGTTCTGATCCGTTTGGGGCACCAAGAGATGATCCATTTTCGGCACCGTCCAATGCACCATCTAAAGTTGAAGCTGATCTGTTTGGGGCAGCAAAAGATGATCCATTTTCAGCAACATCCAATACACCAAAAGGTGGTTCTGATCCATTTGGGGCATCAAAAGGTGATCCATTTTCAGCACCATCCAATACACCAAAAGTTGATTCTGATCCGTTTGGGGCACCAAAAGAGGATACATTTTTAGCACCATCCAATACGCCAAAAGACGGTTCAGATCCCTTTGGGGCACCAAAAGACAGTTCAGATCCTTTTGGGGGCCCATTGAATGTCCCAACGAAGGGTGCTGATCCTTTTAGGGCACCATCCAGTCCAAAAACCGACGCTTCAGACACGTGGGGTGCTCCATCTAATCCACTGTCCGAAAAGAAGGCTGATCCCTGGGGAGACGAGGGGACCACAGCTGCCTCACCCCCCACAGATCAATTTGGCGATGGCTCAAAGGCTGATGGTGACGCATGGGGACCAACAGGTAAGCAGTGATGGTTATAATCTTGTGACACCATCACATGTGCTCTTAATTCAGATTTTTGTCTCAATCCTTAGGTTAAATACATGATATAAAATGTGTATACGGTAATTTTAAGATGTAGAGCACAATTTCCACATAACAATTTTTCATTGGAGTTCCCCTTTAAATCCGTTTAACCCCACCCCCTTTACACCAGCATCGTCTCCGCCCACCGCCAGTGATCCTTGGGGTGCACCTGCAGCTCCCACCGACACAGCATCCACAGGCGACCCCTGGGGAGATGGAGGGGCTTCCACTACCACAGACGTTATGAACTCTGACCCATGGGGAGCTCCAAGTAATGGCACAGGTAATGTACTGTAGTTTTGTATGCTTTCTCAAGGCTGTTGCCTCCAAGCTCTGAGGAAGGCGTCTGACACGCCACAGTGTAAGCCTATCTGTTTGTCCTGGCAATAAACCTTAAACACCCTTGCATGCAGACATCTGAGTGCCCCTTTTTCCTTTTTCTGGGATAGTCGGCAATTGAAGTGCCCTGGATGTTTTTAAAATGTATTCCTAAGTCTGTTTGTTGAGCACCATATTCCATTTTTCAGTCAAGCTGAGCTGAAGAGCGCCTGTGTACTCTAACAGATCCCAGTAATGTGTTTGTGTGTTAGCGCTCCGTCTGTCTTCCCTCTATGCCTGTGCCTCCGACACTATACTTGACACACCCTTGTCGTCCATATATCTGTCATGATACACACTAATATTGTAATATCGTGATAATATTGTAATATTTCACAGGCCTAATTTTCCTCTCTCTCTCACTCTCTATAGACAATGGAGCCACAGCGGACGAAGACAACAAATCTCCAGCTTCCTTCTATGGTGCCGGCGCTTCGCTCGTGGACGTGGGCTCTGTCCTTTCCCCCCAAACCCAAACACCCCCCCGCACAAAGTAACAAAGTAAGGACGGGTAAACGAGAGACCAGACCCTGAGAGAGATAGACAGAGAGAACCAGAGGGTGAATATGAGAAGTATATTTATGTTCATTTAAAGCAGTGTTTGTGATTCAGTGTTTTCACTAGGCCTTCCTCCCCCCTATAGTGCATAACTGTTGTGTGGGTCAGCATTGGTCGTAGCCATGCATAGATTGTAGAGATGTAACCTTTTCACTCCTCTCTCTGTTCTATACTCTGTGTTGGAATGCTCTGTACTGTACATCTGTCCTCCCTCCCTTGCCCCATTTTCTTTTGCTTTTCCTAACTTCCTAGGCGTTTTACAAGGCCCAGGCATGGCTGGCCCTATGGGCAGAGTCACATCCATTGCTGGAGTGTCTCGTACTACAATCTCCCCAAAATCCAGCCTTTTTGGTTCCACCCACATGTCCTACGGTGTTACCCGCCTTTGGGTCCCATGACCCTTTGCTGGAGCCTCCTTTAACCCGGCTATCATCCCATTCCCTGGGAATGCCTCATCCTGGCCTGGCAATGCCTGAAATGGGACCTCAGATGGCATGCCCCTGTTTTGGAGCTGGGATGGTACAACCCAATTGTCTGGGTTGGGTTTCTCAGGCAGGACACTCTGCAGTGGAGCCTCCACTCCTGAAATGGGAGGGTGGTCCCTTTGCAGTGACACATGATATTAGACACCAGAATTGGAGATCCTCCCCAATGGAACAACAATCCTATACTTTTTTTGAAAAGCTACAACCTGTCCAGCTCACCTTCCTCAACCCCAATATCTACAATGGTTAATATAATGTACATGTTATTGCATACACTTATATTGGACATGTAAGAAATGAAACAAGACAAAATATAAGTATCTCAAAATAGTTTTTCTAAGAAAAACATTCAATTTTGGTTGATTCGATGTTCATTTCGGTTGTTTCAAGAGTGGGAAGCTGAGATGGGGCCGTAGGAGTTAGTTCCATTTAGTCCTTCTGTGATTTTGTTCTTGTGCTGTGATTTTTCAATTAGACTGGTTATTATCAATGCTCACCTTCTCTATGCTTGACTCATAAGGCTCTGAGATAGGTGGATGGAGGGTTCAGAAGACCTGATGAATCATTACAGTAGTCTACAATGGACCATGTACACAGAAAGAACAGGATGTCAGTGGAGCTGCTATCAGGAGGTGTGTGTGTGTGTGTGTGTGTGTGTGTGTGTGTGTGTGTGTGTGTGTGTGGGGAGAGTTTTGTGTGAAGATGAGGTGAGATCCTTGAGCTAAAGTAACTTATTTGTGATTTTTTTTTAAAGTACAATTGTATCTATTTATTAATTTACTTATTAGCCTATTTACTGTATTTATTAATTAAATTATTTGTTTGCTTCTTGAACACTTGGCCTCCGGCAGATACTTTCAAAACAAACTAGAGCCATATTCAAATTCATTCATCTCACATTACTGACAGCAAGCATCAAAGTGGTCTTTGTCCTGTGGGTTTCTTTAGTTGGCCATTGACTTTGGTTGGGAAAGGTCATATCCAATTGGATAGAACCCATAATCATCCGCATTATCAGCCAATAACCAATAGTGGCTTTATTTTGCTTTTGTCATTTTATACACTTAAGTCTACTTATTTACTTGTGTTTGGGAACAAACAGATTGTGTACAAATGAAAGCTGAATTTGTCATCTTTTTTTTCCTATCCTTGCGTATGTTGTTAAACTGTATCTCAGTCAGTTGAAAGTCTTTTTGTCAAATATTTGTATGACAAGACAACATCCCATGCACACGGTATTGTTATGTTTTATCTATTTAGTGGGTTTTCATCGTAAGGCCTATGAATCCTATGGGATGCTTGTCATTCTGTGTTTTGCGTTTCCTCTTTGGCCTCAAACAAAACAGTTGAAATACAACAAGACGGTACACAAAATGTGAAGTGAAATGAAAATGAATGAATCTGAATCATAGTGCAAAAGGATTAGTATTGTTACGATAATACATTTTATCGTGGCTACTATTATAATTTAATTCGTATGATATACTTTTTTTATTTATGTCAAGGCTGTGGTGGAAACTGTGACAGTACACATTTGAGAAATAAAGTTATTCAATACTTGAGATCTCAGATCTGACTATGGTATGGGCAAATTCTCTCTTTTTTTGTTGGCATTTCTTGTTTTAAGGTGTCTCCATCAATGCCTTTTATCTCTTGATTGAGGTGTATGGCCTATGCTCAATCCACATTCGTCTCAATCAACATCAGGGATGGTACCTATTACAAATGGTCACATGAGGGCTGGTGAAACATGTCACTCCAGTACAGCGTTGTATCTCCCTTTTGAGTTTGCACCTACACGCATGTGCGCCACAATTCTAATGCCCAATTGATTTTTATTTTTAATTCAGTCGCTCACGTCACTCTTTCAGCTCCTCGCCAAAATCGTGATGATTCAAAGTGATTTGTGGACATAATTTGAGGAACAGCTGTTTGAAGGGGATTGATCTAAACGGAGTAGAGATTGCTGGGTCGAAGGGAGATTGGGTGGATCAGTGTTGAGTGTACTACATAACTTGAACACTCCAAATGACGGGATGAAAGCGAGGGGGTGAGCGGCGCACATACTGTACATTCTCTAATTCCACTCCTCATTCAGAGTAGGGCATGACTTTTGGAAAGCGGGGCGGTGACTCGTCATCCGGGTCAAAATGGGGATTCCCCGGAGGCGAACAGATAAACAGTATAGAACAACACATGACCCTTAATCATTATGTAGTGAACTACAAAGTAGAATCATGGATTTGCTTAAAGTGGAGCGTAAGAAATTGTGGGAAAGAGAGCGAGAGAATGTGACGATTGATGACAGATAGATATAGGGAGCAAAGGGAGAGAAAGTAACAGATGGGTGTGTGAGGATTAAGTGAAATCTGGGTGGGTTTGTGATAGAAACTCGCCCAAGATAGGCAGAAGTGTGAGGAAGAGAGAGAGAGAGAGAGAGTGAGAAAAGGTGAAGAAAGTTAATCTGGTAGAGGACAGAGAGTCGATGTCTCTGAAGGCCTTATATGGTATGTTTTTTTTTGCTTCATTCACAAACATCCGTTCGGTAACTTTCATGCATGTATTGTACAACCGTATGGGGGGACAAGGACTCAATGGAAAGCCCGGCGATATGCAGCACAGAGAAAATACAACCGGTATGGCCATATGAACTCAAATCTAGGCACAGCTATTACAGGAAATGAAACTGCGTGTGTGATTGTGTGGCTGTGTCATATTTAATCATATTGCTGGACAATGGGGATAGGAGATTTTCTTTGGTTTTCGCATTAAAATGATGCGGTTCCTAGACTGCTGCAAATATTTTCCGGTTTCGAGTAAAGTATAAAAACATTTTTTTGCCAGAGTATCTGGAGTTAATATGGATAAGACTCTTAGGAAGGAGATATTGATTGACAGTTTGCAACAAACGTTTTGTTGAAACGCTTACAGATTTGGAAAATTAAGAGCTTGTAATTTAATACCTTTGGGAGAAATTTACAATGTTTAAAGGTAATTCTAATTGTTGAAATATTTTGGTGTCGTGATGGGATAAATTGAATACCCGAGTCTGATTAACTCCTGTTTTTACTGTAATGAGGAATAATCTCTGTCATTATTTTGTGCCGCAATTGACAACCCAATCTGGCAACAACACAGCTTTACTCTCTTCGAAAAAAGGGTTCCAAAAAGGTTATTTGGCTGTGGTCTTTTTATAAAACATTTACATGTAACATATGCTCTTATTCAGAGTCCAGGGCTCTACATGGAACCCAAAAGGGTTCTACCTGGAACCAAAATGGGTTCTCCTATGGGTATAGCCGAATAACCATTAGGTTATAGATGGCACCTTTTTTCAAAGAGTGTATAGTGGTAATTGATGCAGATGTCGCCAGATTAAATAGAAATACACAAACATCTGTGATTCTGCTATCTTTGTCAGATTGCTATTTTACATAAAGACCCTCTCAACACAGATGGATTAATATTTCAATGATTATTCCCTAAAGCAAGGTTCGCGGACAGAATTTGTCCCCCAAGTTTTCTAAGCAAAAAAATCAAATAACATTCGTTTTTTTGTTTCATTGTCGAGCATTAAATACAGTAAAAACACCAGGAAATAAGATCCAAGTGATTTTTAAATAAGAAATCTGTTCAAAGTATTCCCACGCATAATAGAGAAACATGTGATGGTAAGCAAGGTTGAAATGATTTGCTTTATGCAAGTATTATACTGTATCTGTTTGGGCTTTTTGCGGTCAATTTGCAGTCTACAAATTATTTGTGATTGTGTTCCGGCCCCCTGACCATCTGCTCAAGAACAAATCGGCCCGCGGCTGAGTCTAGTTGATGATCCCTGCGCTAAAGTATCCAATAATCATTCATGGAGTCAAGACAGACCTCAGAGGTGCGTTTAGTTCGCTTGAACGTTTGCTACGTTGCTGAACGGTTTGTTCGGAACAACACGCTTCCCCAAAACGTTCTTGAACAAAGTTTGAGTTATGTTTGCTCCTGTTTGGTGGGTGTGCTTTGAAGCAATGTGTGACGTGTTTAAATGGCAGTGGCCATGCTGACTGCATTCACCATCTCCCAACCCCTCCTTGTTTTTCAACTGGTCGTTCAGTAGCCTTTTCTGTTCAATTGAACGTTCCAGAACGTAAATCGTACTGAACGCAGCCCAGACCAGTACACTAAACCATCCGCATAGTATGATGAGTGACGATGCAGAAGATTGTGATTGTGACAATGATAATGATTGTGATTACAGGATATGATGACGATGATAGGATGACGATTGTGATGCAAAAGATTGTGATGATAAAGATTGTTGTGACGATGAAATGATGATGCTGATGGTCTGTTTACGTAATCCACATAGTCCAATGTATATACAATATGTCATCTCAAATTTTGCTGACTATATGGATTACATTGTTGTCTAAGCCTATTGCCATGTGATATGAAATGTTTCTACATAAAGGAGATTACATCAAGAACGGTGCTTTCTGTAGATTGTGTCCCCTTAATTACTCCTCCCGATACTAATCCAAATTATTTTGTCTTGCTCTATAGGTGGTTGGACAGACGTTACGAGTGTGGGATTAAACAGATTGATTTTGTACAGGGAGATTAACACAGATGAATGAGGATTACGGGTCTACAGAGAGGTAGACAAATCATTATATCAAAGCACAATCTTCCTGAGAAAGCTGAGATGCAGGAGAAGAGCAGAATGTTGCCTGAGGAAAAGAAAGGAGACAGGAGAAAATAATTAGTGGTTCTATAAAACGAGGTAAAATGTAAGTGTTTTGTCTTCCAGGACCCAACTGTATACCAATGAACACACAATAAACCCATGTCATATACTGGAAATAATGAGATGTAGCATATGGACGTAAAATGTAAGAAATTAATTATATATATTTTTCTTGCCAAATCAAAAGCTCTCTGCCTGATTGCCTCGGTTCAATGACTGCTTTGATTTGCAAATTATTCAAGTTGTTATTGCGGGACCACAGCTGGATCAGCGTGTGAAGTGTGGAGGAATATCGAAAGGACTAATTGAAGGTGACAGAGGCTAGCTCGCCCTCATCCAATCCGTCTGTCTCGGTGAATAAATCCTCCGCTCTATTGCCCTCTTCTTCATCTTCTTCCATCCCATAATTTTCTCACAGTTTCCTAATCCCACTCTGCCATATCCCACTCTGCCATACCATCCTTTTGTCAATCCCCCTTTCTCTACTCTATATCGCTCCATTCCATTTCCCTCATTCTGCCTTATCATTGAGTCCCCCCACCGGTTCCCTCCTCATCGTCATCACTGCCCTCACTCTAGCTGATCTCTCATCTGCCAATCCTGTACCCGTCCTCTAACCAGCCCCCGTCACCCTGTTTCACCATAATTTGTCTCAAGCTCCTCTTGAGACACCCCGTCTCTCCACCGACCTCTGTCTCTCCATCGGAGGGCCACTTTTTCTCTTAGCAGTGGCCCCTGTCCCACACTCATAAGCCACCATGCTGGAGAACATGTCACGATGCAACCGCTCCCTGCTCTCCCTGTCCCTGACCTCACTGGCCCTGGCATTGTCTATCCTGGCCTTCTGCACCTCGTACTGGTGCGAGGGGACCCACAAGGTTGCCAAGCCCCTCTGCCTCTCCCCGGTCAAGTTGAAGAACTGCGGCCAGAACAACAGCCAGCCCTACACCACAGGTAGGGAAATAATTCACCTGTGCAAGAATGAATGTGGAGCCCGGTACCTAAATAATGATTTGTTTCCCTTGCTTTGTACTTATGGACTCACCCATGTTGAACCAATCCCTGAACATGAATCATGACACTGAGAATTGTTGCTTTTCAGAGAAGGCACACAAAGGTTTGTTGACAAAGCCCAATGTATGTAATCTCTCTTTGTTGAATATCTGGATTACATTGTTGTCTAAGCCTATTGCCATGGAATATTCAATTTTCTACATAAGGTAGATTATGTAAAAAAAACGATTTCATACGGATTTTGATGTAGATTGTTGCCCCTTCATTCCGTTGACACCAGGGGGTGGTTTATGGACTCATGGGCACTTTTTATCTCTGTCCCTGAAGAATATTCAATTATGGTCTTGAAATGCCTTTGTGAAAAATGGTTTGAAGATGTGTGTTTCTGGAGTTTATTGTAGAGAGAAATTACAGTAGTACGGTGTGTAGACTAGATGCATATATTTTGCCTGAAACTGTCCAACCGTTCCTGTCCCAATGACCCTCTTACTCTCTCTTTTCCTCAGAGACTCCCACTCTGGACCCTAAGAAGCCGTCAAACAACATCACCTTGTCACCCCTGGAAAAGGAAGAGCAGGCGAGGCTTCAGAAAAAGGCCCTCGCCAACGCAGTGCACTACATCTGGGAGACAGGCGAGGATAAATACATGCTGCGCTACTTCCACACAGGTTTCTGGTTGTCCTGCGAGGCACACAACGAGGGTGAGCATTGGGTCTTTATCCAGGCCATTGTTTAAGTATGCTTTACCTTTTTATAGATAGGGGGGTTAAGTAGCCTTCATCCCAAGAGCCTAATGATGCCTGGTTCTTGCACTGTAAGATCCAATCTCCTCAATGAATGTACTTGCTATGACTGTGATTATGTGGTTGTCTCACCTAGCTATAATGAATGAATGCACTAAGTAAGTCACTCTGGATAAGAGCATCTCCTAAATGACTAAAATGTAAATTAATCTCTAGCCTTAGCCAGTAATTGCTTGACACGGAGAACTTTGTTGGAAAAGTGAATAAAACAGGAGACGGCTCTTGTTTTAGGCTGTTGATCTACAGAACCTTGATTGAGTAAAGTCTTACAATAGAGTCGGACCTAGGACGTTGACTTGTGGAACCCCAATAATGACTGGACACTAGTTACTAGAATGTTGATATATCTATCAGCAATTGCCATTGTATCTTTGAATGTGGCTGTGTTGCTGTTCCACTGTCAATCGATCTCTGCAAGACTGGTTGCTGTAACACCATACGCATTCACTGATCTGGGATAGGCCCTAATCAACCAAGGCTATTTTAGAAGTAAATAATCACAAGCGGGTGCTTTGTTAATAATTGAATCATCTTTAATGTTGGCAATGTAAGCTCGAGTCAGTGAAGGAAAACTCAATGTAATGTCTTGGCATGTCGCCTTAGGACTAATTTGCAAAATCTCTGTAGAGAGGGGAGAGTTAGAGCTTTTGTCTTGACTCTAGATAGAGAACATCTGGATTATTCTACTCCAGAAAGTGGCCCCCTCTGATTACCCATGCCAATTGGAGCACTTATTTTAAGATCTCACAACAGACGCTCAAGGGATCTAAATTATATCAGTATGTCCATTTCCTTGACAAGGCCCTAAAAGATACAGTACAAGTGAATATACTGACTTAAGTTGTATTTGTTGCTAATCGCATTGTGTTTGTCTTACAGAGGAGAAATGCCGGAGCTTCATTGAATTGACTCCAGGAGAGACACAAGGTTTGTGTTCATTGAAAGTAGATATAGGTGAAGCTAATACGTCGCCATTTAAATTGAGGTTCGTCAAGTCAAATAAGCACTGTATGCCAACGTTTTCTCGCTCTACCTCTCTCCAATCTTAATTTTCCCTCTCTCTCTTTCTGTCGCTCTCTTCCTCAATCTATTTCTCACTCACTCACTCATTCACAGGGGTGCTGTGGCTGTCAGTAGTATCAGAGTTTGCGTACATAGGCCTGTTGGCCATGGGCTTTCTCCTCATGTGGGTGGAGGTGCTGTGTGTCTGTGCCCATAAGGAGATGTACGCTCTCAAGATCAACGCCTTTGCCGCAATATGCACTGTCCTTTCAGGTGAGATGGTCACGACGAGCGGAAATGTCTCTTATCACCACAATGATCTATACCAAGGCTGTTGAGCATTCTGTAGAAATATTCACAAGGTTAAAGCATTGGTTATTCGATGTTGGTCAAATAAATTAAGAGATTGTCAGAAAATAAATCACTCTTCCTTTCTTGCTCTCTCAGGTCTGATGGGGATGGTGGCTCATATGATGTACACCACAGTGTTCCAGATGACTGTGAGCATTGGGCCAAAAGATTGGAGGCCACAGACCTGGGACTACGGCTGGTCATTTGTGTAAGTATTCCCTTCGGCATAGTTCACCCAAATTTACAAAATTGCTTATTTTGTTCCCTTACCCTGAAAGCAGTCTTTGGACATGGAGATTCTACAATCCATGATTGGTTTGTTTACCTAGGCACTGTCTCCAACCATTAGCCTAAGTATTTTCTAACCACAGTCCAATTGAAAACTGTGGAGTCCGGAATTATTGGATACCTTCATAAAGATGCGCAAAGAACTATTTGCTATTTTATTTTTATAATTGTATTATTTGATACTATTACAATTTCTCAGAGAAAGCGATTTGTGTTTATCAACTAGTACAAATCTCAAAAAGATAGAGGTCCAAATCTACAAAGAAATGGTTCATTGACCACAAAATCTATATTTTGCAATGGCCACCTGTCTCAGGATTTGAACTCTATTGAAAACCTGTGGTTTAAATTGAAGAGGGAAGCAGAATAAGGATATCAAGGATCTGGAAATATATCTGTATGGAGGAATGGTTTAAGATCCCTCCCAATGTGTTCTCCAATTTCATAAAACATTATTATTAAAAAGACCTTATCCACGCAAGGGGAGGGTACTGGAGTATTGAAAACAATAATCCAATAATTGGATTATCCAATAATAAATTATTGGGATCCAATATTTTTTTATTATCCATTACTTCTTAGACAAACTAACAAAATTCTGAGCAACTGTATTAGTATAAAAAAATATAATAATACAAAAAAGTGAGCATACAATATAGCACAGTATTTGTATTGTTTATTTTATACTGTGTTTTTTGCTTATCTTTATCAAGGGATCCATTCATTCTGGACCAGATATCAGCATATTTTAAACTTCTAGGCCATATTTACAGCCTATTCATAACCAATGACCACTACGGCCCTACCATCCTTTCTCTCTCTTACCCTCAGTCTAGCCTGGATCTCCTTCAGCTGCTGCATGGCAGCGGCCGTCTTCACCCTCAACTCCTACACCAAGACGCTGATAGAGATGAAGCACCGCACCCGCGTTCGTCTGGAGGAGGCCCGGGCGGCCATCCAGGCCCCCTCGTATGACGAGGTGTTGCAGGCAGCCGGGGGCGCCTGCTCAGTCAGCAGCCTGCTCCAGCACTGCAAGCAGGGGGCGATGATCGACCCCGGTCCTGGGGTTCCAGATCACAGAGGGCTGGTGATGGTGGCTGGTGGCTGTGGGACAAAGGGGTGTGAGGACTGCGAGAGAGAGATGGATGAGATTGAGGATGCCCTGGATAGGGAGGAGATGGAGGGAGAGGACTGTGGGAGGTGCTGAAGGAAGGGAGGAGGTAGAGGTTAAAAAGAGGTTCTAGCCACCTGGAACTTCTTTTTGTCTTTTATTTTTTACATGTTTTGGATTGAACTGTGAAATGGACTGTGCTTGATTTCAGTACCTCAACCCACAAATTAAATATGAGTAGATAAAGCTCTAAAACCACACACAGAGATTGACATGTATTGTCTGGGAAGAGATCAATAGAGACAATCGCTAAGAAATGCCTGGCATTGGCCACATTTAACATGTATATTATTTTTATTGTATTGATGGTAACCCTGTTATTACTATCCTGATATTGATAGTAACTGTGGTGACATTGTGAATAAAAGTGGTTAAAGTGAAACTGTCTCATGTCAATTACTTAGTATTGGGATTTTCTGAGTCTCTTGTCATGCCAGTTCTAATTAAACTGGATGAATCCTGGGCATTATCGGTTGGGACAACTCTCTCAATATCACCGGTTGATGTCCAGAAAGAGATGAAGTGATCTTGTAGTTAAACAGACAGTGATGCAAAGATGACATAAAAATACAGGGAGCTTCGGAAGTTAACAGATGCTTGACAGAAGATTATGTCAATAATCTCCCCAGTCAGAGGAACAAGGGCAGAGAGCGAGAAGGGAAGGATGGATGGATTGATGTGTGTGACAGTCGTCTAAGTCTGTAGGGATATTCATATATACACAAAAGGACACCCCCTTCAATTAGTGGATTTGGCTATTTCAGTCCCACCTGTTGCTGACAGGTGTATAAAATTGAGCACACAGCCATGCAATCTCCATATTCAAATATTGGCAGTAGAACGGCCTTACTGAGGAACTCAGAGACTTTCAACATGGCACCGTCATAGGATGCCACCTTTCCAACAAGTCAAATTGCTGCCCCAGTCAAATGTAAGTGGTGTTTTTGTGAAGTAGAAACATCTAGGAGCACCAGTGGTAGGCCGCACAAGTATACAGAATGGGACCAGCGAGTGTTTGAAGCACGCAGCGCGTATATAATAATCTGTCCTCGGTTTCAATACTCACTACCGAGTTCCAAACTGCCTCTGGAAGCAACGTCAGCACAATAACTGTTCCGTCAGGAGCTTCATTAAATGGGTTTCCATGGCTGAGCAGCTGCACACAAGTCTAAGATCACAATGCGCAATGCCAAGCGTTGGTGTGGTGTGGTGTAAAGCTTGCCGCCATTGGACTCTGGAGCAAAGGAAACGTGTTCTCTGGAGTGATGAATCACACTTCACCACCTGGCAGTCGGACGGACGAATCTGGGTTTGAACGCTAGCTGCCCCAATGCAGAATGCCAACTGTACAGTTTGGTGGAGGAGGAATAATGGTCTGCATGGTTCGGCTTGGCTCCTTAGTTCCAGTGAAGGGAAATCTTAATGCGAGAGAGATTGCTGACATTATAGTTGATTCTGTGCTTCCAACTTTGTGGAAACAATTTAGGTTAGGCCCTTTCCTGTTTCAGCATGACAATGCCCCGTGCACAAAGCGAGGTCCATAAAGAAATGGTATGTCGAGATCGGTGTAGAAGAACTTGACTAGCCTGCACAGAGCCCTGACCTCAACCCCATCAACACCTATAGGATGAATGCGAGCCAGGCCTAATCACCCAACATCAGTGCCCGACCTCACTAATGCTCTTGTGGCTGAATGGACGCAAGTCCACGGGGGGGACCAACTCCATATTAATGCCCATGATTTTGGAATGAGATGTTTTTTTTTTATATGTTTATTATTTTCCAATAAATAAAGAAGACAAGAGAAACAAACATTGACATTCATTGTAGTGTTGAATGGGATGGCAAATTTAGGTCGATTTCCCCAGGCGCCGAAGACGTGGTTGTTGATTAACGCAGCCCCCCGCACCTCTCTGATTCACAGGGGTAGACAAATTTCAGTTGAATACATTGTTGGACAACTGACTAGTTATCTCCCTTTCCCTTTCCTTTCCCTAGGTACAGTTTCCAATTTCCAAAATTGCAATATGAGCCTTTTGGCTAATAGATGACAAAGGAGACAGCCTTCCCTTCCTGGTTATTCCCATCAACTGAACCAAACAATCATCAAATTTCAATCGTGAATGTATTTATATAGCCCTTCTTACATCAGCTGATATATCAAAGTGCTGTACAGAAAAACAGCCTAAAACCCCAAACAGCAAGCAATGCAGGTGTAGAAGCACGGTGGCTAGGAAAGACTCCCTAGAAAGGCCAAACCCTAGGAAGAAACCTAGAGAGGAACCAGGCTATGAGGGGTGGCCAGTCTCTTCTGGCTGTGCCGGGTGAAGATTATAACAGTAAATGGCCAATATGTTCATAAATGACCAGCATGGTCAAATAATAGTAATCACAGTGAACAGGTCAGGGTTCCATAGACACAGGCAGAACAGTTGAAACTGAAGCAGCAGCACAGCCAGGTGGACTGGGGACAAATAGGAGTCATCATGCCAGGTAGTCCTGAGGCATGGTCCTAGGGCTCAGGTCCTCCTCCGAGAGAGAGAGAAAGAAAGAAAGAATTAGAGAGAGCATACTAAAATTCACACAGGACACCAGATAAGACAGGAGAAATACTCCAAATATAACAGACTGACCCTAGCCCCCCCCAACACATAAACTACTGCAGCATAAATACTGGAGGCTGAGACAGGAGGGGTCAGGAGAAACTGTGGCCCCATCCGATGATACCCCCGGACGGGGCCAAACAGGCAGGATATAACCCCACCCACTTTGCCAAAGCACAGCCCCCACACCACTAGAGGGATATCTTCAACCACCAACTTACCATCCTGAGACAAGGCCGAGTATAGCCCACAAAGATCTCCACCACAGCACAACCCAAGGGGGGGCGCAAACCCAGACAGGAAGACCACGTCAGTGACTCAACCCACTCAAGTGAAGCACCTCTCCTAGGAATGGCAAAGAAAATCACCAGTAAGCCAGTGACTCAGCCCCTGTAATAGGGTTTGAGGCAGAGAATCCCAGTGGAGAGAAGGGAACCGGCCAGGCAGAGACAGCAAGGGTGGTCCGTTGCTCCAGTGCCTTTCCGTTCACCTTCACACTCCTGGGCCAGACTACACTCAATCATATGACCTACTGAAGAGATGAGTCTTCAGTAAAGACTTAAAGGTTGAGACCGAGTCTGCGTCTCTCACATGGGTAGGCAGAACATTCCATAAAAATGGAGCTCTATAGGAGAAAGCCCTGCCTCCAGCTGTTTGCTTCTAGGGACAATTAGGAGGCCTGCGTCTTGTGACCGTAGCGTACGTGTAGGTATGTACGGCAGGACCAAATCGGAAAGATAGGTAGAAGCAAGCCCATGTGATGCTTTGTAGGTTAGCAGTTAAACCTTGAAATCAGCCCTTGTCTTAACAGGAAGCCAGTGTAGGGATTTTTTGGTTCTCGTCAAAGTTTTTGGTTTTAGTTAGGATTCTAGCAGCTGTATTTAGCACTAACTGAAGTTTATTTAGTGCTTTATCCGGGTAGCAAGGAAAGTAAAACATTGCAGTAGTCTAACCTAGAAGTTAAAGCCATCCTCTCTTGGGGAATGCTGCTTTTTAGTTAGCTTTGCGACAGTATCAAAAATACATTTCGGATTGTTCTTATTTTCCTCAATTAGGTTGGAAAAATAGGATGATTGAGCAGCATTGAGGGCTGAACGCACAAAAATAACATAAATTGTGCCCAAAACAAGTAACATAGACGAAAGTATAGCGCGTAAAAATATCCACAACATACAAAACACGTAACAACAAACAATCCAACACAAAGACATGATGGGGAACAGAGGAATAAATGCATATGAGTTAATTGGTGAATGAAAACCAGGTGTGCAGGGAACAAGACAAAACAAATGGATACATGAAAAATAGAGCGGCGATGGCTAGAAAGCCGGTGACGTCGACCGAACAAGGAGAGGAGCCGTCTTCGGCGGAAGTCGTGACACTTTCCAAGCCAGTTGGAAGACTTCCAGTTTGGTGTGGCGCCATTTTCGTTCCAATATTCTGGAAGCTTGCTTCAGAGCTCGGGTATTTTCTGTATACCAGGGAGCTAGTTTCTTATGACAAATGTTTTTAGGGGTGCAACTGCATCTAGGGTCTTGTGCAAGGTTAAATTGAGTTCCTCAGTTAGGTGGTTAACTGGTTTTTGTCCTCTGACTTCCTTGGGTAGGCAGAGGGAGTCTGGAAGGGCATCAAGGAATCTTTGGGTTGTCTGAGAATTTACAGCATGACTTTTGATGCTCCTTGGTTGGGGTCTGAGCAGATTATTTGTTGCGTTTGCAAACGTAATAAAATGGTGGTCCGATAGTCCAAGATTATGAGGAAAAATATTAAGATCCACAACATTTATTCCATGGGACAAAACTAGGTCCAGAGTATGACTGTGGCAGTGAGTAGGTCCGGAGACATGTTGGTCAAAACCCACTGAGTCGATGATGGCTCCGAAAGCCTTTTGGAGTGGGTCTGTGGACTTTTCCATGTGAATATTAAAGTCACCAAAAATGTGAATATTATCTGCTATGACTGCAAGGTCCGATAGGAATTCTGGGAATATTTGATGCAGTTGTGAGTAATGTAACCTGTGTATCACCTTAAACCGAACAAGGAATGAGAAGTTCAACAAGTAGGTGTCCACATACTTTGGTCATGTAGTGTATGTAGTAAATTACAGAGAATGTAAATAAAAACAGAAGGATAGGAATTATGCAACAGTAGCCTATATGAATAGCAATGTAAGTAGTATGACAATACTGTACGGAATGTATTTGGCAAGAGTTTATATGTTGTATGGATCGATTTTAAATGTAATGTTGACATTTCCAATCAGAAAATAGCAACTTATTTGAATCATGTATCAACCGTTACAATAACTTTTCTTGAAGTGAAATGCTTTATCTCACAATAATTATTTAGAATCAAAACTGAAAACAAATTATTTACAAAAACAGAGGGGGGGTAACACAAATAACACAATCAAACACAAAGACAAATAATCATCTGATAGACAGATTTGATTTTGCCTTCCCATACACCACAGCTCTCTAAGAACTGTTAGAGACATTTTTATCTAATGAAGCTTGAAGCTAATGAAATATAAAGTTCATGACAAATCTTTCATAAAGTCAAAATCTTATCAAAAGAAAAGATTGCACATTAAACGAGTGAGACTTTAAATGCTAGAACCATGCTCCAACAGACAGAGAAAACAGTAGTTCAGCAAAACTTTCAGTCGAAGCGTTTGCACTTCTATAAAGTTTCAGAGGGTAATATTAAGTCAAAGTAACAAATTGAAAAGCACAATAATCCTTATCCTTCAAAAACAGTGGCAAATTCTGAGTAAAGTAGTTTCAACAATTTTGACCAAGTTTCTTTCTACTTTAAAAAGAGAAGAGATTTTATGAGGTAAATGTCATAAAGACTTGTATCGTAGTTGGCATACGATACCGGTATTTTATTTTTGGTAGCGCGATGGCTAGCAACAATGACAGCATTTTGTAAAAATGTTTTTAATGCATATGACCATGGGAATATCAGAGCTGTGTCTATGGTAATCTCGTAAACAATTCATTTAGACATGTTGTTAATTTGAAACAGTTTTTTTGTTTGTTGCTGAAATGGGTGCCGATGCCCAGCTATTAAAATGGACAGGCATCTATTTGAGGCTGCTATCAGTTATTCTGAAACATGGGAGAGTTACTGACAAATGTGAAACAAATCGTGCCGACTGCGTCAAAAAACATGGAAGCATTTAATCCACATTCACTTCTGGAAATACGCTCAATACAAGCGGCTTGCTGTTGTAAAGTGTTTGTGAAAGGATGCCATGGACATTCTCTCACCCCACATCAACTATAAACACCAGATCACTGCAGTGAGAACAGATCCTTAGAACATCCCAATCTTGTTCTTTTTAATCTTCTCACAAAACCATATCCCAGGCCTGATTAAGTTTATATGGGAACATTTTAAACGAGAGATTACTGTGGAACATTGATGGTTGTACTTTGAAACAATCAAGTTGTAATCTTTACAGGTAAGGATAAAGAAAACATATCGCTCCGAAAGCGTTGTCAAAAACACACACCACATTCTTTCCTGAACAATGTAAATGTATGAAATAATCATATACCATTGACATGCACATTTTAAAATATTTTCGCTCAGGGAAAATATGTTGGTTTCGAGGGATTTCAAATGTTAGTATCGACCATTTATAAATATGCTTCCCACCTGAGCCTTAGTTTTGATTAAATCTCATTGTGTTCCCATGGCTTGTAAGCAATCAAAATAACATTTTGGAGACAAGAATGGTGGTACAAAAACCACTAAATCACATGTCAACTGTAAACATGGAGCTTAAAGAAGATTAGAGCCTAAGGACTGGTGCCAACTGGAAAATCAGCAGCAGCTTGTTCTCATTTACAGTTCACACAGACTTGGTTTGTTGAAAAGGTTTTAGGCTTTTTTAATATACAGTACCAGTGAAAAGTTTGGTCACACCTACTCATTCAAGGGTTTTTCTTTATTCTTTACTATTTTCTACATTGTAGAATAACAGTGAAGACATCAAAACTATGAAATAACACATATGGAATCGTGTAGTAAATAGCCCTTACACAGCCTGAAGCCTCAAATAGCCCTTACACAGCCTGGAGGTGTGTTGGGTCATTGTCCTGTTGAAAAGCAAATTGTAGTCCCACTAAGTGCAAAACCAATCAAGTCTCTTCTTATTATTGGTGTCCTTTAGTAGTGGTTTCTTTGCAGCAATTCGACCATGAAGGCCTGATTCACAAAGTGTCCTCTGAACAGTTGATGTTGAGATGTGTCTGTTACTTGAACTCTGTGAAGCATTTATTTGGGCTGCAGTCTGAGGTGCAGTTAAATCTAATGAACTTATCCTCTGCAGCAGAGGTAACTCTGGGTCTTCCTTTCCTGTGGCGGTCCTCATGAGAGCCAGTTTCATCATAGCGCTTGATGGTTTTTGCGACTGCACTTGAAGAAACTTTCAAAGTTTGTTACATTTTCCGGATTGACTGACCTTCATGTCTTAAAGTAATGATGGACTCTCAATTCTCTTTGCTTATTTGAGCTGTTCTTGCCATAAACTGGACAAATAGGGCTGTCTTTTGTATACCACCCCTACCTTGTCACAATACAGCTGATTGGCTCAAACACATTAAGAAGGAAAGAAATTCCACAAATGTACTTTTAACAAGGCACACCTGTTAATTGAAATGCATTCCAGGTGACTTCCTCATGAAGCTGTTTGAGAGAATGACAAAAGTGTGCAAAGCTCTTATCAAGGCAAAGGGTGGCTACTTTGAAGAATCTCAAATATGAAATATATTTTGATTTGTTTAACACTTTTTTGGTTACTACATGATTCCATATGTGTTATTTCATAGTTTTGATGTATTCACTATTATTCTACAATGTAAAAATGGTCAAAATAAAGAAAAACCTTGGAATAAGTAGGTGTGTCCAAACTTTTGACTGGTACTGAATGTAAACCACCACTAACCCCAGCAAAATACAGTATGTGGTGTGTACATTTTCATTTGGCCTTAAACATTATTCACGATTTTAGTATTCAACATCCTTTGCATGTCTGAACAATTGACACATTTACTTTCAGACAGCATGGGAGATAATTGCACAGTGAGTGTTACGTACATCATGACCTGCAGCCCAGGACACAACGAGATGTGTCTTTAAGTCTTTAAGACACTGTTTATCCCTCCCTCCCTCCCTCCTACACACTTTTAGTTTAACCTCAGTGCTAGGTCATGTTTAATTGTTTACCGCTCATTAATTCTGGCCTTCCTCAGTATACAACTGGTTACCTAAGTGATGGAGAGCTGACTATGGGTCCGGTGAATACGGTCAGACGCTGCAGTGGAGTGGTATCAGTGCCAGAATGAATCTGCACCGCAGGGACATTGACACTATCGCTGAGGCAAAACAAATTACACCTGCCTCCAGGTCACAACGATGCTACCTGAGTCTCAACAGCAGGACAGGGGCACCAATGCAATTAATTTTGGGATTTTCGGTGTTAACATTTTCTTTGTCTAATGGAAAGTCAAGATTTTTTGGATTGAACATTACATTTTTTGGCTTAGTTAGCTCATGTTATAAAGTGTTTAATTATCCTATGGCTGAGAGCCCTTGATATAAGCATCGCCCATTTCTGGGTAAAAGGTTTGTGTGTAGAAATGTCAGAGGATCTATTCAGGGGACAAGTACTACATCTTAGAAGCTAAAACAGAGCTTGAGGCTTATCCCTCCTCCATACTGCCTGAGACCCTAACCACGGCCCCTCCCCCATCTCTGTCAATCACCAAGTAGCTCAACAAGTAGTACAACCATATGATACTTGATGACCAGAATCAACCTCACACAACCTTAAACCTTAACCCCCTCAATGTCAATACAGAGGCTTAGTTTAAGGCTAGTTTGGATTTACTCATATGGTCAACAGAGAGAAAAGGGGAACCTGCTACACCTGCCGTCTGGGCTAAGTCAATTATACAGGATTGTTAAGGTGCTGAGCCCCGAACACACCCAAATGAACTTCTAATCTGCACATTTTTGTTTCTCCATCAATCCATGTCTACACATTAACACACACACAATATATTTCATGCAATTGTAACAGTAAAGCAGCTTCCGTCCCTCGCCTCGCCCCAACCTGGGTTTGAACCGGGGACCCTCTGCACACATCAACAGTCACCCTCGAAGCATCGTTACCCATTGCTCCACAAAAGCCACGGCCCTTGCAGAGCAAGGGGAACCACTAGGTCAGGGTCTCAGAGCGAGTGACGTCACCGATCGAAACGCTATTCGCGCGCACCCCCGCTAACTAACTAGCCATTTCACATCGGTTACACAATGTCTATGTAATGTCTTAATATGTCTTTATGTTTGTATTGCCCTTTCTTAACAAGTACAAACAACTTTAAACAATTACATTATTTTAAACCTATTGCAATGAGCATTTTATCCCCATACTGTAGACTGCTGTGTAGGTATTGTCTGTAGCTTTACCTTCAACACCATCAGTAAGACTTGTCCGTCGTCAACACTTGAGTTGAATAAGAAAACAACAAAAATTGTCTTACAGATATGAGCTGTTTTCACAGATATCAGCTGAGGTTAGTGTAGAGGGGCCATGCAACCATTTCTCAACACATGGTTGGCAGTTCCTAGATAGCCAACTGTAGGTCCGTCTTTTAGGTTTAGGTGCTTTAATCAGTTGGGATCCCACTTAGAGGATTTGGTCAAACTATGTACAGTAATATCAAGAAAAATGTCATGTCTGCTCAATGTTTCTTTGTTGCCAGGATGTGGTTATTTAATAAACCGTCAAGCTTTATTCAAATCACCTTTGAGGTAAATGACCACGTTAGTTTTATTAAATCATCATATTAGCTTTATTAAATCACCAGATTTGGGAGCAGCATAACAGTGAACAAAGATTCCTTTGTTGATATAGATCTTATTTTTGTTGAGCTCCTGTTACTATTTAAGATTTTCATAAACCCCCTCTTTCCATCATGTACACTTAACCGCTATCGAGACAGAGACAGACAGAATAGTAAAGTGTGGTCTGACAACACACAGGTAACCTATTCTTCTCTACTAATTAGAAAGGGCTAAACGTTCAGGTCCTTGGGTCTCACAGAACTAAGCCGAGTTAGTGATGATTGACCCCTCTGTCTTTGGTCCAGGGGTCTTAAGTGTGTTTACCTGACCTGTAAGCTGTAGCCCATCACCTACTCAGGTGAAACTGCCTGGAAGAAAATGTGCATTATATTTGTTGGTAGAGTGCTAATTACTTCCCTAATTTCGTTGGAGTTGGTATTAAGTATAATGACGGTCACTGGTTGACAACCTACAAGCTGTACATAAAAGAAGGATGGGTCTTGATAGCCAGAGGTTTCACCACATCTTGTCTACTTTTGTTTATCACTAGGACCTGAGGGGTTTACTACAATCCAGGATCAATAAGTTAGCAAGCTAACTTGCGTACATTTTCTGAAATAACTTGTTAGATATTTAAAAAAAAAAGATGAGCTTGAAATGGGTATGGTCTAATTGACTCAACAACCAGAAACACATACCTAATTATAATGAACCAGAAAAACAATAGTTATTTCTAGTTGTTTATCAAGGTTAGCTGGCTAACTAGTTGATCCTGCTTTGTAGTATTGCCCTCTTGAGCGGCCAAGTTTTTATTGATTTGGTTAACCCGTTTTCTCCTTCTCCCTTGTTTTCTCTGGCCATTTCCTTACCCCACCTGTAATGCTTAGTGTTATTGCTTAATTGACTGGCACAATGTTAATTTTCGACACCCCCAGTCAATGTATTATAGGGACGCAACACTGTGAATGGGTTTTCATTTATCAACACTGAAAAAGATGGGCCTATGAACGTTAGAAAGTACTAATTTTAACACTGTGTGTGGAATCTAAGCCAGGAAGGATGTGTTTACTCAGGCATCCCAATTCCGATCTTTTGCCCAATTATTGGCAAAATGTCATTAAATGTAGCCAAAGTGTGTCTGAATCTAAATTTGTTCAATTTATTTTGTGTTTCACACAGTGAACATAATTTCATTGATCAAATGAATACAAACATTCTTACAGCAAAAGAGGTATATATGTAGTATAATACATACCTCTATGATGCACTTCTGGTGAAGTTTTAGGGGTTAAGTGCCTTGCTCAAGGGCACACCAATAAAAGATAGCATCGAGGATACTGATTATGTTTCTTCTCCATTTATTGTCTATGTGCTTGTTTGTTTTACAGTGAATTCGGAAAGTATTCAGACCCCTTCACTTTTTCCACATTTTGTTACATTACAGCCTTATTCTAAAATTGATCAAATATATATTTTCCTCATCAATCTACACACAATTCTCCATAATGACAAATTGAATGTTGAAAAAATCTATTAAAAATAAAAAACAAAAATAACTTATTTACATAAGTATTCAGACCCTTTTCCATGAGACTCAAAATTGATTTGGAAAGGCACACACCTGTCTCTAAAAGGTCTCACAGTTGACAGTGCATGTCAGAGCAAAAACCAAGCCATGAGGTCGAACAAATTATCCGTAGAGCTCTGAGACAGGATTGTGTCAAGGCACAGATTTGGGGAGGGTACCAAAAAATGTCTGCAACTTTGAAGGTCCCCAAGAACACAGTGGCCTCCATCATTCTTAAATGGAAGAAGATTGGGACCACCAAGACTCTTTCTAGAGCTGGCCGACTTGCCAAACAGCAATCGGGGAGAAGGGCCTTGGTCAGGGAGGTGACCAAGAACCCAATGGTCACTCTGACAGAGCTCCAGAGTTTCTCTGTGGAGATGGGAGAACCTTCCAGAAGGACAACTATCTCTGCAGCTCTCCACCAATCAGGCCTTTATTGTAGAGTGGCCAGACCGAAGCCACTCCTCAGTAAAAGGCACATGACAGACCACTTGGAGTTTGCCAAAAGGCACCTAAAGACTCTCAGACCATGAGGAACAAGATTATTTGGTCTGATGAAACCAATATTGAACTATTTGGTTTGAATACCAAGCATCACATCTGGATGAAACCTGGCACCATCCTTACGGTGAAGCATAGTGGTGGCAGCATCATGCTGTCGGGATGTTTTTCACCGGCAGGGACTTGAAGACTAGTCAGGATGGAGGGAAAGATGAACAGAGCAAAGTACAGAGAGATCCTTGATGAAAACCTGCTCCAGAGTGCTCAGGATCTCAGACTGGGGTGAAGGTTGATCTTCCAACAGGACAACGAACCTAAGCACACAGCCAAGACAACACAGGAGTGGCTTCGGGACAAGTCTCTGAATGTCCTTGAGTGGCCCAGCCAGAGGCTTCAACAAATTAAAGCGTCTGAATACTTATGTTAATGTGATATGGGGTATTGTGTGTAGATTGATGAGGGGGAAAAATATTTAATACATTTCAGAATAAGGCTGTAATGTAACAAAATGTGGAAAAAGTCAAGGGGTCTGAATACTTTCTGAATGCGCTGTATGTGTGAAGCCCCACCATATCACTTCTAGAATTGTCCAAAGGGGGGAAATGAAGTTGTTTGAATTTAATTTAAATGATGCCAGATACTGAAATACCTTTAACATTGATTCAATTTTCTCAACCAAATCAAGAGAGACCTCTGGAAAGACTGGCGCCAAGACATATGTGTTTACATCAGTCCCCCAATTAACCTGTGAATTAAATCAAACTACTTAAAAGTTCAGATGGCCAGAACACCTACTGACAGAGGCATAGCTCCAGATCCTCTTAAAACAGGATGGCATAGTGCCACTCTTCAGCTATAGTCTAGTCCTCACATTCCACTTTCTCCACACACACCTTATCCATTGTGATCTCCCTGGCCTGACACACATTCACCCCCACTTGTTTTGTCCATCCATTCCTATTTTAAAGAGTGTGTGTGTGTGTGTGTGTGTGTGTGTGTGTGTGTGTGTGTGTGTGTGTGTGTGTGTGTGTGTGTGTGTGTGTGTGTGTGTGTGTGTGTGTGTGTGTGTGTGTCCCTGGGCTGGAACTATACTTCTGTTTAAGTGTTTCAACAGCCCCCTCAACTCTCTGAGCCAGTAAAGCTGCTGCCCCAAGACCGAATACAATCTATCCTTCGCTCTAAATTGAGGTTTAGGCCTAGTGGGTGGAGGGCCGACCGTGCTAACGAAGGGATCTTTTGATTGACGAAGAGACAGAGGGAGGAGAGGTTAAAGTGATAGTTTATGCCAGGACGGAGCGGTGCCAAAGCGATCTAATGACCATGCCATCCATCTGTCTGTATGTCAGATACATGCCATGATAAATACAGTGAAGAGTATGAAAAGAGCTGGCAATTAGATCACAACAATGGAACATGGAACAAACAATCACGGGCAGGACAGGCTATATTAGGCAGGTTAACTCTGCTCCCGGCGGTCCACAGACTGCAGGCTTTTGTTCCAGCTACCAGCTAATCCAGTACCGGATTAGACTAATCATGATCTTCATTTTAGGCCATGATTAAATTGAAGACCATCATTAATTAATTAAATCAGGTGTTGATTCTGAGCTAGAACAAAACTCTGCACACACTGCGGCTGGCCCTCCAGGACCAGAGTTACCCTCTTATAGACTACAAGTTTTTTTTTAAATCTAAATTTGACAGGACAAATCTATTTTCTCTTCTTCCAGGAGAGCCCATGCCTTCTACTAAGCCTGTTGTTTTTAGTATGATTGTACTAAGTACTTCTTGCCAGGTTTACAGAATATGAGTTGATTGACGGTATCCTCTGAATTAGATAGCATTAAACTTAATTTGAGCCCTCTCAATATAAAGCTAATGATGTTTTGTTTAAGTAGTTAAAAAAGCTCCCATTTGCTCTTATTTTCATATTGAATTGTGATCATACACATCACCTACAAAATAGAGTACAATTATGAATATTTATCTACACAAAGTAGTAGGCACAATAGTCACCGTACATACTTGCATTGGTGTATCTCTGCGATGGAATATGCATTGTGTGTATGTATGTAAGGTCTTAAGTGTGTTTAAATGTATGCTGTGTGATTTGGTTGAATAAGAGTGTCAGTCCAAACAGGTCTACTGGTACATAATGTACATACTCTCCTTGTGGGGACCTGAGAATAAATCTGTTTGTCTCCATCTATAGTTCACTGTAGAAACTGTCCCAAGAGCAAAACAAGCTGGAGTGGTCAGAGAGACTGAAAATACTGCAACTGCTGGAAGTGTCTACTTGAAATGTAAAGCACAATGGATCACAGTTTGTGACAAGCAATCAATATTTCAATACCATCTAAATTGTTTACATTACTAGTACACCTAGAAACATTTCCAAAATTGAAAGAGCCCGAATAGGCTGTTCACACAAGAAAACATACATTTGCAAAATAATTCTATGAAAAAGATTGACTATTAGACCACACAAGAGATTTCAAATCACATTCACTAATAGCATCCATGTAACAGATGAGCAATTGCATTATTAATTAAAGAAATGTTTTGACATTACTAGTTTGTAATATTTTACCTTTATTTAACTCGGCGAGTCAGTTAAGAACCAATTCTTATTTTCAATGACAGCCTAGGAACAGTGGGTTAACTGCCTTGTTCAAGGGCAGAACGACAGATTTGTACCTTTAGCTCAGGGATTTGATCTGGCAACCTTTCAGTTACAAGTCCAATGCTATAACCACTGGACTACCTCTGCCACCCCTACACAGGGGACATTACATGTTAGGTGAGTGCAGTCAACCCTTTGGCATAAAACACGGCTATTATTACCCATCAAACACTAATACAGCTGGACTCAAGTCTCAGAAGAAAATGTAAAATACTGCACTAGAACAAGAAATATTGAAGTGGTTCAATGTGAGGGGACATTGGGGGTAATTGATCCATGTCTGGCATCCACCCACCAACGTGAAGATGGAAAGCCTATTGAAAGAAGTGGCAGGCAGAGCGAGAGGTTACAGATCAATTGCATGTCATTATTTTACATGTTGCAGAGTAGATGCATCACAATTAGTATGTCTTGGCATGTATTTATTTTATTTAACCTTTATTTTAACAGGGAATCATGCTGTCTCTTTGACAGATAAGTCCTATACTGTATTTATAATTTAGAATATGTTTGGGCCTATAACCCATTATTTAAGTCCCGATGAGTAACTTACCTGTTTTTATGGACAGCCACAGCCCTAAGGTTCCCTGGGGTGATGGATATGCATCTTGCGGCTGAGGGTGCGGGCCAGTCGGTCCACAGTGGTGCCAATGTGGCCCAGCTCTTTGCTGGAGGCAAGGCCGTCAACGTTGCCGCTGTACCCCAGCACCCAGAGACATGAGCATGAACAGTGCCCCTGTGTACACCAGGAGATCCCCAAAGTCTCTGCCTTTGATATCCAGAGGGACAAAGACTCCCACCAGCAAGGCGGCGCCACCCAGCAAGTCCATCAGCACAAGTCCATTTACAGTGGGACAGGCCATCACAGAGCCCCATGGTCACACCTGAATGAGTGAGGGTATCAGAAATCTGACAAAAATAAATAAATAAATACTAGGGAATATGAAAAGCTAAATATAATTTATCATCTACATGAGTGGGAAATAAAAGTGATTGGTATTAGGTAACAAAAATGTAAACACAATGTTTGTATGGTATAAACAGGAATCCACAGGGCAAAAACTGGATTAATCAACGTTGTTTCCACTTCATTTCAAACCAAAAAGTATATGTAATGACGTTGAATCAACCTGGAACACTGTTTAGAATTGCAAAATGTAATCAAAGTAAGAGAATCTCATATTTTTTCACCCAACTTTTAAAATAAATCCAACGACAGGGTGAAATTGTTGGTTGAATTCACGTTGAATTCTTGTTAGTTGACAGCTCAAACCAAATGGAAATCAAAACTGTGCCCTGTGGGGAGGTACTATTTTATAATCTCAGCATATCCAAAGTAATGACATTTTCACTCCAAAGCAACAAAGAAAATAGTAAGGCTAGGAAGAATATATTGATAAACATGCTTTTGATAGTCGGTAGACTGACGTTTAGTTGCGCTTTGTCATGTTTTACACGTTTATTTTTAATTTGCCCAGGTGACACTGATGTCGACTCCGACAACTTTTAATGTCATTATTTATTAGAAAAAATAATTGTCTACCTGGCCAAGTTTTGTATTCTCCCGGAATTGTCGAATTTGAACCCATCTTTAATATTTTTGTGTGTTTTCTCAAAAACGAATTTATCCCCTCCCACAATCTCACCTGAGCTCCTCCCACATACAGTATGCAAAAAAAATGTATGAAATTATTATCATGGTAGGCTATAAGATGCAAATGCAGTAGTTGATGCGGGTTATTTGAAGACACGATGAAGTAGGTTTGTTTCACTATAATTATTATACATTCTCAATTGCCATCGAAGAGGAAGTCCGAAGCGTTACACCCCCTGCGCAGTAATTACGCACGTGGCTCGATTAGAAAAGCTGTCGAATTCACCCCATTTCACCTGATGGGAAGCGGATGGTTATTAACTTGCTTATTAACTTGCGGCTCGTTTGAAGAACGGGGTAACAACTAATACAAACCATTCGCTGACATTTCATGCTAAAACATCAGTTGTTTTTACCTGTATTCGTATTGCATTCTACATTGATTAGCTACATTTCAATTTCGGAGCAGGTGAACTTACTAGATACCACTTATATGGCGAAATCGCATTGAGGGTATCTTAATTGTTTTACAGCTGGTGACATCACCGTCTCGACGGACTAATGACTGTTTTAACACTTCTTGACGTATGATCCACGACGGTGCTTATTATAATGTTACAATGTTGCCATATGTATTACAGATTTGCAGAACAGCACTCAATCCACGAAGGATGACTGATCGGACAAGCACGAGGAATGCAACAGGTACTTTCATTTGTCTTCGTCTTCCGAATAGGCTGTATTGTTATTTTACAAAATGACTTCAATTAGCTTACTCAATGCACTTCCATTTAAACAGTTATATTTATCAAATTACATTTTTTATTTGTCACTCATGTGTCACTACCATTGACTGTGGTCCCTAAAGGTCTATATAATGTTGTGGATGAATATGAAGTCTCCTTCCCCTTTGAGGAGAACCAGGGCAGGTCTGCCTATCTGAACCAGAGTGAGCAGATTTTGGAAGGTACATTTGGGCATAATACCAGTCAGACAGATATATATTTTTGGGGGGTGTTGGGTAACAACCAGGCTTCTGTATTAACCATTTTACCAGTCTCTCATACAGAATATTAGTAAGTTAAGCAACCCCTTATAAATGTGTTCTCCTATCATGACCATGTCAGATAAGATAGTTCAGGGCTACTCAAACCCGAGCAAAGTGATCTACAGTTTATTGATTGTCACTAATTGGATAGAAATTCCATTCACCTGGAGGGTGGAGGTAATTAAACTACCATCCCTCATGAATAGTGCCCTGCATAATCACCTCTTGATACCTTAATCAACTAAATGAATCATGTAATTATGGTGTCATAAGTCAGGTGGTCAATAACTTCTCAGGGCCTACCCATGTATGACCAATGCATCAAACAGTCAAATAATGAACTGCCCCCTTCCAGAGTCGGCTTCTGAAATGCCTCCGCACTACAGCCCGTTCATGTTGATCACCAACCTGCGCACCCACCTTTGTGTGTCCCTGGAGAAGAATTCGTGGCTGCAGAAGCGCATCGAGGACCTGGAGGAGGAACGCAACTTCCTGCGCTGCCAGCTGGAACGCTTTGTCTCCTCCATGAGGACACCGGAGAGCAACCGTAAAGACTGGGGGGTTGGTGGTGGGGAGCACTTTTCTACTGACTTCCCACTGGGCACAGATGTAAATTCAGCATCTATTCCAGGTTGGTTCAATGTAATTTCATTGAACAATGTGGAAACAACAGTGTGTGCCCAGTGGGTTAGTACTTGACTGTACGTTCAATTGAAGCACTGTTTCTTATCTGGTCACACTTTCTATTTAGTGCACTGTTTGGAAACAATACAAGTGAAAACAGAACTATATAAGCTGATACATGGAGAGAGGTGAAATTGAGGTAGAGCGGGAAAAAATCATTTAAAAAATTGGAACTCGTTTAAAAATCGATTATCCTCTCCCCTCTTTATTAGATGTTTATCCCGAATCCCAACACACTAGTCTGAACTACACTACTCTGAAACCTCCACCAGAGAGAGCTCCAAGCCCTCCTCCTTCACCCATGACCACCAGGTCTGGAATGCTACGGAAACACGTCCAGAGCCAACCTCACACATGTAGCAGCAGAGTACCTGGTGAGAGGGAAGCAGAATAGATTTTTGGGTGGGATGGCTTTTTAGGAGTGGGAGAGTCATACAGCTTAAGCCAGGCTTTAGTGTGAACCGTCATCTAGTGTCTTGAAGTGTACGAGGATACATCTTGTCACTGCCCCCCCCCCTCCCCCCAGTAAAACAGGAGGTGCGTGTGATCGAAGAAGATAAGTACTTTGAGGAAGACGGCTATATGGAGGAAGAGGAAGTAGAAGAGGACGACGATTCATCGGACGAGAAGATGTCCAAGAAAAAGGGATCCAGGAATGGTGGGGAGCCGAGAATGAAAATGAGACGGGTTTTCCGGATTACTCGGGGCAAGGAAAGACAAAGAGGTAATCAAGTCAGTGTATTTCTATGTTATTTCCTATGCCCAGTGCATTTGTCTGCTGTGTAATAATATTCAATTGCATGTTGGAAAAAAATTGTTTCCTTGTTATCACACTTTTGGGGGAAATTCCTATCAACTGCTAACTAAAATGTCTCCTCTCCTTCAGTGAAAGATCCTGATGGTGTGCTCCACCGGTACCAGAAGATCCTCCTCACCTACCAGCGCCTGAGGAGCATGTCCAAGGCCTTCCAGGTCCACCGGGTGGACCGCAACACTATGGCCTCCACATCCCCCATCGCCGAGCTGCTGCTGGTAGCCCCAGAGAAGGTGGCCGAGGTGGGCGAGTTTGAGTCTTCCAAGGAGAAGCTCCTGGACTACGCCCGTCGCTGCTACAAGGCCCTGGACGAGCCCATGCACGCCAAAGTGGCAGCCATGAAGAAGAACCACCTGCTTCTGCCCATCTCCTACAGGTTCAGAAACTAATGGAGGGTCCTTTCCTCCTATACGTTTAAACATGGAGGGAAGGTAGACTGAAAAGTTATTGACCTTCATGGGGAGTCACATACCAAAGGCTGTGAAGGCTTCGTTAAGAGCCATTTGGCTCTAGAGTCAGTTTTTTTTTCTTCTTTTTTTCGTATTATTATTATTTTTTTTACCTCTTCTCTTGAAGTATCTTATTCATTGTGTTTGAAACATTTTCTGAAGGGCTAATTACAGGATTACTGCATTGGGGGCACCGAGGGTAGTTTTTTGTTGTTGAGCGAGAGATGTTTACACATATATTTTTTTTTTTGAAGGAAAGAGATGGTTGTCGTCTCACTGTATTAACTAAAAGCCACACACGGGATCATTTTGTGATGTCGCAACACACTGGATCATTTTGTGATGTAGCAACACACTGGATCATTTTGTGACATAGCCTATTACAGCAGTTACACAGAAAAAATAATGTTTTCTCCATCCTGCTGTTCATGTTAATTGGATTAAGTTTTTATAGTCTTTGATTCATGGCTCTTTCATTGTCAGGTGGCACAGCAGAATAATGATCTGCGGTGTGAGTTTCTGCATGATTCATGAATGGTAGAAGCACTGACATACTGCAGACACTGTATTCCTTCCTTTGAGAGCCCTGCTAGTTTTTGTAGATGACTGCCATTCAGGGAAATATGTTCTACAAGTTTGCGGAGTCCAAATTAATGGAAAATGTGAAGAATTTGAGCTTACATCAAATGCTGTTTTGATGGTAAAGACCGTTAATGGACAGGCACACCGTCCTGAGCCGTGGGTTTAAAGAAACTCCACCTGTACATGTTTATTTGTTTTGTTTGTTGAACCATTTGCTAATACCTGATCCACGGCTACAATATTATTTTGTTAATTTATGTATTTGACATTTTCTTTCCACATTTCGATTGTATATTGAGGTCAGTGAAAGCGGTGTAACCCATCTGCTGTACAATAAAAAAAACATTGTTTGCGCAAAATGCAGTTATGCGTTTTAGTACTTGGTATCTGTCTTCCTAGATATTACATTTCAGAAATATGTCTGTCTTTCTAACTGGGCTCTGAAAAATGTTCCAGAATTCCTCTGTTCAGCACACACACTAGATCAGTATTATTCCATGCCGACAGGGGGCGTCCTAATTTCCTGTGTCCAGCCTTGATTCAAACAAGCTGTGTTTATTTGTAGCAAAAAAAAGTCATCCAATCTAGGTCTAAAATGTCGGATTTTGATGAATTCGAGAGATTGTTGACTGAAAATAAGAAAGGTGAGTGTTGACCATTCATCCTATAGTAATGGTTAATTGTACCAGCTAGGTCTTAGAGATTATTATTATAGGGAGCTAGCATACCAGTAGCTCGTTGTCACTACATTACTGTCAGCTAGCTGATTGCACTAGGCCTATGATTTGTTTACCAAAACAATATTCATTTATGACACATACAGACTCACATGCTGGCACGTCTGCTCGCAATGTATGACAAAAGGCACTGATTGACCCGCTAGCCATCACAGAATAGCTAGTCACATCTGCCTGATTAGTTTTTTTTTCGGGAGCAAATTAAAAATAATTGGGACCTGTCCATGACTTTTGCTCTTAACTACACCACGCTCACCATCAGTTAGCGTATATAAAGGGTACTATACCAGGACACATTTATGCAATGTAGAATCAGGGAATAGTGTTACAGATATGCCCGCAGATGTGCTAACTCTGCATGTTGATAGCGTGAATGGCAATTGCCTTTTAACTCCTCTAACGTTAGCTATAACAGGAGTAGCATCATACACTTGTGCTTATGCCTTTTTTTAAGAAGTATGCTTAAGGATTTGTCTCTCCTCCTGCAACTAAGGGATCCTGTGACTTTGTCACTGTGACTCTCCCCTGCTCGCCTCCCCTTCCTCCCTCTTTCCCCCTTCAGAGCGGGACAAGGAGAATCGGCATGGGTGGCGTACCCCGTCCCGCAGTCTCAGCCGAGAGAGGAAGAAGAGGTGCCGGGAAAGGAGGAAGAGCAGGGAAAGCCGTGGCGACAGCAAGGAACGTCGTCGACACAGGCGCAGGTGGATACTGTACAAGTATTTGAAATTAGTTGCACTTCCATTTTGTGTGAATAGCTTTCTGTGGATCATTGACTGGTTTCAACTATTTCTTTCCCCACCTTTATGCAATAATAAACGGAATACCCTTGTTTTAACTGTTATTTCAGCATACAGACTCAAAAACAATCCCAAGAGACTGTTGTGAGGTACAGTATTACAGCAGACCATGACGTGCATGACACTATCAAAGTTGAACTGCTAATTATGTGTCAGCTGTCCATCTGTTAAGTAATGGCCTTGGTGGTTGTTGAGTGTTCTAATGTCAGAATGGTTCTTAATAGGAACAAGGTCAAGGTAAGGGGAGACGACTTGGATCTATAATGGTCAGAGGCTTACTTTGAAATCAGGGCTTATATTATGGTAAATGTCTGATGTTTAAACCATATACAAATGGGAGCATGTAGATGCCAGATAGATAGTTATAATACATTGCTCTTAGAACTCTATCAATCCAAAATGTATTTTTTTGTGATATCCCATTGAATCCCATACTTTTGTGCTATCCATTAACCTCCATCCACACGGTCTCTGCATTGCAAGGCTATATGTCCATCTCTCCTGTCCCCTCCCGTCTCTCTCCTGCAGTCACTCTCCAGCTCTGCACAGAGAGAAGAAGAAGAAAGTGAGGAAGTACTGGGATGTCCCGGCACCAGGCTTCGAGCATATCACCCCCCTGCAGTACAAGGCTATGCAGGGTCAGTTTGTCAGTGCTTGTCAGCACTCACTATAATAGTGTCACATCATGGTCCGTATTATTTTTGCTCAAAAGCAAAGGCTGTTAATGCGATTTTGTATGAAAGTATTCAACTCAGTCCCTCTCACTTAATACATACACAGCTGAAGTCGGAAGTTTACATACACCTTAGCCAAATACATTTAATCTCAGTTTTTCACAATTCCTGACATTTAATCCTAGTAAAAATTACCTCCCTGTCTTAGGTCAGTTAGGATCACCACTTTATTTTAAGAATGTGAAATGTCTGAATAATAGTAGAGTGATTTATTTCAACTTTAATTTATTTCATCACATTCCCAGTGGCTCAAAAGTTTAGATACGCTCAATTAGTATGTGGTAGCATTGCCTTTAAATTGTTTAACTTTGGTCAAACATTTCGTTTGTTGAGCGGTCTTTCAGGTTATGTTGATATACGACTCGTTTTACTGTGGATGTAGATACGTTTGTACCTGTTTACTCCAGCATCTTCACAAGGTCCTTTGCTGTTGTTCTGGGATTGATTTGCACTTTTTGCACCAAAGTACATTCATCTCAAGGAGACAGAATGCGTCTCTTTCCTGAGCGTTATGACGGCTGCGTAGTCCCATGGTGTTTATACTTGCTTACTATTGTTAGTACAAATGTAAGTGATTCCTTCAGACATTTGTAAATTGCTCCCAAGGATAAACCAGACATGTGGAGGTCTACAATTTTTCTTTGAGTTTGAAGGTATGCCTTGAAATACATCCACAGGTACACCTCCAATTGACTTAAATGATGTCAATTTGCCTATCAGAAGCTTCTAAAGCTATTAAATAATTTTCTGGAATTTTCCAAGCTGTTTAAAGGCACAGTCAACTTAGTGTATGTAAACTTCTGACCCACTGGAATTATGATACAGTGAATTATAAGTGAAATAATCTGTCTGTAAACAATTGTTGGAAAAATTACTTGTGTCAAGCACACAGTAGATGTCCTAACCGACTTGCCAAAACTGTAGTTTGTTAATAACAAGGATTTTGTGGAGTGGTAGAAAACGAGATGTAATGACTCCAACCTAAGTGTATGTAAACTTCCAACTTCAACTGTACATAAATACAGTGCATTCGGAAATTATTCAGATCCCGTTGCCTTTTTCCACATTTTGTTATGTTACAACCATATCCTAAAAATTATTACATTTAATTTAAGAAAATCCTTATCAATCTACACAAAATAATACCCCATAATGACAAAGCGAAAACAGGTTTTTAGACATTTGCAAGTTTATTAAAAATAAAAAACAGGATTACCTTATTTACATAAGTATTCAGATCCTTTTCTATGAGACTCGAAATTGAGCTCAGGTGCATCCTGTTTCCAATGATCATCCTTGAGATGTTTCTACAACTTGATTGTAGTCCACCTGTGGTAAATTCAATTGATTGGACATGATTTGGAAAGGCACACACTATGTAAGGTCCCACAGTTGACAGTGCATGTCAGAGCAAAAACCAAGCCATGAGGTCAAAGGAATTGTCCGTTGAGGTCCGAGACAGTATTGTGTCGAGGCACAGATCTGGGGAAGGGTACCAAAATATTTCTACAGCATTGAAGGACCCCAAGAACACAGTGGCCTCCATCATTCTTAAATGGAAGAAGACTTGAGGCTGTAATCGTTGCCAAAGGTGCTTCAACAATATACAGAGTAAAGGGTCTGAATACTTATGTAAATGTAATATTTTATTAGTTATTTTTTTAAATATATTTGCCAACATTTCAAAAAATCTGTTTTTACTTTGTCATTATGGGGTAATGTGTGTAGATTGATGAGGGAAAAAAATAAGGTTGTAACGTTACAAATTGTGGAAAAAGTGAAGGGGTCTGAGTACTTTACCAATGCACTGTATATAGTCATACATACACTGAGTGTACAAAACATTAAGAACACCTTCTTCTTAATATTGCCCCCCAAAAATGTCCTTTGGGTGGTGGACGATTCTTGATATACACGGGAAACTGTTGAGTGAAAAACCCGGCAGCGTTGCAGTTCTCGACACAAACCGGTGCGCCTGGAACGTATTGCCATGCCCCGTTCAAAGGCACTTAAATCTTGTGTCTTGCCCACTTCACCCTCTAAATGGCACATGTCTCAAGGTTTAAACTTTTCTTTAATCTGTCACCTCCCCTTCATCTACTCTTTGATGTGAATTTAACAAGTGACTTCAATAAGGGATCATAGCTTTCAACTGGACTCCCTTGGTCAGCCTATGTCATGGAAAGAGCAGGTGTTGAGTATTTCTTCTCCGTTAGATATGAGTCTAACTTGAGTCCATGTTCCTCTCTCAGCTGCTGGCCAGATCCCAGCCACGGCCCTGCTGCCCACCATGATAACTACAGAGGGGCTGCCCCCCGCCCCCACCTCTGTACCCGTGGTGGGCAGCCAAATGACCAGGCAGGCCAGGAGGCTCTACGTAGGCAACATACCGTTTGGCATCACAGAGGTAGGTAATGGGGAAACTGCTACCCTTTCCACACTACCTTAGCAGAGCCAAGCTGAGCGGTACTGTGCTGGCTTGGTTAAGCTTTCAACATAGTTGCAGTACGGTTCGGGTTGGCATGGTGGTGTGAAAAGGGTAAATGATTCACATGAAGCAGACTGATGTTTCTTTCCCACCAATCTTTACTAATGACTTGCCACTGGCTCTGAGTGAAGCCTGTGTCTCTGTATATGCTGATTACTACACATCAGCAAGTGAAGTCAATGCAACACTTGACAAAGAGCTGCAGTGTGCCCTAAAGACCACAACCAGATGTATCAATTTCAGATCCAGTTACTGATTGGATGCACTGCATATATTATTCATCAAATCTAATGTACAGTTGAAGTCGGAAGTTTACATACACCTTTGCCAAATAAATTTAAACACAGTTTTTCACAATTCCTGGCATTTAATTCCCTGTCTTAGGTCAGTTAGGATCACCACTTTATTTTAGGAATGTGAAATGTCAGGATAATAGTAGAGAGAATGATTTATTTCAGCTTTTATTTATTTTGTCACATTCCCAGTGGGTCAGAAGTTTACATACACTCAATTAGTATTTGGTAGCATTGCCTTTAAATTGTTTAACTTGGGTCAAACGTTTTGGGTAGCCTTCCACAAGCTTCCCACAATAAGTTGGGTAAATTTTGGCCCATTCCTCCTGACAGAGCTGGTGTAACTGAGTCGGGTTTGTTGGCCTCCTTGCTCACACCCGCTTTTTCAGTTCTGCCCACAGATTTTCTATACGATTGAGGTCAGGGCTTTGTGATGGCCACTCCAATACCTTGACTTTGTTGTCCTTAAGCCATTTTGCCACAACTTTGGAAGTATGCTTGGGGTCATTGTCCATTTGGAAGACCCCTTTGCGACCAAGCTTTAACTTCCTGACTGATGTCTTGAGATGTTGCCTCAATATAGACATAATTTTCCTCATGATGCACTCTATTTTGTGAAGTGCACCAGTCCCTCCTGCAGCAATGCACCCCCACAACATGATGCTGACCCCCGTGCTTCACGGTTGGGATGGTGTTTTTCGGATTGCAAGCCTCCCCCTTTTTCCTCCAAACATAACGATGGGCATCATGGCCAAACAGTTCTATTTTTGTTTCATCAGAACAGAGGACATTTCTCCAAAAAGTACAATCTTTGATCCCATGTGCAGTTGCAAACCGTAGTTTGGATTTATTAGGGCGGTTTTGGAGCAGTGGCTTCTTCCTTGCTGAGCGGCCTTTCAGGTTATGTTGATATAGGACTCGTTTTACTGTGGATATAGATACTGTTGTAGCTGTTTCCTACAGCATCTTCACAAGGTCCTTTGCTGTTGTTCTGGGATTGATTTGCACTTTTCGCACCAAAGTACGTTCATCTCTCGGAGACAGAACGCGTCTCCCTCCTGAGCGGTATGACGGCTGCGGGGTCCCATAGTGTTTATACTTGCGTACTATTGTTTGTACAAATGAACGTGGTTCCTTCAGGCGTTTGGAAATTGCTCCCAATGATTAACCAGACTTGTGGAGGTCTACAATTTATTTTCTGGGGTCTTGGCTGATTTCTTTTGATTTCCCCATGATGTCAAGCAAAGAGGCACTGAGTTTGAAGGTAAGCCTTGAAATACATCCACAGGTACACCTTCAATTGACTCCAATTATGTCAATTCGCCTATCAGAAGCTTCTAAAGCTATTACATAATTTTATGGAATTTTCCAAACTGTTTAAAGGCACACTCAATTTAGTGCATGTAAACTTCTAACCCACTGGAATTGTGATACAGTGAAATAATCTGTCTAAACAATTGTTGATAAAGTACTCGTGTCATGCACAAAGTAGATGATCTAACCAAATTGCCAAAACTATAGTTTGTTAACAAGAAATGTTAGTGGTTGAAAAACAAGTTTTAATGGCTCCAACGTAAGTGCATGTAAACTGTAGCCTAACAAAAATATAAAAGCAACATGTAAAGTCTTGGTCCCATGTTTCATGAGCGGAAATAAAATATACCTAACATTTTCCATATGCACAAAAAAACGTATTTCTCTAAAATGTTGTGCACAAATGTGTTGACATCCCTGTTAGTCAGCATTCTCCTATGTCACAATAATCCATCCACCTGACAGGTGTGGCATATCAAGAAGCTGATTAAACAGCATGATAATTACACAGGTGCACCTAAAAGGCCACTCTAAAATGTGCAGTTTTGTCATACAACACAATGTCACAGATGTCTCAAGCGCGTGCAATTGGCATGCTGATTGCAGGAATGTCCACCAGAGCAGTTGCCAGAGAATTGAAGGTTAATTTCTCTATCATAAGCCGCCTCCAACATCGTTTTTAGAGAATTTGGCAGTACCGCCAACCGGCATCACAACCGCAAACCACGTGTAAACACGCCAGCCCAAGACCTTCACATCCGGCTTCTTTACCTGCGCGTTTGTCTGAGGCCAGCCACACTGAAAGCTGATGAAACTGTGGGTTTGCACAACTGAAGAATTTCTGCACTTTAAGAAACAGTCAGAAACAGGGGAAGCTCATCTTAGTACTCGTCATCCTCACCAGGGTCTTGACCTGACGGCAGTTTGGCGTTGTAACCGACTTCAGTGGGCAAATGCTCACCTTTGATGGCCACTGGCACGATGGAGAGGTTTTCACTTCACAGATGAATCCCAGTTTCAACTGTACCAGGCAGGTGTCGTGTGGGCCAGCGGTTTACTGATGTCAACTTTGTGAACAGAGTGCCCTATGGTGGCGGTGGTATGGGCAGGCATAAGCTATGGAAATTAAACACAATTCTAACTTATGGATGGTAATTTGAATGCACAGAGATACCGTTACGAGATCCCGAGGCCCATTGTTGTGCCATTCTTCCAGCGCCATCACCTCATGTTTCAGCTTGATCATGCCCAGCCCGATGTCGCAAGGATCTGTACACAATTGCTGGAAGCTGAAAATGTCCCAGTTCTTCCTTGTCCTGCATACTCACCAGACATGTCACTGATTGAGCATGTTTGGGATGACTTTTGTTTTTAAAGGTATCTGGGACATACCGATGCATGTCTGTATTCCTAGTCATGTGAAATCCATAGATTAGCGCCTAATCAATTTATTTCAATTAGCTGATGTCCTTATATGAACTGTAATTCTGTAAAGTCTTTGAAATTGTTGCATGTTGCGTTTGTTCATTGGAGCTGATCGGATATAAGGCCTAATACAGTTAAAGACTAACGCCTCAACCCTATGCGATATGGTTAAAAATAGCTCTGTGCATTTCATCATCACTACTGTGTCATAGAAGGCTCTCGACCAGGCTGATTCTATGTACCTCTGCCTTCCCAACTGCAAAACGTATAAGTGATCGTCCATGTTGTGTCAATAGGAGGCAATGATGGATTTCTTCAATGCCCAGATGTGCCTTGGCGGACTCACCCAGGCCCCTGGCAACCCTGTTCTAGCTGTACAGATAAACCAGGACAAGAACTTTGCTTTCCTCGAGGTGTGTGCTCAACTAAAATGTATTTAGTATACAAATGATGGCATAAAATACATGTCGATCATGAATGGCAGTTGTTAGCTAGCTTGCATTGCCCGCTAACAGTTGCCGTGCTGAGTGCTGAAGTATCGTTGAGTTTTGCATGCTTCTACAATACCACGTCATAATGTTGACCTTCTCTCTACCTGTTCCTCTTCCAGTTCCGCTCGGTGGACGAGACGACCCAGGCCATGGCCTTTGACGGCATCATCTTCCAGGGTCAGAGCCTGAAGATCAGACGGCCTCACGACTACCAGCCCCTGCCTGGCATGAGTGAGAGCCCCAGTGTCTATGTACCAGGTGGGTCTTTCGAAAGATTGTTGACACAGTTGAATCCCCTGATTTCATTTTTTTTTTTAAATGTCTTAACCCTATATCTCACTGTTGCTTGGATTAGGAGTGGTTTCGACCGTGGTGCCAGACTCAGCCCACAAACTCTTCATCGGTGGCTTGCCAAATTACCTTAATGATGATCAGGTCAGTCCTTTCTAACTTATTGAAGTCCTTCTTTCTAAGTCTCTAGCATGATCAATACATTTCATAGTACTGTTTAATTTTGTCAATCATCAAGGTTGAGAATTCATTTGTTTTAGTTCAGACAATATTACTGATAGCGCAATCCATCCCCTCATATTATTTTGTTCATTGCTTGTGTTTTCTGGTCTTCACCCCCCCCCAGGTAAAAGAGCTATTGACTTCCTTTGGCCCTCTGAAGGCCTTCAACCTGGTCAAAGACAGCGCCACGGCCCTCTCCAAGGGCTACGCCTTCTGTGAATATGTGGACGTCAATTTGAACGACCAGGTCAGTGTCAGATATTGCACCTGTATTGCTGTGTGCAATATGTTTCTTGTTATAGATATGAGGTTAACATAAGGTCACAAATTCTTGGGCTGCATGTCAATAGTACAAAGTGGCTACCCTGTCTGTCTCTCTTTAATCCGCACTGATCTGATATACCTGGCCAGGTGAAAGCCAATCTCATAGTAGTTGTCTTCCATATTGCAGTCACCCATCCAGCCTTAGCAGATCAGCGCTGTTGTAGGAAAGGAGATGTGGATAGGAAACTAATTTTGACTATTGTGATGCATCCCTCTGTTCTAACTATGTTTGCCGTCTCAGGCAATTGCAGGGTTGAATGGGATGCAGCTGGGGGACAAGAAGCTCCTGGTCCAGAGAGCCAGTGTTGGGGCTAAGAACGCAGCTCTGGTGAGTAGCAGAGATGATAGACTACAAGTAGAGGCACACTTTACAACTGGGTGCTGTTCAAAAGGAGCAAACGGTAGAAAACATTTCGAAATGGAAGACAGAATGAGGAAAAAAATGTGTGAGTAAGTGAGGCACAAAACGTGGGAGAACATGCCAAGAGTGTGCAAAGCTGTCATCAAGGCAAAGGGGGGCTACTTTGGTGACTACATGATTCCATATGTGTTATTTCATAGTTTTGATGTCTTCAATATTATTCTACAATGGAAAAAATTAAGAAAAACCCTTTAATGAGTAGGTGTGTCCAAACATTTGACTGGTACTGTAAATATACACACACACATACAGTGTATTTGGAAAGTATTCAGACCCTTTGACCTTTTCCAAATTCTGTTACAGCCTTATTCTAAAAATAATAAAATAAAAAAAATTCCTTCATCAATCTACACATGATACCCCATAATGACAAAAAAAAACTGGATACCTTATTATATAAGTATTCAGACTCTTTGCTATGATATTTGAAATTGAGTTCAGGTGCGTCCTGTTTCCATTGATCATCCTTGAGATGTTTATAAAACTTGGAGTCCACCTGTGGTAAATTCAATTGGTTGGACATGATTTGGAAAGGCACATAAGCCATGAGGTCAAAGGAATTTTCCGTAGAGCTCCGAGACAGGATTATGTCGAGGCACAGATCTGGGGAAGGGTAGCAAAAAATGTCTGCAGCATTGAAGGTCACCAAGAACACAGTGGCTTCCATCATTCTTAAATGGAAGTTTGGAACCACCAAGACTCTTCCTGGAGCTGGCCGCCCGGTCAAACTGAGCAATCAGGGGAGAAGGGCGTTGATCAGGAAGGTGACCAAGAACCCGATGGTCACTGACAAAGCTCCAGAGTTCCTCTGTGGAGATGGGAGAGCCTTCCAGAAGGACAACCATCTCTGCAGCACTTCACCAATCAGGCCTTTATAGTAGTGGCCAGACGGAAGCCACTCCTCAATAAAAGGCACATTACAGCCTGCTTGGAGTTTGTGAAAGGGCACCTAAAGGAATCTCAGACCATGAGAAACAAGATTCTCTGGTATGATGAAACCAAGATTGAACTCTTTAGCCTGAATTCGAAGCGTCACATCTGGAGGAAACCTGGTACCATCCCTACGGTGAAGCATGGTGGTGGCAGCATCATGTTGTGGGATGTTTTTCAGAGGCAGGGGCTGGGAGACTAGTCAGTATCAAGGGAAGGATGAACGGAACAAAGTACAGGGAGATCCTTGATGAAAACCTGCTCCAGAGTGCTCAGGACCTCAGACTGGGCGAAGGTTCACCTTCCAACAGGACAACGACCCTAAGTACACAGCAAAGATAATGCAGGCGTGGCTTTGGGACAAGTCTCTGAATGTCCTTGAGTGGCCCGGACTTGAACCCGATCGAACATCTCTGAAGAGACCTGATGGCATGGCAAGATGGCGCCAACAGACATGGCAGCTCTGCTTCTAGCTCCTAAACAACTTTGCAGTATTTCATTTTTTTATGTATTATTTATTACATTATTAGCCCAGAAATGGTTTTGGGTTATTCCATACAGCCAGAAATAACTTTTCGATATCATAGCGGCAGTAACTCTCCAGCATTATGGTCAGAAATACAACTTTCATGAATTGAATCCTTTGTTCGTACCCCCCAGGGCAATTGAACTTATCCCAGAGGCTGCTTCAAGTCGCCGCCGGCGGAGAAGAGGTATTCAGAGTGGATTTCTAGTCCGACTCAGGAGGCGGGTACACGATCCACTGTTTCTGAGTATATTACTCGCTAATGTTCAGTGTAGGCCCTCAATGAACGACACTGGACTTCATGCAAACTGGAAACCACATATCCTGAGGCCGCATTTATTGTAGCTGGGGATTTTAACAAAGCAAATTTGAGGAAAACACTACCAAAGTTCTACCAACACATTGACTGTAGTGCTAGTTTAGGGAAAACACTAGATCACTGCTACTCGCTTTTTCGAGATGCCTACAAGGCCCTCCCCCCACCCTCCCTTTGGCAAATCAGATCAGGACTCAATTTTGCTCCTCCCTTCCTATAGGCAGAAACTCAAACAGGAAGTACCCATGCTGAGGATTCAATGCTGGTCTGACCAATCTGAATCCATGCTTCAAGATTGTTTTAATCACATGGACTGGCATATGTTTCGGGTTGCCTCTGAGAATTTCATAATGGACTTTTATTTTGACAGGTTTTTTGTTCCAAATGCTGTAGTTTCCTGAGGATCTTTTAGATGATTTGCATTACCAAAGCTTCTCCACGTCTGAGATTGTTTGTTGTTTTCCAAAACAGGTTGAACGATTATGTAAGAGAATGGCTTTGACTCTGTCCATATACTGTCAACAGGTTAGCAGGTGAGAATTTTTGCACTCCGTCACTTTAAATAGCCATTACTAGTCGGGTACCACCCAGTTACTCAACCCTGCACGTTAGAGCCTGCTGCGCTATATACATAGACATGGAATCATTGGCCACTTCAAATAATGGAACACTAGTCACTTTAATAATGTTTATATACAGCTTTACTCATCTCATATGTATATACGGTATTCTATTCTTCTGTATTTAGTAAATTCCACTCCGACAATTCTCGTCCTAATATTTATATTATTATATTTCTTAATTCCATTATTTTACTTTTGAAATGCTTGTGTTCCTAGTGCAGTAGTATCTATTCCATTCTTTTACTTTTAGATTTGTGTATTGTTGTGAATTGTTAGATACGACTGCACTAGGAACACAAGCATTTCACCCCCAATAACATCTGCTAAATATGTATAATTGATTTGAAAATAGCTGTGCAGCGACACTCCCCATCCAACCTGACGGAGCTTGAAAGTATCTGCATAGAAGAGTGGGAGAAACCTCCCCAAATACAGGTGTGCCAAGCTTGTCGCGTCATACCCAAAGGTGCTTCAACAAAGTACTGAGTGAAGGATCTGAATAGTTATGTAAATGTATTTTGTAAACATTTCTAAAAACCTGTTTTTGCTTTGTCATTATGGGGTATTGTGTGTAGATTGAGGGATTCTTAAAAAAAAATGTTTAGAATACAGCTGTAACATAACAAAATTTGGAAAAAGTCAAGGGGTCTGAATACTTTCCGAATGCACTGTATGTGTCTGTGTGTACACTATTGTTCAAAAGTTTGGGGTCATTTAGAATCTCCTAGTTTTTGAAAGAACAGCAAAAAAATGAGTCCATTAAAATAACATAAAATTTATCAGAAATACAGTGTATACATTGTTAATGCTATAAATGACTATTGTAGCTGGATTTTTAAAATATTTTTAAAAGGAATATCTACATAGGCGTACAGAGGCCCATTATCAGCAACCATCACTCCTGGGTTCCAATGGCACGTTGTGTTAGCTAATCTACATTTAGCATTTTAAAAGTCTAATTGATCATTATAAAACCCTTTTGCAATTATGTTAGCACAGCTGAAAACAGCTGTTCTGGTTAAAAGAAGCAATAAAACTGTCCTTTAGACTAGTTGAGTATCTGGAGCATCAGAATTTGTGGGTTACAGACTCGATTATTGGCTCAAAATGGCTAGAAACAAAGAAGTTTCTTCTGAAACTGGCTCAAATTAGAATAGAAAGAGGAGTGGGAGGCCCCGGTGCACAACTGAGCAAGAGGACAAGAACATTAGTGTGTCTAGTATAATGGAGTGGCCAGCACAGTCACCGGATCTCAACCCTATTGAGCTGTTGTGGGAGCAGCTTGACCGTATGGTATGTAAGAAGTGCCCAGCAAGCCAATCCAACTTGTGGGAGGTGCTTCAGGAAGCATGGGGTGAAATCTCTTCAGATTACCTCAACAAATAGACAACTAGAATACCAAAAGTCTGCAAGGCTGTAGTTGCTGCAAATGGAGGATGATTTGATTATTTAGACTATTTGATTATTTGACACAATTATTATTTCAATTAAAAATCATTATTTATAACCTTGCCAATGTCTTGACTATATTTCCTATTAATTTAGCAATTTATTTCATGTATTTTTGTCATGGAAAACTAGGACATTTCTAAGTGACCCCAAACTTTTGAACGGTAGTGTACATACATCTCTGTATATACAGAGACCACTGCAAAATTATCCGTTTCTCTGGTTTTACTATTTTGTGTATGTGTTTGGGTAAAATGAAAGTTTTTGTTTTATTCCATAAACTACTGACATTTCTCCCAAGTTCCAAATAAAAATATTGTCATTTAGAGCATTTATTTGCAGAAAATGACAACTGGTCAAAATAACAAAAAAGTGTTGTCAGACCTCAAATAATGCAAAGAAAATAAGTCCGTATTCATTTTTTAACAACACAATACTAATGTTTTATCATAAGAAGAGTTCAGAAATCAATATTTGGTGGAATAACCCTGATTTTCATTCACAGCTTTCATGCGTCTTGGCACGCTCTCCACCAGTCTTTCACATTGATGTTGGGTGACTTTATGCCACTCCTGGCGCAAAAGTTCAAGCAGCTCGACTTTGTTTGAATGGCTTGTGACCATCGCCGAATGACTGACCTGGAACATCAAGCTTTGTGTCATAACTTAATCAGGACAATCCAGAGCTGACTACGGATTGACTAAGCATATACACAACTGCAAAGAGGACACATTATTATTAAAAAATTCTTATGTGTTTTACATTCTAAAAGGTTTTCTACAAGTGCTCATGTTCTTTCAACCTTCCCAATCACCAACACCTCTCCCCACCCTTCCCCCATCAGACAGGTATGAACCAGACTCCGGTGACCCTCCAGGTGCCAGGCCTGATGCCCACCTCCATGGCTTCGCTGGGTGGCCTACCCACTGAGGTCCTCTGCCTGATGAACATGGTGGCTGTGGAGGAGCTGCTGGATGACGAGGAGTACGAGGAGATCGTGGAGGACGTCCGGGATGAGTGCGGCAAGTACGGCCAGGTGAAGAGCATTGAAATCCCCCGGCCTGTGGATGGCCTGGAGGTCCCAGGCACTGGGAAGGTGAGATGAGCAAGGGGAGGGGATGAGGGCTCACGATGCATGGGGGTGTTTGTTGCAGTCATTTGAGGAGAGTTTGTGTGGTGTGCGTTCTGAAATTGTAAATTTTTAAAGTGAATCCGTTCAGTTCAGGTTAAATGATACCGAGTGGCGCAGTGGTCTAAGGCACTGCATCGCAGTGTTGCGGTGTCACGACAGCCTTAGGTTCGATCCCAGGCTGTGTCATTACCGGCCTTGACCCGGAGTCCCATAGGGCAGCGCACAATTGGCCCAGCATCATCTGGGTTAGGGGAGTGTTTGGCCGGGGGGGCTTTACTTGGCTCATCATGCTCTAGCGACTCCTCGTGGTGGGCGCCGGGCGCCTGCAAGCTGCCTCGGTCGTCAGTTAAACGGTGTTTCCTCTGACACATTAGTGCAGCTGGCTTCCGGGTTAAGCGAGCGGGTGTTAAGAAGCGCTGTTCGGCGGGTCATGTTTCGGAGGACCCGACCTTCGCCTCTCCCGAGCCCATTGGGGGGTTGCAGCGGAGAGACAAGATTGTAATCACGAAATTGGGGAGAAAAAGGGTGTAAAAAATGTAAATTTGCCTTTCGCCTCCCATCAAACAAGCATTTCATAACATATCACAGTTGATTGCTGTAGAATTAAATTTAACATGGTTGTCTGGTTCTATACAGAATGGCTATTCACCTACTCTCCTATCCTTTTCTTTCCCTCTCTCAGATCTTTGTGGAGTTCATGACGCTGTTTGACTCCCAGAAGGCCATGCAGGCGCTGACAGGCAGGAAGTTTGCCAACAGGGTGGTGGTGACCAAGTACTGTGACCCAGACGCTTACCACCGCCGAGACTTCTGGTAGACCTGAGAACCAGAGAGAGGGAGAGAAGCAGAGTTTTATGTAATGATAGGAATATTTATGAGCATCACAACACTCCCAACTTGCATTTTTTTTAAAGAGGAGACAAAGTTTGAATTTAGCAACCAGAGAGGCAGACTGGAAGACTTGTTACAAAGATTATTCCTATATTGTATTATAAGAATGGGAGGTACATTTTGTACAGCAAACTGGGTCTGGCCAGTGGATAATATGTATTTATATGGAGTATTTATTTATTAATTTATCACTTTGATATAATGAGCATAAGAGGCCTATTGACGTTCATTTAAGGCCACTTATCAGCAGAATTGGTCAAATTCTGACTTTTCTCCTATGAATCAAGTTCAATCACGATTTTAACCATTTTGTTTTACCCATACCCAAGCCAGGAATTTTTTTAATGTTCTAGGCCCCCCCCATTTTCAGAACATCAACACCACTTATTGTGAATTCAGCACTGACTTAAGTCTGAGGGGACCTTCAAGTATTGTGTCTTTGTGTACATTTAACTTAGCATCACCGCCCTCTTTTGATAACAAAATGTCTGAAAATGATGCAATGTGACTTTCTCAGTGGGCAACCTCCATTCCACAGAAAACAATGAGACCTCCAAAATGGCAACTGCATTGATATGGAGACCTTACAGGCCAGTATATTAACAGGAAGTACCTGCTGAACCAGGCCAGATCCAGAGCCTGTAATAAAAGCCTCTCGATCACACTGATGCTATGACACAGCGGTGATGATGAAATGCAGTTTTATTAACCCTATCTCATAGGGTTGTATGTGTTAAGTCTTTAACTGTATTTTAGGCCTTACTGTATGTCCAATCAGCTACATTACATTGGATGCACTGCATATATTATTCACCCAATCAGAGGTACTGTAACTGGATACATTTGGGTCATGTTCATTAGGGCATACCATAGCAAAATGTTTTGCGATTGAAAAAATACATATGTATTTCTTATTGTACAAGTTCAGATAGTTCAGATCCCTCCCCGTTTCAGTCCGTTTTCTTCAGTTTGGTGCCTAATGAACTCTCCCCCTCCACAGCTTCCTCTCTCTCTCTCTCCTCAGACGAACTGCTGTACAGCCGAGAGAGTTATCACTGCCCTGCCTCAAACCCTTGGTTGGTCTTGTAAAACAACATTGACACAATGTTATTTATTTCACTGTAAAATCATATCTGCTGTTTTTTTGTAGTACGTTTTGCCTCAAAGTGATATCTTTAGGACCAAAAAAAGATGTGGATATGCACGTGTGAGGCTTTCTGGAGGATGACATGAATTCAGGTTCGTGACAGGCAATAAAATAGAAAAGTCAAGATAATTTGCAGGCGTGGGTGGGCTCTATTAAAACGATGTGAAGAGTTCAATTACATGCCCCTTTCTTCCACTTATACTCCTCTTTCTTATTCAATTGTTTTCGATTTTCTCTTTACAACAAAGATCACACTTGGAAGAACCTGTCTGCTATTATTTTCCTTTCTATTCCCATCCCCAAGACTTTCCGTTGCTTCGAATTTCATAATGTACTGTTATTTTGACAGGTTTTTTGTTCCAAATGCTGTAGTTTCCTGGGGATCTTTTAGATGATTTGCATTACCAAAGCTTCTCCACGTCTGAGATTGTTTGTTGTTTTCCGAAACAGGTTGAACGATTATGTAAGAGAATGGCTTTGACTCTGTCCATATACTGTCAACAGGTTAGCAGGTGAGAATTTTTGCACTCCGTCACTTCCCTCTACATTGTAAGGTTGTTTACAGAAGGTCTTGACTGATCTCATTAAAACATATTTAATGTAATCTGATGTCTGTCTGATCTGTTTATTGTCTACAGGGTATTGAATCAGAATTTGAGTGTGCTTGTGGCTCGTCCTTGGTATTTTATGGAGCCAACTATCTGAGATCTGCTCCAAGGCGGAATATTTTTGATGGTGGATGGAAAAGGGATCAAAAGGTGTCATGGAACATTTCTATTACGTGTTCCCAAATGGGTTGAATCGGTCAATCTTTAATTTCACAGTGCCTCGCAGTAGGGTTGGGGAAAAAAGACAACGCCAGGCCAAAGTTCTATTCAGTGAGTTTTGATAACTACACTGAACAGAAAATATAAACTCAACATGTAAAGGGTTGGTCCCATGTTTCATGAGTTGAAATAAAAGACCCCAGAAATGTTTCCTATGCACAAAAAGGGGCACCTTGTGCTGGGGACAATAAAAGGCCACTCTAAAATGTGCAGTTTTGTCACGCATCACAATGCCATAGCTGTCTCAAGTTTTGAGGGAGCGATCAATTGCCATGCTGACTGCAGGTATGTCCACAGAGCTGCTGCCAGAGAATTTAATGATTTTCTCAACCATAAGCCGCCTCAGGTAATTTTATAGAATTTGGCAGTATGTCCAACTGGCCTCACAACCGCAGACCACGTGTATGTCGTTGTGTGGGCGAGCGGTTTGCTGATGTCAACATTGTGAACAGAGTGCCCCATGGTGGCGCTATGGGCATGTATAAGCTACAGACAACAAACACAATTGCATTTTATCGATGGCAATTTGAATGCACAGAGATACCGTGACAAGATCCTGAGGCCCATTGTCGTGCCAGTTATTCCCCGCATCACCTCAGGTTTCAGCATGAAAGTGCACGCCCCCATGTCGCAAGGCTCTGTACACAATCCCTGGAAGCTGAAAATGTCCCAATTCTTCCATGGCCTGCATACTCACCAGACATGTCACCCATTGAGCATGTTTAAGATGATATGGATCGACATGTTTGACAGCTTATTCCAGTTCCTGCCAATATCCAGCAAGTTCGCACATCCGTTGAAGAGTGGGACACAATTCCACAGGCCACAATCAACAGTCTGATCAACTTTATGCGAAGGAGATGTCACGCTGAATGAGGCAAATGGTAGATACTGACTGGTTTTCTGATCCACGCCCCTAGCTTTTTTTAAGGTATCTGTGACCAACAGATGCATATCCTTATTCTCAGTGATGTGAAATCTATAGATTAGGGCCTAATGAATTTATTTAAATTGACTGATTTCCTTAAATTAACGAACTCAGTAAAATCTTTGAAATTGTTGCATGTTGCATTTATATTTTTGTTCAGTGTTTATATATTGTAAATAAGAATTTGTTCTTGACTTGCCTTGTTAAATAAAGGTTAAAAAAATGTAATTTTACTTTAGATTGATGGCAACATCTTATTTCAGTCAAATGTATTTGTCACATGCACCGAATACAACAGGTGAGGACCTTACAGTGAAACGCTTACTTACAAGCCCTTAACCAATAATGCAGTTTTAACAATGTAGGCCATTTGATGAATGACAGATGGCATTTCATATTGCACTGCAATTAATAATATACATGGCAGTCTACACTTGGATTATTACAGCTCATCAATAGATTTTCTGTCAGCTCAGTTAACTATCATGTTGTTTTCTTGACATTTTCTGGCCAGTGTCAGTGGTTATGGACAGGAACCAAAACATGAAGGGGGTGAGGTGTTCTAAGAACTCATGTTTACCTTTCACCTTTCAAAGTTAACCAATCATAGTGCGACTTGTGCGGAAGTGGGAAACCTGTCCCTCCAGACTCCAGAGTGACAGGCAGTCTAGCCAGTGGAAGGCGTAGAATGAGGGTGAGGATCGAATAGCTTGCAAGGAAGGCGGGCCTCCAGGCCATCAGGGCAACAGTAGAGGAGGTGTTCCTGGTAGCCATCTTGGATGTGCGGAGTGATTGTTTGGCGAAAATAATTAATATAATTGAGAAAAATAGCGTGAGGACGTAGGCAAATACGATTTAAAAGAGTGGCGTCAACTAAGAACAGAGAAGATAAATCGGAAAATCCAGGTAAATAAATTGTACGCTAAAACAGATCTAGTTATGTGCCATTATCTTCTCCCTTCCAATGTGTCTCACTAATATCTTAGCTGGTGGTTATCAGCTGCAGAGCCAAATTGACTTGGGTTCGCCTGATATATTTGCCATGGAAATGCATACATTTTGCTATAATTCACGGCACATCTGTAGCCGACAAGTTCTTGTTACTCAGGTGTTGAAGTGGTATACTTGTTTGCTTGTCTGACAAATAGAAACAGCTTATAAAGTCATTAGCTATGTTGCTTGTAAACATTTAATGTTTATTACTGCTCACTTTTTAAAAATCGATCGTTGCCCCCAAGCCAGATATGGAGACTAGTCTAGCTGGCTTACTGGATCTGTTGAGAAAGTCTCGCGTCGGTAAAAACATTTGGTAAATACATGGTCAAAACTCACTGGCTGAAGTGATGGTAAAATGACCTTATCAAACGGTGGTTGCGTGGACGTGAAAAATTGTCACAAAAAGTATCAAGTGATGCTCAACGAAGTAACCTACCATGCGCGTTACATTGTTGAATTCACGTGAACCGTCAATGTGAAATTATCCAGACCAGGCGTCACTCAGTGGCTACAATGTTTCAAGTTTTCATGTAGGCAGGCTAGCAAGCGACATCAGTTCGCTGCAATCTACTGCCGCTTGTGATATTTACTCTTGTATTAATTGACAGAAAAAATACTTCAGCTAACATTTTCCAGTGGTGGAAAAAGTACCCAATTGTAATACTTGAGTAAAAATAAAGATACCTTAATAAAAAATGACTCAAAGGTGAGTCACCCAGTAAAATACTACTCGAGTAAAAGTCTTGAGTATTTGGTTTTGAATATACTTAAGTATCAAAAGTAAATGTAGAAGTACAGATGAACACATTTTTGTATTTACAGATAGCCAGAGGCTACAAATTAAGCATGTGTTTAGTGAGTCTGCCAGATCAGAGGCAGTCGGGTTGACCAGGGATGTTCTCTTGATAAGTGTGTGAATTAGATTTTCCTGTCCTGCTAAGCATTCAAAACGAGTACTTTTGGGTGTCAGGGAAAATATATGGAGTAAAAAGTAAATACTTTTCTTTAGGAATGTAGTGAAGTAAAAGTAAAGATTTTCAAAAATATAAATAGTGAAGTACGGATACCACAAAAAGACTTAAGTAGTACTTGAAAGTATGTTTACTGATATACTTTACACCACTGACATTTCCTCAAGAAACATGGTCAATGTTTATTTATGTTGAGACATTGAGTTTTTAAAACATTTCTAAATTCAAAGCTACATGCTAGTTCTTTACAGTACTTTAAATATCAATGATTCTGTGATGCCCCCCTTAAAGTCATTCCCAGAATGGTCAGAAATGCCTTGTTGAATGAACCATGTCTAAAACCAATTACATGCACCATTCTACCAGGAATTGACTGTGTGTGAGAGGTCAACAAGTCAGACTGTCAACTATGGTCTATCCACTACTCCTTAATAACTACAAGACACTTTATGATACAATGTATTTTTTTATTTATTTAACTTACCTTTATTTAAGTATTTAACTAATGTAATGGTGATGCCTCCAGCGTAGTAAATTAGAGAGTTGAGTATGTCTTGTTCAAAATGCTTTTTAATGTAATTAACTTGAGATGAAAGTGTAATATTGTACCATTTAGAAATGAATCCAAACATTTTTTTTGCATGCTGGCACTTTTGAAGTGGTAGCTTAATGTGAAAACCATGTACCTGCACCGTGCATGCTCTCACGATACATCTTCATCACATCAAGCTGTGAGAAACATTCGGCATCAAGTCGTAGAAAGCGAACTGAAACAGGCAGCAACTACCTGAACTTGTCCAATAACAAACTCGTTTTCATTTTCTGTTTGCTGTTTTCTGTTTGCTAAACGTTTTGCTATGATGTGCCTGTGCTGTAATGAATACAACCCATGATTTCACACTGCTGACTCCACTGAACTTGGCTGCCAAGCTAAAATGCTATGAAAAAGTAATGTAGCGTAAAAAGGTTGCCGGAGATTACGGTTATCACACCTGTTATTTTTCTCTACAGTGAAAGAAGGCATGAAGACAGCATCCTAGTCAACAGTCATGGCTGATAAAAGGAAACTTCAAGGTGAGGTTACCAAATGGTTGACCAGATGGTTACCCCTGCCAATGATCCACCACCCAGTCCATCACTATATTCCCTCCCTTTTCTCTATGAAGCATGTCTATCCAACAGATGAAATGTCACTTTAATTTCTCTATCCATTCATGATGTAGAGATTGTCAAATTGTCCTGCACGGATGTGATCGCAATAAGAGAAGTGCTGCACTCTTCTTACTGAAAAGTGTTGTGACCTGTGATACCAAAAATAAGAAGCCAGAAGCAACATTTAGGAGCAAGGCTGCACAAGGCCAAAGTCAGACTTAGTCTGTAGAGGCAACCTTCTTAAATTAAGACTATATACCGTACCCGGTTGCCAGTGCCCGTGGTGTTTCATTTTTAAACAGGTTTGTGGTGACACATTTAGGTTTTACTGCATGTATCTTTGATAAGGCTTGCCAGACACAGTTGTAAAAGCAGTGCTGCTTATGGGGAAAGGGAGAGCTCTGCATTTTGACTTTACATTATTCATCCTGATGTGATGCGTGTTGAAGGATGATTATTTTTTTTTTTAAAGCACGTCTCTTTCCCAAACCTCCCTGTTATTCTATGCCCTTCCCCAGGTGAAATAGATCGATGTTTGAAAAAAGTAACGGAAGGCGTGGAACAGTTTGAAGACATTTGGCAAAAGGTAACATGCAGGGAGGGTGGTGGGTTCATCCAGCCTGAACTCAAAATGGATTAAATGTAGGTTTCTTTCTCACCCTGTCTACACACAATACCCCATAATGGCAAAGTGAAAACGTGTTTTATTTGCACATTTATTTCAAATGAAATGCAGAAATATACATTTACGTAAGTATTCACACCCCTTAGTCAATACTTTGTAGAAGCACCTTTGGCAGTGATTACAGCTGTGAGTATTTCTGGGTAAGTCTCTAAGAGCTTTCCACACACCTGGATTGTGCAACATTTGCCCATTTTATTATTTTCAAAATTCTTCTAGCTCTGTCAAATCGGTTGTTGATCATCGCTAGACAACCATTTTCGGGTCTTGCCATAGATTTAAGTAAATCCTGTAACTCGCCCACTCCGGAACATTCACTGTCTTCTTGGTAAGCAACTCCAGTGTAAATTTGGCCCTGTGTTTTAGGTTATTGTCTTGCTGAAAGGTGAATTCGTCTCACAGTGTCTGGTGGAAAGCAGACTGACCTACAGTTGAAGTCGGAAGTTTACATACACTTACGTTGGAGTCATTAAAACTTGTTTTTCAACCACTCCACAAATTTCTTGTTAACAAACTATAGTTTTGGCAAGTCGGTTAGGACATTACTTTGTGCATGACAAGTAATTTTCCAACAATTGTTTAGACAGATTATTTCACTTATAATTCACTGTATCACAATTCCAGTGGGTCCGAAGTTTACATACACTAAATTGACTGTGCCTTTAAATGGCTTGGAAAATTCCAGAAAATGATGTCATGGCTTTAGAAGCTTCTGTCAAATTATGTCAAGGAGCCTGTGTCAATCGGAGGTGTACCTGTGGATGTATTTCAAGGCCCAAATTGTAGTCCTCCACAAGTCTGGTTCATCATTGGAGGAAATTTCCAAACGCCTGAAGGTACCACGTTAATCTGTAGAAACAGTAGTATGCAAGTATAAACACCATGGGACCACGCAGCCGCCATATCGCTCAGGAAGGAGACGCATTCTGTCTCCTAGAGATGAACGTACTTTGGTGAGAAAAGTGCAAATCAATCCCAGGACAACAGCAAAGGACTTTGTGAAGATGCTGGAGGAAACGGGTACAAAAGTATCTATATCCACGGTAAAAAGAGTCCTATATCGACATAACCTGAAAGGCCTCTCAGCAAGGAAGAAGCCACTGCTCCAAAACCGCCATTAAAATGCCAGACTACGGTTTTCAACTGCACATGGAGACCAAGATTGTACTTTTTGAAGAAATGTCCGCTGGTCTGATGAAACTAAAATATAACTGTTTGGCCACAATGACCATCGTTATGTTTGGAGGAAAAAGGGGATGCTTGCCTACAAACCTGACTCGGTAACACCAGCTCTGTCAGGAGGAATGGGCTAAAATTCCCCCAACTTATTGTGGGAGGCTTGTGGAAGGCTACCTGAAACGTTTGACAGTAAGTTACACTTTGTTAGCATTGCCTTTAAATTGTTTATGTAAACTTCTGACTCACTGGGAATGTGATGAAAGAAATAAGAGCTGAAATAAATCACTCTACTATTATTCTGACATTTCACATTCTTAAAATAAAGTGGTGATCTGAACTGACCGAAGACAGGGAATTTTTACTAAGACTAAATGTCAGGAATTGTGAATAACTGAGTTTAAATGTATTTGGCTAAGGTGTATGTAAACTTCTGACTTCCGCTGTATGTTTTCCTCTAGAATTTTGCTTGCGCTTCTCTATTCCTTTTCTTTTTTATCCTGAAACTCCCCAGTCCTTAATAATTACAAGCATACCCATAACGTGATGCAGCCACCACTAGGCTTGAAAATATAGAGAGTGGTAGTCGGTAATGTGTTGTATTCATCCCAAACATAACACTTTGTATTCAGGACCAAAAGTTAATTGCTTTACACAATTCTTGCAGTATTACTTTAGTGGCTTGTTGCAAACAAGATGCATGTTTTGGAGAAGAAAATATTCTGTACAGGCTTCCTTTTCACTCTGTCAATTAGGTTAGTATTGTGGAATAACTACAATGTTCTTGCTCCATCCTCAGTTTTCTCCTTTCACAACCATTAAACTCAAACTGTTTTAAAGTCACCATTGGCCACATGGTGAAATCCCTGAGCGGCTTTCTTCCTCTACGGAAAACGAGTTCGGAAGGACGCCTGTATCTTTTGTAGTGACTAGGTGTATTGATACACCATCCGAGGTGTATTAACTTCACCATGCTCAAAGGGATATTCAATATCTGCTTTTTCCCCCCTTACCCATCTTCCAATAGATGCCCTAATTTGCGAGGCATTGGAAAACCTCTGAGGTTTGTGCTTGAATCTGTGCTTGAAATTCAGTACTTGACTGAGGAACCTTACAATTATCTGTATGTGTGGGGTACAGAGATGAGGTAGTCATTCAAAAAATCATGTTCAACACTATTATTGCACACAAAGTAAGTCCATGCAACCTATTGTGACTTGTTAAGCACATTTTTACTCCTGAACTTATTTAGGCTTGCAACAACAAAGGATACTTATTGACGCAAGACATTTCAGCTTTTCATTTTTAATTAATTTGTAAAAAAAACTATGGGGTATTGTGTGTAGGCCAATTTTAATCCTTTTTTAAATTCAGGCTGTAAGCACAACAAAATGTGGAAAAAGTCTAGGGGTGTGAATACCTTCTGAAGGCACTATATGCATGTTAAGTGCTACCACCATGACAAGTTGGTTGTTGGAACGTTTTGTGCTGACTTTAGAAAGGTCCACCAAATTATTAACGTTTAACGTCCGTTGTATATGCAGGGGTTTTCGATACCGCATTTGTTTGGTGGGGTTGTAGCCTTTCCTATTCACGGCCGTGGGGATAGAGAGGAGACATATTGTTAGTGTGTTCTGTATAGCCAAAGAAGAACAAGGTTTAAAGGCACACTCCCGAGTTTGCGTTTTGGCCCATTTGCACTTGGTTTGGTGGAAAGTTGAGGGATGGAACTGGAGGGAATGAATGTCACTCAAATTTCTAGGCGGAGACTGAGCTATGGTTGCTAGGACTGACAGTCCATGATACGCTAGTTTTAGACACATTTTGAAGCTATAGGCTACATGGTTTACTTTGTTTACAAAGACTATATGAAACATGTTTGGGAAAAGATACTGATTGTCTGAGTGTACTCTATGACTGTACCCCTCCAAAACACAGCTTCACAATGCAGCCAACGCTAACCAGAAGGAGAAGTATGAAGCAGACCTCAAGAAAGAGATTAAAAAACTACAGGTGGGACACCGACAACCCTATGACTCTTAACTGTTATGTGGCTTGAGGGCACATGGTTTTGGGATGTTCCTCAAATGTTTGTTTACCAGTGTTATATGGTTCCGCCTGACCACAGGTAGGGGTGTGTGTTCATGTTCGAGAGGGCATCTATGTGCTGATGATTTAAATAGGAGGGTCAGCTGTCCTGAAAACCAAGTGAAAGTGTCTGTGTGCATTTTTGTTTGTTTTTTTAACTTGTCCATGTGTTACATTGTGGACATATCCTACCCCAAGCCAAGCTTGCTTACGTGTGTGTGTGTGTCAACCATACTTGACTTCAGGGCAAGCCACCGCATGCCTTCACTAAGAGAACTTATTTTTCTTTCTCCATTTGTTCCTCTCCTTCACCTTCATCTCCCAGCGTCTTCGAGACCAGATCAAGACGTGGGTGGCCTCCAACGAGATTAAAGACAAAAGGCAGCTAGTGGAGAATCGCAAACTGATTGAGACGGTGAGTGTGTGGGACATGTTCATTAGCCACATAGTGAAGAAACAATTGGTATAAACACCTGTGGTTAGTAGGGCTTACCAAGCCACATAGTGCACTGAGGTTATTCCGACAACAGCACCTGCTTCGACAACAGCACCTGCTTCAACAACAGCACCTGCTAACACAATGAGATGGATGTGTCATCTTAGTCTTATGGATCTTAATAGGGTTGTTATCGAGGGTCTCGTATCTAAGTGTGAGCATCTGTGTGGTTTTGGTTGACCTGAAACGTGGTGCTACCAAGCCAAAAATACATAAGATAATGGTGAAAAAGACACTTGGATATCAAGATGTGACTCTTTTTATTGTGGTGTTGGCCAATACAAATGCAGAAACAAACAGTGGTGACTTTTGCTAGTATTATCTTTTGTTAGTATTCATGTCAAAGCCATGTTCATTGTGAATACCATTATCTGTTAGCAGTAAGGTTCAAATCAGATGTAGGCAACTAGATTCAGCCGGGGGATTTTTGTTGGAGCGGTTGGTCGGTTTGTACACTGAAAATTGACCAACTATGCCCGAAAATATTTTAAAATAACAATAATTTCATACCTTGCGACATGATCACATCTTTTTTTTGTGGGAATACAGATTTAGTTAATGTAACAACATTTTTGCTTTGCAAGGCCAGATAAATATCACTCGCGGGCCATAACCACCTGCTGCAGACCCCTGGTCTATATTGAGTCTACTGCAGTTCTTTAATCATCTGCTTTTCACACCTGTGGCACTGTTCTTAGCTAAGGGCAATTCAACATAATGAAATTGCACTTTGACTCAGTTTTTTTGCCACTTAAAATGTATGCCAAGCAAAACCCATTTGATTTCCAAGTTTAACAAAGCATACACCTCTATTTACAAGGACTACTTTCAACATATTCCACAGAAAGATGTACATAAACTAATTTAGTGGAAGAAGAGTCAGCATGCAAACTTTAATGGATTCACGGTTAAAATCAAAAAAATCATATCTGCTCCGAATTAAGATTCAAATATGTCTGCAGAAAGAATGGAGTGTCAGCTATGGCATAGTATCTTGAGTTTTGAAAAATACATTTTTGTTATTGAACTACAGTAAGTGAAATGGCTTTACACCCGGCAATGGAATTACATCATAGGTCCCATATCTGTACAACACGGAAATGCATAATTATGGATATTCTCATGTTTCACAAGTTTGGACATCGCAGCAGAGTACAGTTCAGTACAATCTACTGTACACTACTTTTCTTTACTGTATTAATTGTACTGTACTCGCTGTACTATACTGTCTGAACTTGTAAAACATGGGTCTTTGATATGTTCAGATTTGGCCCAGTCCGGTCCGTCTGTAGACGTCAAGGCCAGGGTGGACTGATCAAATTTCAACTACTTTTTTGTTGTTGTAAAGTACCCCCTTTTCTCCTCAATTTCGTGATATCCAATTGTTAGTAGTTACTATCTTGTCTCATCGCTACAACTCCCCTACGGGCTCGAGAGAGACGAAGGTCGAAAGCCATGCTTCCTCCGAAACACAACCCAACCAAGCCGCACTGCTTCTTAACACAGCGCGCATCCAACACAGAAGCCAGCTGCACCAATATGTCGGAGGAAACACCGTGCACCTGGCGACCTGGTTAGCGCGCACTGCGCCCGGCCCGCCACAGGAGTTGCTAGTGTGCGATGAGACGAGGATATCCCCACCGGCCAAACCCTCCCTGACCCGGATGACGCTAGGCCAATTGTGTGTCGCCCCACGGACCTCCGGGTCGCGACCGACCTTCGAGCCTGGGCGCGAACAAATTTCAACTACTTTTCAATGCCCATAGACACCCGGTGTTGGTCGGTGCTCAGTGGGTGAGGATTCTGGTCAAAGTAAACGGAAAGAGGGAGCTCATGGGTAGGTGTCAGTAAGAGTTGGGAGAGGTAACTTTAAGCTGTAGAGTGAGAGAGGGTGAGGAGTTAGACTGTTTTAAAACTCTTGGTTTGACCACCAAACAGAAAGACAAAGAACTTATGAGCTGAACATAACAATTCCGTTACTGATTTTGGGATAATTCCGTTACCAAGTTTTAACCACTTAATTCAGAAACAATTGATATCAGTAAAATCACTATAAAATCAGTAAAATCACTATAACTAATAATTGGTAGGTCTACCATTAATTTGGCAACACCTGGCAGCTTGCTACTTAGGCTATGTCCCATATGGCAATAGGGTATAATTTAGGACGCAGCCTTTAGGTTTCAGGTCTGCAGAGCCCTACTCTGATCAAAGATTCAGCAGTCCACGCCAGTGCGGAGGCGGAATAAAAACCCCGGTGGAGACTCCATCCACAACCTGGACCCCCCCTCTCAGGAGAACAATTAGCCACATCAGCACTAAAAAGCATTTAGCATATACTCACCGCTCTGCTAAGCATTCACAGGCCTCATGCCGGTGCTTTAATTTAGCTTCTTGTTATGCCGTTAACAGATTAACACAGGGGGACCTACAATCTTATGTACAAAGGTGCTGCTGGGATGCTCGTGGGGACCGATTTTAAATAAAAATAATTTTAAAAACTCCCTTTCGTTTACCGTTGAAAAACATTTTTGAAATGTTTTGTTATGGCGCGTCCTAATGCCCTTATATGACCCTTCATTGATTGGCAACTAGTCCAATGATTTGACATGAGCATTTGGAAACGTCGGCTTTCACAAGCCAAGCGTTTTTGGCTCTGGAATAGCTAGCATATGGTCAAAAAAAACCTGTCACCTGTAGTGATTTATAAACCAATTCCTGCTCTCTCCCCCTTTAGCAAATGGAGCGGTTCAAGATCGTGGAGCGAGAGACCAAGACAAAGGCGTACTCGAAGGAGGGGCTGGGCCTGGCACAGAAGGTGGACCCGGCCCAAAGGGAGAAAGAGGAGGTCGGCAATTGGCTAACGGTGAGCACTACTTTTGATTGAAAACCTTTACCCCAAAGGGAATTTGTTTCACACATGAGCACATTTCAATAATGTGGTCTGATGACGTGACAATAATGACTTAGAGATTTCATCATGCATGCTTGGCCTTTCAAAGTAGATTTCTTTGTTTTACTGCATAGTTTCTAGTGCTGGGACGATACCAATATCGCACATTTTTCTTCCATGGAAATCTGCTTCGCGTTAAATCTGCTTCGTGTTTTGTTTCCTTGCCACGATACTAACGAGTATCGCAATACTGGTATCGTCCCGGCCCTAATAGTTTCCCCTATGAAATAGGTTATTATGAAGTGTGGTCCACACAGTTTGTGGTTGTGGTGTGATTATGGCTGTTGTGTTGGTGTAAATCATGAATGACCTCTGTGTCTCTCCCCTGTCGCCCATCAGAATACAATAGACACTCTGAACATGCAGGTGGACCAGTTTGAGAGCGAAGTGGAGTCCCTCTCAGTCCAGACTCGAAAGAAGAAGGGAGACAAAGAGGTCAATCGTCTTTTTGCCACGCCATATGGCTATCTTCTCCATATCTTCCTCCTTCTCTCCCTGTTTCCTTCCGTACTACTTGAATCTTTTCTCTTCAGATGCTGTCGTTCTAACTCTTAAATTCATCTCTTATCCTGTATGTCTCTCTCTTTATTTTCTCGGCACGCTGCATTACCCAATGCACCAAAATGTAAAGTAGGTACCATCTACTTTACCATTTATGTGTTCCACTTTCATGCCTCTACACATATAGCACATTTGAGATTGTTAGCCCGAACATACAGTGAGCTTTAAGCATCAACTTACACGCGCATCTCTGCTATAGAAACAGGACCGTATCGAAGAGCTGAAGCGCTTCATCGAGAAGCACCGGTACCACATCCGGATGCTGGAGACCATCCTGCGCATGCTGGACAACGACACCTTGCCGGTGGACTCCATCCGCAAGATCAAGGACGACGTGGAGTACTACATGGACTCGTCGCAGGACCCCGACTTCGAGGAGAACGAGTTCCTCTACGACGACCTGGATCTGGAGGAGCTCCGTAAGTGCTGCTTCGCGGTGGTGTTGTGGCGATACGCAGTATCGTGCTACCGATACGACAGAGTATCACGGCAATGGAAACACAGCATGAAGCAGGCTGAATTTCCTGAGGAAACAATCCTGACGTTGGAAACGGTCACCCAAAGTTCCAACATTTGTTTATTTCCCACACTATGGCACACATTGTTTTCCCTTGAGCCGGGTCCTTAAAGAACCATGGAGTATCGGAAGTATCGATACTGTGTCGAGACATCACGACTTGTGTGTTTATTCCTGAATATTGCATTTGTACTGCATATCTTAGACCGCATGTGGAGTATGTATAGCCTCAAATGGATGATAGTTTGGTTATAAAAATAAAAAAAACTGTGCATAGATCAGCTTTGATATTGGTGATTGTGGCTTCTATCAATGTAATTGTCTGCATAGCTTGGTTATTACAATGCTGTAAATTCTATCATTTCTGTTCCTGTTGTCTCTGTATAACTGCCCACTTAACTTTTTCCATATGCAACTTTTTGTTTTTATGTAGCTACCTCTCCCTCTGTCTCCCCCCATCCATCTCTTGTCTCTCTAGCCGGGTCGCTGGTGGCCACGTCCCCGCCGGGCCAATCGCTCCTGGACGACGATCTCTTCCATCAGATCTCCAGCGGCACGCCTACCTCCACCACTTCCTCCTCGCCCATCCCTCCCTCGTCCGCAACTTACACTACGGTGAGGGAACGCCCCGCTACTTCTCACTCTACAGCCTCCATTGTATCCCCTACTTGCTCTCCCATTCTTTAGAACCACCCACTCATTCTGTAATTAGGTCTTGTGAATGTTGAATGTTCCTGGGTTGGAGTGGGTGCTCAGTGGTCCCTCGCTCTCAGATCAGAGGGGGGTTTGGAGCAACGAGGATGAAAGCGAGAGGATTATGATGTTGACGTTTGATTTGAAGTTTGTGTTGAGCCTTAATATGAACAGCACTTGTATGGATTTTGGTACAAAACATAGGGTTTGCATTCGATACAACATGTGTTGCGTTGAATTAGAACAGATGTTTGTGGCTGAGTGCTTATAGGAGCTATTTCTTTGTTTTCACCCCAGGAGAACTCTGAAGATGACAAGAAAAGGGGACGTTCGACAGACAGTGAAGTCGGTCAGGTGTGATGAATTCCAATGTTAACAGTGCTGTGTATGAGTCACTTGCATTGATTTGGGTCTATGGTCTTAAAAATGTCACAACTTCCCATCTATATATTTTCAGCTGTGCTGCACCAGGAGTGGTTTTGAAGTAATGCCTTTTATAAAATTTCAGTCTCCTATCAAGAACGGCAACCCCTCTTCGTCGTTGTCCTCCTCCTCTTCATCCTCCTCCTCTTCATCTTCTGCCTCCTCGGGAGCCTCCTCATCCTCGCTGGCGACCATCGCCGGGGTTGGCCTGCCTGTCACTGGGGGCAACAGCCTCCTGGGCAACATGGGAGGTCTCCTCTCCAACTCTGGCAGCTACAGAGACGCTACCCAACTGCAGCAGCATTACCATACCCAGCAGGCCAGAAACTCAGTCATCTCCTCCAACTCCAACCCTTCGAACAACATCCTCCTCCCCAGCCCCTCCGCTTCCTCACCCGCCAACTCTAGCATAGCCCTCCCCCCACTCACGCCCAACGCCCAGTTGCATGCTCCGTCAAGGCCGTCACCGTCCTCCAGCTTGGGGCTTGGGTTGGGCTTGGGCCTTGGTAAAGGTGGCATTACGGGGTCACCGGCCGTCAGCCAGATGTCGGGCCTTGGCTTGTCGGGGATGCCGGCATCCCTAAACACCATGGCCGGGCTCCTGGCGGGCTCAACTTCGGCCCCCTACGCCACGGCAGCAGCAGGCTCCGGAACCATCGGAAGCCCCCTAGCAGGGAAAAGCGTCAGCAGTAGCAGCCCTAACTCCAGCACAGTGGGACCGGTGGGCGGGAACACTGTCAGCGACAGATCCACGGGCCTGTTGGGCTCTGCGCCCTGTGCAATTGGTGTCAGCGGTGGGATCCTCAGCCTAAGTGGCCTTGGCTCAGGGCAGTTGGCGGTCCAGGGCCCTCCCCTGGTGGCCTCCAGTCCCATAGGAGGCCTGTCCCCTGGAAGCAGCCTGGGAGCCATAGGAAGCATTGGAGGGAACTCTGGTTCAGGCGCGCCAAGCAGCAGCGTGGGCATGGGAGGAGGAAGCACGGCGATCACAAGGCCACCCAGTGGACAGAAGCAGAATGGTAGCACTAGTAAGCTTGAATTACTATCCACTTATATTGTGTTGTTGATTGGTTGTATCCATCCATGCCCTTATTTGGTTATTTTGTTTTGTTCCGTAGTAGTTGTTCAACCCATTGTTGGGTTGTACAGATAAGGTAGAGCAAACCAAATGTATATCATCTATCTATGTGTTATCAGAGTTCTGATTCAGTTTGTAAGCCTCCCTCTCAATCTCCTCTGTCCCAGGTTACAGTGCTGTAGTAGCAGACAGCACACCCGATTCCGCCCTCAATAGTGCCAGCCAATTACAAAGCAGCCAACCCTCGTCTTTGACCTCCACCACCAATCAGCCGTGAGTCAAATATAATAAAGAAATGTCCTATAGTGTCTTGGATTGTTACTCTCACTGTACAATGTGTATGGTCAGAATTAGTCAAACGTAAAAGCACATCAACCAATGTCTCTCCTCTTTCCCACCCTCCCAGTAAAGACAGTGGCCCCAGCCTCTTAGGGCCCATGATTCTTCCCACCAGCTCTCCCTCGCCCTCCTACAGCGAGAGTAAACTTCCAGGCAGCGGTATGCTCAACGGGCCACTCTCCTACACACAGACCTCTGACAGCAAGGTGAGGAGAAACACAGGTAGCTTCATGTAGTAATTGCCCTGCCCTGAGCCATTACAGGGAGATCTTCTTGGGACTCAACCTGAAGCCAGATTTCCTGATCTCTCACCCAGTCAGTTTAACCTCTTTCCTCTCTTTCAGCCCCAGGAGCCTCTGAGCACTCTAAAGTCTATGGCAGAACGAGCGGCACTGGGCTCAGGAATGGAGGGAGAGATGCTTCCTCTGCACCTCACCACAGGTAAGCAACTGACTGGACGTGAAGGCTCAAAATTGGGCCATGGGGGATCAGTCTCGGAATGAGACCAGTTTGTATTTGGTATAGATCCCCATAAACTGCTGACTCTCTGGTGTCCAGCAAAATCAAGGCAGTGTTTATATACAATTTTAAAAACACTACAATACATTTCACAACACATTGAGTGCCCTCGGGCCACTACTCTACGACCACATATCTTCAACAAAAAATCCTTTGTGTGTGTGTATGTTATCGTGTGTGTATGCGTGTGCCTGTCTCTCTCTTCGCAGTCCCTGCGGTTCCATAAGATGTTTTAGAAAGAAAGTCTGATTCTACTGCTTGCATGTCTTACTTGTTGTGGAATAGAGTTCCATGTAGTACTGTGTGCCTCCCATAGTCTATTCCGGTGTATGTGACAATAAAGCTACTTTTTTGAGGGGGGGGCTTTCACACCAGACTTTATAACTATTCTTTTCTCTCTCTCTGTGGCTTCAGACATTTTCCCCAGCACTACATTGCCCCCGGGGCCTCCCTCGGCCCCCCAACAGCCCTCTCTTTCAGAGGTCAGCATCCCCCCATCGCTGGGCGTGTGCCCACTCGGGCCTGTGCCCCTGTCCAAAGACCAGCTGTACCAGCAGGCCATGCAGGAATCGGCATGGACGCACATGCCCCACCCCTCCGACTCGGAGAGGATCAGGTACGAACCGAGCCGCAATCTGAAAAAGGTCTCCAGGGTTGAATCTCAAATCTTCTTGCTTCCCTCTCACATTTTTGGCAAAGCGAGAGGACATGAGGTATCAAGGACAATACTTTTGAGATTCACCCCAGGTCTACATTTGGGTAATTTCTTTATTGTTGCTTTTGAGACTAAAGGCGTGTAGATTTTTCCTCAGCATTACTCCATGTATTTATCCCTTATTGTGACTGTTTTGGTCCTCCAGGCAGTACCTGATGAGGAACCCATGTCCCACCCTGCCTTTCCACCACCAGGTGCCACCCCCCCACTCCGACTCTGTAGAGTTCTACCAGAGACTGTCCACGGAGACACTGTTCTTCATCTTCTACTACCTAGAGGTGTGTGTGTGTGTGTGTGTTTGACAAAACAAGCTTGACTGTGCGACTGAGACGCTGATCATTTCTATGGTTTTACTTTTGAAGATGGCGGTCTGCGTCTTTTCAATCTTCAGGCCATGTCATGTCATGGATATGATTGTGCACATAATAGTAACAGATTCCCTTCTGGGTTCTCTCCGCAGGGCACCAAGGCCCAGTATCTGGCAGCCAAGGCCTTGAAGAAGCAGTCGTGGCGGTTCCACACGAAGTACATGATGTGGTTCCAGAGGCATGAGGAGCCCAAGACCATCACAGATGAGTTTGAGCAGGTGAGTTCGGCACCCCTCCACACACTGCAGACTCCTTGGACCGCAACCTGGGGTCGTGTTCATTGGAAGAAAACGGATTGAAAATGGGAGCGGTTACTTAGACTTGACCAATAATAAACACTTATTTTCATTTTCCGTTGCAAAATGTTTAAATGTTATCCGTTGAATGCTCCGTTAAAATGTATTTTTCTTTGAAGATTGGTCAGAATTATTATTTATTTTTTTTGGGGGGGGGGGGGGTTGTGATTTGTTGTTTTACTTTTTGTGCGCTAACATTACTGTGCATCTTCCAATGTATTTTAAAGGGGACGTACATTTACTTTGACTACGAGAAGTGGGGACAACGGAAGAAGGAGGGATTCACGTTTGAGTACAGGTACCTTGAGGACCGAGACCTCCAGTGACATAAGGCAGAGGAGGAGAATAAAAGAAGGTTGGACTACCGTCAACATTCCTGGATTGAACTCAACACACTGGGAAGAGGGACGGATGCAGACGCCAGACTGAGCCAGTCTTAGCAGAGCATAATGCATTTGGAGCTTCTCCCTCTTTGCCCTGCGAAGCCACACCCCCTACAGTGATAAACCCCTCCCTCTTTTCCCATAAGGCAGTTTTGATTTAGATTGGAGCTTTTTATCTCTTACCTGAACTGGATCCCTTTTTATTTATATATATATATAATGTTTGGTTGATAACACACTCCTTTATTATTTTTTTACTCACCTACCACTCATTTGAGAGAACCAAAGATGATTGGTCAAATCTGTTTTAATTCCCAGCAGTATGGCAGTCCAATTAAAAACAAAAAAAAGTGACAAGATGAAGCGAGAGGCCAATCAAATGAGCCCTTGGGGGATGGTGGGTCAGAGGGGGGTGGGTCCAAAGCCTAAAGCATTTCACAGCAGTCCTAGGTCATTGCTGGGTTAGACACAAGCTAAAGACTAGAGGGGAAACGGTAGCATTTCCATGTTACAATAAGGGCTTTTTGGGGTGACTCCATGTTTTAGCCCTAATGAATAGACTCTTCATGGTCACCAGCCCACCCTAATGTTAAACTAATAGCTTCCTCTTGGGTACACCCAGCATTGACCAGACTGCCATAAAGACTGCTATAATAAAATATGGTAACCCAGCCCTCCTCCATCCCTCAATTCATTCTTCTCCCAAGTTACAGCATTACGTTTATATTGCTGTGGTCAACAGCAACAGAAACCACACCAGCACTTAAGCGTCTCGTCTGTAGAGTATGTTTACAAGTGTTTTAACCCGAGAGGTGGGCTTTTACAATAAACTCGACCGCCCTAGTAATAACAATTCATTATTTTTGTTCCCGCCGCTTTGATGATAATAATGTACAAATCAGTTGTGATTGCACTTCCAAAATTCACTTCAACCTCCAGGTAGATATTTCCTTTTCTCAGGAAGTGTTTGATGGATCATTATGTGAGGAAATATACCAGGTCAGGAGCTCCATTGCAGCACAAAAACCCCACAGAGATCAGACCGACACCGCAGGCAATTTTTTTGTCCACCCCAATAGGGCTTTCTATCCCTTTTAATGGCCATGTGTTTCATTTCAGGCTTTAAATTTTTTAAATAATATCCTCCAATGTTTGGAGTGCGATCTTAAATTTGTCATTTTCGTTTGCCTGTGTATGTCATCTCAGAGATGGAAAGCATTTCAATCCGAAAGAGTGAGACCCAGTTTTTTTTTTTTTTTTTTAAAGAAAATAACTTGTCAGGGCACCATTCACTGACGAGCCTGCTGTTTTTAATGTTACTTTTACCTATTTGGCAAGCGGAAGGGAAGAGAAGTCCACCAGAGCTGAAATGTGAATCTCTCCCCCTCTGAAAGGGTGTTGTATAGACTGTCATTTTCATCCTTTTCTTTTTGTTTGCCGTTGTCTTCTGGACAACATGATCAATGACACTTGCAAAGTGGAGCTGAGAAAATTAAGTAAATATGAAGCATAACCATGAATAAAGGATTGTAAAATATTAATAAAATAATTACTTTTCAGAAGTATTTTATTTTGTTTATTTTTTTATCATATTGATAAAGCTTCTGGGGTATTTTAAAGCAGACAGGTATAATACATTATTACTTGTTCTAATAGTGCTACAGTATTACTACAGTAATACAGTTCCTTTTATCTTACAATACACATAGTTGGTCCAATAGGTGTACTGAATGCTACATGACATTTACATTTACCACATGTAGTGTATCCAGGGCCAGTCTCCCAAGAGAGCCTCAGCAGCCATCTTGTTGTTGAACACATCAGCAACCATATGTTGTGTTGTGCTGCTTTTATCATAAGGTATGTTGAGACAAGGAGAGGAAAACATAGGCGCTCAATGGAACAATGTAAATACAATGAAACAGAGGGGGCAGCCGGAATTGAATGGTTGAAGTGGTAACATTTAACTTAAAAGCAGGTATGATGCAGTTATAATGTACTACAAGACTTATCATAAGCATGCATGGATTCCACTTTTTATGTTCTAAGCAATACACGTGGTCACACCTTGAAACGGATTACGACTCAATGCAATATTTATGGGATAGTTCTACCGTTTGATGGAAGGTTGACAGGTGCCTTTTAAAACTTGAGTAGGGTACTCTACTCTACAGAGAGGATAGGTGTCTACCGAGGTAACAATAGAAGCAGTTACCTGCTGTTCCAGATTTAGGAACACTGCGTGCTGATGCTAGGCTTAGGCACTTTACTCACGCTGCTCTAGGTTATGCATGGCATATGCACTAATAAGCAGCGTGAAAAGACTTGCAGCAAGCCTGTAAGGACAAGCTCTTTAATGGGGCAATCTGCAGTTGCTCCATTTGTACTTGTACAATCTACCCATTGATTATTGAAGAATTCAACTTCTAAATGTCTCACGAGTTTAGTTCTGCCCTACACCATCTGTACCCAAAATACAAGCTTGTTTTACTCCGATGTTTGTAGACAATTAATTGTAAACAAACACTACACTGCATTCGGAAAGTATTCAGACCCCTTAACTTATTCCACATTTTGTTACATTACATTTAGAATGTATGTATATATTTTGTAATCCCTCGTCAATCTACACACAGCACCACATAATGATAAAACAAAAACAAGTTTTTAGAAATGTTAGCAATAAAAAATACTAAAATATCACATTTACATACAGTGGGGCAAATAAGTATTTAGTTAGCCACCAATTGTGCAAGTTCTCCCACTTAAAAAGATGAGGCCTGTAATTTTCATCATAGGTACACTTCAACTATGACAAACAAAATGAGAAGAAAAATCCAGAAAATCACATTGTAGGATTTTTTTATGAATTTATTTGCAAATTATAGTGGAAAATAAGTATTTGGTCACTTACAAACAAGCAAGATTTCTGGCTCTCACAGACCTGTAACAACTTCTTTAAGAGGCTCCTCTGTCCTCCACTCATAAACTGTATTAATGGCACCTGTTTGAACTTCTTATCAGTATAAAAGACACCTGTCTACAACCTCAAACAGTCACACTCCAAACTCCACTATGGCCAAGACCAAAGAGCTGTCAAAGGACACCAGAAACAAAATTGTAGACCTGCACCAGGCTGGGAAGACTGAATCTGCAATAGGTAAGCAGCTTGGTTTGAGGAAATCAACTGTGGGAGCAAATATTAGGAAATGGAAGACAAGATCACTGATAATCTCCCTCGATCTGGGGCTTCACGCAAGATCTCACCCCGTGGGGTCAAAATGATCACAAGAACGGTGAGCAAAAATCCCAGAACCACACGGGGGGACCTAGTGAATGACCTGCAGAGAGCTGGGACCAAAGTAACAAAGCCTACCATCAGTAACACACTACGCCGCCAGGGACTCAAATCCTGCAGTGCCAGACGTGTCACCCTGCTTAAGCCAGTACATGTCCAGGCCCGTCTGAAGTTTGCTAGAGAGCATTTGGATGGTCCAGAAGAAGATTGGGAGAATGTCATAGTCTTCCCAGCCTGGTGCAGGTCTACAATTTTGTTTCTGGTGTCCTTTGACAGCTCTTTCGTCTTGGCCATAGTGGAGTTTGGAGTGTCACTGTTTGAGGTTGAGGACAGGTGTCTTTTATACTGATAACAAGTTCAAACAGGTGCTATTAATACAGGTAACGAGTGGAGGACAGAAGAGCCTCTTAAAGAAGAAGTTACAGGTCTGTGAGAGCCAGAAATCTTGCTTGTTTGTAGGTGACCAAATACTTATTTTCCACTATAATTTGCAAATAAATTCATTAAAAATCCTACAATGTGATTTTCTGGATTTTTTTTCTAATTTTGTCTGTCATAGTTGAAGTGTACCTATGATGAAAATTACAGGCCTCTCATGTTTTTAAGTGGGAGAACTTGCACAATTGGTGGCTGACTAAATACTTATTTGCCCCACTGTATATTGATGAGGATTTTTTTTATTTCATCCATTTTAGAATAAGACTGAATGTAACAAAATGTGGGAAAAGGGAAGGGGTCTGAATACTTTCCGAATGCACTGCATATATCCTCAACATGCTTAAAACTATACATCTGATCTCAAGGTCATGGTCAGTCCTTGCATCAATAGCTCTGTCTATGAATATGATAATGGTTACATTTCTGCATCTCCATTCCTCAGCTGTGCACCACAAAGTGCAGTGTAGAGCGCTTTGTTATTGTCTGAATGACATGATTTACCTGGTCGTAGACTACCGCCTGAAGATGTTTGAGAGACAGGAATGCTTGGCCCTGTGTGTGTGTGTGTGTGTGTGTGTGTGTGTGTGTGTGTGTGTGTGTGTGTGTGTGTGTGTGTGTGTGTGTGTGTGTGTGTGTGTGTGTGTGTGTGTGTGTGTGTGTGTGTGTGTGTGTGTGTGTGACGCACTCCGACTCCACACTTTGAGTCATCCTGCTCTGTTGACTGAATAGAGTTCTGGCAGGTCTACTACTGAGAGACCTGCATAGCGATGGTGACGATACTTCTCTTTTGCCCTCAAGACGTGGAATGGAGGAAGTGACGCAAGTGGCAAGGAAAGGCTCCTTATGCCTTAACTCTCTCTCACGTCACATCTGGGAGCTTGCTGTTAGGTCTCTGTCTCCAAGTGACCAAGATTTGATCCTTTAATACTAATTTGTTCAATGGTTCATATACTGTATACATCCATATGCTTTGTAGTTACACCCCAAAAGATGCATTCTGCATGTTGCATTACTGTGTAATACTTTGGACTGTCACTAATGCAGTCTAATAAAAAACATTTTTTTAAATACATTCCGCAGCAATAACCCAATCAAATGAGCCCTTGGGGGATGTTGGGTCAGGAGGGGGCGGGTTCAAAGCTTGACCCAAAGCCTGAAATGAGTAATAAGTCAGCCATTACTAACTTCCATTACAGTACGCTTTCGACCAACGTACTTTGTATTCCAGTATCATTTTGGCATAGCCACCAACAGGCTCTTGTCATGCCATCAAGGACTAGCCAAACATGTCTCTTTATTTGAATCTAAGAGTAATACTACTAAACAACACATTGTAACACATTGCCCGAAGTCTACACATGATCATTGTGAGATGCAGTCACTCAACACCAACACCCTGTCAGCTTCATATGGGTGGGCTTGCCCATTGACTGTGTAGATACCCCTGAGAATTCTCCATTTCCTGTTCAGGTGGGGAGCATTTCCTGTGGCTGGTTCACAGGGGTTCTCTTTTAGCCTGTCCTCAAATGGCTTTTATGGAGTGAAAAGTGAGTCTCTGGACATTTCAATCAGATGCAATTTGCTAAACTTTCTGTCAGCAATTACCTTTGTTGTTAAAATTACTATTTCCATATTTGTTAGCCTTTTGGAGACAATATTGATGATGTGTTTTGTTAATTCATTGATATGTTGACGTTCAGAGTAATCACTGGCGAGAAGTGGTGATTTGAACAGTTGACTAACCCTGGCTGAAAGAGCCACCATGTGCCATGTTATAGAAGACCATCTGTGAGGCCCCAGACACCATGAAGTCCTGCTCCTGTTCTGGTACAATGATTGAAATAGCTGCCTCTGTCACATAATAATGCTTTCCCCAATGGTGGACTTTTTGTGAGCCTTTGAAGCATAATATTATTTTCTAATTGTCTCTGTTCGGTTCTATTTTATGTAGCACACAGGATACAGTAATTTATGTCATGGAGGAAGGCATGCCTGAGAGATTTTGGAAACAGTTTGTGTGACAATTAGAAGTTAGTGAATGGGGCAATGACTCGGGAAGGAAACAAGCATCTACTAATTCCCATCAAATTAATAATTAGCCGAAATACAGGGACACGATTGTCAAGGCAACTAATGTCACTACGTTACCATAGACTCTTCCTTCTCCATCTATTCCCCATGAAAAACTGTAAAGCAGTGTAATCCCCCCCTCCCCCCCCCCATCACTCTGCTAGTGTTTTAGGAGTTAAACATTCCACTGTTAATTGCAATGAGCTTTGTTCGGCACATTGAAAAGACAAATTGGCCCTTTTGAAAGTGTCCGAGTGTTCGCTCTTGTCGCATGCGTTTAAACTATTCCATTCCATCCCCGGTTGTAAACCAATGGTTCCTGGAGAAAAATATATCATTGGGAATAAAGTGTGTCGCCGATTGGTAGATACTATTGCCCACTTAACAAATGGAAACGTAGACAAATACCATATTGGCCAATCAATGAATGAGCACATAGTGTGGCGGACCTTTGTGAGAGCAATCACTTTTTGCGAATTTCATCAACGCGGTAGAACCTATTGAGCAAAGGGGGAGCGCATTGAGGATTATAGTCACCGCTAAAAGGAAATAGCAATATGTGATGGTCTAAATTATAGCAGAACATATTTCAGACGCGCTCCCTCTCGTTTTTTAAATGATTGTGCCATTTTATATGTCTATTCAGAGAAAAATGTCTTTCGAGACCAATTAATGTCATCCTCACCTGGAATTACAATGAAAATGTAGGCATGGTCAATTATTTTCCGGGAATCACAAAGATCCAACGTTGGTGAATGGACTAAGACAACCGGTAAAGCTATCTTTTGAACACTTTTTAAGAACAACATCTGAATCATTTTCTCCTCTTTGCATAACTTCAAAGCTTGAAACGGATTTCAACCTCATTCGACTGGATAGATTAACACGATTCTCGCAATTTAGGATAGAAGTAAATTATTCATTGAGTGCAGATTTTCTCCTATTTAAATTTAAATATATAACAATTATTTTGACCATAAGACATACAATTTGGGTGTAATTTGAAAGAGACGAGCGCATACGCCTGTGAACTCCAATCTATGCGCTTTTATTGTGATGCAGCATAGTGTAGGGCCATTTTTGATCAATGCATATTTGCATTCTTTTATTGGCATCAATCTGCAACAATTGATGTGCGGCAATATGTGTTCCTAGTTTCATTTCAAATAAACATGGTGACGGGCCTGACGGCCGCATCTAAATAAGGATCATCATCGTGTTGCCATTCTGAATACAACCAGCGACACATAGGTAAGACGTTCCTTCATTTTGTTTCTGTTTAGTGCTGCAACATTGCCCAATAAAACGTGCACGTGAACAAGTCTCGCTCTTTGCGCCTCGACCACCATAACATACCCTCCCATTTTGTGTCTGTCTTGTCCGTTTCCCCCATAAATTAAGTCCTCATCAATGGAAAATGGAAGTGTGTGAATTGGCCTCTACCACACTATACCACAACGCCACACGAATGCAAATGTCGACACACCAACCGTGCTATAATGTTCATGTCGCTCATGTGCAGAAGTTAGAATGGAAATGGTTTTGCATTGACAACATTGTCACATAGTCACCTGTTTGCTGCCTAAAACCTCAGCTGTGGGAGTCTTGTCCATATATAATCTCCCACAAATAATCTATAGACTAAGCTCAATGAATGCTACATGATATGGCACATTGAGACACAGCCACAATAGTTCAATAATTGTGCACTTATACTATATTATGGCATTTCCCAGTATTAAAGGTAATTATCGTTCACTATCAAGGGAGTCAGTAATAGGTCTACGGTAATTACGTTGCTTCCATAATTCATGATGTCTTGTCTTCGGAGGCCTATGAATGCTGACACCTAATCACTGTCCTAGTGCACTGCGTTAAGAACCAGCATGCTTCAGTTCAGAGAAAGACAGGGAGAAAAGGTAGGCTTGGGGATGGATGGACGGTGGGAGGGAGGGATGGAGCAGTGAGCTGGACAAACATCTGACACTGAGCATCATGGGAGGAGGAGGGCGAGATAGATGGAGAGATCTTTGGGAAAGGAGAGGAGGTGAAGCAAAGCCCATTGTACAACGAATTGTATTGATAAGACAATAGACGTATGTATATATATATATATATATATATATAAAATATATATATATATATATATGTATATAGAGAGAACAGTGGAGGACAGTGTTGCTCATTCACTTTCTTTCCCTCTCTCGTTCAATGCTGCAGTGCTATTCTGAGAGAGCCTGCTCAAGCCCACTCACTGGCAGAGAGAGAGAGAGAGAGAGGGAGAGAGCGGGAGGGAGGGAAGTGGGAGCGAGGGGGGTCAGTGTAGAGCTAACACGCTGTGTGTCAGCGTTTACACTGTCTCTTTAAGACCTGTGCTCGGCAGGGCCAGGCATCAGCAGATGCTCAGGCAGCATATATGTTGGGAATGCTCTGTTCCATATGCACCCGAGCAGACTCATAAACATCTCACTATTTGTGGCCAGGCCGAGCGGTGTGTCTGTCGAAACGATGTGTTTGCCTAGAAAGCTTCATATTCGAGGAGATCAGCTGTCGTCAGTAGCTTCTTAATTGCTGCATCAAGGAGACATTATGGAAATGGGCCCCCAGGGCAGTCACTGATTTGAAAGGCACCCTTAACTTTCCAGCACAAGAGACTCCACTTTCAGGGCCCCCAACCCAGCTTTGCTCCCTGTTTTCCTCTTCACATCTCAACAGGATACTCCCATTCAGGGCAACCCCCCCCCCCCCACTCTGCTCACATCTGTGGCTTCTCCGCTCCTTTCTCTCCTCTCGAGGCCTAGTCTTTACCATGAGACCTAATCTTCTCCCCTGACACTCGTCTCTCGGTGCCAGTACTAGCCACATGGTGTCTCTCGTCATCATGTCCCATCTAGCTGTTTTTTGTTGACGTCAAAACATGTCTATTCTCTCAAAGTTGATGTTAATATAGTGTGATCTCGCGGGTCCTTATCTAACGAAGGAGTGTATGAGAAGATGGTTCTCAGGTGTCTACGATTGGGATATTCAAGGTCTGGTGTGAAAGGATGAGCTTTTCCGAATCGTATTATGTTACAGATTTGTTGACAGTATGATGATTAGAATCAATTCAATTGTTGGTTTTAAATGAATGCAATAATGCAACATGCATTGTAATTTTTACACCGTGGATATCACGTAATCTGAAATATGAATAGATTTAGCCAAACAGAGGGAATGTTAGTACTTGCTAATTACTGCTTATTTCAGGTATTAGCCAACTGTTTATGTAGGAGTAATCATGTATGCTTGTTCAATATTGGTATTACCACTGCTATTGTATGTTTTGTGCCTAACTCTCCTAGAATAGAAACATTTTGACTAAACTGTGGACTAAGAAAATGTCATCCATTGATCAGCTTGCTCTCTTCTTCTCATTGCAGTGTTAATTGAGAAATAAAGAAGTCGAAGAAATTTGTAAAGGGCAAAGAACAAAAATAACCTCAAACCTGGATTACATCATCAACACTCTTGGCCAGGTGGAACAACTAGGGGGATGTTCTACCCTGTTTTGATCCAGAGGGTGTTTGCTAATTACAACGGTCTTTTACATCCCTTTTTTCGTTTTCTTTCTTTTTTGGGGGGGATTTTGGACCTTAATTTGCATAGACTGTTTTTCAAAATACACATTTTTAATTAGTCTCCCTAGCACATAAAATACACATTTTTAATTAGTCTCCCTAACACATAAAATACACATTTTTAATTAGTCTCCCTAACACATAAAATACACATTTTTAAGTAGTCTCCCTAACACATAAAATACTCATAAAATACACATTTCAGATCCCTATTACATCAGAATAGCATTGAAGCTCATTGCATACTTTAAGGCAAACCATATCAATGAAAAAGTAGTTAGAACCACATTGTGGAGAGTTAGCCTCATGCCTGTAGAGAGGTGTTAAACGTACATTCCTTTTCCGACATCAGTGTTAAAAAAAAATATCTGCTCCTATAATCTTTCAGATTTGAATAAATAGTGCATTATTGGTCCAAAGTGCTTTTTAAACTAATCTTTAATGGATGTCCTGCATTTGTTTGTAGTGCATTAGCTGGAACATGGTAAGCAGTGCTAACTCACAAATTTACTCGGGCTCTGACAGCACAGCCCCAGAGCGATCAATCGAACTGGGCTTTGACTGACTGATGTGCAACACAAGTCATATATAACAAGATACATTGACCTTGCTGCGATTCTGCCGCTCCTTTGCTTATCCATCGCTCCTTGATTTTTTTCTTATTTTCTGTCAGAATCTCTCCAGCATTCTCCCATACAGCGCATGTAGGCACGCCACATTAAACAATTTGAAAAGCCCCCTTTTCCTTTTAACCCGAATGATATTCAAACCTTTGTGTTCTCTTTTCTCAAAACATGCAACACAGCCCCCGAGCGTATTGATGTTGTCTATCAAAAGAGATAAACTTGAACACGTACTAAAGAAACAATTAAGCCATATTAGACCTGCCATACTATGACCAAACATTTTCAACTATCATCTCACTAAGTTTAAGATTTCTTTGTACTGACAACATCTCATATATTGACTTTCAACTATAGGTGCGCTCATACGTTCAGGGATACAGTGAAGAGATTATAGGATACTAGGATACCATATCCATTTTATTTATAAGAAAATAGCTTTTAAAGCTATTCACATTAGATTGTTCTACGTTTCTTTCTTAGGTCACAATTACTATGTATCTGTAGTCATCAGCCCAGCTTAGGTTAGGCTGAAAAGTGACCGTTCGTAGTGTACGTTTCCTCCACATATTCTGCATTGAACGAATGAATCCAGACATTTTCATGTCTGTTCTGTGGGCAGAGCCGCGCTGTCCTGCCAGAACCGGGCCCAAGCCCACCTTCGTTCTATTCTGTTGGGCCGAATTAAACTCAGAGCAGAGACACTCACGCAAGGGGATCAAACGCACATAGATATTTAGCCCCATTTCGTCCCTCCTTCCCTCTCTCACATTTTCCTAATTCATCAAACAATTGTTGTACCATCTCCGGCTGCCTTTACTCATTTGGTCCATCACTGTGTTATATCTTAGTTTTCCCTTTCTCACTAAGTTAGGTGTGAATTGTGTGGTCCCGGTCTGTATCAACTATATATGCTGCTTGGTCCAATTCTGCCGTACCCACGTTCACCGGACCTCATGACAGGCCTTTGTGATCGGTCCTTGTCTCATTGTGAAAACCTTGTAGACTTTCTGACCGCTGTATTTGAGTCCGAATTAAGAATCTCAAATCTCTCTGAATAATATTTCCTCAATTGACCACCCGACCTCTATTTCCTTTCCCTAAATATTCCAAGAGTTTATTTGTGAACAAATGGACAGTTCAGTGCAGAAGGAATGTCCCTAGCTAGCTAACGCTGTTAATAAACAGTGCCAGATCTGTTCGAGCACATGTATTGATATAATGAATTGCAGACACCTAAAGCTGCCAGCAAAATTGTTTACAATTCACGCAAAGAGCTAGAAATGGATTTTGACTCAAGTGTTACAGAAAGGTTGTGCGGTCAAATACCTACAACAGAAAACTGATGTGCCAATTCCAGTGATAATAGGATTACAGCGTAGGTGAAAAGTACTCAAATAAAAGTTCACGCTTAATGTTTACAGAGTACACCTTCCCTTCAAAGAGGATTCGCTAGCGACGTTATTCATAACTTTGTGCCATAGGTCAGTTGAGTTCAAACGACTCCGACGGGTTTGAAATGTTTACACATTGATTTTTGTTTACAAGACAATACTGCCTATCACAAAGAAGACAACCCATACTTGCCATTTTAGTGAGGTCTGCACAGTAGAGACCACACAATTATCAAGAAACTCCAATCATTTCCCCTTACCATTCTGTAAAATAACACTTTGTTGACTGGTGTTTACAATCTATACATTTTCCAGCATCCTTATCATTCTGTTTTTTTTGTGTGCTAAGTTGAAGTTGTCGTGACAAACTTCAAATAGTCCTTTCACAAGTATAGAACATAAAACATAGAAATATATAACCTCAGAGTTGATATAAGCTGCTTATGAACAACAATAGATTTGTATTGAGAGCTGGAGAGATATGTTTACATAAATACATACACGTGACATGCCACACTTATTGCTTGAACAAACAAAAAAATCACTCAACTAAGTGAAAACCTCCACACTAGTGTATGTAATGTAGATGGAAGCACTAACAAAGGATTAGTTTACTGTATTTAGGCTGAAGTCCTGAGTGTAAGCCTTTACATTTTTTACACTTAACACGTAAGTGAAATTCAAAGAAGGAAGGAGAGGAGAACACTATCCCTCTTGGAGGAGGACCTCCATATTTGAATTCTTGACGGGCCTTTTATTTTTTGAATTGGCTCAGAAACGCTGAAAAAATGAGGCCTAGAACCTACAAAAGGATGTTCAGCACCTCCCTCATATTTTCCCTTGTGTCCGGCCTCGTCCTTTCCGCCGTGACCATCACCACAGAGCGCCGCTCATCCTACGGCGGCCCCAGCGGCACCACCCTGTTCCTCCTCACCGGTTTTGGGAACAAACCGATGCCGCCGCCCCCGGGGGGGCCAAAGGTGGCGCCTAAAGCGGCTGAAATGGAGGACGCTCAGGACGGTGAGCCGAAAGAACCCGAAACGCTCCCAAAGCCCCTCCCCCAAACCAAGCTCCCTCAGAACATGACGGCAGCTGACGCCCTCAAACCTCCGCTGGGGGCCGCCCAGGTAGCGCCACCCCCCCGGCGCCTGGTGGATGTGGACGTGTGTCGGGCCTACTACGACGTCATGGGCCAGTTGGACAACACTTTCAACTGCTCCAAGGGGACCTACATCTACTGCTGCGGTACCTGCCACTACCGCTACTGTTGTGACCACCAGCGTAGCCGCCTGGACCAGAAGTCATGTAACAACTACAAGTCGCCCGGGTGGCTCGACACACCGCCGACGAACCCCCCGCCGACGGGGAACCGGGGTGACCCAGACTCGGAGCAGCTGCAGCAGCAGAGCAACAGCACGGCGTACGTGATCGGCGGGGTGATCTCCGTCACCCTGGTGGTGGCCGTGGGCATCAAGGTGGCCTTCCACAAGATATCCCGACGACCCCGGAACAGAGACATCAACATGCCCAGGTGAGAAAAGAATGGACAAGTGTCTTTGAATAGAAGATCAGTAAGCAGTGTCTGAAAATGACGTGGATCTGTCAGTGGGCTGCAGTCTTAAATTCAGCACATTACTGAGTTTCACTAAGGTCACAAGCCACAGACCCAAAGGGGTGATGAAACTGAACCACATTCAACGAACAAGTAACACATTTACATACTACATCTTTCTTTTCTTTTGTTCTACTGTCTTGCCCTTGTCTATGATTTTTCATTCCCCTCCTCTCTTTTCTCCTCTTTCTCCCAGAGCCCTGGTGGACATCCTACGGAGTCAGGCCAGCCCAGTCCAACAGGGGGAGAGGAACAACAGCACCGTCCTTACCACCGCCACCACCGGCGACATCCTCGGTCGTCCCCCCAAGAACCTTTACACCCCGGTGCTCCAGAGCAAAGACAACCGCAGTGAGTGACGCCACAGAAAGCATGGGACAATAACAACACTGTAATGACAATGTTATAACACTGTTGGTATAATAACACTCTTATAACACTGCTGTTACGTTGAAATACAGTAATAGCCTGTTTTCAGATATATGAACCATTACGGTGATGATGGTGGAGAGCGGTGGCGAATGCAATAGCCTAGTAATGCTGACTGTATGGGGTCACGTTCAACATACTCGCACTCTTAAACACGCTTCATGTAATCCCACAGCACACACACCACCACACACGCATACGAGTGGCAGTACCATCAGTGTTCGCTGTGCTCTCTTGCAGTTGGCAACTTGCACCACAATTTTATCCAGGTGTCTGGTTCCAGTCCCAAACACTCGGCTACTATGGGTAAGCCGAACTAGCTAATGCAGCCGGCGGGTGTGTGAGTTGGCCTCATGAAACGTCTGTCTGGTGTTGTATATGTACCATTGGGTTTGTTTCCTTAACACAGTCGCTGTTGTCTTAACACAGTCGCCGTTTCACTGCTCCCACTCATTCTGTGTGTCACCCTCGCAAGTGTCTCAGCATGCACTATGTACTGTATCCGTTTGTGTTGTAAGCGTGCTTACTTACACTGTGGGCCTGGGCTTGAGTGAAGTCAGTGTGTTACTGCACTTACCGAAGCCTGCTCGTGTTACTCCACAGTGGTCAATGTCTCCCGTGTGCTCGCTCAGTGGGTAGAAAGACATTATTGGCAGTCATTGCCCATTATTGTACATGGTCAGTGACCAAAGTGTGAGACAATCATCATTAGCTCAAGGGACCTTTGTAATAGTCGTCCTAGAATGACTTGAAAACGTACAAATGACAAATTGGCAGCCGTTCTTTAAGACTAATCATTTGTGAGGAATTGGCACGTTTCGTCAATTGTATATGTACCTTTAAATGTAAGGCCATTTTAAATGTACTTATACATGTTGGCCCATTATTAATGCAGCTACCTACCTTATGTGTGTTATGTCCTTGTAAAAGTACTCATATATACAGTGCCTTCGGGAAGTATTCAAATCCCTTGACTTTTTCCACATTTTGCTACGTTACAGCATTATTCTAAAATGGATTAAATTAAAATAAAAAATCCTCAGCAATCTACACACAATACTCCATAATGACAAAGTGAAAACAGGTTGAGAAATTTTAGCTAATTTATTGAATATAAAAAAACAGAAATACCTTATTTACATAAGTACTCAGACCCTTTGCAATGAGACTCGAAATTGAACTCAGGTGCATCCTGTTTCCATTGACTGGAGTCCACCTGTGGTAAATTCAATTGATTGGACATGATTTGGAAAGGCACACACCTGTCCATATAAGGTCCCACAGCTGACACTGCATGTCAGAGCAAAAACCAAGCCATGAGAATGAATTGCTCGTAGAGCTTTGAACCAGGATTGTGTCAAGGCACAGATCTGGGAAAAGGTACCAAAACATTTCTGTGGCTTTGAAGGACTCCAAGAACACAGTGGCCTTCATAATTCTTAAATGGAAGAAGTTTGGAACCACTAAGACTCTTCTTAGAGCTGGCTGCCCGGCAAAACTGAGCAATCAGGGGAAAAGGGCCTTGGTCAGGGAGGTGACCAAGAACCCGATGGTCACTCTGACAGAGCTCTAGAGTTCCTCTTTGGCGATGGGAGAACCTTCCAGAAGGACAACCATCTCTGCAGCACTCCCCCAATCAGGCCTTTCCAAATCATGTCCATTCAATTCAATTTCCCACAAGTGGACTCCAATCAAGTTGTAGAAACATCTCAAGGATGATCAATGGAAACAGGATGCACCTGAGCTTAACTTCGAGTCTCATAGCAAAAGGTCTGAATACTTATGTAAATAAGTTATTTCTGTTGTTTTTTTTCTTCATAAATATCAAACCATTTCTAAAAACCTGTTTTTGCTTTGTTATTATGGCATATTGTGTGTAGTTTGCTGAGGAGTTTATTTGATATATTTTAGAACAAGGCTGTAACGTAACATAATAGTGAAAAAGTCAAAGGGTCTGAATACTTTCGGAAGGAACTCTATGTTAGGTCCTTAACTAATGTACTCATATATATTATGTTAACATGTTATTCTAAATGTAGCCCTATATAATGTACGTGTTAGGTCCTTAATAAATGTCCCCATATTATGTTAACATGTCATTCTAAATGTAGCCCTATATACTGTATGTGTTAGGTCTCTGGTTAATGTACTCATATATATTATGTTAACATGTCATTCTGAATGTAGCCCTATATACTGTATGTGTTAGGTATCTGGTTAATGTACTCATATATATTATGTTAACATGTCATTCTGAATGTAGCCCTATATACTGTATGTGTTAGATCCCTGGTTAATGTACTCATATGTATTATGTTAACATGTCAATCTAAATGTAGCCCTATGTACTGTATGTGTTAGGTCCCTGGTTGATGCTCTCCTATGTCTTCCTCCTTTTCCTCTTCCAGAGCGCGTGCCCCGCATGAACAACGCCCAGCTAGCCTCCACGGGGACCCTCCTCACCAGCAAGCACAACAACAGCTCCGGCCTGCACTTACACCCACAACCCCCTTTCTCACACTCCTTCCACAACCTGGCCCAGTTGCCCCCTTCCTACGAGGTGGCCATGAAACCTGAGATCAACCGCTACAGCTCCCTGAAGAAGCTCGGTGAGGAGGGGAGCGGTGGGGGAGGGGCCTTGGGGCCGGATGTCTGGGTGGCAGCCGCTGCTGGGAAGAAGGCGACTGGAGGCGGTGGCTAGAGAGAGCTCCAGAGATGTGTGTGTGTGTGTGTGTGTGTGTGTGTGTGTGTGTGTGTGTGTGTGTGTGTGTGTGTGTGTGTGTGTGTGTGTGTGTGTGTGTGTGTGTGTGTGTGTGTGGAAGAAGGCATAACAGGCGAGAGGCAGCAGCCGATGATGTGTGTCAGATGTATTACCTTTCGATGTGCCTTAATGTAGGCTGCTATAGTCTATAGAATGGGCGTCGATAAACGCTTGTTTGTCTCGAACGGGTGCCCCTGAAAGCTAGATTATATGGAGGATGCATTGGGGGATTGTCACGGTTGCCTAAAGGTCACATTTAAATTGGCTCTCAGGGAGCTCAGTCAAAGGAAAGTCTTCTAAGGGAGAGAAATGTTGAACACTTTGTTTCACCTTATAATAAATGAATTTCACTAACTGTCATTTCAACATTTCTTTCTTTCATCCTCCCTCTTTTTTTTTACTCAACCCCCCCCCCCTCCCAAAAAACAGAGAAAGATCTGGACGACTACTCTGGCTACCACACATCAAAGCGACGGCCTAACAATGCCCCTCCGTCATTCCACTCCTCCCAGCACCACCTCCACTGGGGCGGTGACTACACTCTCGGAGGCAGGGGCACCCTTCCCTTCCACTCCTCCCGGCCACGGATTCACGTGCCCACGTCCACCCCAAACCCCTACCCTCTGCCAGCCCAGTCGTTGGGGTACCAGCCCGCCTTCGACAAGCCCCCGCGGAGGGTAATGTCCCAGGACCAGCTCCTGGCACTTGGTGAGGGCAACACCCTCTCCAGACTCTCCAAGAACCAGCAGCACCAGTACTACAAGGCTATGACCACCAGCAAGAGCTCCACCTCACAGACGCTTCGCAAGTCCCACGAGAGGCTCCTAGTCTCGCCCGACCGTCTGGAGGAAAGGATGGGGGGCATGGGCATGCCAGGGTTGGGCGGTATGGGGGGCATGGGTGACTTTGTGGGGATGGGGGTCCCGACCATGGGATGCCTCAGCCACAAAGCCCAATCACAGCAGAACGTCTGCGTCACACCCTCGCTGGACCGCCATCACATGATCAAGATGAACTCCCACCCCACATCGGGCCACGAGCTGGAGATGAGTGTGGCGGGCCATCCGGCAGGAAGCTGGGGGGACCCTCATGGGCACGGATCAGGGGCCGGGGTAGGACCAGGGAGCGGGGCGGGGACCATCGGGGGCCACAACGCACGGAGGATGGCATTCGCCACCAAGAGGCAGAACACCATTGAACAGCTCCAATACATCCCTGGGGGAGGAGGAGGGGGAGGGGGCCAGACATTGAGAACGGCTAGTAAGAACGAGGTGACGGTGTGAGAGAGTAGAGACAACGGAGAAGGAGTGATGAAGGTCGCGGTGAGAATGTTTGAGCTGAAAGTGTTCACACAGAAAGAAGAGAATAAGGAAAGGTCAATTGGGGCATGATGGAGAGAAAGGTGAATAGAAGGAGAAACAAGAAGAGAGACATGGGCAAGCTGATGAGAGAGAGAGAAGGATATGATGAGGACAGTGCGTCTCATCAACCGCCTCAAATGAGTGTGTTGAAGACCAGAGAAGGAAAGACGTGAGAGAAGAGTTGATGCCATTGTTACCTGTTGCTAGGAAACACAGAAAAGGGCAATGATAGGAAGAAACCATTGAGAAAAATTTAATTATTATAGAGAAGTTTGAATGAAGCCCATTGATTTGATTCCTGGGAAAGAGAATATTCAACCATATTGTTGAAGAGGGAAAAAGAAAAATGGCCATGTATAGAGCAAAAAATTAACAATTTAAAAAAGTTTTTTGTGCAATTGAAAAAGGATCTTAGGACATGATGGCTTTTACTTGTGGATCCTGCTTGGGTCAAAATTATTAAATGGTTATTGAGTTTCTTGTCGTGAAACCTCTAGCTGCTCTGACAGAGACAACAAACCTGTCTTTGAATCTGAACAGACACAGATGTCAATGGAGTACAGAACAATGTGATGGTTGTTTGACTTTTGTAAAAAATACAGGACTGTAAATTATTTTGTTTTTTTTTGTAAAAGAATAAAGCCCCGTTGGACAGTATGTATATTCTGTGTGTATATGCTATAGCCTGATGACTGAATGACTGACACTGAGTGGACATTTGAGTTGCCAATCATCACTTTCCTAATTTTGATTGGAAGACTTGACAATAGACAGATTTGGAGTACTGTTGCTAGATACCACAATCTAACACTACAGCCATAACTTAGTCTGCAGACATTTTGTATAAGGTCATGAATTAGTTAATCTCTTGATTATGGCTGGATTTTCTCAGTTATTATAATGATTTGACACAAACATCACTTTGCTGTATCATCTTTGCACCCTCGCCTGATTGGCTGGCTGGTCGATGTGACGGCTGTCACTCCCAAAGAGTCATAAGTCACTAATGAGCATTTTCACGGCAATGGTCAGTCCCTTCACAGCTCTGAGGTCAGTTTCCAAACTGTGGAGCTGATTCCAGTTACATTTATAGTCACACAGAAATTCTTTGACACTGTTATTCGACACACAATGTCAGTCATTGTTTTGAAGGAGATAAAGACCACCCGAATGAAAAACAAGATGACAAATCTGTTGACCACATAAGATGAGAGTGAAAGCTCAGTGAAGTTGTGTTAAATTTGAGGGACACTGCCATACAGAGTGGCAAATGCAAAGGCTTTGTTTAGCCATACTTGCCCATGGGTCTGTCCCTTCAAACAATCCCCAAAACCAGTCAAGCTCCTGCTCCATTGATGATACTTTCTGAGCTGTTTACCACAAATTGTGAGGTAATAAATTGATTTGTCAGTAGTTCATATACACTACTCACAGTCTTCTCTGAATTCCACATATTATAACTGTTTCTGAAACTCCAGCTGTTCACAATATTTGGAGACAGGTTGGAAAGGGGGAACAGGAAACAATGGACGCTTAACACCAAGGGCTATTCTGAAAACTCTTTGTGTGTCTGTGGTCTGTACTTTGTTGGCTTTTTAATTTTTCTGTGTCAATATTGGAGACAGTTTGTGCAACACTGCAGAAATGACAGACATATTTTGTAAGTGTGAAGAAAACAGAGTCCATTCTGCAAAGCTACTTTGTGCCCTTGTGAGGTTGACATTGAGTGTGACAAAAAGCCAATCATACCATAATTCTTTACATTGCAGGGGTGGAGGTGGACATGTCATATTTTTTGTACATTTGCAAACATTTGTAACATTCTTATTTTTGTGTGTGTTTCACAGTTATCTGGTTAAAAGATGGAAGATGTGGTTGTTACTGTCCATTTTTAAAAGGGTTGGACTCTCCACTTTGATTGAAAGGACAAGGAGATCATTGTATTTACTTCAAATCTTTGTATAGTATTTCGGCTCTCCCCTTTAACTGTGAATGGATAAAGACAACAATTGATTGATGGAACTTTCAGACAACGTTTTTAAAGCTATGATATGTGTTTGTGTGTTTATAGTCATGATTATGTTTACTATAGATTTACGCTGATTATTATCATCACCATGATTATTAGTTACCTCTATTGATTTTTTTATTCTCTGTGAAGCTCAATGTTTCCTGGATTTTGAATATTGAACTTCCTAGTGGATTTTAACCTTTGTATTCTTGATGGAAAAAACCCTGATGCAATCAAAGTGAAAAGACAAACCGCATGAAGATGTCAAAGCCAGTGTTGATGATGTCATAGTGCTGACTTATGACGTCATGGCGTGTATGTCTAATGTACATGCGTCTGTATTTGCCGTGTGTGTATTTCAATGTCTTTTCAGGAATGATGAATCTCACATTTGATCTGACTTGGGATATTACAAGTAAGACAATTGTGTTTTTCAAAAAATCCACAAACTATTTAAAACCCAAGGCTATGATCTCATTATTCATATTGGCTTTTTGGATTCAAAAGCCTAATATCACAAAGGACATGCATCACAGCTTTCCTTGTTAAGCTACATTCACCAAAGCAAATGTAACAAAACAAAAAAAATGTTTCTCAAATTTCAAGTTGTAGAGCAAAAGCTATAAAATTACATTGTTAACATTTTTGGTAAAAAATGTGTGCATTTCGTTACAAGATTACATTTATGTAACCGGAATGTCACTCTTTTGAAGAACTTTACTCTTTATTGTAAAGAATGAGGATTTTGCTAGAATAGTTTGGAGAATGTATTGTGGCTTGCCTTGTTGTTTGACATGATTATGGATAACCAGTTATAGGACTAGAATGGCCCAATGATTTTTACAGAGAGGAAACGTCAGATTCCATAACTAGAATCTTGTTAAACTAAAATGAAGAAAGGCTAAATATATTTATGTCACACGAAGATTCAATTATATTTTCAATGTATGTTTTTATTGTACATTTGGAGGTATACTGATGTTGTGATTATGTTTTAGTTGAGTACGTCCTCATTAATCTGTGTGCCTGTAAATGTACTGTTGATTTGTGTGTGTGTGTGTGTGTGTGTGTGTGTGTGTGTGTGTGTGTGTGTGTGTGTGTGTGTGTGTGTGTGTGTGTGTGTGTGTGTGTGTGTGTGTGTGTGTGTGTGTGTGTGTGTGTGTGTGTGTGTGTGTGTGGAGGTAAGAGGGAGGTTGTGGTATAAAATGTTTGTTTTTGTGTGTGGCTCGTGGGGCGACAGTTAGAGGCGTGAGGTTTTTTAGATGGAAGGAGGTGTGAGTAAGCACGAGACAGCTTCATTGGCCCCTAATTGTATTGCGGGGTGAGGAGGAGGCGGGGCTACATTGTATCCCCCAAGTAATTTGGCATACCTCAGAAAAATGTATAGGGATTCATCTAATACATTATCCCCATGTCTGTTTCCAAGAATATTAAGTGAAGCTCTTACAAGCGTGCAACCCTTATTTTGGTTATTGGTCAATTCTCGCATTTGTAGAATCGTACTGTTCAATTGTTAATAACAATTAAAAAAATATCCACAATGACTCATTTTTGTCCACTGGGTTATTGGTGTTGATCAAACTTTAGGACAGGTGAAACACAAGTTATGATTGTGATTGTTCGATTCAAATCACTTTGGCTTTTTGTCTTACGGTTGGACTGACTGATCATTGATGGATAGGAAACACATAAAGACAGACGGAAGATAAACAGGCAAACCAACAGGCAGATTGTCCCTCCCTTTACACTTCCTAATCCATGATCAGATATAAATGAACAGGTGATGCTGCAGCTATATGGCGGTGCGGAGCCCTGTCTTTCAGTTAGGTCAGCAATCCTGTCCTAAAGTTAGGTCAGCAATTACGGGAGAGAAAATTAATTTTCAAACGTGCAATATGCTAAATGTACTGCTGTTCAACATAATTTAAATTAATTATATGTATCCATTGATTGTTAAATAATACAATTATTCAAATGCCTCACAAATTGAATAGCCCCAATTGACTTACCCATCATAACCCAAAATATGTTTGTAACAATGCCTTTGTAAAGAAACAAACATGTATTGCTTAAAAATATGTCGATTTCATGGACTGTAAAAGCTTGCATCCATATCTCCTTGAATTTGACAGTGGTTTCATTTATCCAGCCCCATCCCTCAGCACTATAGCAAATCAAGTGGCAGGGCTGCCATTTGGATGAAAAATGGATTGTACCTTTAAAGTATTCAAACTGGATGTAAATTCTGAAAATGGCCCTATAATTACATTACTCGTTTGCTTAAAATTCCAGGAACATAAAACTCTCTGGGCCAAATGCTCTGAACTAATTATTTCTAATTGCTTTACCTCACATATGTGATGCACATCTGTTAAGTGTCTAGTAATATGTGAGCCACTTTGATATTGTTCTCTCAACCTTTCTTATACCAAAACATGAAGTAATTTGTTATTTTTTCCCCCTTTGCCACCCTTGTGGATTCAGTATGAATGATGTCAGCATGAGCACACATGGAAACTAATCTGGCAATATTTCCTTTAAAAAATTCCTAGACTAAAAATGTATTTGAATATAATAACGTTGCTGTTTTCTAATGCATATTTCAACCAAATAAATGCATTGAATTATGTATTTGTCAATGCCATGCAATGGCCATACAAAGATTGGTTGGGTTATACACGCACACGCACAAACCAGATACAGCTGGTCGGACTTCTTAACCTGTGACACTACCCGGAAATAGAATACAGACCGGAAGCTACCATTTTAAGGAGAAGAACATTAGCAGCCGAAGCCCCTAGACGGGGACACATAAAATTGACACGGGGCGGAAAATATTTGACCGAAGAAAAATAATGAAAATACGACAAAAACTCCAGAAAGGCTCATTTTGAAGAGTTAACGATTCAAGCATCTGCTTCAAATAAGAGACATATCTGAATTAGCAGGCCAACCCAGCGGAAATAGTTTTTGTTAACAACGAGTCGAAAATAGCCCTCCTGGGCCGATGGAGAGGCAGGCCTTTGAAAATATTTTTCCCTGGATGAAGTAAAATGGCTATCTGACATTAAAAAAAGAGGCCGTTGTAGTTATCACGGCATTTCCCGCGCCCTTTTTATGGTATATTTTTTTCTTTAACCATTCTGGCAAGGAATTCAAATGCTAGATATAATGTTAGCTAAAACGACAGCTATCAACCTAGATATTATCTTTGTGGCTAGGTTAGCTTAGCATCGGCTACCTATGCAACCAGGCGTTCATACGAGATTCTAATTTATTAGCTAGCTAGCTAACAACGACATGACTGAAAGACTCCTTTATTCAAATTCAAATAACTTTTTCTTGTTACTTTGGTTGAAAACTGTAGGCAGCCGCCTATAAAAAAAAACAAAACAAGGTAACGTTAGTTGGCGAATGACGAACTGTGCACATTTTTGCCACCACCTGTATTCCCCCCCCCCCCAAGTTAGTCTAGTTAGCTGCCTACATGAAGATCAATGGAAGTAGACCCATTAGTTTCTACCTGTTCCCCCTTTTTGATCTTCAATCAAGAAGAAAGCGATACACCAGTCTCCAGCCCATATACATCCCACCCAACCTGTTGGTAAGATATTTTAAAATATATATTTTAGAATGGTAGCTACGTTACAACGTTGTAGTGGGGCAAACAAGGTTTTCACAGGCCAGCAGGAATTATTAGGAAATACTGGGAGCATCACTGATAATTTACAAAGGATTGTATTGACCTAAAAACGTGTGAAACCCCATCATTCTCTTATGTTTGAAAATATCTCAACAGTAAGAAATTAGCACATATCAGGTACAGGTTTAGACATGGCCGTGTTTACCTACCCTTAGTTTTGCTTTGAATAATGATGCACAGTAATGTTATCATGAAAAGCTGTGCATGCCAATCGCTTTTTTTGCTAAACTTTGCACGAGTTATGGCACGTATTTATATTCTGGATTCTCGCTAATATATCTACTTTTTGTTATGTTTTTAGTTGGGTTGCGTTTGCGGGACATTCTACTGCAATGTTGGAGCTATTAACATAAGCATTTCGCTGCACCTGCTATAACACCTGCAAATCTGTGTACGCGACCAATAAACGTTAATTTGACTGCGTTCTGTTTAGGCCTATTTGATTGCTTTCTTGGTACTTCAGACTTCAAAGTTTATCGTAGAGAATTTCATAACTCGGTACATTTAATTTTCTTTGCCTTTGAGGCTTTAGCGCATAGCCTACATCTGCAATTTGTGCATTCTATCGAAGTGCCCTCCCGAAAAAGAGTAAACCATCGAGAACAGAATATTCGACCCATACATAACGTTGCTGGTAACACTTAATGTCTATGATATAGGCCCAGCCTTACTATAGTGCTCAGGGAATGTCATTCCATGAGAACAACATGAATATTTTAGGCTTTATTTGGAGTAAATGGCCTACATTTGTTTATAAAGGTTCATTTGACAATACAAATAATCTATGGAGTAGGCTACTTGTTTGGTTATTATAAGTCAATTGTACCAACTTCTGTTATGTGTCATCATTGTATTTTCTTGGCTATTATAATACCTAACTTGTTTGGTAGCAATAGGTTGGGTGACCTTATCGCCCTTTAAGAAATATAATTGAAAATTATCCACAAGACAGTACACTGTTTTTGTGTCTATTGTTATGGGGACTGACGCAGTGAATTCATTGTTGTACTCTAGCAGACGTTTTACACTGGGGTTCCTGTGAGATTTACTTTAAAACACTGAAGGTTTAGGTGTAGCCCAGGCCCATGTTCAGTTGCAAAATGGTCTTGAACATTGCATATTGAAATTCCATGAATAGAGCTGACGTGATTCCTTATTTCACGTCGGTTCAACATAGCACATTTCTATCTCACTGTTCCAAAAACATTGCGTCCTGCTAAACACGCCGCTGGTGTTACTATATAGCCTATGAATATTCTATGTGAGTTGGGTATGTACCTGTGGCATTCCTCCAATTACCCATGTCTCTAACCAAGTCAGGAAAGTCACCTGGAAAAAGGTAAAGTAGATGAAAGATTATTTTAACCACACACTGGTGTTTCCCCTGAATATATTTATAGTTGGCTTTGCCCCTAGATCAACTAGGCTAATCAATGGCTTGGTGGTTAATTGAATTAGTGATGGGCTAGAACAAAGATGTGTCCCCTCTGTGGGCCCCAAGGACCAGAATTGAAAAACACTGGCTTAGTGTGAGTTCTCTTGCACATAATTAACTTCACACTTTAAATTCACTTCTTTCCAAAGCAAACCTGAGGTGCATGAGAAACGTATGATTGGCTGACCTAATAGCTGGCCGGTATTTTTGGAATTTCTTTTTACCCCCTTTTCTCCCCAATTTCGTGGTGTCCAATTGTTTTAGTAGCTACTATCTTGTCTCATCGCTACAACTCCCGTACGGGCTCGGGAGAGACGAGGGTTAAAAGTCATGCGTCCTCCGATACACAACCCAACCTAGCCGCACTGCTTCTTAATATCCAACCCGAAAGCCAGCCGCACCAATGTGTCGGAGGAAACACCGTGCACCTGGCCACCTTGGTTAGCGCGCACTGCGCCCGCCCTGCCACAGGAGTCGCTGGTGTGCGATGAGACAAGGACATCCCTACCGACCAAGCCCTCCCTAACCCGGACGACGCTATGCCAATTGTGCGTCGCCCCATGGACCTCCCGGTCGCGGACGGTTACGACAGAGCCTCTGATGGCACAGCTGGCGCTGCAGTACAGTGCCCTTAACCTGTTGATACTACCCATCCCGGATCCGGGATCGTGAATACAGCCTCAGGCTCATTAGCATAACGCAACGTTAACGATTTCTGAAAATCGCAAATGAAATTAAAATAATATGCCTGCTCTCAAGCTTAGCCTTTTCTTAACAACACTGTCATAGCAAATCAAGCATTTGTGTAAGAGTATTGATAGCTAGCTTAGCATTTAGCGTAGCATTTAGCACGCAACATTTTCACAAAAAACAGAAAACCAAATAAATAAAATCATTTACCTTTGAAGAAGTTCGGATGTTTTCAATGAGGAGACTCTCAGTTACATAGCAAATGTTCAGTTTTTCATGAAAGAATCTTTGTGTAGGAGAAATCGCTCCATTTTGTACATCACATTTGGCTACCGAAACGAACCGAAAATTCAGTCACCAAAACGTCAAACTTTTTCCAAATTAACTCCATAATATCGACCGAAACATGGCAAACGTTGTTTAGAATCAATCCTCAAGGTGTTTTTCACATATCTCTTCATTTATATGCCGTTCGTGGAAGCCTGCTTTCGTCTCAGAATCCCATGGAAAAATACCAGCAGCTGAAAATGACGCACCAATTTCGACGGAGGACACCGGGCGGACACCTGGCAAATGTAGTCTCTTATGGTCAATCTTCCAATGATATGCCTACAAATACGTCACAATGCTGCAGACACCTTGGGGAAACGATAGATAGGGCAGGCTCATTCCTGTCGCATTCACAGCCATATAAGGAGACAATGAAAAACAGAGCCTCAAAAATCCTGCTAATTTCCTGGTTGCATTTAATCCTGGTTTTGCGTGTAGCTTCTGTTCTGGGGCACTCACAGACAATATCTTTGCAGTTCTGGAAACTTCAGTGTTTTCTTTCCAGAGCTATCAATTATATGCATAGTCAAGCATTTTTTTGGGAGGCCGTGGTGCTCAAATTTGACCCATTTTTCATATCCCACTCTACAATGAGACATGTCTTCGTTTTGTTGGCGTTGAGTGTGAGGTTATTTTCCTGACACCACACTCCGAGGGCCATCGCCCCGTCTCGTCGTTGTTGGTAATGAAGCCTACCACTGTAGTATCGTCTGCAAACTTGATGATTGAGTCGGAGGCGTGCATGGCCACGCAGTCTGGGGTAAATAGGGAGTACAGGAGAGGGCTCAGAACGCACCCTTGTGGGGCCCCAGTGTTGAGGATCAGTGGGGTGGAGATGTTACCTCCCCTCACCACCTGGGGGTTGCCCGTCAGGAAGTCCAGTACCCAGTTGCACAGGGCGGGGTCGAGACCCAAGGTCTCGATCTTGATGACGAGCTTGGAGGGCACTATGGTGTTAAATGCTGAGCTGTAGTCGAACAGCATTCTCACATAGGTATTCCTCTTGTCCAGTTGGGTTAAAGCAGTGTGCAGTGTGGTTGTAATTGCGTCGTCTGTGGACCTATTGGGCGGTAAGCAATTTGGAGTGGGTCTAGGGTGTCATGTAGGGTGGAGGTGATATGGTCCTTGACTAGTCTCTCAAAGCACTTCATGATGACGGAAGTGAGTGCTGCGGGGCGGTAGTCGTTTAGCTTAGTTACCTTCGCTTTCTTGGGAACAGGAACAATGGTGGCCCTCTTGAAGCATGTGGGAACAGTAGATTGAGATAAGGATTGATTGAATATGTCCATAAACACACCAGCCAGCTGGTCTGCTCATGCTCTGAGGACGCGGCTGGGCATGCCGTCTGGGCCTGCAGCCTTGCGAGGGTTAACACGTCTGCAGGTTTTGGTAGCGGGCAATGTCAGTGGCACTGTATTGTCCTCAAAGCGAGCAAAGAAGTTGTTTAGTCTGTCTGGGAGCAAGACATCGTAGTCCGTGACGGGGCTGGTTTTCTTTTTGTAGTCCGTGATTGACTGTAAACCCTGCCACATACCTCGTGTCTGAGCTATTGAATTGCGACTCTACTTTCTCAATACTGACACTTAGCTTGTTTGATTCCCTAGCGGAGGGAATAGCTGCACTGTTTGTATTCGGTCATGTTTCCGGTCACCTTTCCCTGGTTAAAAGCAGTGGTTCGCACTTTCAGTTTCGTGCGAATGCTGCCATCAATCCAAGGTTTCTGGTTTGGGAATGTTTTAATAGTTGCTGTGGGTACATCGCCGATGCACTTGCTAATAAACTCGCTCATAGAATCAGTGTATTCATCTTTGTTGTTTGATGCAATGTGGAACATATCCCAATCCATGTGGTCGATGCATTCTTGAAGCATGGAATCAGATTGGTCTGACCAGTGTTGAACAGTCCTGAGCGCGGAGCTTCCTGTTTTAGTCTCTGTCTATAGGCAGGGAGCAACAAAATAGAGTCTTGGTCAACTTTTCATTTTCACGTTTTCATAAATTCTACGGATATTTGGGAATGATGTATCATCAAGCATTTGTGAAAATCTATAGCAATATATAGTGTGAAAGCGGCTGTGTGTTTGCACAATTAAGACACTGCGGTAAATAAAACCTACGTAATAAAAACATCTGTCTCGTCCAGGAGACCATTGCGCCATAGCCAATCTGAGCTACAATAGGCCTTTATGCAAATAAGCCATTTGACACACACTTTAGATCATTCGAACGCATTTGCCAAAAGTCACAAAATACACCTGAATGGATTTCTACAAACATATAAACACCAGGGGAGACCTCTTACATTTGGGACTCCATTGCACTCCACGAGGAGCCTGCCTGTTACGCAAATGCAGTAAGAAGCCAAGCTAAGTTAGCAGTTAAGTTAGTAAGAAGCCAAGTTAGCTAGCATTAAACTTATCTTATAAAAAACAATCAATCATGATCACTAGTTAACTACACATGGTTGATGATATTGCTAGTTTATCTAGCGTGTCCTGCGTTGCATATAGTCAATGCGGTGCGCATTCGCAAAAAAGGACTCGTTGCTCCGTGTACCTAACCATAAACATCAATGCCTTTCTTAAAATCAATACACAAGTATATATTTTTAAACCTTCATATTTATTTAATATTGCCCGCTAACATGAATTTCTTTTAACTAGGGAAATGGTGTCACTTCTCTTGCAACCGAATCAGGGTATATGCAGCAGTTTGTGCCGCCTTGCTCGTTGCGAACTGTGTGAAGACTATTTCTTCACAAAGACAGCCAACTTCGCCAAAACGGGGGATGATTTAACAAAAGCGCATTTGTGAAAAAAGCACAATCGTTGCACGACTGTACCTGACCATAAACATCAATGCCTTTCTTAAAATCAATACACAGAAGTATATATTTTTAAACCTGCGTATTTAGCTAAAAGAAATCCAGGTTGGCAGGAAATATTAACCAGGTGAAATTGTTACTTGCGTTCATTGCACGCAGAGTTTGGGTATATGCAACAGTTTGGGCCGCCTGGCTCATTGCGAACTAATTTGCCAGAATTTTACGTAATTATGTCATAACATTGAAGGTTGTGCAATGTAACAGGAATATTTAGCCACCTGATCGATAAAATACGGAACGGTTCAGTATTTCACTGAAAGAATAAATGTTTTGTTTTCGAGATGATAGTTTCCGGATTCGGCCATATTAATGACCTAAGGTTCGTATTTCTGTGTGTTATGTTATAATTAGGTCTATGATTTGATAGAGCAGTCTGACTGGGCGATGGTAGGTACCAGCAGGCTTGTAAGCATTCATTCAAACTTTCCTGCATTTGAATGCAGCTCTTCGCAGTGCTTCAAGCATTGTGCTGTTTATGACTTCAAGCCTATCAACTCCCGAGATTAGGCTGGTGTAACCGATGTGAAATGGCTCGCTAGTTAGCGGGGTGCGCGCTAATAGCGTTTCAAACGTCATTTGGCTCTGAGACTTGGAGTAGTTGTTCCCCTTGCTCTGCATGGGTAACGCTGCTTCGAGGGTGGCTGTTGTCGATGTGTTCCTGGTTCGAGTCCAGGTAGGAGCGAGGAGAGGGACAATACAAATCTTATAGAGAGAAATAGTCATATAATTCCTATAATAACTACAACTTAAAACTTCTTACCTGGGAATATTGAAGACTCGTGTTAAAAGGAACCACCAGCTTTCAAATGTTCTGAGCAAGGCACTTAAACGTTAGCTTTCTTACATGGCACATATTGCACTTTCACTTTCTTCTCCAACACTTTGTTTTTGCATTATTTAAACCAAATTGAACATGTTTCATTATTTATGAAGCAAAATTGATTTTATTGATGTATTATATTTAGTTAAAATAAGTGTTCATTGTAATTGTCAATATTACAAATGCATGTTTTTTTTAATCGGCTGATTAATCGGAATCGGCTTTTTTGGTCCTCCAATAATTGGTATCGGCGCTGAAAAATCATGATTGGTCGACGTCTATCAACAATTATTGGTGAATCTTTCATATCTGCAAAATAGACTGAACAGAAATATAAACGCAACACACACAAATTTCAAAGATTTTACTGAGTTACAACTCATGAGGAAGTCAGTCAATTGAAATATATTTATTGGGCCTTAATCTATAGATTTCCTATGACTGGGAATACAGATATGCTTCTGTTGGTCAGGATACCTTAAATACATAAAAATGGGGCTTGTATCAGAAAATCAGTCAGTATCTGGTGTGACCACCATTTGCCTCATGCAGCGCGGCACATCTCCTTTGCATAGAGTTGATCAGGCTGTTGATTTTGGCCTGTGGAATGTTGTCCCATTCCTCTTCAATGGCTTTGCGAAGTTGCTGGATATTGGCGGGAACTGGAATGCGCTGTCGTACACGTTGACCCAGAGCATCCCGAACATGCTCAATGGGTGACATGTCTGGTGAATATGCAGACAATAGATGAACTGGGATATTTTCAATTCCAGGAATTGTGTACAGATCCTTGCAGTGCATTATCATGCCGAAACATGAAGTGATGGAGGCGAATGAATGACACGACAATGGGCCTCAATCTCGTCACGGTATCTCTGCGCATGCAAATTGCCACCAATAAATTAGTTGTTTGTTGCCCGTAGTTTATGCCTGCCTGTACCATAAACCCACCGGCACCATGGGGCACTCTGTTCACAACGTTGACATAAGCAAACCGCTCGCCCACGACGTGAACACGATGCATACATGTTTGCTATCTGCATGGTACAGTTGAAACCGCCATTCATCCGTGAGGAGTACACTTCTCCAGCATTTTAGTGGCTGTTGAAGGTGAGCATTTGCCCACTGAAGTTGGTTCCGAGTCAGAATTGCAGTCAGGTCAAGACACTGAGGATGATGAGCATGCGGATGAGCTTCCCTGAGACAGTTTCTGACAGTTTGCACAGAAATTATTTGGTTGTGCAAAAACCCACTGTTAAATCAACTGTCCGTGTGGCAGATCTCAGACAATCCCGCATATGAAGAAGCCGGGTGTGGCGGTCCTAGACTGTCGTGGTTATGTGTGGTCTGCGGTTGTGAGGCTGGTTGAATGTACTGCCAAATTCTCTGAAACGGTGGAGGCGGCTTAAGGTAGAGAAATAAACATAAAATTCTTTGTCAACAGCTCTGGTGGACATTCCTGCAGTCGGGAGGCCAATTGCACGCTCCCTTGAGACATCTGTGGCATTATGTTGTGACAACTGCACATTAAGTGTGCTTTTATTGTCCTCAACACAAGGTGCACCTGTGTAATGATCATGCTGTTGTGATTTGACAGGTGTGGCATATCAAGAAGCCGATTAAACAGCATGACCATGTGTAAATACACCAGCCAATGACCTCTACATCTGGCTTTTATACCCTTGGCTCCTGAGTAACGCAGCGATCTTAGGCACTGCATCTCAGTGCTGGAGGTGTCACTACAGCACCCTGGTTCGAATCCAGGCTGTATCACAACTGGCCGTGATTGGGAGTCCCACAGGGCGGTGCACAATTGGCCCAGAGTCGGCCAGGTTTGGCCGGTGTTGGTGTTATAGTAAATAAGAATGTATTCTTAACTGACTTGCCTAGTTAAATAAATTAAAATTTTCTGTCTGTTATAAAACCCCTTTGTCGGGAATTTGTTCTGATTGGTTGGGCCTGGCTCCCCGGTGGGTTGACAAATGAGTCAAAGGGTGCAATTGGGCTCTAGCCTATTATAATGTTTTTGACATAATGCAGGCCAAATAGTTTCAATCTAATGGGTACCATTCATTTATTTTGTGTGAAGTAAAACTATAGTTGCATGCCTCTGACTTTTGATGACTTTCAATTATAAAATGCAGGTGAAGTGGGTTTAAATGCATATTGTGTGAAAATATATTGGTACCAGTCAAAGGTTTGACACCTACTCATTCAGGGCTTTTTTAAAAACTTTTTTTCTACATTGTAGAATAATAGTGACGACATCAAAACTATGAAATAACACATGGAATCATGTAGTATCCAAAAAAGTCAAAAGAATCAATATATTTTAGATAGCCACCCTTTGCCTTGACAGGTTTGCACACTTGGCATTCTCTCAACCAGCTTCATGAGGAATTATTTCCAACAGACTTGAAGGAGTTCCCACATGCTGAGCACTTGTTTGCTGCTTTTCCTTCATTCTGCGGTCCAACTAATCCCAAGGTCGGGTGATTGTGGATGCTAGGTCATCTAATACAGCACTCAATCACCCTCCTTGGTCAAATAGGCCTTACACAGCCTGGAGGTGTGTTTTGGGTCATTGTCCTGTTGAAAAGCAAATGATAGTCCCACAAAGCGCAAACCAGGTGGGATGGCGTATCGCTGCAGAATGCTGACACGGTGGTTGTAACCAAAAATCTCAAATTTGGACTTATCAGACCAAAGGGCAGATTTCCACCAGTCGAATGTCCCTTGCTTGTTTCTTGGCCCAAGCAAGTCTCTTCTTCTTATTTGTGTTCTTTAGTAGTGGTTTCTTTGCTGCAATTCTACCATGAAGGCCTGATTTAATTAGTGATGATTTCATAACAATCGGTAATCGACTTTTTGGGACGGAGATGCTGGCTGATTACATTGTGTTCCATGAGGAAACTGAGTGTCAGGCTGAACACCTGTTACGTGGGTGCTTCAAGGAGCCAGGTAAGTTGCTAGCTAGCATGAAACTTATCTTGTAAGAAAACAATCAATCTTCACATAATCACTAGTTAACTGCACATGGTTGATGATATACTTAGGTTAACTAGCTTTGTCCTGCGTTGCATATAATCAATGCTGTGCCTGTTAAGTTATCATCGAATCACAGCCAACTTCAACTTCGCCAAACGGGTGATTTATTTAACAAAAGAACACTCGCGAAAAAAGCACAATCGTTGCACGAATGTACCTAACAATAAACATCAGTACCTTTCTTAAAATCAATACACAGAGGTCTATATTTTTAAACCGGCATATTTAGTTAAAATAAATTAATGTTAACTTGCAGTATTAACTAGGGAAATTGCGTAGTTCATTGCACGCAGAGTCGGGGTATATGCAGCAGTTTGGACCGCCTGGCTTGTTGCCAACTAATTTGCCAGAATTTGACTTAATTATGACAACATTGATGGTTGCGCAATGTAACATCGATATTTAGACTCATGTATGCCACCCATTAGATAAAATACGGAACGGTTCCGTATTTGACTGAAAGAATAAACGTTTTGTTTTTTCTAAATTATAGTTTCCGTATTTGACCATATTAATGACCAAAGGCTCGTATTTCTGTGTTTATGATATTATAATTAAGCCTATGATTTGATATTTGATTGAGCTGTCTGACTGAGCGGTGGTAGGCAGCAGTCGGCTTGTAAGCATTCATTTAAACTTTCCTGCGTTTGCCAGCAGCTCTTAGCAATGCTTGAATCAGCGCTGTTTGACTTCAAGCCTATTAACTCCTGAGATTAGGCTGCAATACTAAAGTGCCTATTAGAACATACAATAGTCAAAGGTGTATGAAATACAAATGGTATAGAGAGATGGTCAATGCGTCTTAATTCCTATAATAACTACAACCTAAAACTTCTTAACTTGGAATATTGAAGAACTGGGAATATTGAACCACCAGCTTTCATATGTTCTGAGCAAGGAATTTAAACGTTAGATTTTTTTACATGGCATATATTGCACTTTTACTTTCTTCTCCAATACTGTGTTTTTGCATTAATTAAATCAAATTGAGTTTGTTCCATTATTTGAGGCTAAATAGATTTTATTTATGTATTCTGGGGCGGCAGGGTAGCCTAGTGGTTAGAGCGTTGGACTAGTAACCAAAAGGTTGCAAGTTCAAACCGAGCTGACACGGTACAAATCTGTCGTTCTGCCCCTGAACAGGCAGTTAACCCACTGTTCCTAGGCCGTCATTGAAAATAAGAATTTGTTCTTAACTGACTTGCCTAGTAAAATAAAGGTAAAATAAAAAAAAATTCTATTAAGTTAGAATATATTGTTGTAATTGTCATATGTGAACAATGAGCATGTATATAGAAATCGGTCGATTTGAATCGTTATCGGCTTTTTTTGGTCCTCCAATTTGTATCGGCATTGAAAAATCATAATCGGTCGACCTCGTCTGTTACTTCAGCTCAGAGTTTCTTTGGGCTGCAATCTGAGGTGGGGTTAACGCTAATGAACTTATCTGCAGCAGAGCTAAATCTGTGTCTTCCTTTCCTGTGGCGGTCCTCATGAGAGCTAGTTTCATCATAGTGCTTGATGGTTTTTGCAACTGCACATGGAGAAACTTTCAAAGTTTTTGAAATGTTCTGCATTGACTGACCTTCATGTCTTAAAAGTAATGATGGACTGTCGTTCCTCTTTGCTTATTTGAGCTGTTTTTGCTATAACATGGACTTGGTCTTTTACCAAATAGGGATATCTTCTGCATACCACCCCTACCTTGTCACAACACAACTGATTGGCTCAAACGCATTAAGAAGGAAAGAAATTCCACAAATTAACTTTTAACGAGGCACACCTGTTGATTGAGATTCGTTCCAGGTGACATCCTCATGAAGCTGGTTAAGAGATTGCCAAATTGTGTGTAAAGCTGTCAACGCAAATGGTGGCTACTTTGAAGAATCTGAAATATTTGGATTTGTTTAACACTTTTTTTTGGGGTACTACATATGTGTTATTTCATAGTTTGAATGTATTTATTTTTCTACAATGTAGAACATGGTAAAAAATTAAGCAAAACCCTTGAATGAGTAGGTGTCCAAACTTTTGACTGGTGCTGTATATAATAACATTTGTAATTTTAATCCCCCTTTCTCCCCGATTTCGTGATATCCAATTGGTAGTTACGATTTTGTCTCATCGCTGTATCTCCCCAATGGGCTCGAGTGAGGCAAAGGTCAAGTCATGCGTCCTCCGAAAGATGTCCCGCCAAGCCGCTTCTTAACACAATGCTCGCTTAACCCGGAAGCCAGCCGCACCAATGTGTTGGAGGGGACAACTGAAGTCGCCTGGCCCGCCACAAAGAGTCGCTAGAACGTAATGACCCAAGGAAATTTCCCTGGCCAAACCCTCTGTTAACCTCTAGCATTGAGCAATCCCGTATCCGGGAGCGTAATCATAGCCTCAAGCTCATTAGCATCACGCAACGTTAACTATTCATGAAAATAGCAAATGAAATGAAAGAAATATATTCACTCACAAGCTTAGCCTTTTGTTAACAACACTGTCATCTCAGATTTTCTAAATATGCTTTTCAACCATCGCTACACAAGCATTTGTGTAAGAGGTATTGATAGCTAGCATAGCATTAGCCTAGCATTCAGCAGGCAACATTTTCACAAAAACAAGAAAAGCATTCAAATAAAATCATTTACCTTTGGAGAACTTCGATGTTTTCAATGAGGAGAATCTGTTAGATAGCAAAAGATTATTTGTGTAGGAGAAATCGCTCCGTTTTGTTCATGTTTGGCTAAGAAAAGAAAAACAAAAATTCAGTCATTACAACGCCAAACATTTTTCCAAATGAACTCCATAATATCGACAGAAACATGGCAAACGTTGTTTAGAATCAATCCTCAAGGTGTTTTTCACATATATATTCGATGATAAATCATTCATGGCAGTTGTGTTTCTCCTCTGAAGAAAATGGAAACATGCACGCAGCTGGAGATTAAACAATAATTCCGACGGAGGACACCAAGCGGGCACCTGGTAAATGTAGTCTCTTATGGTCAATCTTCTAATGATATGTCTACAAATACGTCACAATGCTGCAAACACCTTGGGGAAACGACAGAAAGTGTAGGCTCATTCCTGGCGCATTCACAGCCATATAAGGAGACATTGGAACACAGCGCCTTCAGAATCTGGGCCATTTCCTGTTTGAAATTTCATCTTGGTTTCGCCTGTAGCATCAGTTCTGTGGCACTCACAGATAATATCTTTGCAGTTTTGGAAACGTCAGATTGTTTTCTTTCCAAAGCTGTCAATTATATGCATTGTCAAGCATCTTTTCGTGACAAAATATCTTGTTTAAAACGGGAACGTTTTTTATCCAAAAATTAAAAGAGCGCCCCCTATATCGAAGAAGTTAATAACCCGAACGACGCTGGGCCAATTGAGCACGGTCCTATGGGGCTCCCGGTCATGGCTGGCTGTTTCATAGCCTGGGATTGAACCCCACTCCATTGCACTGCCTTAGACAGCTGCGCCACTCGAGAGGCCTGAAATGCTGATTTCTAAAATCTAATGTGACCCCTGCTTCTACCATAGGCAAATATGTATAGAACTCTTTGTTCATATCAAAAGGGGTGAGGTCAAAAAGTAATTGAAATCAAATGGAAGGACAAGCAACTTTGGTTCTCTGGGGCCCTTGTCCTGTTTTTTTGCTCTTTCATATCAGTGTCTGATTCTGACCTCAAAGTAGGCCCTTTTGTGTTTCAATAACGTAAATGATTGTAATCCTTTAGTACCTGCAGTTGGTTATATTACCAAATGCACCTTTAACAGAGTTGATGGCTGTTTTGGTCTACACAACAGTTCTTGTAAATAATCAATCTTTTGAAGGCACAAATGTTTGTTTACATTTTGACAATTCTTAAGTTTACAGACTTTTGTCTAGCGATAAGTGGTCATGTATGCCAACACTGGGAGCTGAAAATAATTTGAAATTATGCTTGGTAAATTCTCTGGGGATGAGGTGCTATCAAGCTCCCGGGCTATTTACCTTAATCCATATTTCTGTTTTTCCCCAGTCTTCGAGATCGTGACATCAACAGGCAGACAAAGAAGTGAAACACCTGTTCATCCTTCATCTCCCCAGCTGGATGCTGACAGCTTCACATTTTTGGTGAAAAATAAAGACTACAACTATAGAAGGAATCTAAAAACACTACGTAGACTGCATACTATTTATACTTTGTGTTTTATACATTGTATTCCAAATTAGGAAAATAACTTATTATTTAAAAGGACCTTTGCCTGCTCTTCTTGTTGTAACGTGCAAGCGGTAGGCATTAATTTGTATAAGAGGGGATAGACATTGGTAGCAGCGTGTCATTCTAGTTGTTCAAGAAGCATTACTTCCAGTAGTTGTGGCTATTGATCATTTGATTATTATTGGTGCGATATTGTTGTGGTTCAACAGTAGGGCGAGTGACCCAGGAACAACCTCCCTTCAGTGAGCGGGAGATGTTCCAGTTCAGTAAGTACCCCTTGGACATTCTAGATATGCTAAGTGGACACCAAGCCCACCAGTTTAAAGGCCTTGGATTGGAAAGACAGTTCCAGCACCAACAGCAAGTCCAACTTCAGCACCAGCAACAGCTTCAGCAGCAGCACCAACAGCAGGGGGAGTCGTCAGGGGCTCTTCTATCTGGGCTTGGTCTGGGGTCTCTTCAGGGGTCTAGAAGTAATGCTTTTGCTGATTCGTCATCTATATTTGCCAAAATGAGTGCCCCACCTCCACCAATATCACACCAGAGCCAGTCCTCATCCTCACACAGTTCACGGAAATCCAGCAAGATGAGCAGTAGTGTTAGTGGGAGCTCTGCTGCAGGATACCCACAATTCTTACGTCCGTTTCACCCTGCAGAAGCAGCGCTAGCTCAGGAGCAGCTGCACTCTGGAATGGGACGTTTTGACTTTGGGGGTAGTAGCAGTGGAGGATCTGGCGTTATTGGAGGAGTAGTTACATCTGCACCGCCACCCTTACACCCTGGCCTCTCTGTTCCCCAAGCCTCACCTGGACCATCCTCCTCCTCGCCCTCCCCATCAGCCTCATCGTCCGCCTCTAACAACCCTGGCAGTGCAGTTTCCTCCCTAGGGCAACCACTCGTTGGGCAGTCTGATCCACGTAGCTTACATCAGCAGTTCAGTTGCATGCTTGCTGCCAATCAGTACTTTCTTTCTGGTGTCCCGACCAACAGCAGTCTGGAGCAGTTTCTGGTTCAACAAGGGGGTCATAATCATCTTGGCCTGGGTTTGGGCCAAGGAGCTAGTGACTCGAGCTCAGCCCTTGCCCCACCTCCAGCTCTTCACTCCTCTCACAGTCATAGTCACTCCACTCCCCAGCCTCAACAGCAGCAGCAACCATTGGCACCCCATGCTTTATCTCACTCTCACAGCCATACCCACCCACACCATCCTCTTCACCCAACACCTCAGCCGTCATCTCTGGGTGGCTTTGATTTCCAAGGTATTCCAGTTCTCTCCTCCAATCAGCTTGCTTCGTTGATGCAACAAGAGGCTAGTGGTATGCCCCTCCCTCTACCTCTCCATTTATCACTTTCGAAAGATGAAGGGAAAGGAGACAGTGGAAGTGGTGGTAGCAGGAGAAAGAAGGCTATGGCTGGCTACCTTCCTCAGAGAAAAGCAGATGGCACCAGTCACAGCAGTGGTAGTAACTGCCACAGCAGCTCCACTGAACACAGTCAAAATTCAACCATTCAACCGGGCCTTGTGGGAGGAGCCATAACCAGCCTTGGTGGTAACCATTCATCAGTTCTCTCTTCAACACAACAGTCCTCCTCAACTGTCTCCTCTTCCTCCTCAGCCCCTTCCTCATCCACAGCCTCTGTGTTGGTAGCTAATGATTCACAGCTACCTAAACCTGAAAATCTAAATCCCATGGCCTCCATGCCTTGTCAACCTGACCCTGAAGCCATCTACCACTGTGGTGAATGTGGAAAGACTTTCAGTCATCTTACAAGCCTTCGCAGGCATCTCCGTAGTCATGGTTTGACTTCTGAAGATGCCAAGCCAGACACTTCAAGCGAAGACAAAACATTCTGTTGCACCGAATGTGGAAAGGGTTTCAAGAAAAGGGGGCACCTCCTCCAGCATGGTGTTATCCATTCAGGGGCTCGTCCATTTGCATGTGGTGTCTGTCAACGGTCTTTCAACCGCCGTGAGTCCCTCACCAGGCATGAGAAAATCCATGATGATAAGCCTTTCCGATGCCCTGCTTGTGGTCGCTGCTTCCGAGAGAGCACCTCTTTGCTAAACCATGCTGCGTCTGGCACCTGTGGAAAGCCTGGAAGGAATTCCCGGCCCAGACCAAGTGGTAGTGGTGAAAATCAAAGCTCATCAAGTGCGAGTAGCAGCAAAACTGTAATGGAGGCTGGAGGCAGTGGTACAGGGGATTACCAACGAGATGGTGCGAGCAAATTTGGCACAGATTATTCAAGGAACCGGCCATCATACCAGCCATCCTACAGTGTCGATGACTACCGACGACAGCAGGCTAACCCATCTTGTTATTCTGGAGAGAGCTCCCATGGCAGTGGGATGTCAAGCCAGACACTTAGAAAGGCACCACTGGCTCCTACCTTACACCCACACCCTCAAAGTCAACAGCAACACCATCTCCATCAACAGCAACCTCATCTTCCTCTTTCATCTCTATTGGATGACTCTGAGGATGAGGTCACTAGCAGTGCCATGTCTGCCATTGCTGCAGCTGCCGCTGCATCCTGCGAGATAAGTACTGGCGAGAGTCGAGGAGAGGAGCGACGAGACATCATTGGAGGTTTGCTTGGAGGACTTGGCTTTGGGAATATGGGAGTCTCACCAGGTGGTCCATCATCTACATCTGAAATCGACAAGACTTACAGATCAGGAAGTGGCTCTACCATCCCTTTAACCCATCCAAGCCAGCAGATGATGAATGCTAAACCGAAAAAGCCCCGCAAGCCTCGGCAGAAGAGAGAACCAGGACCTGATGGAATCATAGTTCGACAAAGAAGAAGTCGTGGAGAGGGAGAACGGCCATATTCATGCGGAGTTTGTGGTAAAGGGTTCAGGAGACGTGAGACCCTGCGTCGGCATGACCGTGTTCATACAGGTGAAAAGCCACACCGGTGTGATGTTTGTGGGAAAGAGTTCCGGGAGTACTTCCATCTTACTAAACATTCCACTGTGCATTCTGGGCAGAAGAACTACAAATGTGACCTCTGTGGTAAAGAGTTTGCTTACGCTCAGAGCTTGGTGAGACATGGAAAATTACACACAAAAGTGGAATTGGATGGTACACCAGGAGGAAAAATTGCTAAAGGCCATGGAGGGGTTATTAGTCTAGATGGAAATCAAGCAAACTCTCAATCTTATTATCCGTACCCTCAAGAAAAGTCTCAGGGGTCCAGCTCATCCACTCAGCCCCCTCAACCCCCTCAGAAGCTCTTTACATGCACAACGTGCTGGAAATCCTTCCGCCATCAGTTCCACTTGACAGCCCATCAACAAACTGTCCATGGTGGTGGAATAAGGGGTGAAAAGAATTTCTGCTGTGAGGTATGCGGGAAGGCCTTTGCTTATTCTAACAGCTTGTCCAGGCACAGGCAATCGCAACATGGATTGGGCCGCACCGGGTCGGCAAACCCACCAGCTGGTGGAACCCAACATCCTTCTCAAGCAGATCAGTACATCCCTCTTTTTGAATCAGGCCACCCCTTAACTTATCCGTCAGGCTCCTACATGCCAAACCAATCCTCCCAAGGTCAACACCGCCCTTTTCAGTTCCAGTCCCAAGAAGGATGGGTTGGTGGCAAGAGAAAAAGAGAGAAAAAAAGGAGGGTCGAATATCAAAGTATCATGAGAGGGGGGCAACTAGTAGGGGTTGCCTTGAATAAGGCCACGAGCAGGAGACTCAAAGTGATGAAGCGGAAAAAGGGAATAATGCATGAGAAGCTTAAGCAAAAGAAACTGCTCGCCCAGCTCCTGAGGATGAGAGGAGGGTATAGAGTTAGACAATGGTGCGGCGGTGTGGTTAAAGTCAGTGGGCTGTCATCTATGGAAGTCCCCATAAAACGTTTTCCATGCCAGTACTGCCCCAGCACCACATTCGCCAGTCAGGCCAAACTTTTGCTCCATCGTTCTGTGAGGCATCCTCCAAGAAATAACGGCCACCAGGCCCGTCTGAAGTGCTCGGTCTGCGGAAAGCGTTCTCGGACATTACGGAAAGCCCTCGTTCATCGTGGACGTCACCTTTCCCAAGGGCGGTTCTCATGTCCCAAATGCCGCTCCCGCTTCTGGAATGGATCTCTCCTGGAGAGGCACAGCGTCGCATGCCAGGGTCAATCTCTGTTAGGTAGTGGAAACTGGGGCTTGAAAGTGAACTTGCCCCCAAGAGAGGTTGTTGAGAAGACAGCGGAAAAAGAGGGCCAGGGGGGCCTGCCTGGGAGAACAACAGTGGTGACTGAATACAGCCACTAATTATTTTCTAGTGTAGGATTTTTTTAAACTAAAAAGCAAGCAAGAACTAGCGAGTTTTAAAGATGTGGACAACAGGCTTACATCCCATACAATCCTTAATATAGCAGAGATGTTTGTAAAGACGACTTTTAAAGGCTCACATCAAAAGCACCATCCACCGGTCTTTGCTTCCCCAAAGGGGAGAGAGTATTCTGGATCTGAGTGTTTGAGTAGCACCTCTTCTAAAATGCTTTCAACCACAGTATAGTTTTTGTTAGCTGTGTTTGCGCTGGGATTATGAATGCATACTAGTAAGAGTGGTGTACCAAAAGTACTGATGTTTTATGTTTTCTGTCATTATTCACAGTTAAACAGTAGTCTGTCTCGTTCTGTACCATGTTTTTTTTTTTCTTTGTTCCCTGTAAAGATTATTTTTCATACAGATGTTTGGTCTGAAGCTGTAAAATTGGCCGGTAAGACAGGCCAGTCATTCTAAGAAGCAATTTATCTGAAAAAGGAAATCAATTGTCACTCCTGTTATGAAACTTGACTTACCAAATTGATTAATAACTTAGTGTAACTGGAGGTATCTTTTCAAACATTCGGTTAAATTCTACAAAAAAAATTACAATTTTTTTTACAAAACTGACTAGCTGAATAGGTTGAAATGGATCAGAATGGAATGAGAGAGCATTTATATATATATAAATGGGAAAACATTAATGGGACTTAGGTGTCAGGAATGGAAAGGGTCGATGGGAACAACCGGAGAATACTGTACAATTCGTATTATATTTTATTATTGTTTATTTGCTTCTTTTTCATACTCCCAAGTATCATTTATTTTATAATTGTTGCTATTCTATGGGTGGGTGGGAATGAGTTTGGGGACTGTCTTTGTAAAACAATGGGATGATGAGTATATGTATCGATGTGATTTTTCCCTCCCCTTTTACCAACCCTACGCCACAGTTAAGCCCTATCCCGTAACACGCATACACAATTGTTCATTACCTAGGTCCTGTCCCCCAGTGTTTTCCTTTCAGTAAACTAAAACATTAAATATTATTACTAAATAACTATCCTTTGCCTAAAGTGAATTGTTGAAACCCTCAAATCTAATAAAAATTTAAAATATCTCATGCCTTCCCTTTTTATTTAAATCAGTGGTATTTGAAGTCGCACCCTAGTGGGGACGCGTGGGAAATGCAATGGGGGTCTAATTTGTATACAGGTAGACCAGAAACCCACATCCCTGATTGTAAGATTAGTGGCAACCCTGAGAAGCACCTACTGTTCATCAGTTGTTCCCTTCAAATGCTGTTTTGATTTCAAATAAGTTTACCTACACAATGAAGAAGGCTGGAAATCCTAAATGTCTCTCTACGCTATCCCTGATGTAGTGAAAATAAGCGTTAATGCAACATTTTTAAGTGTGGACTGATTACGCTATTTGTTTGAGTGGGTGGGGTTGGTAGAAATTCTAGCTGAAAAGGTTTGAATACCACTGATTTAAATCGAGAGCAATTTTTTGCCAAAGCACAAATGACTGCTCCTAAACAGTTCGCTATTTATTTACCTTCATATACAGTGCTTTCGTGAAGTATTCAGACCCCTTGACTTTTTCCACATTTTGTTACATTACAGCCTTATTCTAAAATTAAATGTTTTTCACCCTCATCAATCTACACACAATATCCCATAATGACAAAGTGAAAACAGGTTTTTAGTAATGTTGGCAAATGTATAAAAAATATTTTTACAAGCACCATATTTACGTAAGTATTCAGACCTTTTGCTATGAGCCTTGGAAATTGAGCTCCGGTGCATCCTGTTTCTATTGATCATCCTTGATGTTTATACACCTTGATTGGAGTCTGCCTTTGGTACATTGAATTGATTGGACATGATTTGGAATGGCACACACCTGTCTATTTAAGGTCCTATAGTTGACTATGCATGTCAGAGCAAAAACCAAGCTCTGAGGACAAAGGAATTGTCCGTAATGCTCCAAGACAGGATTGTGTCGAGGCACAGAACTGGAGAAAGGTACTAAAAGATGTATGCTCCATTGAAGGTTTGTTGCCTCCATTAAATGGAAAAGATTGGAACGACCAAGACTCTTCCTAGAGCTGGCCGCCCGGCCTCACTGAGCAATCGGGGGAGAAGGACCTTGGTCAGGGAGGTTACCAAGAACCCAATGGTCCCTCTGACAGAGTTCCTGTGTGGAGATGGGAGAACCTTCCTGAAGGACAACCATCTCTGCAGCACTCCACCAATCAGACCTTTATGGTAGTGTGGCCAGACAGAAGCCATTCCTCAGTAAAAGGCACATGACAGCCTGCTTAGAGTTTTCCAAAAGGCACCTAAAGGACTCGGACTATGAGAAACAAGATTTTCTGGTGTGATGGAACCAAGATTCAACTCTTTGGCCTGAATGCCAAGTGTCAGGTCTGGAGGAAACCTGGCACCATCCCTACGGTGAAGGAAGCATGGTGGTGGCAGAATCATGCTGTGGGGATGTTTTCAGCAGCAGTGACTGTGAGACTAGGCAGGATTGAGTGAAAGATGAACGGAACAAGTACAGAGAGCTCCTTTTTTGAAAACCTCCTTCAGAGCGCTCAAGACCTCAGACTTGGGCGAAGGTTCACATTCCAACAAGACAACAACCCTATGCACACAGCCAAGACAACGCAGTAGTGGCTTCGCGACAAGTTTCAATGTCTTTGAGTTGCCTTGAACCCCATCGAACATCTCTATAGAGAGTCCTGAAAATAGCTGTGCAGCAATGCTCCCCATCCAACCTGAAAGAGCTTGAAAGGATCTGCAGAGAAGAATGGGTGAAAATCCCCAAATACAGGTGTGCCAAGCGTGTAGCGTCATACCCAAGAAGACTCTAGGCTATAATTGCTGCCATAGGTGCTTCAACAAAGTTCTGAATAATTATGTTAATGTGATATTTTAGTGGGTTTTTTATCGACTTGCAGAAATGTCTAAACCTGTTTTTGCTTTGTCTATATGGGGTCACTTAGAAATGTCCTTGTTTTTGAAAGAAAAGCTAATGTTTTTGTCCATTAAAATAACATCAAATTGATCTGACATACAGTGTAGACATTAATGTTGTAAATGACTATTGTAGCTGGAAACAGCATATTTTTAATGGAATATCAACATAGGCGTGGAGTCCCATTATCAGCAACCATCACGCCTGTGTTCAAACGGCACGTTGTGTTAGCTAATCCAAGTTTATAATTTTAAAAGTCTAATTGATCATTAGAAAATGCTTTTGCAATTATGTTAGCACAGCTGAACACTGTTGTTCTGATTTTAAAAAGCAATAAAACTGGCTCTTAGACAAGTTGGGCATCAGCATTTGTGGGTTCGATTACAGGCTCAAAATGGCCAGAAACAAAGAACTTTCTTCTAAAACTCCAGTTATTACTCGTCAGAAAAGCGCAAACTTCATTAAATAGTACCCGCAAAACACCAGTCTCAAAGTCAACAGTGAAGAGGCGACTCCGGGATGTTTGCCTTCTAGGCAGAGTTCCTCTGTCCAGTGTCTGTGTTCTTTTGTCCATCTTCATTATTTTTATTGGCCAGTCTGAGATATGGCCTTTTCTTTGCAACTCTGCCTAGAAGGCCAGCATTCCGGAGTCGCCTTTTCACTGTTGACGTTGAGACGGGTGTTTTGCAGGTACTATTCAATGAAGTTTGCGCTTTTCTGTGAAGGGAGTAGTACACAGCGAGATCTTCAGTTTATTAGCAATTTCTCACATGGAATAGCCTTCATTTCTCAGAACAAGAATAGACTGACGAGGTTCAGAAGAAAGTTCTTTGTTTATGGCTAATTTGAGCCTGTAGTCGAACCCACAAATGCTGATGCTCCAGATACTCAACTAGTCTAAACAAGGCCAGTTTTATTGCTTCTTTAATCAGAGTAGTTTCCACTGTGCTGACATAATTGCAAAAGGGTTTTCTAATGATCAATTAGCCTTTTAAAATGATAAACTTGGATTAGCTAACACAATGTGCCATTGGAACACAGGCCCATTATCATCAATCATCACTCCTGTGTCGACATTCCATTAAAAATCAGCTGTTTCCGGCTGTAATAGTCATTTACAACATTAACTATGTCTACACTGTATTTCTGATCAATTTGCTGTTTTTTTAATGGACAATAAATGAACTTTTCTTTCAAAAACAATGACATTTCTAAGTGACCCCAAACTTTTGAACGGTAGCGTATATATTCCATTTTAGAATAAGGCTAGCGTAACAATGTGGAAAAGTCAAGGGGTCTGAATACTTTCCGAATGCACTGTATGTTGATCAGTTAACAGGTTCAAAAGAATGGCAGAATTGCCAGGTCCTCCACACTTGGTGCCCCAGTGCGCTGTCCTTACACTGCAGAGATGTTTATTGCTCACTTGTTGGCACCTTCCATGCTCCATTTAGAAACAAGAGTGGGAAAAATCCTTGAGGATGAGTACGGCTGTTTCAGACTCACAACCGGCTGTTCTGGAAGATTGCTTATGTGTGTATTTGCTAGAATTCTCCTTTCAGAAAGTTCTTTATTTTTTGATATACTGTATTTTGTCACCAGTTTGCAGGGCATGCATTAAACACATGACTGAATCTGCAGTCAAAACTGCAGATTGGATAGATACACATTAAACGCACAGTAACATTTGATTACTGTTGGGAGAACAGCCATGCATTTGTGGTTAGAAAATGATTTGTGTATTACTATTCAGTGTCCTCTAGATGGCCATATGAGGCCCTTTTATGAAGCATGACCAGGGACACGGAGGGGAATATTTTGTGTATGAGAAACATTGCAATATACATAAAGAAATGAAGTTATACATGCACATTGAAAGTATCCATCCTATAACAATTCACACCATATACACAAGTCAAGTAGTGATTAATATGTGTGAATAATTTGTCCATATATTTTGAGTGTGTTTTTGCCTTATATGTTTGCTCTTGAAAACCGCAGTATCGCCTCCATCTAGTGGTTTGTAGGTCTAATGCATATTTTGAAATTGACGTTAATAAATTGTGACAGGTTATTGTTTAATTTATGACAATATAAAATCAAATGCATTCGGAAATGTTAACCACTCAAAATTGGGATTATCAAGGCAGACAATCCATGTTGTTCATCTAATTCAAATCCCAACATATCCCCTACTTTTTTTAAAGGCTCCATGTGAATAGTAATATAAATAATACAGAGCATTAATGTCTGTCATTTAAAACATAAATTGTGAGAGTTGTGATGTGGATTTGATGATATGGTCTACTTTTCCTAAACACAGTTCCTCAGAAGCATGTTTTTAAATTCTGTAAAATAGCACACCAATCACACTGTTGTACTTCAGAAGTGTGACAGATTAAATGGGAAGTTATTACTATCAAGGCAAATTTGTATTTAACTTTCAAAGCAAATATTAACTTGAGGGGTAGTTAATATAGAAGTACCTTTCATATATATATTTTAAGTGTTGATGCTCATTATTAGGCTATAATTAATGTATTAGTAGGGTCAAGTTTTAATAGCCTATTGTCATTATTGGAATACTATAATAAGGAAATGATAAAGGAAAACTTTTACACTGCGGTGGTCACCAATTACTTTAAAGCAAATTCCGTTATGATCTCTGAATCTTGCTAAATGAAACACTAATCCGTTCAATCTCACTGGGCTCACTTGCCTGTTTTACTTCGCCTCTGTCTCACGCGGCCGTACCATGGGGAAATCTTTGGGCGGAGCCAATGACCTAGTTTTGTCCAATAGCGTTCGACGAAGGGCAGAGACTAACCTAATTTGAACCAATCGCTGGTAGGCAGTATCCGCGCGTGCCAGGGCCATGTGCTCCCTTCGAGTGCAGGAATCGGTTTTAAGGTAGTAGGGAGATAGATATTTTGTGTCGGCAAAAACACATACTTTCACAATTTTTGGCGGATAAAATGCAAAAATATTGATAATGGTGATTTTAATGATATGTTGAATTTGGTTTCCGGATCCTTGAAATTACAGAGATTAGTCCACACCCCAAGTGGTCTACAAGGAATATAATAGTAACATTTTTTAAATTAAATCAGAGGGTACTGGACATTGCAAAGCAATTCCATTATTGTGTAGGTTTAGGATTGGTTACAGTTGTGGAGTTTGTGTGTAACCTACAGGACCCGTGATCTTAATCAGATATGTACATTGGTCCATTCATCTCGTGGTTACTAGTTTAGCTTTATGACTGACATTAAGGTGAACCACGTGTTCCATCCATTGGTTACATTAAAAGTTTTGCAGAGGGCGAATTGTTCAAGTCGGCGTGGTTTGGTTACAGTAATCGACAACTCCCCCTGACTGGTTTGTTTAAGAAGGGGTGGTGCTCATTAAAGTCGTTTGGGCGTTTTCGGAGTTGTAGATCATGAATATTGATCAGCCTCTCCCCCAGCGCCAATCCCCTGTGAGCGCTGATGTCACGAGAGCGGCCCGTGTTCGTTCCAGCTGACTCTTGCGGTGCTCGGTTGCTTCCTTGCTCGTAGCCTACAGAAAGGTAGGGAAAGCAGGTAAACGACAAAAATAACGAGAGAGAAAGACAGAGGGAGCGAGAACGACTAAGTAGGGAGAGGAAAAACGAGACCTCAACACCTATCCTACTCATGTTGGATATTATTTGACGACGACTTTTTTTCCCTCCTTTCACCCCCCCGCCCACACTTATTTTCTCTATTATTGGATTTCTAGGTACCGCTCCATAATCCATTTTACTCCATGGACAACCCTCAGGTTTGTTTGTTTTATTTTTGTCCAGGTCAAGAAGAAAATCAACTCGGTTTGATGCCTATTCTCAATTAAACGGACATCATCAAGCAAGGCATTTTGGCGAAATCTGAGCGCTGACGTGCAACTTTGTTTATCTCATAGATAGAGGCTGGGATAAGTGATTAACTCTTAAAGGGCACATTGCATTTGTTAAGGTTATTGAATAAAACACATTTTTACCATGAACATATTTTTGAGGAAATCATTTTCACTTTTGATTTTCTCATGGAAAGTTGGAAGAGCAATAGCAATAGTTTATTGTTGATATAAAATTATATTTGTCATGTCGAATTGTACTATTCTCTAGCACTTTCTTAATGCATATTTAGATAGGCTAACATTCGGTTTTCGAATGAGGTAAATAACAGCCGGTCTAGCAGTGTGTATTCAGCTGTCCACCTTTTTAATCGTCACGTCACTGTTGTGAACCCGCTGACAGCCAGTCAATCGTTTTGTGGATTAATCGGATAAATTCAGCGCTCATTCCACCGTGGGAATCAACGACCATCCCAATCATGTCTAGGCCGCTCACACAGCTCCTACCGCCTGACCTCCCGGCTGGAGCGAGCCCACAGTTCGGCACGGGTAACCTTGCGGGCAGTGTCCCAACCGGCGGACACTTGAACTCCATGGCCAGCCTCAAGACTCTCCTACAGCTGCCCATCAAGGTTGACCAGCGAGCGAAAGACTGCTGTGTAATGAAAGGTGAGGTTTGTGTGGTGAGGGCAGGAAGGAAGGGGACAGTATATGCATAACAAATATTAAAATAAGTACACACACACACACACAGAGTGGCCTGCAAACTTTGTTTTCATTTCGTTGGCTTGGTTTCATGTTTATAAATATAAAGCATTCTTTAACTTGTATTATGCATTACTTATTATGGCAATAGGTTCATATTTTTGTTGTCAGCAACAACACATACACAGCATAGAACATTTAGTGTGTTTATCCTTCATTAAGGACATATCTCATGATATTGATGTACACTGAGTGTACAAAACATTAGGAACATATTTTAGTTTCAGCCCCTTTTGCTCTCAGAACAGTCTCAATTCGTTGGGGACATGGACTCTACAAGGTGTCCAAAGCGTTCTATAATGATGCCGACCTATGTTGACTCCAATGCTTCCCATAGTTGGTTTGATGTCCTTTGGGTGATTGACCATTCTGGATACACACAGGAAACTTTTGAAATGGAAAAACTCAACAGAGTTGCAGTTCTTGACACGCTCAAACCGGTGCACCTGTCACCTACTACCATACCCCGTTCAAAGGTCTTTAATCTTTTGTCTTGCCCATTCACCCTCTGAATGGCACACATACACAATCAATGTCTCAAGGCTTAAAGGCCCTTCATCTATTGTATGGGGCGGCAGGTAGCCTAGTGGTAAGAGTGTTGGACCAGTAACCAAAAGGTTGCTAGATCGAATCCCAGAGCTGCCCCTGACTAAGGAAGTTGCCCCTGAACAAGGAAGTTAACCCACTAGGGTTAGGCCGTCATTGTAAATAAGAATTCGTTCTTAACTTAAGTTAAATAAAAGGTTAAATAATAAATCAAATCTATACTGATTGAAGTGGATTTATCAATGGATCATAGCTTTCACCTGGATTCACCTGGTCAGTGGAAAGAGCAGGTATTCCAAATGTTTTGTACGCTCAGTGTACACCGAGCTCTCAATCCAACAAACACAGACATTGTAAATGCTCAAATATTAACTAAGGGTGGGGGCAGGGAAGGTTGTTAAATGTAATGTAAAAGAAAAAATAGATGTACCCAAAAGTAGTTATTTATCATGAAGGCCATAAGCAATATCTCGTCATTACCGCTAGAAATATTAAAATCTCACCTTTTTGGCAAGTAGTTATAAAATCCTGAGGTGTTCACAGTTCGCAATATGATGAAAATATGAAAAATCATGTATGATTCATTTCCTATTCAACAAAAGTTGAGGTAAGGGTTTGAAATTATTAAAATGCATTCTAAATATAGTAACAAATGATTAATGACTTATTTAATATTTCATATTGCTGTAAAATAAAAGTATCATACTTCGTGACAGAACAAAATTGGCACCATTTCATATAACTGATGACGAACAAGACGCCATTCAAACGCCTGCTAACTTGTTACAACTTCAACCTTAAGCACAAAATGATTTAGTTGCTCTGTGACCAAGAGAAAGTGGTCTTGTTTATATTGTTCTAAATTATATAAAATTAAAAAAAATTGTATTTTTTTCATGTTGAGAGCTCTAAGTCCATCCGAGAACATCACATTGAGATATATATTTTTTTCTGCAATCACCTGTTTCATATGCTGTAAGTGGAGCTGCAAGCTTCACAGCCAGAGGAAATCGATCCTTTGTTTAGATAGGGAGCGACACATTTTTCCTGCCTATGCAAATATGGCATCAGATTTCACATACTACATCTCAGATGAGAGCAGCACGTGAAGCAGGACAACCAGAACTTTGAGTCAAATCAAACTTTATTGGTCACATGCGCCAAATACAACCGGTGCAGACTTAACAGTGAAATGCTTAAATTAAAGGACATTCCCAACAGTGCAGAGTTAAAAAAAAAATACAAATATTTGCTAAATAAAATAAAATAAAAAATAAAATAGTAACACAATTAAAACAATAACGATGCTATATACAAGGAGTACCAGTACCGATTCAATGGGCAGTAGTACGAGGTAATTGAAGTAATATAGTATGTACAAGTAGGTAGGAGGAAAAGTGACTAGTCAATCAGGATATATAATAAACAGAGTAGAAGCAGCGTATGTAATGTGTGTGTTGGAGTGAGTGCAAAACAACTGAGAAATAAATAATAGAGTGCTTGAATGTAAATTGTCTGGGTAGCCATTTGATTAACTGTTCAGAAGTCTTGTGGCTTGAGGGTAGAAGCTGTCCAGGAGCCTTTTGATCAGAGACTTGGTGCTCCAGTACCGCTTGCCATGCTGTAGCAAAGAGAAGAGTCTGACTTGGGTGGCTGGAGTTTTTGACCATTTCTAGGGCCTTCCTCTGACACTGCCTGCAGAGCTGTGGGAAGTAGTTGGGGTGGGGCTGGACTAATCTTTTTTGCCTGTGCTGGCACTGCAGATGGCTATATTGGTCTAATAATACAGGACTATTAAATGCCCAGTGCACTACTTTTCTGAAAAATGATTTATTTCAAATATAATTTAGATTTGTCAGGGGGGGGTTGCAGCAACCCCCTAATTCCCGCGACTATGACCACCTGGTATAGAGGTCCTGGATGGTAGGGAGTTTGGCCCCAGTGATGTACTGGGCCATATGCACTACTCTCTGTAGCGCCGTGTAGTCGGATGCCGAGCAGTTGCCTTACCAAGCGGTGATGCAGGCAGTCAAGATGCCCTCAATGGTGCAGCTGTAGAAGTCTTTGAGGATCTGAGGGCCCATGACAAATCTTTTCAGACTCCTGCCTCCTGAGGGGGAAGAGGAATTGTTGTGCCCTCTTCACAACTGTGTTGGTGTGTTTGGACCATGATAGGTTCTTACTGATGTGAACACCGAGGGACTTGAAGCTCTCGACCCGCTCTACTACCGCCCCGTCGGCAGAATTAATGATGGTGTTGGAGACTTGTACGGCTACGCAGTCACGGATTATCAAGCAGGGGGGTCAGCGTGGCAGATGTGTTGTTGCCTACCCTCACCACCTTGGGGGCAGCCCGTCAGGAAGTCCAGGATCCAGTTGCAGAGGGAGGGTTCAGTCCCAGGATCCTTAGCTTAGTGATGATCTTGAAGGTCACTATGGTGTTGAACACTGAGCTGTAGTCAACGAACATCATTCTTCCTTTTGTGCAGGTGGGATTGAGCAGTATGAAGTGCAATAGAGATTGTGTCATCTGTGGATCTGTTTGGGGCGGTATGCAAATTGGACTGGGTCCAGGGTTTCTGGGATGATGGTGTTGATGTGAGCCATGACCAGTCTTTCAAAGCATTTCATGGCTATGATGTGAGTGTTACGGGGCGGTAGTCATTTAGACAGGTTACCTTAGTGTTCTTAGGCACAGTGACTATGTTGGTTTGCTTGAAGTATGTAGGTATTACAGACTTAGTCAGGGACAGGTTAAAAATGTCAGTGAGGACACTTGCCAGCTGGTTAGCGCATGTTCTGAGTACGCGTTCTGGTAATCTGTCTGTCACTTGTGAATGTTAACCTGTTTAAAGGTCTTATCACATCGGCTATGGAGAGTGTGATCATACAGTGGTCCGGAACAACTGGTGCTCTCACGCATGGTTCAGTGTTGCTTTCCTCAAAACAAGAATAGAAGGCATTTAGCTAGTCTGGTAGGCTCATGTCACTGGGCAGCTCTCGGCTGGGTTTCCCTTTTGTAATCCATTAAGACACATCCGATAACCATCAGAGCCGGTGCTGTAGGATTTGATCTTCGTCCTGTATTGACATTTTGCATGTTTGATGGTTCGTCGGCAGGCATAGCGGGATTTCTTATAAGTGTACGGATTAGTGTCCTGCTCCTTGAAAGCGGCAGCTCTAGCCTTTAGCTCAGTGCGGATGTTTCCTGTAACCCATGGCATCTGGTTGGGAAATGTACATATGACCACTATGGGCACAACGTCATTGATACACTTATTAATGAAGCCGGTGACTAATGTGGTATACTCCTCAATGCCATTGGAAGAGTCCCAGAACATATTCCAGTCTGTGCAGGCGAAACAGTTCTGTAGCTAGTCCCCTAAAATAAGGAACTTAACGTTTAGGTTAAAGGGATGTCACAACCTTAGTCAGCTGCTGTCTGTACACAAACAACAATCACATTGACTAACAGCCTCCCCCTGGTGGCTATAGAGTTGAACAGCAGCCCTCCACAATTTCCATGGATATCTTTGTGTAAGAGGTGACGCTGACCAAGACTGACAGCTCCTCCAATGGAGTCGGGGCACAAAGGACCTACCAGCATCAAGTTCACCATTAGAGCATGCATAGTCGGGGTGCATCACTAATGTTAAGGGATGGAGAAGGGCTTTATTGCATGAGATGGAGTCTTGAGTGTTTTTTGCATCCAACATATTTGCTTGCCTGTGGCTTCGATGCATGATGCATTTTCCTTTGAACAGAAACAGTATATTTCTCTCCCTGGTCGGCTTGCTTGCTTTGTTCGACACCCTCATATACACCCACTCGCTGTGCGTATCGCTCCTCTCCTACCTCTTCTGTCCGCCTCTCCATCCTCTCCATCCTCTAGCACATTTACCAAATCCCCCTCATTCACTCCTCTTGCACTTGTCACATCTCCCTCAATCCCCCTTCACTTCTATCTCTTTCCTCATCCCACTTCTTTTCTTTGCATTGCATATCTCTCTCTGCCTATCCTTTTATCTCCTCTCTTCCATCACTCCTCCTATTTCCACTCCCTCTTCTTTCTCTTCCTTCTCACCCTCTTTATTCTCATCTCCTATATTTCCCCTCATCCACCAATATCGCTCTGTCATCCATCTCTCCTCCTATTTGAATCTCTTTAGACTCCTCTTCCCTTTCCTCTTCCTAATCACCACATCTCCTCTTATATTCATTCCCTATTTTTCTGTCTCCATCCTCTCCTCCCTAATTACTCCTCTGTTCCATCTCACCTCTCTCCTGTCTATTTATGATTTTTGAATTTCTTTTCTCTCCTCTCTCCTCCCTTTCACCCCTGTCACTCCTCTCATGTCTCCTCTCTTCTCTATTATCTCTCCTGTCTGTCTGGCTTATTTTGCATTCCCTTTTTTTCTCCTCTCTCTTCCCTCTGCATGTCTCTCTCCTCTCTATCTCACTTCCAAAACTGTGTGTGGGCGTGTGTGTGTGCTGACAATAATGCACTGTGCTGGCCAGTACAGCCCTGGTGTGATCATCACACAATTAATCAGCCCTGTCACCCTTTTCCCTACCCCTTCAACCCTATATCTGATCTCCTCTGCCTAGCTCTTAGCAGTGTCACACTGATAGTCATCCCCCATTTTGGAGCCCCCTCTCCTTGCTCATTAATGTGATGGCTCTCGCCTCCCCTTATTACCCTCGCTAAGCTGCCAATTCAAGGGAGTGAGGGCTGAGACACGAGACGATGCCACCTCCGCTAATAATGTTAGCGTATCATCTCACTCCCTCATTATGTTAGCCTAGCATCTCTCTCTTTCCTCATTATGCTAGCTTAGCATCTCACTTCCTCTTCATGGTGTCAGAGTAGCATTTCAGTTCAGCTTCATGATATTAGCATAGCATCTCACACCCTTACTCACATTTGTCAGCCAGCCTGTGTGTGGATGGGAAGACTGCTGGCACTGTTGCTGAATCAGCCATGTAATGGTGGTTGGTTGCATGCAGAGGTGTTGAAGGCACAATGGCTCCCAGGCAGATTATGTGATGATAAGCGACAGCAGTGATGAACACTGAACAGGCTGGATTTTTGCACTCAATGACCCTCTCTCGCTCTCTCCCCTTTTCCTCCAATTGTTCTCTTTCATTTATTCTCTCTCCATCTCGCTCGCTCTCTTTTTCCATCTCCTTTCTATCTCTTTCTCCCCATCTCCCACTAACAGATAAAGACAAACCCCAGGACTCAGACGAGGACTCCATGAGTGGAGGTCCAGGTGGCCGGCCTTCCCAGTCGGCCTTCCTGGGGCCCCATCTGTGGGAGCGCACGCTGCCCTGCAGCGACGGGGGCCTCTTCCAGCTTCAGTACATGGACCTGGAGGAGTTCCTGACTGAGAACGGCATGGCCATGCACAACAAAGGTGGCAACGGCTCCAGCGCCAGCGCCCAGGTGCCCTCGCAGAGTTCCCTGCAGTCGGCCGTGCCCAACCAGAGCTCCCAGTGCCCGCCGTCATCCCCTCCGCCATGTTCTTCTTCATCGTCCTCCATGTCCTCCTCATCTTCCTCCTCCTCGTTGCTGGGCCTGGACAATGTGCCGCTGCCACCAAACGGACTGCCAGGCATGATGGGAGGGCCCGAGTGCCTACATGGTTAGTAGTAGAGCTCTGCTACCTGAGCCGAGCCCGACGGGCCCCAACGTTATACATCGGGTTAAGGCCTGTTTTTTTTCATCAATAACTAACGTACGAGTAGGGCTCGGGTATCGCTAAATTAATCACTAACGTTTTGAAGCTGAGCCATTTGCTCGTGTTCTGCTGGGCAGTACAGTCATATCTGGCTAAGATCTTAACATGGTGTCAGAAGTCCTGAAACCTTGGCAAATACAGTGGGGCAAAAAAGTATTTAGTCAGCCACCAATTGTGCAAGTTCTCCCACTTAAAAAGACGAGAGAGGCCTGTAATTTTAATCATAGGTACACTTCAACTATGTCAGACAAAATTTGAATTTTTTTTCTCCAGAAAATCACATCGTAGGATTTTTAATGAATTTATTTGCAAATTATGGTGGAAAATAAGTATTTGGTCAATAACAAAAGTTTATCTCAATACTTTGTTATATACCCTTTGTTGGCAATGACAGAGGTCAAACGTTTTCTGTAAATCTTCACAAGATTTTCACACACTGTTGCTGGTATTTTGACCCATTCCGCCATGCAGATCTCCTCTAGAGCAGTGATGTTTTGGGGCTGTTGCTGGGCAACACAGACTTTCAACTCCCTCCAAAGATTTTCTATGGGATTGAGATCTGGAGACTGGCTAGGCCACTCCAGGACCTTGAAATGCTTCTTACGAAGCCACTCCTTCGTTGCCCGGGCGGTGTGTTTGGGATCATTGTCATGCTGAAAGACCCAGCCACGTTTCATCTTCAATGCCCTTGCTGATGGAAGGAGGTTTTCACTCAAAATCTCACGATACATGGCCCCATTCATTCTTTCCTTTACACGGATCAGTCGTCCTGTTCCCTTTGCAGAAAAACAGCCCCAAAGCATGATGTATCCACCACCATGCATCACACTAGGTATGGTGTTATTTGGATGCAACTCAGCATTCTTTGCCCTCCAAACACGACAAGTTGAGTTTTTACCAAAAAGTTATATTTTGGTTTCATCTGACCATATGACATTCTCCCAATCTTCTTCTGGATCAGCCAAATGCTCTCTAGCAAACTTCAGACGGGCCTGGACATGTACTGGCTTAAGCAGCGGGACACGTCTGGCACTGCAGGATTTGAGTTCCTGGCGGCGTAGTGTGTTACTGATGGTAGGCTTTGTTACTTTGGTCCCAGCTCTCTGCAGGTCATTCACTAGGTCCCCCCGTGTGGTTCTGGGATTTTTGCTCACCATTCTTGTGATCATTTTGACCCCACGGGGTGAGATCTTGCGTGGAGCCCCAGATCGAGGGAGATTATCAGTGGTCTTGTATGTCTTCCATTTCCTAATAATTGCTCCCACAGTTGATTTCTTCAAACCAAGCTGCTTACCTATTGCAGATTCAGTCTTCCCAGCCTGGTGCAGGTCTATAATTTTGTTTCTGGTGTCCTTTGACAGCTCTTTGGTCTTGGCCATAGTGGAGTTTGGAGTGTGACTGTTTGAGGTTGTGGACAGGTGTCTTTTATACTGATAACAAGTTCAAACAGGTGCCATTAATACAGGTAACGAGTGGAGGACAGAGGAGCCTCGTAAAGAAGTTACAGGTCTGTGAGAGCCAGAAATCTTGCTTGTTTGTAGGTGACCAAATACTTATTTTCCACCATAATTTGCAAATAAATTCATTAAAAATCCTACAATGTGATTTTCTGGATTTTTTTTTTCTAATTTTGTCTGTCATAGTTGAAGTGTACCTATGATGAAAATTACAGGCCTCATCTTTTTAAGTGGGAGAACTTGCACAATTGGTGGCTGACTAAATATGTTTTTGCCGTGTGTGTGTGTGTGTGTGTGTGTGTGTGTGTATATATTTGTACTTTTACCCCTTTTACTCCCCAATTTCATGAAATCCAATTGGTAGTTAGTCTTGTCCCATTGCTGCAACTCCCCTATGGAGGCAAAGGTCGAGAGCCATTCTCTCCGACCAGGGAGAGAAATATACTGTTTCTGTTCAAAACGACCCTGCCAAGCAGTACTGCTTCTTGACACACTGCTTCCTTAACCCGGAAGCCAGCCGTATCAATGTGTCCGAGGAAACACCGTCCAGATGGCGACCAAGGTCAGCCTGCAGGCACCTGGCCCGCCAAAAGGAGTCGCTAGAGTCCAATGGGACAAGGAAATCCCGGACGGCCTAACCCAGATTGTGCGCTGCCTCATGGGTCTCCTGACCACAGCCGGCTGTAACACAGCCTGGGATCGAACCCGGGTCTGTAGTGACGCCTCAAGCGCTGTGATGCGGTGCCATTGACCTCTGTGAGACTCGCGGGAGGCCCAGGTTCCATTTCTGTGCCCTGTACCGGTTCCAACCCCCGATGTGTAGGTGAGGGATTATTTTTCACCATATGTTTGCGTGTTTTGCATTGGTGTGTGTCTGAGCAATGTCACAAGATCGACAATGTCACAAGATGACTGAAACTGTCATTGCAGTAGTTGCACCTTCCTCAACATGCCCCATGTCGGCATTGGTCGGCGGGGGAAAACACGGCAGTTTGTGAAGCTCCAAGGCAAAAACGAATATTTAGGAGGGCCAATGGAACTGCTTTATGTTTTATTCCAAAGTACAAACGCCTCACTGCATTGATAAATCCAAAAATCCCCCATCTAGTGCAAAATTGGTGGCTTGATGCTAGCAGAAGATGATCAAGGGACAGGTGACAAAAACAAGCAGAAGCTATATACAAAGGGTAAAAAGACAGGGTATAGTCTCAAACATCTTGTCCAGTAGACGATTCAGGGTCTTTTGTTTTGGCCCCTGGTTTTATCGTAATTGACCTCTTAAACTCTGACACCCTCTGGTGGCATTTTCTAATAAACGCATAATATTGTATACTACCACCATAAAGTGCATATGGTTTTCAAAACTACAAGCACATGCTTTACAATGTCCATCAGGGTGTACCCTTTTCCATGACTAGACCTACTTTGCATACTCTTATGACATCGCCAGCAGTAAGATTTGAGTTTGATTTCCAAAAAGACAAGGACTGTAGCTTTCAAATGACGTGTCACTTTCTATTTTTCTGACAAAACGTTCACACCGGACCGAAACAGATCTGCTAAATCCCTTCTACACAAACAGACTAACTTTACGAAGAACAAAATATATAGATGAGTTACAGACCAGGGAATACAGTCAAGAGTGCTTAGAGAAATGATCAAATTCCGGAATCAATCGTAGAAATGTTTAGCACAATAAATAATTTGAATGACCCGTGGAGAGGAAAGGGTTAAGAAAGACTCTGCAATACAGTAAAAAACGAGAGAGCCCAGTTGAGTGTACTCCTTGCATGTTTTAAAACCTCTCACTCTGTCTCTCCCTCCCCCTTACTCCCTCTCTCACACGCTTGGGCCATGTGCAGGCGTTGTGTCACGTGCCGATGCAGAGAGCAATGGCGCGAGAGAGCAAGGGGAGGGGTTGGAGGGAGCGAGGCATAAAGAGGGAGTAAAGTAGAGAGAGAGAGAGAGAGACCTCTGGTGAGCCCTAGCATAATATTGCATAAGACTAGCCTTCCATAAAGAAGCCGAGAGATTTACGTTGCAGAGATATCCCCACCATGTCGCCATACAATTTTTACACACTGAACAACATTGTGACATAACATTTCAGAATGACATGTTGTTGACATAAAGACTGAGGGAAAGACTGCTATGAAATGAAAGGTGAGGTTTATTGTTTGTGTGGTGGTGGTGGTGGGGGGGCTGCTTTAGACAGCTGTGCTCTCTCTGTGTTATTTTCTGAAGGAGGGAGGAAGAACGTGAGGCAGAGTGGTTTGTCCTTTGGATACTTACGAAGGAAGGATCTTGTGTATATTTTAAATTGAAGATAGAGGGAGTATGGGGGGTGGGGTAGGTGTTGGAGGGGTATTGTAGGGAACTGTCTTTGTGGTGGCTATGTAGTGAGAGGACGGGGAGCGCATTTTATGTAACACTTCCTAAAGCACATTCCATTTCAGCATTTCTATTTCCTCAAGTGTTTTCTAAAAACAAATCGCAATCAAACAATCGTTGACAAAAACCCTGCTCAGAATTGTTTCCTGGAAAATGTACTTGTATTGCTATTAAGTATACAAAAGAAATATATTATAGGTGTATTTAACAACTTGATGATTGTTCCTCACCGTGAACGTAATCTATGGCCCAGCAGATACTGTTTCATTAAACAGCCACTAAAAACTTCAGCTAACTTTAACTACCACAAGCTAACAATCAATGGAAGTGATGGGGGCATGTGAGCGTGTATTATTATTTTTTAAATCACATTTTAAGTAGCATCAAACCAAATATGGAGTTGATGGTTAGCTGAATTTTGTAGTGGCTGTTTAAAGAATAACGAATCAATGGTTCAGTTATCTTGGCCCATAGATTACTTTCAGGGTGAGCAACAATCTAACATCAAGCTGTAAAATAGTGAACTACTCCTTTGAAGATCAAGCATATTTTACTGAGTGAGGGTAAAATAGAATGACATTGACCATAGGTAAAAGAAGGGAGATGGCAAGGGGCATAAGAAAGTTTAGAGCTGCATGTAGTAGAAGGTTGTTTACCCAGCAACACTGTTTTTGGATCGGTTTCAACCTTTTGCCCAAAATGGTTGTTATTAAGATTGGGCTTTGGTGCCATCTTATCCTGGATCAGCCAGCTGCCAACTCAACTCCAAAACTGACGGAGTGATGTGGCCTCTGCTTCCACCTGGCGGCTGACCGCTAACACTGCAACCTCCGTGCAACAGCCTGTTTATAAACACGTCATATGTGATGATGCCTTTATACACAGAAATAACTCATCCTCTATACCTTATTGTTGGCATGCTTGAGGCTTTGACCTTTCACCCTGGTCATGGTGAGAAGTATGTGATCAACCACAAGTTTGTTTTTGTTGGCCTCTCTCCATATAGGTGGCCAAGTTGGGCCTCCTGACCTCTCACCCTCCTCCACCACCACCTCTCCCTGTCCCCCCGGGCCGCCAGGGGGCCCGCCGGTCACCAGTGCAGACGTCATGGTGAACTTTGACCCGGACCCGGCAGACGTGGCGCTGTCCAGCGTGCCGGGCCAGGAAGCCTTCGACCCCCGAAGGCACCGCTTCTCGGACGAGGAGCTCAAGCCACAGCCCATGATCAAGAAGGCCCGCAAGATGCTGGTGCCAGACGAGCAGAAGGTGCTACATTTCTTACAATTCTTGTCTTTAAATGTAGTTTGCACATAAGAATGGTAGAGTTGACAAAATGTCATCCTAAAAAGCAGGTCAACTTCCTGCTTAAGTGAATGACAATGTGGGCATTCCTCAATGGATGGCACACATTGGGAAGGGGCAAGTTTAAATTCTGATGTCTGTAGGCAGGATGTCCTCCCCGCTGTGTGTGATGTCATATTGCTGAGTCTACCTTTAATGCACGTGCAGGTTTTTTTACAGGCTGAATTCGATGAATTAGAACTAATTACGTAATTGAGGTACATGCGTTCATCTTTCTGGCTCATTGTAGAGCAGAAGAAGTAGTTATACATTCCTGATGGAACTGGCATGTAGATGTGCATGTAACACCATGGTAAGAAGGTAGGAAACTGACATATTGCTGTCTGTAGAGTAGCTAATTTTGATGGAATTATTAGTAAGGCTCTGTATACTTTTCAGTCATTTCAACACAAACGTTTATACAAATCTTTATATACATGCTTCAAGTGTGCAAATACAATGCTCAGTTGTGACCCCTCTCCCCCTGCCCCACTCGCCATCACAAAACCGAGCCTTCTTGCCCCTCTCCTTCCTCTCTCCTCTTTTCCACACACCCCCCCCCACAACACGCCTCTACTTTGTGGTGACTCCTGCAGGACGACAAGTACTGGAGCCGGCGCTACAAGAACAACGAGGCGGCCAAGCGCTCACGTGACGCCCGGCGTCTCAAGGAGAACCAGATCACGGTGCGCGCCGCCTTCCTGGAGCGAGAGAACGCTGCTCTCAGACAGGAAGTGGCCGACATGCGCAAGGAGCTGGGCCGCTGCCGCAACATCCTCAACAAGTTTGAGAGTCGACACGGAGACTTGTGAGGAGGAGGAAGAGGAGGGAGGCGGTGGAGGAGGAGGAGAGAGGGGTATAAAGCAACATTGGCAGCCCTTTATTTGAGGGGGTGCGCGTACGGCCTATGTAGACTTGGCGTGAGCATCGTATGACACCTTGCGTAAGCGTCCATGTTGCGAGTAGCCTGCAGTGTTGCAGTGAGTGCAGCCTCCATTTAGTGATTCTGTGCTATGCTGGTTTCACTTCCCGTGTCTCTTTGACGGGTATTGTCACTTGGGCGTCGCGACGTCATTCAGTGTTTTATATCAGATGCATTGCAGTGTTTTTCCGGGTAATGCGCAGGGCCATACGTGCACCCGTTCAAATGAGGTGTTCAGATCACAAGACAACTAATGTTTTTAAGCTATAGACAAGGAGACAAGCCAGGGGAAGACAGGTGTGTACTTGATTTCTATGACAAAACATGTATATTTTTGAACTGTACTGGGCAGGGAGGGAGACGTGGGCAAACGAGAAAACAGAGGATGAGCTACAGTATAACTAGAAGAGGAAGATTAGGAGAGGTGGTTCAGGACAGAAGAAAGCAAAGAGATTTCAACATAACTGTATATTTTTATATTTGCAAAGATGGACAGTTCAGAGGGCATTTTGGAAGTAATATTTTGTATATTTTATATATGGGTGAGTTTAGTATAGAGATGGGGGCTATTGGTAAATGGATTGGTAAATGATATATTTTGAACTCGTTAAGATAGAGGGGTCAGAGTTCGTAATAGAGAATGTATAATGGTTGTATCCAGGGATAACATGACGGCAAGAGAGGAGAATTATCTTAGTAAATGTTTGTGGACATAGACAGATCGAAGATATTGTATAGTTTTAATTTTGTTCTGTTAGGTTAGTTGAAGCACTTAAAAGGGAATTCTCAAAAATTTTCACTTCATGTTCATCATCGCCAGTACCATTAACATGTGGAAATGGGGCATTTATGTTTTGTAGTAAAAAAAGACAAGTGTTTCCAATGAGTTCATCAATCAATTAGTAGGCAATGCCTACTCGTAATTGGTTAAAATCACATGATGCACACCGATGATGTCATTGGAAACACTTTTCACATATGTTGATGTTGGGGTGGATCTGGAGATGATGAAAATGGAAAAAATGACAAGTTTACTTTTTAAAGGGCAATTCTTCCTCTTTTCAACCGCATTATCGTCATCTCCACCATCAACCAGTGTTTACATATGTGAGAATATCATGTTCCTATTTTCTGTGCTTAAAAAGATACGAAGTAGGGTCCCCCAAAAAATGCTTCTCTTATGACATCACCTGCCCCAAGGGAGAGTATTTTCTAGCTCCCCGTGTGCCCGCGAATCTCAGTGTTTGAAAATCACAGTTTTTAAAATGTTTAAACTTTTGATGTCAGAACTTTTTAACTTTATTTTTTTTCTACAAAACCTAGAAATGCACCTTTTTCACATACACTACACAGCCAAATATTTCAACCAAACCCGTTGCTGACTGGTTTATAAAATCTTGCACATAGCCATGCAATCTCCATAGGAAAAACATTGGCAGTAAAATGGCCCGTACTGAAGAGCTCAGTGACTTTAAACATGGCACCGTCATAGGATGCCACCTTTCCAACAAGACAGTTAAACAAATTTCTGCCCTGCTAGAGCTGCCCCGGTCAACTGCAACGGCTGTTATTGTGAAGTGGAAACATCTAGGAGCAACAACGGCTCAGCCGCAAAGTGGTAGGCCACACTAGCTCACAGAACTGGACCACCGAGTGCTGTCCTCGGTTGCAATACTCACTACCGAGTTCCAAACTGCCTCTGGAAGCAATGTCAGCACAATAACTGTTCTTCGGGAGCTTCATGAAATGTGGGTTTCCATGGCCAAGCAGCCTCACACAAGCCTAAGATCACCATGCACAATGCCAAGCGTCGGCTGAAGTGGTGTAAAGCTCACCACAATTGGACTCTGGAGCAATGGAAACGCGTTCTCTGGAGTGATGAATCATGCATCACCATTAGTCCGTTGGATGAATCTGGGTTTGGTGGATGCCAGGAGAAAGCTAACTGCCCCAATGCATAGTGCCAACTGTAAAGTTTGGTGTTGGAGAAGGAATAATGGTTCGGGTTGTTTTTCATGGTTCGGGCTAGGTCCAGTGAAGGGAAACTTAACTTTATAGCATACAATGACATTCTAGACAATTCTGTGCTTCCGACTTTGTGGCAACAGTTTGGGGAAGGCCCTTTCCTGTTTCAGCATGACAATGTCCCTGTGCACAAAGCGCTCCATACAGAAATGTTTTGTCTAGATCGGTGTGGAAGAACTTGACTGGCCTGCACAGAGCCCTGACCTCAACCCCATTGAACACCTTTGGGATGAATTGGAACGCCGACTGTGAGCCAGGCCTAATCAGTGCCTGACCTCACTAATGCTCTGGTGACTGAATAGAAGCAAGTCCCCGCAGCAATGTTCCAACATCTAGTGGAAAGCCTTCCCAGAAGAGTGGAGGCTGTTATAGCAACAAAGGAGGGACCGACTCCATATTAATGGCCATGATTTTGGAATGAGATGTTCGACGAGCAGGTGTCCACATACCCTTGGCCATGTTATCTATGTTGACACTGGTATTGTGTTGGAGATAACGAAAGTGAATTTGAAAAGTGGTGGACTTGCCCTTTAATTTGTTATCTTCTCTTTGATTCCTTTCTGGAATTAAATCGTTTTAATTGTGTGTCTGGCACTGAGAGAGAGAGAGAGAGATAAATGGAAATGCTACAGTCAGTGATCAATCGCGAGGACAGCTGCAGCCACATAGATATTTGTGAATAAATATTGCTCAAATGTGTTGCCAGGTATTCATATCGATGGGTGAATATGTTCGGCACAGACGCACACCGCAAACAGACATGTCAAGCCACACAGTCAAATAAGCTGGACCAGTGACTACATATGCATTTTTACATGAAATGACATGCATGCACGTACTCACACACACGCTCTCAAATTATCTCGCACACACACTTATTTGGCCCTGATATAGCAAGCTGGACCTTGAAACGCAGGGCCATGTATGATAGCACACAACACTTCATCACTTTCTACAGCATCTCTCTCTCGCTCTCTCTCGATCCAATTTTGAATTGTGAAGCCGAATTTAAGCTGGATTGGAATCGATGGCCCAGGTTAAGTTGGCAGGGTTTAGCATGAACCTGAGCATGCCGACCGTTAACACACCTCACGTTTGATTACAATTCTTCTTCTTATTAGTGCGGACTATATATGGTGCTCATCCTGATCCTCCATCTGAACACACACCTCAACATATAGTAACTGAACTACCTATACCTTTTATTTTCTTGGTTTGTTCTTTATTTTGCGTATCGTGTTGTAAGAGGAAATCGTATATGTAGATTGACACACAGAAGAGTATGTCTACACCTTTCCTGAACAACTTTACCCAGTGAAACAATGCACCCTAATGTACCATACACATGTACAATTAAATACGAAAACTGATCTCTCACTAGATATGTGTGTGTATATGATATATGCTTGAACATGTGACTATAGATGTAATAATATACATGGCTTGAATATATAAATGTAGTATAAAATGATTGGAATCATTGTCAATTTCTCAGGTGTTCTGGGGGATAAAAAAAAAAACTCTTACGCTAAATCTTGATTACTGAAGTTGTTCTTTCTTTTTACGGTTTGACCAGGATACATTTCGGAGCTGGCCCACTTTAGCAGTACATTTCGGTAAAATTAGATGGAATTGTACTGCGTACTACCAACTCACCTTGGTAGTGAGGTTGTAATTATACCAGTTCTGGATTTTAAGGTCTTTGTTGATTTCAGACATAGAATTCAATGTTCTTTTTTATTCTTCTCTCTATTACAGTTATTATTGCTAGTATTATCGTCGTTGTTGTCGTTGTTATTCTCACTACTCTTGTTTCTTTTCCTTGCTACAACTTTTTAAGTGGGAATGCAGTTCTCATTTTTATCTCCCTTGTATTTTTCAAGACCATCTTTACTCTACTTTATTTTCCATGAGCCTGTTCACTATCGGCACCATCCACTGAGTCTATCTCCAGGTGCACTGTGGGGGCTGTAGTCTTGTCCGTGTGTGTTGTAATGTAACAAAAGCGGAAACAACCACAAACTATGGACTTGAAGGAAGAAAAAAAAAACTGGAAGAATTTGAACTACATCTCCCAGCACAGGCTTCTAACACCACCCATCTTTTGATGGACGAAGAAGCAACTTTTTGATACCTGGGACTTGTTTGCAGAAGCTTATAAACTTTTAACAGCGGTATTTTTCTACATGTCTGTATACTGTATGATTACTACAACTTTTTGTGGGCATTTGTAGCCCATCCTCACAATGATGGTATGCTACTAAACGGCATTGCGGGTAATGTACACAGCCTATTTCCCCTTCCCCATGTGGATTATAAACTACTACCTGTTGTGACTGTTATAAATAAACTACAAATCCCATGAGCACACCACTACCCTAATGCACCAGTAATGTCTACTGATCCTGCCTATATGGATGCTGGGGGATGTGGTCTGGCTTTTCCGAAATCACCAATAAAGATTCATCCTTACTCACTGAGAAAGCTTTTGTGGTTTCTTGTATGTTGTCAAAATTGTATATCTTCTCTTTGTGTGAAACTACAGTGAATCGAACTCTCACAGCATCAGAAAGTACAACGAAGGCACTAAGGCCATTTAAGATGGTGCTACCCCCCCCGAGACCATATTAGACATCATAAAATGGCGGCCCACTGCCACCTGTGACCAGTGGGCTGGTTCAGCTGTTCGTCAACATGGATTGCTTCAAGCAGTTCCCTCTCAACTCTGTCTGCCGTCTGTTCAGTCAGTAGTACCAGCATGGCATCGCCCAGGTGTTAACTAACATGGGTTCAAATGATAGATCCACATAGACTCCCAGAGCGACTGTTTTTTTCACCACAGTATCCATTTCACCATGGAAAGTTTGATAGTCTTTCAGTGCTGCACTTGATACAAATATGTATCCCAGGTGAAGTAAATGATTGTACATTTGATATGATTGCAGTTCAATAAAGACTGTAGCACAGGCTGATTTCATGTTTGACAACAAAGAACCCTCCACAAATCCTGGATGTCATACATTACAATGTTTGTGTCTGCCTTGGGGCTAGAAAAAATAGTCTGGACGAAGCCATTGATTTTCGCCCTAAAAGAGGATACATTTCTAAAAATAAAATAAAAAAGGAATTGATCTAGCAGAGCGTGTGTTACAGTATTAGATGCAGGAAAACTCGAATCTGAGCCTACTCGATAGGAGCAGGGCCAAAGGCAAGTTTTCACGCTCTTCACCAGAGCAGTGATTAAGTGGTGGACACACTGCAACGCCTTCAATTACCATGGCCTCACAGTGTCCTTGACAACACTGCCGGAGGACAAATGTGTTCCCTACCATTAGAGGAGGGAGACCACGCTGGTTATGTCCCATATGGTACCCTGTTCCTTTTTTAGTGCACTACTTTTGACCAGGGGCCCTGGCCAAAAGTAGGGGACTATAAAGGGAATAGCGTGCCATTTAAGACGCAAGCCAGTGTTTTGACCATGGTATCAAGTCCTCGGCCTGCTACTGATTAAACCGCTACGGAGTGTTATTCTGTCGTCACTGAGGCGGGGATATGCTTAAGGAAGAACAGCGCTGAGTGAAAGAAATAGAGGGTAGAGAACCGGAAGATTACGTGAGGGAAATAATTGTCTTACTGCGATGAAGTGTAAAAAGACTGTGTGTGTGACTAGGAAGACAGTCTAATCATTTACAAAGAGAGAATGCACGTGTGGACGTTGGTGTGCGTGTGCAGGAGTTTGGGCCTGAGAGAATTGAAGAGAGAGACATGGAGCGCGTGCTTGAGAGTGTGGCAGTGGGTAGTGTAATGTCTTTACACGTGTGGATGTCCGTCTCTGCTCTTCAAAGCCTCCCTCAGCTCCCTACAGGGTGAGAGGTCCCGTTCATTACGGCTGTGTGATGTGCCATGCCTCAATGGAAAACAGACGGTCCCTCATTGTGGTGCCCCTCTCTTTTCTTCTCCAACCTCCACCTCTCCCCCGCCTCTTTCTCGCTCGTTCTGTACCCCCCCATCTCCTTACCCCTATCTCCACCGTTACTTCTTCTCTCCTCTCTCACTTTTTTTCCCAATCCTCTCTCCTCTATTTTCGCCTCTCGTCAAACCTCCACTCTCAACGCCTTCTGTCTCTCACTTTCTCCCTCTCTCCCCGTCACTTTAACCCCTATCCTACTGGACACCCCCTGCCCCCCACTAACTCCTCACCCCCTCCCTCTCTCTTTCACCCCCCCAGCTTTCATTAAGAACCATTTTGACAACCAGGGAAGATGGCTCCCCTCCTCCCCTAGCCTCCCCTTTTAGGACTTTTCCATATCCCTGACAACCAACCTGTAACACTGTGCTATTGGGTGGGTGTGTGTGTGTGTGTTGGGCGGGTGGGGGGGTCAAGCTGGGTTGCCTGTCACATCATAGCCCCGAGACTCAGCGACGCCGCACGAGAATGTCACTCCAAATGTCTCGGTGTGGCCTTGCACAGCGCAAGCAAACACCGCCCGCCACCTCCTCCACTGTAGCTGAGCGTGCCAGTGGCCCTATGAGCGATCGCCGTGGTGGTGTGGGAGGCCGGCATATCTGGCAGGTCTGGAAAAGCTGTCGCGATACCGAGTGATCCAAATGTCACAGGCATGCTGATTACCGAATCAGCCCTGTAATTGTTCAGGGTGGTATCGAGTTCCTGGCGGAATCCGATGCAAAGGCCGACCGGCATTAATGAGCGACGGTTGTAGTTGGAGATGAAAATCCCACTGATGTATTCTGTGATGTGTGCCTATTCAGGCCCGGCTGTAATGTAATGTAGGCAGTGTAAGTGATCACCAGTGTGGTGGATATATGTGGTCCGAGCCTGTCTGATGTGTAGGGCTTGTTGATATGTGGCTCCTGACATTTGTCGTGCATGTCGCCGAGCAGAGTTGACAGCAAGGTGTTTCGATAATGACTTCATGACTTAAGGGTTAGGATATAGAGGACACTGGTGAATGACCAAGGAACACAACGACGTGAAGGTTATACGCTGGTTATGACCTGTTATAACTCGTTTACTAAGCATTTGGTGAACTGTTTGTATATCGTTGTGTCTCCCGTTTCCCTTTTAAGTATCAACATGATTAAATACATCTAAACTGCGTTATATTAAAAGGGCAACACACTCCATCATTTCTGTGGCTTGCAGTTACAGCAAATGTCTCCCATTGCGATATCTGTGGAAATACAAGTTTTTATCATTATTATTATTTTTTACTGCGAACAACAGAGATGAAATAGGTCTTGATTGTGTTCTCAAGTTTGACTTGTCTGTACAGTTACATTTCAAGCTTAGGCACGACATATCAATCCACAGGCTGGAAAATATCAATGTAGCATTAATCCGTCGATCTATTCAACAGAAAATAGTGGCCCAATAAAATTGATGCGCAACATGTCAATGTACACAACAGCGCTCTGTGTGACTAAAATCAATTGTCCTATTGCAGTCTCTCAATGGCATGGGTGGCAAACCAATGGGACAGCTTTAAATGGCAGGAGTAAATCTCAGTTTTTGTCCCTGAAACACTGAACTGTCAAAAGAGGCCAAGTTCCCAGGAACTCCAGGAAATTGCCAGGTTCTTCTGGTACGCTGTTGAATAGATGTGTCGCTAGCTGCAATTGTAATCTATATAACCACCCCTCCAGAGGCCTGCTGGGTCAGAGAAACTTTCCATACTATCAGGATGACATCACCAGTTGGCCTACACACAGGCCGGGATTCAATCAGATGCATTGTCTACAAGCAAACGGCATTCGTGGAGTTTTCGGTAAACGTGAATTACCTTTAAAAGTTAACTCCAGTGTGTTTGTCAACACTGTGCCTTTTGATTGAATCCCCGCAACAGGCAAAGTGGTGGAACCCAACTCTTTCTTAAAGGCATGTGCATTAGGTCCTGACTCTAATCTAGGTATAGACTGTCTGCACTGTATAAGCAGTCATAACACGTTGACCGTTACGTAGAGTATAGGCACGTGGAGATTTGACAGTTATTCAGTGGTGTGGGGGGTGGAAATGGAAACGGTTCTATCTACCCCCAAGGCCTTTCAGCAACCTCTCACTTCTACACCCCAGCTCTCCTCTCCCTCTCTTCAGGTTCGATTTGACCTCTGCTTTCTGGCCCGAGCCCCAGAGCCTTTTTCTTCCTCCTCCCTCTCTCACCTGCTCCTTCACTCTCCTTCTTCTACACTTCTCCACTCCTGGAATTCCTCTGCCAGTTCTGCTTTAGAGATGACTGACTCCCCCCCCCCCCCTGGCTCTGGATTGGCCGTCGCTATGGAGACTGGTGCTGGAGTGCTGCAGGGAGGGCTAGTTCCTCTGCAGAGGTAGGTGAGGTGAAGCTTTCTCGTGTGAGAATGTGTGTGTGTGTTTTAGTGTGTGCTGTCTAAAATATGTTTGTCCGAAAGGCAGAGAGTGTGTGAGTGAAGTATAGCCGGCAACGAGGCTCCTGCTTGTCAGCTGGTGTAGCTGCCTGTTCCGGAAGGAATTCTCCACACTCCTGGTTGCCTAGCAATGTGTACCATCCGGTGTGAGTGTGTATCACAGTTGTATTTCTTTATTCAGTCCACTGTACAAGTGCCTTTTGTTTTACTCTAATCATAACTCTGCAAATAAGCTACAGTGTGTGGTTTCCATGTAGTGGCAGAGTGTGTCAATGTGTTTCTGCACTGTGTGGGTGGCAGCTGCAGTGGAGGCGAAGGCTCCGACTGTTCCTTTTACACACTGGAGAGCAGCTCAGCTCATCTGGAGCCCTGGGCTCCTGGCTGCTGCAGGGGGAGTGCACCACAGCACCCTGGATTTGGCTCTCCTCCTGGAGCACGGATCAAAGTAAACAGGCACAGGACTAGGGAGGGAGAGAGAGGGAAGCAGGGAGATGACAGAGCGAGAAAGAGAGTGAGGGAGGGGATAGGGGGAGAGAGGGAGAGAACGAGAGAGAGAGGCATATGCTCCAAATCTTTATGTGCAGTGACCAGAGAGACCAAATGGAGAGAGAGAGGGAGGGAGGGAGAGAGAGATTTGGACAGGCCGTGGTCCAAACCTCTCTGCAGTGACACGGGAGAGAGAGGGGGGAGGCAGAGGCACCTTATTAGTATGTGCTGTGATGCAGATAGAAACCCAGAATGAGGTCCAAGAACCTAGCCACTGAGGCCAGAACACAGATAACAATCGAGTAGAATGGGTACCCAAGCCAAAACAAGTTTTCACTCTCTAGAGCGTGTTAGGTGCTAGGGAAAACCCATTTTCGGATGGTGCAATGGACTTCGTATAGGTAAAATAAGGTCTTTGGTGTTCATAGGAGCATGTTGTGTTGGAGCTAGACGGGTGATGAATGTCCTAAAATGGACACCGTAGATGTGATCAAGTAGGGCCTATAACTTAAATCAAGAGGGTCTATTGAATAAGTTCACGGTATATTGCAGTGGATTGCAGTTCACCAGTCCCAATTCAAAAATAAATTCATTTTTATAGCTGTGTATATCTATCTGTTCTGGTCTAGGGCATCCATTTACAGCAGTCCCAGTCATTACATACATTGGGAGATGACTGCATCTCACAATAAATTATTCTTGGTTTGAACAGTAGTTGGTTCCAGGTCATGATGTCTTCTTTTTTTTACATCAAAGGAAAAATATAATAGGTTTGCATACAAAGTAGACTCCGATTTCTTCCTTTTGCAGTTTTAATGTCTCATTTTTTCTTGCAGTATAGCAGCTGGAAAAGCTTGACACAGATGTGTTGGTGTGTGTATTCAGTGTGTTGCATCAAAGACCATCATTAGCCGGCTACCACCCGGTTACTCAACCGTGCACCTTAGAGGCTGCTGCCCTGTGTACATAGACATGGAATCACTGGTCACTTTAATAATGTTTACATACTGTTTTACTCATTTCATGTGTATATACTGTCATCTACTGTATTCTAGTCAATACCGCTCGGACATTGCTCGTTCTAATATTGATACATTTCTTAATTCCATTCTTTTACTTTTAGATTTGTGTGTATTGTTGTGAATTGTTACATACTACTGCATTGTCGGAGCTAGGAACACAAGCATTTCGCTACACCCGCAATAACATCTGCTAAATATGTGTATGTGACCAATAACATTTCATTTTGTGATTTGAAGGAGTAGCATTGTAATACAACTTCATTGTTTACTACCACATTTGGATAACTAACGGCCACAGAATTTCCCTAAATGCTTACTGGTGAATTAACGATCACCCCTGGTTGGTAAGGTCTTTACTGATTGTGGTGGCTTGTCCCGTTTTTAAATGCCCCAGAGTCAGAATCAGATCTGGGCTCCAACACTATTTATAGGAGGCTATTTGATAGCAGCCTGCTGTTCGCGGCTTAACAGTTTGTTGCTCGAGCCAGATGACCAGTAAGCCACTGGCTGTGAATTGAGAAGCATTTTAAATCCTTTCAGATTGCATATCATAAAATTGTAGCTGTTGTATTCCCTTTATGAACAGCATGTAGAACATCAGCTTGGGAATGATTTGACTCTCTAAAATCTACTGAAACACCATTTCACCCATTTTAGCGAGATTGAAACAGACAGTGTCTGTAGGCTACACATAAAATATCTCAAAAGGGATACATGTTTTACAAACCTCTCTACTGTACATAAAAACATCTGAGAACCAACATGACCCCGTTCCAGTTTATTTAATTTCCCTTTTTGGAGCCAGGAAAAGCAAGCTTAATTAATTTTAATCTGTTAAGTAGCAGACTGTAGGTGCTATATTTAGATGTTGCATATTTGAACTAAGCCCGAGTGAACCCTTTCAACCTCCCCCTCCATCCCCGCCCTCTCGGAGTATCAAAGTATTATTTCAAGCATGTAATCGTTAGCATCTCATTGGTACCTCTTTGGTACGGCATGTAGCATCGACCGCATTACTGCTCACTGCGTTTTAATTGGGCTATGCTATGCTAGCCTCATTTGACTGTCTTGTTGTGTCTATTTATGTGGCTGGTTCGCCTGGCTGAGCATGGAGAGGCTGGCAACTTAGGCCTAAGATCTGTTGTTTTCATGTTTATGCTCAGACCTGCTTTATCTAACGACATCATGATATTATAATGCAATATGGAATCTGATGGGAAATACCTTTTTTTATGGAAAAAATATGGTTTACTTTTTTTTTGAATGATGGTGGTTTGTAGGCTGTGCGCTCTCTCCTTGAACCTTTGGAACAGTACTGATCTTCAAAGTGCATTCATTTCCTGCTAGATTATTTCCCAACTCTTTCATCTCTCTTTTCTTTCTCTCTCTCTTTCTTCCTCTTTCTCTCCTGCACACTCATTTGCAGTCTCTGTCTCTTTTTCTCTCTCTCTTTCTCTCATCCTCTCCTCTCTCTCAATCCCTCCATCTGGTTATTTCTGTGTGAGTGTGAGAGGATTTATCAGTAAGGCTGTGAGTGCCCCACTATTGCCAAATGAAGTAGCCATGTGGAGGGTACTGCCCAATGTCTCCAGATGTTTGACACACGTGTTTCAGACACTCATTGCTGATAAATTGCCTCTCTCTCCCTCTCGCACAGCTGTGCCACGATTGCTCTCAATCCTTTCTGAGATGTAAACACATGCCTGCACGCACTCACATGTACACACACACACACACACACTGTCACGTAGAGTAGGCCAGAAGGCTAAACTGGATAACCTAACCTCTATCAAAATAAAAAGATGGCGGAACCGCAAAAGTTCTTCTGTGCAAAGGTGTTTATTTACAAGTGATTCCGGAACAAAAAACAACAGTACTGCCATCAACGTCTACCTTATGGGACAGCTTAAAAACAATGCTGCCCCATCCACAGCTCAATCCAAACTGCCTCTCCATGACTGAAAGAGAGGCTCCTTTTGTAGGGCTAGCCCCTCCCCTCAGAACAGTTAAGCCTAATTAATTAATCAATTAACAATACAAACCTACATTTTCCATGAACTAAACATACTAAAGGATATACATTGCAACACGGTTTTAAACAATATCACAACATAACATTTACAACATTACATCACTACTGACAATATCTTTCAATATGCCCATATGCATTAATGAGCCATTTGGGACAGGCACTATAAAGCCAACCCAATTCCCTTAGCTCGGGTCCTTTTCCAGCATACCCGGAAGCTACAGAGATGGAGAGAGAGGAACAGAACAAACAAACAATGCGCTCATCCACAACATTGATAAGTATAATAATTATTGTATCTCTCAAATATGAACATTGACAAGTGTGAAATGCATGCACCAAGACAGAAGTTAATTTGTGTGTCGACCCACATCGTTAACTTATCTTATAATGGCGCAGGGAGGAGTAATGAATATGTGTGTGCATTAAAGAACCAAATGCTGCCCGCGGCCAGTGACGGACTTCTACGTCACACACGTACACACACACACATATACACACACACGTACACACACACACACACATGTACACACACACGTACACACACACGCACGCACAAACGTTTTGGGTAGCCTTCCACAAGCTTCCCACAAAAGTTGGGTGAACTTTGGCCCATTCCTCCTGACAGAGCTGGTGGAACTGAGTCAGGTTTGTAGGCCACCGTGCTCGCACATGCTTTTTTTGTTCTGCCCACAAATTTTCTATAGGATTGAGGTCAGGGCTTTGTGATGGCCACTCCAATACCTTGACTTTGTTGTCCTTAAGCCATTTTGCCACATCTTTGGAAGTATGGTTGGGGTCATTGTCCATTTGGAAGACCCATTTGCGACCAAGCTTTAACTTCCTGACTGATGTCTTGAGATGTTGCTTCAATATATCCACATAATTTTCCTGCCTCATGATGCAATCTATTTTGTGAAGTGCACCAGTCCCTCCTGCAGCAATGCACCCCCACAACATGGTTCACCAACTACTTTGCAGACAGAGTGCAGTGTGTCAAATCGGAGGGCATGCTGTCCGGTCCTCTGGCAATCTCTATGGTGGTGCCACAGGGTTCAATTCTCGGGCCGACTCTTTTCTCTGTATATATCAATGATGTTGCTCTTGCTGCAGGCGATTCCCTGATCCACCTCTGCGCAGACGACACCATTCTATATACTTCCGGCCCGTCCTTGGACACTGTGCTATCTAACCTCCAAACAAGCTTCAATGCCATACAACACTCCTTCCGTGGCCTCCAACTGCTCTTAAACGCTAGTAAAACCAAATGTATGCTTTTCAACCGTTCGCTGCCTGCACCTGCACGCCTGACTAGTATCACCACCCTGGATGGTTCCGACCTTGAATATGTGGACATCTATAAGTACCTAGGTGTCTGGCTTGACTGTAAACTCTCCTTCCAGACTCATATCAAACATCTCCAATCGAAAATCAAATCCAGAATCGGCTTTCTATTCCACAACAAAGCCTCCTTCACTCATGCCGCCAAACTTACCCTAGTAAAACTGACTATCCTACCGATCCTCGACTTCGGCGACGTCATCTACAAAATAGCTTCCAACACTCTACTCAGCAAACTGGATGCAGTTTATCACAGTGCCATCCGTTTTGTCACTAAAGCACCTTATACCACCCACCACTGCGACTTGTATGCTCTAGTCGGCTGGCCCTCGCTCCATATTCGTCGCCAGACCCACTGGTTCCAGGTCATCTACAAGTCCATGCTAGGTAAAGCTCCGCCTTATCTCAGTTCCCTGGTCACGATGGCAACACCCACCCGTAGCACGCGCTCCAGCAGGTGTATCTCACTGATCATCCCTAAAGCCAACACCTCATTTGGCCGCCTTTCGTTCCAGTTTTCTGATGCCTGTGACTGGAACGAATTGCAGAAATCGCTGAAGTTGGAGACTTTTATCTCCCTCACCAACTTCAAACATCTGCTATCTGAGCAGCTAACCGATCGCTGCAGCTGTACATAGTCTTATCGGTAAATAGCCCACCCAATTATACCTACCTCATCTCCATACTGTTTTTATTTATTTACTTTTCTGCTCTTTTGCACATCAATATCTCTACCTGTACATGACCATCTGATCATTTATCACTCCAGTGTTAATCTGCAAAATTGTAATTATTTGCCTACCTCCTCATGCCTTTTGCACACAATGTATATAGACCCTTTTTTTCCTACTGTGTTATTGACTTGTTTATTGTTTACTCAATGTGTAACTCTGTGTTGTCTGTTCACACTGCTATGCTTTATCTTGGCCAGGTCGCAGTTGCAAATGAGAACTTGTTCTCAACTAGCCTACCTGGTTAAATAAAGGTGAAATAAAAAAATAAAATAAATGAATGATGCTGTCACCCCCGTGCTTCACGGTTGGGATGGTGTTCTTCGGCTTGCAAGCCTCCTCCTTTTTCCTCCAAACATAACAATGGTCATTATGGCCAAACAGTTCTATTTTTGTTTCATCAGATCAGAGGACATTTCTCCCCAAAAAAATCTTTCTCCCCATGTGCAGTTGCAAACTGTAGTCTTTCATTTTCATGGCGGTTTTGGAGCAGTGGCTTCTTCCTTGCTGAGTGGCCTTTCAGGTTATGCCGATATAGGGCTCATTTTACTGTGGATATAGATACTTTTGCACCCGTTTCCTCCAGAATCTTCACAAGGTGCTTTGCTGTTATTTTGGGATTGATTTGCACTTTTTGCACCAAAGTACGTTCATCTCTAGGAGACAGAACGCGTCTCCTTCCTGAGCGGTATGACGGCTGCGTGGTCCCATGGTGTTTTTACTTTATACATTCCCAGTGGGTCAGAAGTTTACATCAAATAGTATTTGAGTGTATGTAAAGTGTAGCTATTGTTTGTACAGATGAACGTGGTACCTTCAGGCGTTTGGAAATTGCTGTCAAGGATGAACCAGACTTGTGGAGGTGCAATTTTCTTTCTGAGGTCTTGGCTGATTTCTTTTGATTTTCCCATGATCTCAACCAAAGAGGCACAGAGTTTGAAGGTAGGCCTTGAAATACATCCACAGGTACACCTCCAATTGACTCAAATGATGTCATAATTTTCTGGAATTTTCCAAGCTGTTTAAAGGCACAGTAAATTTAGTGTATGTAAACTTCTGACCCACTGGAATTGTGACACAGTGAATTATAAGTGAAATAATATGTCTATAAACAATTGTTGGAAAAAGTATTTGTGTCATGCACAAAGTATATGTCCTAACCGACTTGCCAAAACTATAGTTTGTTGACAAGAAATTTGTGGAGTGGTTGAAAAACAAGTTTTAATGACTCCAACCTAAGTGTATGTAAACTTCCGACTTCAAATGTATGCATACACGCACGCGCACACACGCTTCATCCAATTATCTCATTCCTTCTAGCTATCTTAGGCAGATTTGTATCGTGTGTGTGTGTGTGTGTGTGTGTGTGTGTGTCAGAGATAGAGAGCCAGTCAGATCTGATTCAATGTGATTTGTTTACCTTCACTCATCATTACACTAATCCTTTAAATGCCTTTCATGCTATTTACCAAGCCTATCATGAGTAATGCCAAGTCATACCTGATCCACACATCCAAAAGGATTTGAATCACACTGAAACCATTTACATACCGTACATTGGTCTTAATTTGGTTCATAAAGGTTTTAGATGAAAAGGGAAATCATGATATTGATGAGAAAGGAGAAACCAAGACCCCTCTCTGCCCACACACATACATACAGGCAATTTCCCAATTCAATTTTCTTCAATTCAAATGAATGAAAACAAATGAAGAAATGTGATTGGCATGTCAAATCTGAACACAACAGGACAATAGGACAGTTTACTATCAGGCTGTAGCAGGCTAAGCTGGTTGGTCCCTGGGACATACTTTACATACACGTGTCTTGTCATAGAGGTATGACTCATAATTGACAACTACAAAATTAATCAAAGTTGAAAAACTGTAAAATGAAATACTTTATTACCATTCCTCTGCATCTTACCAGGGACACACATTTACTTTTTAAAAAAATATATAATTTGCTGTGACATGTCTAACATAAAATTGGGACTAATTTCGACTAGAAGCTTGTGCACAATTATGACCACACAGCCTTAGTCATGCAGAAGTGCTCTCTTCAAAAAATGATATTGCATGTAAAACATTCCACACTTAAACGAGAACGTATTAGCATGTAAATTGTGGCTCCTCGTCGTCTGATCTGATTTGCATTGCTAACTGTGCAAAATACATGTCATGAATATGTCACCAAGGTTGTAATATCAAAGCCATTAGCTAAAGAGAGGCTCTTGATCTCCCCCTCTCTCATCTCTATCTTCATCTCCCTCTTTTCCTATTGTCTCTGTCTCCGTCTGTCCATCTGTCTGTGTCTGGGGTCTTCTGAGCCCTGTGTGTCATCATCAATCCCATCCCTTCTTCCTGCGCTCTCTCTCACATATCAGATTGTTGGACTCTGTCAGGTGACCGGGATCTGGCAGTGCTCTTGTCCCATCTGTTAGACAGAGTCTGGCTGAGTGAGAGAGAGAGGAGAAGAGAGAGGGGTGTGTGTGGACGTGTGTGTGTGGACATGTTTAGCCATACTTGTGGGGACCAGAAGTCCCCTCAAGAATAGGAAACTTTTTTATACCAGCTGGGGACATTTTGTTAGTCCCCACAAGGTAAAATACTATTTCTAGGGGGTTTTGGGCTAAGGTTGGAATTAGTGTTTGAATTATGTTTAGGTGTCACGATTGTTTAGAGATGGATTGGACCAAGGTGCAGCGGGGTAGGTGTACATTTTTATTTAATTAAAATGACACTGAAAAAACAACAAAATACAAAAATGAACGTAAAGCTACATGCAGTGCAGAAAGCAATTTCACACAAACAAGATCCCACAAACTAAAGGTGGAAAAAAGGCTGCCTAGGTATGATCCCCAATCAGGGACAACGATAGACAGCTGCCTCTGATTGGGAACCATACCCGGCCAAAAAAGAAATAGAAAAACTAGAATGCCCACCCAAATCACCTAACCAAATAGAGAAATAAAAAGGCTCTCTAAGGTCAGGGCGTGACATTAGGGTTAATTTTAGGGTTAGGTTTTGGGGTTAAGGTTAGGGTAAGGGTTAGGGGTTAGCAAAAACAGGATTTTGAGTGGGACTGATTTGTGTGTCTTCACTAGGTTAGTTACAGTGCCTTAGGAATGTATTCAGACCCCTTGACATTCTACAATTTGTTAAGTTACAGCCTTATTCTAAATCACGGAAATAGCACATTTACAGTGCCTTGCGAAAGTATTCGGCCCCCTTGAACTTTGTGACCTTTTGCCACATTTCAGGCTTCAAACATAAAGATATAAAACTGTATTTTTTTGTGAAGAATCAACAACAAGTGGGACACAATCATGAAGTGGAACGACATTTATTGGATATTTCAAACTTTTTTAACAAATCAAAAACTGAAAAATTGGGCGTGCAAAATTATTCAGCCCCCTTAAGTTAATACTTTGTAGCGCCACCTTTTGCTGCGATTACAGCTATAAGTCGCTTGGGGTATGTCTCTATCAGTTTTGCACATCGAGAGGCTGAATTTTCTTCCCATTCCTCCTTGCAAAACAGCTCGAGCTCAGTGAGGTTGGATGGAGAGCATTTGTGAACAGCAGTTTTCAGTTCTTTCCACAGATTCTCGATTGGATTCAGGTCTGGACTTTGACTTGTCCATTCTAACACCTGGATATGTTTATTTTTTAACCATTCCATTGTAGATTTTGCTTTATGTTTTGGATCATTGTCTTGTTGGAAGACAAATCTCCGTCCCAGTCTCAGGTCTTTTGCAGACTCCATCAGGTTTTCTTCCAGAATGGTCCTGTATTTGGCTCCATCCATCTTCCCATCAATTTTAACCATCTTCCCTGTCCCTGCTGAAGAAAAGCAGGCCCAAACCATGATGCTGCCACCACCATGTTTGACAGTGGAGATGGTGTGGTCAGGGTGATGAGCTGTGTTGCTTTTATGCCAAACATAACATTTTGCATTGTTGCCAAAAATTTCAATTTTGGTTTCATCTGACCAGAGCACCTTCTTCCACATGTTTGGTGTGTCTCCCAGGTGGCTTGTGGCAAACTTTAAACAACACTTTTTATGGATATCTTTAAGAAATGGCTTTCTTCTTGCCACTCTTCCATAAAGGCCAGATTTGTGCAATATACGACTGATTGTTGTCCTATGGACAGAGTCTCCCACCTCAGCTGTAGATCTCTGCAGTTCATCCAGAGTGATCATGGGCCTCTTGGCTGCATCTCTGATCAGTCTTCTCCTTGTATGAGCTGAAAGTTTAGAGGGACGGCCAGGTCTTGGTAGATTTGCAGTGGTCTGATACTCCTTCCATTTCAATATTATCACTTGCACAGTGCTCCTTGGGATGTTTAAAGCTTGGGAAATCTTTTTGTATCCAAATCCGGCTTTAAACTTCTTCACAACAGTATCTCGGACCTGCCTGGTGTGTTCCTTGTTCTTCATGATGCTCTCTGCGCTTTTAACAGACATCTGAGACTATCACATTGCAGGTGCATTTATACGGAGGCTTGATTACACACGGGTGGATTGTATTTATCATCATTAGTCATTTAGGTCAACATTGGATCATTCAGAGATCCTCACTGAACTTCTGGAGAGAGTTTGCTGCACTGAAAGTAAAGGGGCTGAATAATTTTGCACGCCCAATTTTTCAGTTTTTGACTTGTTAAGAAAGTTTGAAATATCCAATAAATGTCGTTCCACTTTAAGATTGTGTCCCACTTGTTGATTCTTCACAAAAAATACAGTTTTATATCTTTATGTTTGAAGCCTGAAATGTGGCAAAAGGTCGCAAAGCTCAAGGGGGCCGAATATTTTCGCAAGGCACTGTAGGTACACTTCAACGATGACAGACAAAATGAGGAATAAAAATCCAGAAAATCACATTGTAGGATGTTTAATGAATTTATTTGCAAATTATGGTGGAAAATATGCATTTTGTCAATAACAAAAGTTTAGCTCAATACTTTGTTATATACCCTTTGTTGGCAATGACAGAGGTCAAACGTTTTCTGTAAGTCTTCACAAGGTTTTCACACTGTTGCTGGTATTTTGGCCCATTCCTCCATGCAGATCTCCTCTAGAGCAGTGATGTTTTGGGGCTGTTGCTGGGCAACACGGACTTGACTTTCAACTCCCTCCAAAGATTTTCTATGGGGTTGAGATCTGGAGACTGGCTAGGCCACTCCAGGACCTTGAAATGCTTCTTACGAAGCCACTCCTTCGTTGCCCGGACGGTGTGTTTGGGATCATTGTCATGCTGAAAGACCCAGCCACGTTTCATCTTCAATGCCCTTGCTGATGGAAGGAGGTTTTCCCTCAAAATCTCACGATACATGGCCCCATTCATTCTTTCCTTTACACGGATCAGTCGTCATGGTCCCTTTGCAGGAAAACAGCCCCAAAGCATGATGTTTCCACCACCATGCTTCACAGTAGGTATGGTGTTCTTTGGATGCAACTCAGCATTCTTTGTCCTCCATTTACATTTACATTTAAGTCATTTAGCAGACGCTCTTATCCAGAGCGACTTACAAATTGGTGAATTCACCTTCTGACATCCAGTGGAACAGCCACTTTACAATAGTGCATCTAAATCATTAAGGGGGGGGGTGAGAAGGATTACTTATCCTATCCTAGGTATTCCTTGAAGAGGTGGGGTTTCAGGTGTCTCCGGAAGGTGGTGATTGACTCCGCTGTCCTGGCGTCGTGAGGGAGTTTGTTCCACCATTGGGGGGCCAGAGCAGCGAACAGTTTTGACTGGGCTGAGCGGGAACTGTACTTCCTCAGTGGTAGGGAGGCGAGCAGGCCAGAGGTGGATGAACGCAGTGCCCTTGCTTGGGTGTAGGGCCTGATCAGAGCCTGGAGGTACTGCGGTGCCGTTCCCCTCACAGCTCCGTAGGCAAGCACCATGGTCTTCCTCCAAACACGACGAGTTGAGTTTTTACCAAAAAGTTATATTTTGGTTTCATCTGACCATATGACATTCTCCCAATCTTCTTCTGGATCAACAAAATGCTCTCTAGGAAATTTCAGACGGGCCTGGACATGTACTGGCTTAATTAAGCAGGGGGACACGTCTGGCACTGCAGGATTTGAGTCCCTGGCGGCGTAGTGTATTACTGATGGTAGGCTTTATTACTTTGGTCCCAGCTCTCTGCAGGTCATTCACTTGGTCACCCTGTGTGGTTCTGGGATTTTTGCTCACCGTTCTCGTGATCATTTTGACCCCACGGGGTGAGATCTTGTGTGGAGCCCCAGATCGAGGGAGATTATCAGTGGTCTTGTATGTCTTCCATTTCCTAATAATTGCTCCCACAGTTGATTTCTTCAAACCAAGCTGCTTACCTATTGCAGATTCAGTCTTCCCAGCCTTGTGCAGGTCTACAATTCTGTTTCTGGTGTCCATTGACAGCTCTTTGGTCTTGGCCATAGTGGAGTTTGAAGTGTGACTGTTTGAGGTTGTGGACAGGTGTCTTTTATACTGATAACAAGTTCAAACAGGTGTCATTAATACAGGTAACGAGTGGAGGACAGAGTAGCCTCTTAAAGAAGAAGTTACAGGTCTGTGAGAGCCAGACATCTTGCTTGTTTGTAGGTGACCAAATACCTATTTTCCACCATAATTTGCAAATAAATTCATTAAAAATCCTACAATGGGATTTTCTGGATTTTTTTTCTCATTTTATCTGTCATAGTTGAAGTGTACTTATGATGAAAATTACAGGCCTCTCTCATCTTTTTAAGTGGGAGAACATGCACAATTGGTGGCTGACTAAATACTTTTTTGCCCCACTGTGAGTATTCAGACACTTTACTCAGTACTTTTTTGAAGCACCTTTGGCAGTGATTGCAGCATCAAATCTTCTTGGATATGACACTAAAAGCTTGGCACACCTGTATTTGGGGGGTTTCTTCCGTTCTTCTCTGCAGATCCTATCAAGTTCTCTCAGGTTGGACGGGGAGTGTTGCGGAACAGTTATTTTCAAGTCTCTCCAGAGATGTTCGATCGGGTTCAAGTCCAGGCACCAGCTGGACCACTCAAGGATATTCAGAGACTTGTTGCGAAGCCATTCCTGCATTGTCTTGGCTGTGTGCTTAGAGTTGTTGTCCTGTTGGAAGGTGAACCTTCACCCCAGTCTGAGGTCCTGTGCACTCTGGAGCAGATCTTTATCAAGGATCTTTTTGTACTTTACTCCGTTCATCTTTCCCTCGATCCTGACTATTCTCCCAGTCCCTGCCACTGAAATACATCCCCACAGCGTGATGCTGCCACAACCATGCTTCACCGTAGGGATAGTGCCAGGTTTCCTCCAGACGTGACGCTTGGCATTCAGGCCAAAGAGTCCAATCTTGGTTTCATCAGACCAGAGAATCTTGTTTTTCATGGTCTGAGAGTCTTTAGGGGCCTTTTGGCAAATTCCAAGCAGGCTGTCATTTGCCTTTTACTGAGGAGTGGATTCCGTCTGGCCACTCTACCATAAAGGCCTGATTGGTGGAGTGCTGCAGAGATGGTTGTCCTTCTGGAAGGTTCTCCCATCTCCACAGAGGAACTCTGGAGCTTTGTCAGAGTGACCATCGGGTTCTTGGTCACCTCCCTGACCAAGGCCCTTCTCCCCTGATTGCTCAGTATGGCAGGGTTAGCCAGCTCTAAGAAGAGTCTTGATGCTTCCAAACTTCCATTTAAGAATGGAGGAGGCCACTGTGTTCTTGGGCACCTTCAATGCTACACAGAAATGTTTTGGTACCCTTCCCCAGATCTGTGCCTCAACACAATCCTGTCTCGGAGCTCTAAGGGCAATTTCTTCAACCTCATGGCTTGGCTTTTGTTCTGACATGCACTGTCAACTGTGGGACATTAAATAGACAGGTGTGTGCCTTTCCAAATCATGTCCAATCAAATTAATTTACCACAGGTGGACTCCAATCAAGTTGTAGAAATATCTCAAGGATGATCAATGGAAACAGGATGCACCCGAGCTCAATTTCAAGTCTCAAAGCAAAAGGTTGGAATACTTATGTTAATAAGGTGTTTCTGTTTTTTATTTTTCATACATTTGCAAACATTTCTTAACACCTTTTTTTGTTTTGTCATTATGGGGTATTGTGTTGCTGAGAATTATTATTATTTTGAATACATTTTAGAATAAGGCTGTAACGTAACAAAATGTGGAAAAAGTCAAGGGGTCTGAATATTTTCCGAAGGCACTGTATACAAGAATGTGTGTGTGCGTGCATGGGAATTTGTAAATGTATTTGTGTGTCTGTATCGGAATTTGTAAATGTGTGTTTATTTGTATGTAACCTTTGTTTAACTAGGCAAGTCAGTTAAGAACAAATTCTTATTTACAATGGCGGCCTATCCCAGCCAAACCCTAACCCGGCTGACGCTAGGCCAATTGTGCGCCCGTTGTGATACAGCCTGGAATCAAACCAGGGTCGGTAGTGACGCCTCTAACACTGAGATGCAGTGCCTTAGACCACTGCGCCACTCAGAAGTGTGTGTGTGCATGATAATTGATGTTTGATCATGTGTGTGCAAATGCAAGTGCACCAATGGGATCCTTAGGTTAAATGGCAATATCTGTGTATGTGTGTGGGGGACTTTGTCTTAGTGTGTGTATGTTCATGGTAAATTATGTGTGAGCGTGTCTGTGGTTTGTGTGAGTGCGCATGTATGTGCAGGTGTGCGCACACATGCATTTATGTTTGCCTGTATAATGAGGTTGTGTGCACATGGACATTTCTAAGTGTATGAGTGTCTATGCGGTGAGTATACACCAGGAGATAGAACTGTGTCTGTGTGACTCCATGAGAGCCTATGAGGAGCCTACAGCTCCGCTCTCGCTAATCAAACACTGAGAGGACAGCCTGCAGGGCGACAATAAACAACAACAACATAGTGCTGCCACCTGCTGTTCGCCAGCTGTAACTGTGGGCTGATACAGTAACTGCAACTGCACTGATGCCAACAGACTGCCAGAGGCAGACAGGGTACACCCTGTCCCCGGGACATGGAATAAACTGCTCTGCTCACAGAACGGCAACCACCGGCACCGCTCAAATTCTTTAAACGTGCATCCTTTCTTTGTCCTGTCCCTGAGGTAATCTCTGATTAGAAATGGCGTGATAGGTGAAAGCCATGGTGGAGCACTCTGGAGCCCTTACGTTCACTGTGTCCAATCATACACGTTTAAGGAATTAGAATGGGGCCAGTGTGAGTCAGTGGGAAAGAGGAAGAAAGAGGTAAAAATACAAGGTCCATATTTGGTCCATATTTCAGTGAGGCGTAACGCGTTTCAGGCAAGGTATTCAAGGTGTTGGATCTCAGAGTTACTATACATACTCTGTATGCCGGTTCTCACTCCATATGCCCACATAATGAGTTCCTAATTAATCTTAGATACCAACGGTGCCAATTGAATGCAAATCAGTATGATAGCAGCAAGGTTTCATTCCAGGTTCGCTCCAACAGCAAATGGGTTTAACTGAGATATTAGGTAGGAGATAGAAAGGGGAGTCTAAAATTATCTTAGGCCAGAAATTAGATCATCCCTTGATAAGGTCTATTGCAAATGAATAGACTCATGATTTTTCTCCATTTTCACATACCACAAAGATAAACACATTTCTGGGTTGGGGAAATGTTGGTTCTTTTCATTAAATAGTTGAGAGTATACAAAGTGTCAACCTTCTTATTTTTTTTCTTCTTCTTATAAGCACTTCTTTAACAAGAACATTGCCACATAAAAAGCATAAAGTGAAAATACGACAATAATGTGCTAATTTATATGCTTATCCAAGACTATGTTAGCACACTGCATTGTGCTGATAATTGAGTATTATGGAGTAAGGCCTTTAAGGCTGCAGGTGCCATATTGAATTAAGCTGAAGCACCATTGTTTGGAGAGAGCCTAACATTGTTTGCTATTAAGAGGGACTTCAGGGGTGTATTCATTAGTCAGATTCCGTTGCAAAACGTTTGGTTGGAACCGGTTACCGTTTACTTTAAGCACCAAACTGAAGCAAATAGAGCAAACGGAACGAAACAGGGAGGGATCTACCTGAATCTGTCCAGTAGAAACTTGCTTTCGTTGCAAAACGTTTTCCGTTTGGAGTAAACAGTTTCCTTTGCAAAAAAAATGTTGCATCAGACCAAACGTTTTGCAACAGAATCCGGCTAATGAATAAAACGTAGGAAAATAGTTGAAAATAAATATTGAGTGGTTCAGAGCCATCACCTTCTGTTGGACCGTTACACGTTCTGTTGGATTTAGTGACGTTAAATTTGGGATTCCGTCGGGACTATTTTTTCTTCTTTTTGTGGGGTTTTACCATTGGATTACAAATATTTATTTGGATTTGAGACTTTCTTTCAAATACTCAACCAGGGGTTCTGGTAAGACTAAGTTTTTCCAGTTCCAGTATATGGTGAATTTGCTCATTGGACTGTGACTATTCATTAGCTGTATGAATCATTCTTGATAAATCTTTCTTGTGTTTTTTTTATTTTGAATTTTTTTTATTTTCCTATACAATACACTATTATTGCACTGATCAATTACACCAATATTTTACTTCTGTAAAATATAATGTTTGTGGTCTATGCAAGTTTGTTACAACATATTAGATCTAATAATTTAACAGAAGCCACATCCGCCAACCACATCCAAAACTTCCCATTTAATCTTGATAAAACAAGCGGTCTGAATTAAATATAAACAAACAAAAAGGCTAGGTCACCTTTACCGGAGTTAAGACCCTACCAGAGAATGTCCTGAATACAAAGCCCCATCATTACCATGCCGCAAAGTCAACAAACATGCAGAGAAGTTCCCAATAGCAAACAGAAATCATAATTCACCTGAAAAATATAGTGGAACACTGATCAGCCATCGAATATCCCAAAATGCCATACGTCCATGGAATTCAGCGGACAGTGAACAGATACAACCAGGTACAATGAGGTTCTATATGATCGAACCAGTCTCCCCTGAGCTACATTCTGGGAAAGTAGTATTCATCTTAACCTTGATCTATCAATGAATCAAGTTTATGACACACATTCAAGATGAGATACTGGTCTTCACATTAGACCTTGATCACATCTCACAGTCATCCTATGTGAGTCCTACAGACTAGTGTGAATAAAAAAACAGCAATGTTCAAGGGCACATCAGGACCTGATTTGGGACTAGCTAATCTAACCCAAACTACTAATTACACCAATCTGAACTACATAAGCCCAACACAGTACATAGTACAGCATATTGACTGTAAGTCATTTTGGGCGACAGTCCAATATCTCTGGTGGCTCATGTAAAAGTCCTCTGACTCATGACAAAGAACTTGACCAGATTTGTGATTAGACTTTTCTTTTCTTTTGATATGACTTCTCTCTGATTCTCCTCATTTACGGCCACTTAAATGGGCTTGGGGAATAGATTAATATGTACTTTGATTCACAGGTGCGTAGAGGTACCCTTTCATTGAATCCATTCCGACATGATGTCCATTATGGTTGATGAGCGGAAACCGCCAGGAGGAAACGACGTCCAACTATAGAGTCAACCATGCAAATAAAAGGAAGTTGTCGTGGGCTTGTGGCGCAAAGATTAAACTCACCAAGACTATAAAACTGGAGAGGATTACAGTTTCACGCCACATTAGGATCCCTCACCCACTGAGTGGGGGGTGGGGTTAAAGGTTATTAGCTGTACTTACAGAGTTTCTGGGTGTCTATCTTTCAATCTGTTTGTCTTCCTGACTGACTGTCTTCTGACCTGTTTACCTCTTTTTGCCGTCCGTCTATCCGTCCGTCTGGCTGGCTGCCTGTCTGCACTTAAAAAAACTGAATTGATAAGGTAAATGCATATTGAATTCATTTTATTTTAACATAAATTCAAGGGATGGAGACACTGATTAGACTTTTGGGGAAACTTCTATTTCAGGTCGGGAACCGAAGAAATGCAGCCATCCTTATCAGGGAGATATTGAGATTCTGTGATTGGGAGGTCTGAAAAATGGCATTTCAATGATTGGTTGTGGTAAGAAGCAAATTTCAGATGATTGAAAATAATGTGACTTAATCACGGAGAGGGAATGTATAAAAGTGATCTGCAGAAAGCAGACAGGCTGAGATTCCAAGAGCTTTTGCAGAGTTAAGCTAATCGTTAATATCCATTTTGCTGCCCAAAAAACAATGTTGCTCTAAAGCTGATATATGTACACCAGCGTTCAAAGGTTTGGGGTCACTTAGCAATTTCCTTTTTGAAAGAAAAGCATATTTTTTTGTCCATTAAAATAACAATAATAATTGGTCACAAAAACAGGCATTCTTAATGTTGTTAATGACTATTGTAGCTGGAAACGGCAGATTTTTTTATTGAATATCTACATAGGCGTACAAAGGCCCATTATCAGCAATCTCCTGTGTTCCAGGAGAGATGGTGTTAGCTAATCCAAGTTTATAATTTTAAAAGGCTATTGATCATTAGAAAACCCCTTTGCAAAACTATGAAATAAAACATATGGAATCATGTAGTAACCAAAATCTAAATATATTTTATAAGTAGTCACCCTTTACTGTTATGACAGCTTTGCACACTCTTGGCATTCTCTCAACCAGCTTCATGAGGTCGTCACCTGGAATGCATTTCAATTAACAGGTGTGCCTTGTTAAAAGTACATTTGTGGAATTTCTTTCCTTCTTAATGCATTTGAGCCAACCAGTTGTGTTGTGACAAGGTAGGGGTGTTATACAGAAGATAGCCCTATTTGGTAAAAGACCAAGTCCATATTGTGGCAAGAACAGCTCAAAATAAGCACAACGACGCACATTTGGCCTAGTGTCGTCCGGGTTAGGGAGGGGTTGGCCGGTAGGGATATCCTTGTCTCATCGCGCACCAGCGACTCCTGTGGTGGGCCGTAGCTACTAAAACAATTGGATACCACGAAATTGGAGAGAAAATGGGGTAAAATTTTTAAAAAAGAGAAAAAAAGAAAACAAGAAAGGAAGACCCAGAGTTACCTCTGCTGCAGAGGATAAGTTCATTAGAGTTAACTGCACCTCAGGTTGCAGCCTAAATAAATGCTTCACAGAGTTCAAGTAACAGACACATCTCAACATCAACTGTTGGCCTAGCTTCGTCCGGGTTAGGGAGGGCTTGGCCGGTAGGGATATCCTTGTCTCATCGCGCATCAGCGACACCTGTGGCGGGCCGGGCGCAGTGTGTGCTAACCAAGGTTGCCATGAGCACGGTGTTTCCTCCGACACATTGGTGCGGCTGGCTTCCGGGTTGGATGCGCGCTGTGTTAAGAAGCAGTGCGGCGTGGTTGGGTTGTGTTTCGGAGGACGCATGACTTTCGACCTTCGTCTCTCCCGAGCCCGTACAGGAGTTGTAGCGATGAGATAAGATAGTACTTACTAAAAATTGGATACTACGAAATTGGGGAGAAAAGGGGATAAAATAAAAAAATAAAAAAAATAAAAAAAACTGTAGCATCTTATGTTTCACCGAGACAGACAATATACAGCTGCCGGTATTTTCCATGCACCGGCAGAACAGAGGGGGTAGGTAGAGTAGAGTACCTTATGATAAGTTGTGTGTCTTTTGTCAATAACAGCTGGTGCGCAATGTCTAATATTAAGAAGTCTCGAGGTATTCCTCGCCTGAGGTAGAGTACCTTATGATAAGCTGTCGACCACACTATCTACCAAGAGAGTTCTGATCTGTATTATTTGTAGCCATTTATTTACCACCACAAAATGAAGCTGGCACTAAGACCTCTCTCAACCAACTCTATTAGGCCATAAGCAAAGAAGAAAATGCTCACCCAGAAGCGGCGCTCCTAGTGGCCGCGGACATTAATGCAGGCAAACTAAATCAGTTCTACCAAATCTCAATCGCACTCCACACCACCCTTTCTCACTTCGACAAAAGGAACACCTATGTGAGAATGCTGTTCATCAACTATAGGTTAGCGTTCAACACCATAGTGCCCACGAAGCTTATTATTAAGCTAAGGACTTTGAGACTAAACACCTCCCTTTGCAATTGGATCCTGGACTTTCTGACGGACCGCTCCCAGGTGGTAAGAATAGGCAACAATACGTGTGCCACGCTGATCCTTAACACTGGGGCCACTCTGTATACTTAGTCCCCTCCTGTATTCCCTGTTCACCCACGACTTCGTGGCCAAACATGACTCCAACACCATCATTAAGTTTGCTAATGACACAACAGTGGTAGGCCTGATCACCGACAACGATGAGACGGCCTATAGGGAGAAGGTCAGAAACCTAGCAGTGTGGTGCCAGGACAACAACCTCTCCCTCAATGTGAGCAAGACAAAGGAGCTGATCGTGGACTGCAGGAAAAGGCGGGCCGAACAGGCCCCCATTAACATCGACTGGGCTGTAGTGGAGCGGGTAGAGAGTTTCAAGTTCCTTGGTGTCCACATCACCAACAAACTATCATGGTCCAAACATACCAAGACAGTCGTGAAGAGGGCACGACAAAACCTTTTCCCCCTCTGGAGACTAAAAAATTTGTCATGGTCCCCCAGATTCTCAAAAGGTTCAACAGACTGTGGTGTTTTATGAAACACTCACTATTAACATTGCACTTTAGTAATGATTCATTGTAAATGTGCGTCGCTAACGTTGTATAACAAACGTTGCATGGCAAACATTTCAGCACCATGGACAGGGAAAGCAACCAACCCTAAACCAGGGACAAAGCCTGTGAAAACCGGGCACCGTTTCAGCACGTTAGACAGTTGCACATACATATATTATTGTTTCACTTTGTATCATCACCCTTGAGTAATAATGCGTCTTAAAATGTGATGCTACATTGCAATTGTTTCAACACCATGGACAGGGAGAAACTGCTAAAGCTTTAAAGTCATTTTAGCTTGGACAGATACGCATAGAGCTCTTAATGAGAGTCTATTCCTCACAGCTGTGCTCGGCTGTGGCTGTAGGCTGGAAGGCCTGCTGATAGATATAGTGTCAATCGTATTAATTTTCTTTTGAATACTTTAGCTGCGCTTGTTTGAGCTTGCCTGGTGCAATGGATCCAATGTAATTGTCCAAAAAGTGAAATTCCCACCCATCTAACACACTAGGCAGGAACCCCAAACGCTTGAAGTAAATGAAAGAAAACAACTAATGAGTCATGGGTTGGTAGGGTTTGGGTTGTGCAACGTAAACACACATCTTTGTTTGACTTACTATACTGAAGAGATGTGCACTTACAACAAAGTTCGCTGTGGATGCCATGTAAGCTTGTTATAGGAACATTGAGTGAGTTAATGAGCCAGGGAATGATTGAGTGAAGGAGGGATCGTGCTCTTTTCTCTTAATTGTGTCATTAGTAACAGACATGTTATCAGTGGATGCTTCAATCAAGGCTATATGTGCTAAATGCCTAAGTGTATTGCACGTCGCCAATGTTACGTCTGCAGAGATACTGACATGCCTTGGATGTCTCTGTCTTGGTGCATCGATTAGATTCCCTTCTCACCAAGCCTGGAGGTTTACGTATCATTCTCCCAATGAACTGGCAATGTCTCCTGCCAAATTTGTTTGGAGGCTTCCTTCACTTGGCCCAAGTTGCAGATATGGATCTACAGGATGTCTGGTGGTGAGAGAGTACTGTGATTGTTTTTCCTCCTAGCGTTTTTTCTTTTGTATTGCGACATGTTTTGTGAAATTGCAACCTAAATACATTTTTGATTCAATTTTGGGGTGCTTCAAATTTTGATATTTTGATGGCAAGTAGTGTCACAAGACTTTAAAGTGATAGTTTTCAGACCTCCAGAATGGGTTAACGTCCCAAGCCATTTGTTCCAGCTATATATAACATTTAACATTTAAGTCATTTAGCAGACGCTCTTATCCAGAGCGACTTACAAATTGGTGAATTCACCTTCTGACATCCATCCATATCCAGGTGTATATGGGCCTCAATCTCTATTTTCATCATCTCTATTTACCTGGGATTGACGAATCATCTTGACGTCAGACCACTTTTGAGATCTGAAAGCATCTGACAAACTTTGATTTTGAACCTTTTTAAATAGCTAATTGTATTGCCACTTCACTTTTCAGTCAAGCTACCATTTTATTTAATCATTTTGCCTCACCTTTCTTTTTCTACGGTGAGAAAAAAAGAAATGTGTCAATTGCGTGTATTTTTTTATTGAAAAACGAAAGGCAATTAACTACATTGTATTCCCAGTCAGAACAGAGAAAGGGAGAACTCAGATGTTAAATTCCACCATAGACTAAATTAAAAGTGTGCTGTCATATTTCTTTGAGAATATTGGTTGCTGTAACTCAATTATTAACAAAGAACTAATATGCTGCTTTAATTGTATAATCCCAATAGCGAGGCACAGCCTTCAGAAGTGTGCAGAAATACAGTTATTTCTTCATGGCGGCATTCCAACACAATTTGTCTGTAATTATTCTCTAAAATGAATAGATTGGTTAGCTAAAGAGGATTTGGTTAGCTTTTATCTCCTTTAGGTATTCGTAACACACTCAGAAGCAATGACTGTACAGACATGATAGTGTTTGTAGGGTATAAAAGCCATATTGGTTTTATATCCACTTAGTGTTGTTCCACCTGTGGCAGCTTGTTTCAGATTTTCCTGTATTTGTGTTCCAGTCATGAAAGACTTGCTCCAGCTTCCCATCTCTCTACCTCATCACAATATTCCTCCTGTTATCATCTCTGTCTTCTTCAACTTCCTGATGAGAGAGGCCAATGCCCTGTCTTCCTATCACAAAACAACAGGGTAAACAACCACGATGGGTTTATATTGTTTCCTGGTAATTAGGGCCTATTTTTAATATTTCACAGAACTGGTCGGCAGCGTTGCAGCTCTGTGTTTACGAATGAAAACAAGAGGTTTCACCGTGAATGTGGATTCACTTCAAACAAAACAGAGACATAGACACAGAGGCTCACACACACACACACACACACACACACACACACACACACACACACACACACACACACACACACACACACACACACACACACACACACACACACACACACAAGTGCACATGTCACACACACACACACACACACACACACACACACACACACACACACACACACACACACACACACACAATACTTACATCAATATATAAAAGGTGTGTGTATACATGGTACATAGGCACATCCTCTCTTCTTCTCTGCTACAGTCAAAAATGTGATGTCCAGCATAGAGGACAAAATGGCTGGTGCTGAGCAGAAAAGATGAAAAGGGGTGAATAAGATTTTTCTCTCTGTTATTTCCTATAAAGGCTAATTATAGTACTTACTTTCAGAAGTAGAACAATTGCAAAAGCCTAATATTGTGATATCAAATAATTACCAGATAAATGCAGACAGGATTACAGTAATTAAGCACGATTCTTTATATGTGTATCTCTAACATATGCATTATTAAGTTCTTTATCTGTGTGTAATAATTTCAAGTGGCAAAATCGCCTTGCAGTGAAAAAGTTCAGCCCAGAGTTGAATATTATAAACTCACAATAGCAATTATCATGTATTCCCTTAGGACAAACATAACCGCGAAGCGCGAGGCTTGAATTATCTTTAGTGTTTTTTTTAAGGTAGGCTATAAACTGGCGTCTCTTTTGCTTGGAGAGAGTGAGGAGATGAGGGAGCAGGGAGGAGGGATAGAGGTTTACATATGGGTTTAAGGGGAGGGGGAAAAAGAGAGGGGAGGGAGGAAGACAGGCAGAGAGAGTTTTAATACATATCTTGATTGCATACTGATACACCACTGAGTGTGTATCTACTCCTTCGTAAAAAAAATGTTCCACAACGACAAGTTTAGCATTCAACACGTGTCGCGGGAGTGATGAAGAGAGAGGTTGCTAGGTGACGAGGCGTATATACGGAATTTTAACCAAATAACTGGTGAGAGGGGAAAGAGGGAGGAAGAGAGGTAGTCAGCAACATGTAGGTTCGCTGAGTACAGAAAAGCTCGACACTGTGTATAGGTGCAACATTTCAATATATAGGCTACACATCGGGAGATCACCCGCAGGATATGGTCAGAAGAGGAATGGATGTATTGTGGATGGAGAGACGAGGGGAGAAGAGAGTGTCAGGCTCCTGAAAAACAGTGAGTATTTTACTCCTTGCTGTGAGGCTGATATGTTTAGGTTTTCTTTAAGAAGTGTTCCAAGATTTGCCCTTCAAATTCGGCTGAATGTTATACACGGGGACCGGAATAGTGGCGTAGCGTTTCCCGAGGCTATATATGTGTCGACTCGTATGGGTAGCTAGCTTGATGGATAGGCGACAACCGGCCGGTGCGCGAGACTTTGACCCCTCTGTCATTGATGCGCGTGCACACTCTAAGAGCTCTTGACTATTTCCAGACTCACATTGCACATGCATAGCCTACTGTACATACACACACCGGCACGGGATTTTATTCACACACACACACACACACACACACACACACACACACACACACACACACACACACACACACACACACACACACACACGTTCTGAGTCACCACACATAACTTACATTAGTGATGAAAGAAATGTGGACCTTTCTTACCTCACCAAAATCCGCATGTGCATCTGGGCACATAACCATTCCTCATTAATATGCCATGTCGACCACATTGCCTTCATTTGAAGTTGGTTTATGCGCATGTGTGCCTTTGTCCTTTCTATTGTCTTCTTGTCCGGGGAGAACACTTTGTAGCCTTTTCCCTGTCACATCTCCTGCTATTTGCCCAAGACAGCTTTCAGATGTTGAATCAATCCTAGAGCTTTCCGTATGTACCCAATACCCATCTGTCAGCTGTTCTCCCCACTATATTCATTGGGAGACAGCTCTTTGAATTGCAATTCTGAGCTGTGCACAAGGTAATTTGCTCTGATCTTGTCAGAATTCTTTAGGCGAACTATCCTACTTGCACTGATGTGTGTATTTCAGTGGAGGCTCCTCAGATGAGGACGGGGAGGACCATTCTCCTCAATGCATTTCATAAAAATAAAAATAGTGAAACATTAAATAGTTATCCTTTTTAGATAAAACTATACAAAATATATTCACATCACCAAATAATTTATTATAATGCACTGTTTTGCAATGAAGGTCTACAGTAGCCTCAGCAGCACTCTGTAGGGTAGCACCATGGTGTAGCCGAAGGACAGCTAGCTTCTGTCCTCCTCTGGGTACATTGACCTCAATACAAAACTTAGGAGGCTCATGGGTCTCACCCCCTTACATAGACATACACAGTAATTATGGCAGCATTCCGGAGGACGTCCTCCAGCCTATCAGAGCTCTTGTAGCATGAACTGACATGTTGTCCACCCAATCAAAGGGTTAAAGAATTAATATAGTACTGAAAGCATAAGCTACAGCTAGTTAGCACTGCAGTGCATAACATGTGGTGAGTAGTTGACTCAAAGAGAGAGAAAGACAATAGTTCATTTCAAAATGAAGGAGAAGCAAGAGAGCGTCGCTGAGGGAGCGTCGCTGCACAGCTATTTTCAAGTCTCTCCAGAGGTGTTAGATCGGGTTCAAGTACGGGCTCTGGCTTGGCCACTAAAGGACATACAGAGAATTGACTGTGTGCTTAGGGTTGTTGTCCTGTTGGAAGGTGAACCTTCACCCAAATCTGAGTTCCTGAGCGCTCTGGTGCAGGTTTTTCATCAAGGATCTCTCAGTACTTTGCTCCGTTCATCAGTCGCTCGATCCTGACTAGTCTCCCAGTCCCTGCCACTGAAAAACATTCTCACAGCATGATGCTGCCACCACCATGCTTCACTGTAGGGATGGGGTCAGATTTCCTCCAGACACTTGGCATTCAGGCCAAAGAGATCAATCTTGGTTTCATCAGACCAGAGAATCTTGTTTCTCATGGTCTGAGAGTCCTTTAGGTGCCTTTTGGCAAACCACGCGGGCTGTCATGTGCCTTTTACTGAGGAGTGGCTTTTGTCTGGCCACTCTACCATAAAGGCTTGATTGGTGGAGTGCTGCAGATATGGTTGTCCTTCTGGAAGGTTCTCCCATCTCCACAGAGGAACTCTGGAGCTCTGTCAGAGTGACCATCATGTTCTTGGTCACCTCCCAGACCAAGGCTCTTCTCCCCCGATTGCTCAGTTTGGGATGGTCGGCCAGCTCTAGGTCCATGCTTCTTCATTTTAATATTGATGGAGGCCACTGTGTTCTTGGGGACCTGCAGCAATTTTTTGTTACCCTTCCCCAGATCTGTGCCTCGACACAATCCTGTCTCGGAGCTCTATGGACAATTCCTTTGACCTCATGGCTTGTTTTTTGCTCAGGCATGCACTGTCAACTGTGGGACCTTATATAGACAGGTGGGTGCCTTTCCAAATCATGTCCAATCAATTGAATTTACCACATCTCAAGGATGATCAATGGAAACAGGATGCACTTGAGCTCAATTTCGAGTCTCATTGTAAAGGGTTTGAATACTTATGTAAATAAGGTATTTCTGTTATGTATTTGAATACATTTGCAAAAATGTCTAAACACCTGTTTCTGCTTTGTCATTATGGGGTATTGTGTGTAGATTGATGAGTAAAAACATATATTTAATCAATTTGACGTAACAAAATGTGGTAAAAGTCAATAGGTCTGAAAACTTTCCGAATACACTGTATATGTATATGTATATATATATATATTTTTAACTTTCACTTACTTAGCTAGCAAATGTAGCCAGGTAGGTTAGCCTACTCAAACACCCGGTTCAGAGAGGGATACTATGTTAGCTAGCTGGCTATGGCTATCCAACACGGGAACTCCGGAGCCCACCGGTGTAACTAACTGCTTGCTATAAACTGTACTGCATGATTGTAGCCGGTTAACTAATGCGTTAGTTCTAGTAGCTATGTTGACTATGACCTTAATCTAGTGAAAACGATGTCGACTGTGTGTAGCAGTTATGGTAGGAAAGTTTGGCTTGGAATTGGTTTTCCCCCCTGATAATAGACAGCGGTTGTATTGTGCATTGAAGTCCACACGCAAAGGGTAAAGGTCAGAGGAGGAGAGAACGTAGATGTAAGAAGGAATTATACATACAACGAGCAAAGTGATTATGTGGTTTATGGGTTCGTTCACTCTGGCTATCTACTCTGATTTCAGAGCACTCTAGTCTGAGTGTGCCCGAGTGCAGAATAACTGATGAATTTACGAACGCGCAACACCCGTTGAATATGACCGGTGCCAGTAAATGTCGTCAAAATAACGTAATTACATTTTTGCCAGCAGTTCAGTTACAGTCACCAACACTCTAGATAACATGACAATAGCCTAACCAGCTCTGCTAGGGTGAGTAAAATGGACAGAGTCAGGTGTTCTCTAATTTGTGTCTGGAAGTAGCTAGCAAGCTAGCCAACTTTAGCCATTTAACTTAAGTTCTTCACTGACGTTTTGAGGTCAGGATGCTCTGAGTTCACTCTGGCACTCCAGAGTGAATTTATGAACACAACCCTATAGGCTATGTGGCTATTAATTCCGCCGATTCTGTTGGAAAAAAAAAACGTTTCTTAAACGGAAGCAAACAAAATGAAACGGGGATAAACACACCTGAATTTGTCCAATGGAAACTCTCGTTTGCAACTGTTGGAGTAATGATTATAACCTAGATGAACTAGATGCAGGCAAGAGTGTGCAAGGTGGTGTTGAATGTGTGTCACTGTCTGTCACCTTGATGACTCTAATGTCTCTCGACCTGTGCCACCTACGTTGTAAACCTTCATTCATAGGCTAGGTTGTAGCAACCTCATGATGGGTAAAGGGCCAATTTCCAGTATCATGTACAGGAGGAGCCTAACCTCTCGATGTTGCATTGAGCTGGGCGAATGGAATATGAATGACAGTCATCCAATATGCTGGAATAGAAACAAGGCCGTGCTCATGAAAATTAAAATGGTCCTCCCTCATCATAAACGGCACCGACCCCCACTGGTGTATATTGAGTAAATGCTTGATCTGTAGGCTAGTGGCATGTTTCAATAACATTTGCATCCTTAAACGGTCCGTGGGCACACTGATTCTTGTGAAAACTCATATTGTAGGCCTTTTATTTCTATCCTAGAGCAAGTTGAAACAGGGTTTTTCATTGATCATTATGTGATAGATAGCCTTGAAGGGACACTTTCTATGTTCGGGGTTCTCAAGTGCTTGACAGCATGGAATCTTGACTGTAGCTTGAAAACTCCTTGTTCAGTTGATGACATTGTACCCGACATGTTTTCTTTTGTTAGTTATTCTGGACTGGACATGTGTGCATGAAAGCGGGTGGGATTTGCTATTGGACTATAATGAACCTAGTTTCACGTGTCATCAATTTTCACACACACAATATGCAACAGTCCACACATTCTAATTTAGTTTTTTTCTCCAGTGAAACTGATTGTGGAGCTAGGGCTAATCCAAAATGCTCCATTTCATCCATTTAATCCGGGAAGGATGTTGAAACACATCTTACCATTTGTCATCAGCTGATATCATGGCCTCTGAACGACTTAGGCTAAGTTATCCCAGAGGAAACCTTTTATGTAGAGAACCAAATCTGACAATGGCAGACCCAAGTCACTCAGGGGAGGCTTCTTTCAGACAGTTGTTTCAGCTCTGAGTAACTCTCGACTTGTTGGGACTTGTCACAGTAAATCACCAGAGTAATGTGACACTCAGAAGTTCAGGTCCACTGAGTAGGAGACAGAGGAGGAAGAGAAGGAGGGCTGCACCTGTAGTGTCACCTGAGGATTCAGCTCTGTGATTCCAAATTCCAGGCAGGGGTGGGTTGTGTTCATTAGGGCACACGATGGAAAACGTTTCCAGCAAGAGAAAACGAGTCCAGGTAGTTCCTTCCTGTTTCAGCCTGTTTTCTACTATTTGGTGCCTAATGAACACAAACCCTACCACAGACAAGGAACAGAAAGCAGGATGTCCTTTCATATCGAGTACACCTTTACAAAAGTGATTCTTCATCCCTGAGAATTGCACTCAGTCTGAGGTGTTTCATTGAGTCACTTGTGTATGAATGAATGGTTGTTGTTGGCTGCATGACATTGTTAGCTATGTTAGTGAGGGCCTTGGACTGAAATCACCTGTTCTGCTTAGCGGAGGAAAGGAGGCCATTTTAGCGTCACCTTCTTTAGCGACAAGCCAAGTGGCCCTGGCTTTCCTCCATGGTGATGGTGGTCAAGGTGATGGTGGTGAAACTATTGGTTGGCTTGGCTACGCTCAGGGGACCCACCATGAGACTTTCTCAGCTTTCCTGACCATTTTTTTTTGGGGGGGGGGATTATAAGCCTTCGATCCGACTTAACGTCAAAGGAGTGAGCTGGAGGTGGGGGTCTGCCTTAAGGTCGCATCCAAAGACGACCGCCTGAACGTACGTGACAGGACAATGTGATCGGGAACCTCACCTTCGACTCACCCAGACCCTGTTTGAAGGCCACTCCGAAACTTCGGAGCAACATCTTCATTCCAAATGCTCTATTGTCGCCGTTTGGCTACGTAGCCTAGTCAGTTAGCCTACAGTAGGCTAGGCTAAATGTAGGCCTAAAGGCTGTCCTTCTCGGTATCAAATCCCATTGGCCAAAGAAGGCGCCGTCTCATTTAACACAAGCCTATCTGGGAGCCGATATATCTAATGTTCAAATTAACTTTCAACATTCATTAATGCTCCTTTTCTGTTTTTATCGGCTGTGTGTAGCGAGGAAGACTTTTCAATGACAACCAACTCGAGCTTCTTGCCTCGGTGACTCCCAGAACGGGTGTTTAATGGTGCCTCTTGTAGCACTGTTTGCATATTTACAGTGCAACCAGCCAGTATCTATCCATTGCAAACAGGCCTGTGGTATATCATGGCTATAGTGTAGGTGGGGGGGGGGGGGGTCATCTTGATCAAATGCATTCAGGAGACCCCAACCTTGATTGTTATTGTTTTTTTTGTTTTTTAAAGCTTGGGCAAACAGTTTGGTATGGAGAGTCTCTATTCTTGATGATGGTGGGGCTGACACTGTCTAAATAATACTAGCTATAATAGTTATTGAGAACACTGTGGAACAGATTGGTTTGCTTTCTGTTAACATTGCGTTTTAATCGGGTCGTAAATTCCGTCTCCCTTATCGTAGAGAGCTAACATTTGGCTAACGGCATTGATCGTAAATCCCCTTCGTCCAAATGTAAATTGACATTTCATTTGCACACTTTGGCTTGATGAAGTCACTGCTTCGACCTGCTAGGCCACACACAGCCTCTTGTACCAGTACAACTGGAAACGTCTGTCTTCATTTCGCTTCCTCTAAGGAGAGCAATTGAGCTTCAGTCAGCTACTCGACGACACCGACCAACACAAATGATTACACATCTCGGATCAGCTGTGTTTTTCTTTTTTCTTAGTCAGTTCTACTGACAGGCAGGTTTATTGGTTGGTTGCTTGATTGACAGCTGGTTGGGTGAGTCTGACAGAGCCGATGAATACGTCTGTGGACCTTTTTCACAGAGGCAGGTTTTTGGCTCAAAACCCAGTACAGTATGTTCAGAACATGTCTAGGAATAGAGAGAGAGGGAGAGAGAAACCGAGAGAGCGAGGGAGCTGAATGAGGCATAAGAGGAAGACAATTTATAGAGACTGAAATAAAGAGTTGTGTGTGTGTGTGTGTGCGTTGTCTCTGGTATAGATTAGTTTTTTTCTTCTCTATTGTCTTTCGTTCTTCCCAGGTGTACTTTCCCTGCGATAGGTGTGTTTGTGTACAGACCCTGCCAATTTCTTTGTCTCTCTTTACCTTCAACAACTTTAATTCCACCTTAGCACCAAACCACGAAACCACAGCCATGGCATTTTACATAAATATACCTCAAATAGATGGCTCTACAGTCAGATACATGGATTTAATAAAGCTGGTCATAAAGCTTTGTGTAACAATAAGGTCAGTCTTTGGGGGTTTTTATGTTGTGCCCGGGAATGCAACAGGTCGTTCATCTTTGGTGGCACTGCATGGGGCGTGTAGATAGGCACCTTTGCTGATTCTTTATTGTGGCGTGTCAACCGAGACACCCACCGGCGGAGACCTGTAATCCGCCAGCTCCCCTGGGGTCAAAGTTGAGGATCGTGAGCCAGCTAAATACCAACCCATTAGGCCTGGCCAAATGGGACTCTGGAGACATTGAAACCCTTAGAAGCGTGTGACAGACTGAGGGAGCCACAAGGGAAGGGAAGGGAGTAGGATAGAGAGGGAGTGGGACAGGCCAGGGATAGATAGAAGGGAGTGGGAGATAGATGGAATGGTAGAGGGAAGAGGGAGAGAAAGAGAGAGGCAGAAGGAACATACCAAGGGGGGGGGGGGTCGAGGGAGCAAGAGACACCCTCAGCATCTTATAACCCACTGGGCACACATCCCCCCCCACCCACCGTCCTTGGTCTGTCCTCATGTCTCTCCTTCGTCTTATCCACCTCCCCTCCCACCCCTCTCGCTCTCCCACTTGCCTGATTTGACCTTTCCTTCTTCCCCTGTCATTTCCTGGAAAAATCTATCTTATCATCCTCTGCCCATAACTCCCTTCACCAGCTTCTCTTTAAATCTAATGAAGGTCATGTTTATTAAAAACATTCTTAGCAAGGTCACCGGTTAGCCTGTTTTATTACTTCTTTGCAGAGAGAGCAGACGCTGTTAAATACCTCCGTGCTTCCTCCGAGCAGGCCAGCATTCATTGATTCCTTCCCCTCCCACCATCCACAGCCGCAGCATATGGGGAATGAAGAATGTCACCAATGACCCTCAGCAAATGTAATGTGATATGTATTTTAGAGTAGCAATTATTGATATAAATAATATTGCTCCTTTGTATGCAGAGTGCTATGGGGCAAGGTTTGTTCCCAGTACAATTTTCACCACCAAATTACTTTCATGCAAAGACGATGCGTGAGGTTAATGCATCACATCCCCAATAAATTGGAATGCGATGTTCTTTATTTACAGCCACAAAAATCAGTAGGAAATGATGAATATTGCTTCTTGTGTGTCCTTATTTGGTGCAAAATGTAATGAGAAATACTTGTGCGTAAAGTAATGATTTGTATTTCATCCAGGCAAACCCTTCAGACCATTTGTCTTAACTACTTAAAAGTAGCAGTTGCATAACTAACTGCTGTGCTCAGTGTGAGGGAATTGGAGTACATTTTTTTGTAAAAGACAAAGAGGTATGTTTACGTGCTTAAAGCTCAGGGAGCCCTGTTTTTGTTCCGTTGTTCTCCTGGGACTTCCTTGGAGACAAGACAGATCACCTCGAGGGAATTTTTTTTTAATGGTTGTTTTATATATATATATATAAATAGAATAAGATAAATATCATAACCGCCAGTCTGTCTGACAATGTATATATTACAAGTGCATCGAGCTGTACCTACAGTAGATGCTGTAGCAGGAGGAAGACATCTTTAACTACGTGAAATTCCAATTCTGTCAGACATGGAGTCACGGAGTGCCTTGAAAAGCAGTGTACTTTGACAAAATTGAATTGAATCCTACTCTGTGTGAGTGCGTATACGATTGTGTGGGTATGAGAGCGTGTGTGTGTGTTTGCGTGCGAGAACACGTGTGTGTGTGTGTGTGTGTGTGTGTCAGGGGGCTAGTCAAGTCATCTTTAAGCTTATTAGGGAGGGTCCTGACTTATGGGTCATGAGATGCTTTGAGCACACCTGACTGTACATCACACTCCTGCTAATGGTGTGCCACAGTGCCAGCGGATGCCGTTTGGAGTTAAGACAGGGACAGACAGTTCCTCATAAGCCTTGTGCTGCTCTGGACAAGAGCAGAGAGTCTGGCAACACTTAAGACGGCCAGAATGAGAGACTGGACACGATCACGCTGTCTGTGGGCTCTGCCCGTCTGTTTCCTTCATGGGCAGTGCAGTTACTAATGGCTACCGGTTATCCTGTTTTCCCAGAGAGCGTTTTGAGCTGACCATGCTATATGATCATCACAGAAGATTCATGTTGGAGCTGAACGTGCAATACGACCGTCAACACAAGATGCAGGGTTTTTTTTGGAGGGAAAATATAAGGACATCCATTCATGTTGTAAAACCCATTAGGACTGTAAGCCGTTGACAACCAAGACAAATAGATATGGGGAGGAGTTCAAGGATGTAAACCCTCTATGCTAATGTCTGGATAGATAACGTGGCTACAGAGTTCCGTCCAGTATTTACAGCTGAAACTGCTCATGCAGGCCAGGATATTCATTATCCATTCATATAGCTGTGTGTTTGAGAGTAATCTCTGGGGAGCCACAGCGTACAGCAACTCTGACCTGTATTCTAATCATCTTCTCCCAACGCCATTTCCCTCACCCCTATACCACTCTACAGCCATGATACCACAGGGCCCATTTAACATAGGCAACAAACAATGCACTCCATGCCAGTGGAAGACCATAAAACTCCTGTATATGAGAGGCCCGGGGAGTGACAACACAAGCTGACTGGTGTTAGGGACAACGGATGGAATGCTAGCCCGGAATGATTGGTTTGTAGTGCGGATTACTGGATTTAGCCATATCCCCTTCGAACTGAGTGCAGAACCTGTGTCTGTACTCGTGTGTACTGGTTTCATACGGTTTGAACTGGATGAATCCCTATGGCCTGCGGACTGAGTACAGCACCTGTGTGGTCTGTACTGGTTTCATATGGTCTGGACTGGTTTCATATGGTCTGGACTGGTTTCATATGGTCTGTACTGGTTTCATATGGTCTGTACTGGTTTCATATGGTCTGTACTGGTTTCATATGGTCTGTACTGGTCTGTACTGGTTTCATATGGTCTGTACTGGTTTCATATGGTCTGTACTGGTTTCATATGGTCTGTACTGGTTTCATATAGTCTGTACTGGTTTCATATGGTCTGTACTGGTTTCATATGGTCTGTACTGGTTTCATACAGTCTGTACTGGTTTCATACAGTCTGTACTGGTTTCATATAGTCTGTACTGGTTTCATATGGTCTGTACTGGTTTCATATGGTCTGGACTGGTTTCATATGGTCTGTACTGGTTTCATATGGTCTGGACTGGTTTCATATGGTCTGTACTGGTTTCATACGGTCTGTACTGGTTTCATATGGTCTGTACTGGTTTCATATAGTCTGTACTGGTTTCATATGGTCTGTACTGGTTTCATATGGTCTGTACTGGTTTCATATGGTCTGTACTGGTTTCATATGGTCTGTACTGGTTTCATATGGTAGGTACTGGTTTGTACTGGTTTCATATGGTCTGTACTGGTTTCATATGGTCTGTACTGGTTTCATACGGTCTGTACTGGTTTCATACGGTCTGTACTGGTTTCATACGGTCTGTACTGGTTTCATATGGTCTGTACTGGTTTCATACGGTCTATACTGGTATCATATGGTCTGTACTGGTTTCATACAGACTGTACTGGACTCAGCCACTTGCCCTTTGCGCTGTATCTGGGAAACATATTCAAGAGTCTTTCTCCCTGTGAAAAAGGGTGAGGCCATTAGGTTTCATGGCAGGTTCTGCCCATAGGCTTAACTGGGGTAGGCAGTAGTAATATCCACCTTAATTATGCAACAGGCCGGGTTCGGGTGAGCCATTCTTCACTCATTCGGGCTGAGGACTGGCTCTGTCTGAATGGTATATTGAGGGTAGTGTTAAATATTTCTTTCTACCTCCCTCTACTACCGTCCCCTAGATACAGTATATCCTCTAGCCCTACTATATTGCCTTCTCTTTCACTTTCCAGACACTGTGGCTATCTGGCTCACTGGCTCACTCCTATATTTGCTCTCTCTATTCCACGACTGCTAAGGTTCATTTTTGTTTGTCCCCCCCCCCCTTTTCCCCCAAACTGATCACTTCATTGTGATCCCCCTCTTTTTGTGCACTTCTTCCTCAGATGATGACTCGGCATCAAAAGGAGGGTTGCGAAAATGGAATGAGATAGAGAGTGAGAGAACAAGGCAGGAAGAAGCTGTTGGTTTGGGGGATGTGAGGAGAACATTACGTCAGCAAGCCTTCTGGTTCAAAGCAATGACATTAGCCACGGACGCTAGGAGAAATAACAGGCTCTAGGAGACGGATGGCCAGATGCTGATTGTGTATGCACGTTGCTCTGCGCGTTAGTGATCTGGAGAGAGTGTGTTTTCGACTGTGTATTTGTGTGTGCCCCAAGGGGAGAGGGAGGGTTAATTAAAGAGAGTGAATGGAAAGAGGGGTTGAGAAGGAAGGGGGGGGGGGGGTGTTGGCACGGTAAGCGACTTCAAAATGATTCATTGCTTTACATCTCCTTACGTTTCGCGTACAGTCCCATAGCCTGATTCGACTGCACGGAGCATTACCCCACCTCAACCACAATTGTTTAAAAAAAAAATTGGCATACACACACCTACCTCGACTTAACTCTTCCTTCCGCCACAGTTTTATTTGTATTGTAATTTAGCCCGGTCCGTTTAGATGTACAGTACCCGTTGGTGGTTTATGGCTGCAAATAGCTATAGCTTAGCTTTAAAGCTCTCCAATGGTGTGGGACCGAACCATGAATCAGCTCCTGGGGTAATGAATTCTGATGTCCCGTAGGGGGAGGGCTGAGTTCAAGGGGTGAGTACTCCTACTCTAGTCCCTAAGCAGTGAGCTTATGTTCCTCTGTAGTTCACTGTACTTGGCTTTACGCTTACACTGACCTTAATTGATGTTGATCGATCGTATGGTAGGTGATGCAGGCCTCCCCTTCACATTTCATCCACCCCCCCCCCCTCCTAGCGCAATCTCTCTGCCCCACTGCGACTCTCTCTCTCTTTCGCTCTCTCTCTCTCTTTCACTCTCTCTCTCTTTCACTCTCTCTCTTTCGCTCTCTCTCTCTTTCGCTCTCTCTTTCTCTCTCTCTCTCTCTCTCTCTCTCTCTCTCTCTCTCTCTCTCTCTCTCTCTCTCTCTCTCTCCCTTCCCTTCCCTGTTGAAACCTGCTCTTTGTAGATGAGGCACAGTGGAAAGCGCCCCTTTTCCCATTACGCCTAAACTCCCCCCTCTCTTCCTCTTGATAGTTTTTCAATAGTATCCGTCGCCACTGCAGCACCTACTTACTTCTATGTGTATCATTGCTCCTCTCCTCACTAATTTATCCTTTCTTCTCCCCTCTCCACTTCAGGTCCCTCTTCGCCTGTGAACCGCCGCCACCCTTCCGCCCACCAAACTGCGCCCCCCCCTCCTCCCTCCCCCATGGCGGCCAAGCCTGTCCTCTCCCTCCTGTTGGCCGTGCTGGCCTGCACGGGGCCCGCTCGCTCCTCCCCTCCCCTCCTGCTCCGCCCCCGGGAGAGAGAGAGGGACTTGGGCGTAGTCAACATCGCTGTGGTCCACTCGGGCTCCTCCCTGCTCCCGGAGACGGCCGCTGCTGGGGGAACGGGCGCAGCGGGCGGGCCGGGGGGGCCTCAGGGAAGGGGGGCCTCATCGTCATTGGCTACGGTGTCGGCGTCTGCGCCGCTGGCGTCTGCATCGGCGGCTCTGGTGGGCGACAGCGTGATGACGCAGTATGGCCCGGCCAACGTGATCTACCTGACGGTGAACGAGAGCAGCCCGGCGAGCCTTCTTCTGCAGCTGTGTGAGCTGCTGGCCACCACGCCGCTCCAGGGCCTGGTGTTCGAGGAGGAGAGGCCCCCGCCACACAATCAGGCTCCCCTGGCCCCCATGATGGAGTTTGTCTCGGCCCAGACCGGTGTGCCCGTTGTGGCCGTGGGAGGAGGGGCCGGCCTGGGCAGGGAGCCACAGGTAACTAACTACCTGGCTGTGACCTTTCGCTTGTTAATGGACTTCAAGTAATCAACCATTCTGTCGTGGCAGAATAATTGAATTTTCCACAATAAGTCCTGAGTTACTGTGTGTTTGAAGCCTTACTAATTTGGCACATGACGTCTTAATTTTCTGCTTGTAAACTGGGTTTCTGGTTGAGAAGACATCATAAAACCAGATTGCAACCAACTGGTCTCTGTTACAACCAGGTAAAGAGGCGTCATGGGGAAAGACGTTGTATTTTGGTTGCTATCTGGTTGCTCAAAAGATGTTCACAAAACGTCCTCCTTATACAACTAGTATTGAACTGCATTGTTGGTTAAGGTTCTTGTAAAGTAAGCATTTCACGGTCTACACCTGTTGTGTACGGCTCATGTAACAAATACAATTTGATTTGATTTGATCTTTGCAACAATCTTTGCCCGCTGTATACAGTGTGGTCTGATTAGGAGAACACTACTTCAGTTCTCGAGGGCCACAGTCCTGCTGCTTTTTGTGTCTGCCTAACTATAATTGAACAATTAATGTCACTGATTGCTGGCAAGGTTCAACACTTGGTCTCCAAAGGTCAAACTCAGCCGCTGATGAAACAGACAACAGAGAGAGTGGTTGCACAACCTTACCTTTAGAGACTCTCTCAATGGCACATCCTGTCTAAGTGTACTTATGTGCTTATTCGCCACGCAGTCCCATTTAGGACTTTTTGCCTAGCACCTTTAATCAGTCTTTCTTCTCAAACCCAATTGAATAATTTCATGCTTAACCTATTTTTGTACACATATCCAACTGTGAACCTGTCGACAATTAGAGGCTCTGTTCAAGTCTCACTTGGCTTTGTTAATTGTGCACAGTGCATTCAGGAAGCATTCATACCCCTTGACTTTTTCCACATTTTGTTACGTTACAGTCTTATTCTAAAACGGATTTAAAAAAAGGTTTCTCATCAATCTATACACAATACCCCATAATTACAAAGCGAAAACAGGTTTTTAGAAATGTTTGCTAGTTTATATAAAAAACTAAATCAGAAATAGCTTCTTTACATAAGTATTCACACCCTTTGCTATGAGACTCGAAATTGAGCCCAGGTGCATCCTGTTTCCATATATCATCTGTAAAATGTTTCTGCAACTTGATTGTCTGTATAAGGTCCCACAGTTGACAGTGCATGTCAGAGCAAAAACCAAGCTATAAGGTCGAAGTAATTGTCCGTAGAGGTCAGAGACAGGATTGTGTCGAGGCACAGATCTGGGGAAGGGTACCAAAAAAATGTCTGCAGCATTGAAGGTCCCCAAGAACACAGTGGCTTCCAGCATTCTTAAATGGAAGAAGTGTGGAGCCACCAGATTGTTCCTGGAGCTGGCTGCCCGATCATACAGAGCAATCGGAGTAGAAGGGCCTTGGTCAGGGAGGTGACCAAGAACCCGATGGTCACTCTGACAGAGCTCCAGAGTTCCTCTGTGGAGATGGGAGAACCTTCCAGAAGGACAACCATCTCTGCAGCACTCCACCAATTAGGCCTTTATGATAGAGTTGCCAGATGGAAGCCACTCCTCAGTAAAAGGCACATGACAGCCTGCTTGGAATTTCCCGAAAGGCACCTAAAGGACTCTCAGACCATGAGAAACAAGATTCTCTGGTCTGATGAAACCAAGATTGATCTCTTTGGCCTGAATGCCAAGTGTTACGTCTGTAGGAAACAATGCACCATCCCTACGGTGAAGCATGGTGGTGGCAGCATCATGTTGTGGTTATGTTTTTCAGCGGCAGGGACTGGGAGACTAGTCAGGATCGAGGGAAAGCGGAACGGAACAGAAGTACAGAGAGATTCTTGATGAAAACCTGCTCCAGAGCGCTCAGACTGGGGCGAAGGTTCACCTTCCAACAGGACAACGACCCTAAGCACACAGCCAAGAAAGACAACGCAGGAGTGGCTTCGGGACAAGTCTCTGAATGTCCTTGAGTGGCCCAGCCAGAGCCCGGACTTGAACCCGATCGAACATCTCCGGAGAGACCTGAAAATAGCTGTGCAGAGATGCTCCCCATTCAACCTGATAGAGCTTGAGAGGATCTGCAGAGAAGAATGGGAGAAACACCCCAAACACAGTTGTGCCAATCTTGTAGCGTCATACCCAAGAAGACTCGAGGCTGTAATCGCTGCCAAAGGTGCTTCAACATGTACTGAATAAAGGGTCTGAATACTTATGTAAATGTGATATTACACTTGATCATTTTAATACATTTACAAACATTTCTGAGATGCAGCTTTTGCTTTGTCATAATGGGGTATTGTGAGTAGATTGATGAGGGAAAAAAGCAGTTTAATCAATTTCAGAATAAGGCTGTAATGTAACAAAATGTGGAAAAAGTCAAGGGGTCTGAATACTTTCCGAATGCACTGTAGCTCTCTGAAAAATGTATATAGTGAGTGAGTTCAATAGGGGTCATTTACATATGCTTAGTACATAGTTCCTTCTAAATTGTATCTCCCTGTTCAGAGATGTGGGCTTCATTTCCGTTACATGTATTTGAAACACATATTGAAATGACTTTTGAGTAACTGTCCTGATGTACAATCCAATGTATTTTGTAACAAGATACTTTAGAGTAGTGCATATATATATTTTGTTTACCCTAGCACTGCACAGTAATCAACTAACCATCAATATGTCAATATGTGTTTATTTGAAACAGCTGTGTCGTGCTAGGGCAGAAAAACTTCATGTGTACTACTTGCGGTCCACAGGATCGAGTTTGGGACAATACAAAATACTTTTCTGTACAATACTTTTCTGCCCCCCCCCCCCCCCCCCCCAAATTTGCTGCATCGGTATCAGAAGTCTGATGGCACTCGGGTGTGATAAGAGTGTCTGATAAATGACCAGAAATGGAAAGAATGAACACTCGCATAACAACAAGTGGGACACAATCATGAAGTGGAACGACATTTATTGGATATTTCAAACTTTTTTAACAAATCAAAAACTGAAAAATTGGGCGTGCAAAATTATTCAGCCCCTTTACTTTCAGTGCAGCAAACTCTCTCCAGAAGTTCAGTGAGGATCTCTGAATGATCCAATGTTGACCTAAATGACTAATGATGATAAATACAATCCACCTGTGTGTAATCAAGTCTCCGTATAAATGCACCTGCACTGTGATAGTCTCAGAGGTCCGTTAAAAGCGCAGAGAGCATCATGAAGAACAAGGAACACACCAGGCAGGTCCGAGATACTGCTGTGAAGAAGTTTAAAGCCGGATTTGGATACAAAAAGATTTCCCAAGCTTTAAACATCCCAAGGAGCACTGTGCAATCCAATAAATGTCGTTACACTTCATGATTGTGTCCCACTTGTTGTTGATTCTTCACAAAAAAAATACAGTTTTATATCTTTACGTTTGAAGCCTGACATGTGGCAAAAGGTCGCAAAGTTCAAGGGGGCCGAATACTTTCGCAAGGCACTGTATAAATGATAATTTTTGTGAGTTTGATATTCAAATTGCTTCTAGTAAGTGAATATCTCAGGAATAGTTAAGTGAGTTGTCAGGACCGTGTAATACTTTTTTCACGTGAAATAAGAGCTAAATTAAGAGGTTATCAAGAAATGTCCTCCGCAGTGGACACCTGGATGCCGAAGCTAGGTTTTTTAGCTACTGTACCCATTGACTATAATATAACAATTTAGCACTTTAAAAGATAAATAACAATATAAATAACATGTCCCCCCCCCGGAATACTTTTATTTATGTAAAAAAATATATACATATTTCAGGAGGCAATAGTAGAAAAATAACTCTGTTCACATACCACCTCCCCATTTCGCTCAGCTTCAAAAAAATGTCTTCCCACTTGAACACAACCCTCAAGTAGACAGTTCACTGCAACCTCTTTCTCTGTCCCTCTCCTGGTCCCGAAAAACCATTTCACTCTTTAACAAACCGTTTTCTCCCTGTTGTCCTCCCCCAGGAGAGCGGCTCCATCTACCTCCAGTTCACCTGCTCCACAGCCATGCAGCTGGACGTGATCTTCGAGGTGCTGGAGGAGTTCGACTGGACCTCCTTCTCCGTGGTGGCCACGCGTCACCACGGTTACGAGGACTTCCTGGCCATGGTGGAGGGCCTGACGGACGGATCCTTCATCGGCTGGGAGAAGAAGGGCGTGGTCATGCTCAACGTCACCGACGACCCGGGAGGGGCGCGCACACGCAGGCTGCTCAAGGAGAACGAGGCGCAGGTGAGACGGCTACAGCCTTAAAAACAAAATTGCTGTACTTTTTTATGGTACAGAAGCAGAGGCATGTGCATGTGCAGTTGAAGTCGGAAAATGACTTACACCTTCGCCAAATACATTTAAACTCAGTTTTTCCACAATTCCTGACATTTAATCCTAGTTAAAATTCACTGTCTTAGGTCAGTTAGGATCACCACTTTATTTTAAGGATGTGAAATGTCAGAATAATAGTAGAGAGAATTATTTATTTCAGATTTTATTTCTTTCATCACATTCCCAGTGGGTCAGAAGTTGACATACACTCAATTAGTATTTGGTAGCATTGCCTTTACATAATTTTCTGGAATTTATCCAAGCTACTTAAAGGCACAGTCAACTTAGTGTATGTAAACTTCTGACCCACTGGAATTGTAGGACAGTGAATTACAAGTGTAAAAATCTGTCTGTAATCAATTTTGGAAAAATGACTTGTGTCATGCACAAAGTAGATGTCCTAACCGACTTGCTAAAACTATAGTTTGTTAACAAGAACTTTGTGGAGTGGTTGAAAAACGAGTTTTAATGACTCCAACCTAAGTGTATGTAAAGTTCCGACTTCAACTGTATATGTGCTAGCAGTGGGCGTGTTACCACTATACCACAGGGTCTCCACTGGGGACCCTTTTATTACCTCTTCTTAATAATTTAGTCATTTTCATGTTCATTTCTTTAGACAGGTGTAATGACATTTTGATGTTTGTGCTTTTCTTAGAACTCATCTCTGTGTTCTATTCATGTGCTGTTCTGTCAACCAATTTCTGTGTTCATGCAAATGGCGGACTGTACAAGTCCTCACTAGCAGTAGCTGCAGTGCGCCCAGAGCTTGTTTTGAGAACAAACAAAAGACATCTCAGTTTCAAGGTCTCTGCTAAGAGAGAAAGAAGCCTCATGAGGTGTTGGCCTGTCACATGTTATGAACCAGTATTGGTCTGTCACTTGAATGAAACAAAACGGTAATGACGATTTAATTATGCTAAATCATGCAAATATAACTTGTCTTTGCATAGCCATATATAAGAGAACTGCAGGGACTGCCCCGTTAGAGCTCCTGATTAACATGTGTACTATGGTGCATTGAGTTGGTTGGAACCTCTCCAGCGCTCTGACAAATAAAGGATGATTCGTTTAAGATTGACTTTGAGGGTCCCTGTGTAAGAATTTCCACGACACATGGTTGAAGGTAGAAGGGAGACGGGGAGAGAATAGCTGTGGGACTGGGAGTTGATCCCACACTGAAAGGGTAAACATGCAGTTGTGTATCCACCCCAGTCCTTGCGCAATCCCAGTCTGCGCTAAAATGTCCATAGGCCATCAGACTGTATAGATGTGCTGCAGATGGTAACTCAACCCGCAACGCCAGCCACAGGACTGTGGGGGACCTTTGTTGTGTTTCATGCCGTCGTCCTGTATTTGCGGTCCTTTCGTTGCAGTGTACCTGTACCGCGGGACAGTGTTTCTTCACCTTGTTCCCGGGGACCCTGCTGTGCAGTCTATGCCGGATTTCATTCCTGCTAAGAATTAATTAGACACTAATTAGTACAGAATCGTCTTGGTATCCAATTACCCGAAAGACACTCCAATCACCTGTCTTGGAAAATAAGCTAAGATATTCTGCCAGTTTTTCAGAATAGTTCATAAATGAACTGGAATACTTCAAATAGTTCAACTTGGGACATTGAATTCAGTCTTTTCTTCCATGTAATGGAAACCCTGCTGTTGATGGTCTTTTTGATATATATGTAAATAAGAAATAGGAGAATGGACAAAGAGAAAAAGTAAATGATGTAACAATATGAAATTTCACCCCCAAAAACTGTCCACTGCTGTAGTCTGAGTGGGAAATGGTCTGAATTGAAATGTTTTCAAAGAGGGCAGTGAACGGGGTCAGCAATCCCCCCAAACTGCTACAGTGTGACTGACATCATTTGACCTAGTTTGGTCCAACAAGACTCCCACTTAACCCCCCCCCCCTCCTTCCAGGTGCGTCTCCTCTACTGCTCCCAGGAGGAGGCCGCACTGATCTTCAAGGCTGCCTGGGCCTCGGGTCAGGCCGGACACTCCCACATGTGGTTCGCCGTGGGGCCAGCCCTGTCCGGCCTTGGCCTGGAGGGCCTCCCCAAGGCCCTGTTCGCAGTGCGGCCGCAGGGCTGGAGGGACGAGCCCCGCAGGAGGATCGCCAAAGGGGTGTCTGTGCTGACCCACGGAGCCATGGCTTTGAGGAAGGAGTACGGCTGGGCCCGAGGGCCACACTACTTCGCGGGCAACTGCCAGACAGATGGCAACCAGACACAGAGGGTGCCAGACAGGATCAGGTGAGGAGAGCGGAGGTGCTCCTTCAGAACTCTCAGGGGGGAGAACTGCTCAGCTGTGGCAGAGGAGTGTCACATACTGCTGCTGGCTGCTTTTCCCTCTCTATCTCTTTCTCTCTCTCTGCTCTCTCTGCTCTCTCTCTCTCTCTGCTCTCTCTCTGCTCTCTGCTCTCTCTGCTCTCTCTCTTTCTCCCCCTCTCTCATTCTGTCTCTGTCTATATCTGCCCCTTTGTCTTTCCTTATCTCTCTCTCTCTGCCTTTCTCTGTCATCGCTGATTATCTCTCTGTGTCTCTCACCCCCCCCTCTCCCCCCTCCCCCCTTGTCTGCCTCTCTCTCCCCATCAACAGCTGAAACACTTCAACCCCTCTCCCTCTCTCTCTCGCCCTCATGTTCCCTCTTTCTCCCTGTCTAGTTCTCAGTTGTGTATGAGAAGTCTCTGTATCTCCCTCCGTCTGTCTTTTGCTGCCTGTCAACCGTGTCTCATAGGTGACTCCTCCAAGTCCCTCTCGTGTCACTCAGTCAGTACATTTGTCTGAAAGATACATGAGCCATGGGTACATGCTGTATGTCTGTGTCCGTCCGTATGCAGTATGTGTCAGAATAAAGTAATGAGCCATGAATCACAACCAGAACATGAGTCATGTTCCTGTGTTGATGTAGAGATACATGAACCATGCTAACTTGTGAATCAAGTTAAAGATACATGACTTATGTCCATATGAATCAAGTTAAAAGGTGCAAGACTTGTTGCGTTCATGTAAATTAAGTTAAAGATACAGTTGAAGTCGGAAGTTTACATACACCTTAGCCAAATATATTTCAACTCCGTTTTTCACAATTCCTGACATTTAATCCTAGTAAAATTCCCTCTCTTAGGTCAGTTAGGATCCCCACTTTATTTTAAGAATGTGAAATGATTTATTTAGGCTTTTATTTATTTTATCACATTCCCAGTGGGTCAGAAGTTTACATACACTCAATTAGTATTTGGTAATTGAAATTGTTTAACTTGGCTCAAACGTTTCGGGTAGCCTTCCAAATCAAATGTATTTATATAAACCTTCTTACATCAGCTGATATAGCAACGTCCTGTACAGAAACCCAGCCTAAAACCCCAAACAGTAAGTAATGCAGGTGTAGAAACACGGTGGCTAGTTGACTCTCTAGAAAGGCCAAAACCTAGGAAGAAACCTAGAGAGGAACCAGGCTATGAGGGGTGGCTAGTCCTCTTCTGTCTGTGCCGGGTGGAGATTATAACAGGAACATGGCCAAGATGTTCAAATGTTCATAAATGACCAGCATGGTCAAATAATAATAATCACAGTAGTTGTCGAGGGTGCAACAAGTCAGCACCTCAGGAGTAAATGTCAGTTGGCTTTTCATAGCCGATCATTGAGAGTATCTCTACCGCTCCTGCTGTCTCTAGAGAGTTCAAAACAGCAGGTCTGGGACAGGTAGCACGTCCGGTGAACAGGTCAGGGTTCCATAGCCGCAGGCAGAACAGTTGAAACTGGAGCAGCAGCACGGCCAGGTAGACTGGGGACAGCAAGGAGTCCTCATGCCAGAATTAGAGAGAGAATTAGAGAGAGCATACTTAAATTCACACAGGACACCGGATAAGACAGGAGAAATACTCCAGATGTAACAGACTGACCCTAGCCCCCCGACACTTAAACTAGTGCATCATAAATACTGGAGGCTGAGATAGGAGGGGTCAGGAGACTGTGGCCCCATCCAATGATACCCCCAGACAGGGCCAAACAGGCAGGATATAACCCCACCCACTTTGCTGAAGCACAGCCTCCACCCCACTAGAGGGATATCTTCAACCACCAACTTACCATCCTGAGACACGGCCGAGTATAGCCCACGAAGATCTCCGCCCCGGCACAACCCAAGGGGCGCCAACCCAGACAGGAAGACCACATCAGTGACTCAACCCACTCAAGTGATGCACACCTCCTAGGGACGGCATGGAAGAGCACCAGTAAGCCAGTGACTCAGCCCCTGTAATAGGGTTTGAGGCAGAGAATCCCAGTGGAGAGAGGGGAACCGGCCAGGCAGAGACAGCAAGGACGGTTCGTTGCTCCAGAGCCTTTCTGTTCACCTTCACACTCCTGGGCCAGACTACACTCAATCATATGACCAACTGAAGAGATGAGTCTTCAGTAAAGACTTAAAGGTTGAGACCGAGTCTGCGTCACTCACATGGATAGGCAGACCATTCCATAAAAATGGAGTGAAAAGTGAAAGCCATCCTCTTTTGGGTAATGTTGCTTTTTAGTTAGCTTTGCGACAGTATCAAAAATAAATTTTGGATTGTTCTTATTTTTAGGTTGGATTAGGTTAGTTTGGAAAAATAGGATGATCGAGCAGCAGTGAGGGCTCTTCAATACTGCACAAGCTAGTTGGAAGACTTCCAGTTTGGTGTGGCACCATTTCCGTTCCAATTTTCTGGAAGCTTGATTCAGAGCTCGGGTATTTTCTGTATACCAGGGAGCTAGATTCCTATGACAAATGTTTTTAGTTTTTTGGGGTGCAACTGCATCTAGGGTCTTGTGCAAGGTTAAATTGAGTTCCTCAGTTAGGTGGTTAACTGATTTTTGTCCTCTGACGTCCTTGGGTAGGCAGAGGGAGTCTGGAAGGGCATCAAGGAATCTTTAGGTTGTCTAAGAATTTATAGCATGACTTTTGATTCTCCTTGGTTGGGGTCTGAGCAGATTATTTGTTGCGATTGCAAACTAAATAAAATGATGGTCCGATAGTCCAGGATTATGAGGAAAAATGTTAATATCCCACAACATTTATTCCATAGGACAAAACTAGGTCCAGAGTATGACTGTGGCAGTGAGTAGGTCTGGAGACATGTTGGACAAAAACCCACTGAGTCGATGATGGCTCCGAGAGCCTGTTGGAGTGGGTCTGTGGACTTTTCCATGTGAATATTAAAGTCACCACAAATTTGAATATTATCTGCTATGACTACAAGATCCGATAGGAATTCAGGGAACTCAGTGAGGAATGCTCTATAATGGCCCAGGAGGCCTGTAAACAGTAGCTATAAAAAGTGATTGAGTAGGCTGCATAGATTTCATGACTAGAAGCTCAAAAGACGAAAACGTTTTTTTTTTGTAAATTGAAATTTTCTAAATTTGCGCCTTTGCGGGATGCACGGGGGATATGGTCACTAGTGTAACCAGGAGGTGAGGCCTCATTTAACACAGTAAATGCCAAAACCTAACAGCCTGCTGCCTGGCCTGCACCCTATTTCATTGTGGAGCTAAGGGAGTTAGAGCCCTGTCTATGTTCGTAGATAAGGTGAGAGCACCCTCCAGCTAGGATGGAGTCCATCACTCCTCAACAGGCCAGGCTTGGTCCTGTTTGTGGGTGAGTCCCAGAAAGAGGGCCAATTATCTACAAATTCTATCTTTTGGGAGGGGCAGAAAACAGTTTTCAACCAGCGATTGAGTTGTGCGACTCTGCTGTAGAGCTCATCACTCCCCCTAACTGGGAGGCGGCCAGAGACAATTACTTGATGCCGACACATCTTTCTAGCTGATTTACACGCTGAAGCTATGTTGCGTTTGGTGACCTCTGACTGTTTCATCCTAACATCGTTGGTGCCGACGTGGACAACAATATCCCTATACTCTCCACACTCGCCAGTTTTAGCTTTAGCCAGCACCATCTTCAGATTAGCCTTAACGTCGGTAGCTCTGCCCCCTGGTAAACAGTGTATGATCGCTGGATGATTCGTTTTAAGTCTAATACTGCGGGTAATGGAGTCGCCAATGACTAGGGTTTTCAATTTGTCAGAGCTAATGGTGGGAGCCTTCGGCGTCTCAGACCCCGTAACGGGAGGAGTAGAGACCAGAGAATGCTCGGCCTCTGTGTAACGGTCATCGTTGCATGAAGAAGTGGACCAAAGTGCAGCGTGGTAAGTGTTCATGATTTATTAATAGAACTGAACACTGAATAACAAAACAACAAAGACAACAAACGAAACCGAAACAGTTCTGTCTGGTGCAGACACACAAAATAGAAAATAACTACCCACAAAACACAGGTGGGAAAAGGCTACCTAAGTATGGTTCTCAATCAGAGACAACGATAGACAGCTGCCTCTGATTGAGAACCACACCCAGCCAAACACACAGAAATCGAAAACATAGAACACAAAACAGAGAATGCCCACCCCAACCCACGCCCTGACCAAACCAAAATAGAGACATAAAAAAGGATCTCTAAGGTCAGGGCGTGACAATCTGACTCCGACTCGCTGCTTAATGGGGAGAATCGGTTGAACGTTTCTGTCGGCTGGATGGGCGACACCAGTTGAGCATTCCTACAGCATTTCCCTCCAGAAGCCATGAGAAAGTTGTCCGGCTGTGGGGACCGTGCAAGGGGATTTATACTACTATCTGTACTTACTGGTGGCACAGACACTGTTTCATACTTTCCTAGACTGAAATTACCCTTGCCTAACGATTGCGTCTAAAGCTGGGCTTGCAGCACAGCTATCTTCGCCGTAAGGAGATCGTTCTCGTGTATATTATGAGTACAGCGACTGCAATTAGAAGGCATCATGTTAATGTTACTACTTAGCTTCGGCTGTTGGAGGTCCTGACGAACCATGTCCAGATAAAACGTCAGGAGTGAAAAAGTTGAATGAAAAAAAGTTGAGTGAGGGAAAAACTAAAAATATAAACGGTAATTAAAAAGTTAAAAAGTTGTCAGGTAGCAAAGTAAGGTTGGCAAACAAAACGCACAGCAGCACGTAAACAAGTCTGTGAGTCTTACAATCGCAACATTTATACTCACGTAAATTGTTATCGTTAGATTTTCACAACTCAGTCTCCTTGTTTACTTCGCCACTTGTTTCAAATTCGCTCCGCTCAGCCGCCTCGCGGACAAATTCAACTAATCAGCGTAGACTGAACCATCGGAAGCTTTCCACAATAAGCTTCCCACAATAAGCTTCCCACAATAAGTTGGATGAATTTTGGCCCATTCCTCATGACAGAGCTTGTGAAACAGAGTCAGGATTGTTGGCCTCCTTGATCGCACAAGCTTTTTCAGTTCTGCCCACATATTTTCTATGGGATTGAGGTCAAGGCTTTGTGATGGCCACTCCAATACCTTGACTTTGTTGTCCTTAAGCCATTTTGCCACAACTTTGGAAGTATGCTTGGGTTCATTGTCCACTTAGAAGACCCATTTGCTACCAAGCTTTAACCTCCTGACTGATGTCTTGAGATGTTGCTTCAATATATCCATATCATTTTCTTTCCTCATGATGCCATCTATTTTGTGAAGTGCACCAGTTCCCTCCTGCAGCAAAGCCCCTCCCACAACTTGATGCTACCACCCCCGTGCTTCACGGTTGGGATGGTGTTCTTTGGCTTGCAAGCCTCCCAGTTTTTCCTCCAAACATAAAGATGGTCATTATGGCCAAACAGTTCTATTTTTGTTTCATCAGACCAGAGGACAATTCTCCAAAAAGTACGGTCTTGTGCAGTTTCAAACCGTAGTCTTTCTTTTTTTATGGCGGTTTTGGAGCAGTGGCGTCTTCATTGTTGATCTGCTTTTCAGCTTATGTCAATATAGGACTCGTTTTACTGTGGTTATAGATACCTTTGTACCTGTTTCCTCCAGCATCTTCACAAGGTCCTTTGCTGTTGTTCTGGTATGGATTTGCACTTTTCCCACCAAAGTACGTTAATTTCTAGGAGACAGAAGGCGTCTCCTTCCTGAGCGGTATGACGGCTGCGTGGTCCCATGGTGTTTATACTTTATTACATTCCCAGTGTGTCAGATAGTATTTGGTTACATTGCCTTTAAATTGTTTAACTTGGGTCAAACATTTCGGGTAGCCTTCCACAAGCTTCCCACAATAAGTTGGGTGAATTTTGGCCCATTCCTCCTGACAGAGCTGGTGTAACTGAGTCAGGGTCCCATGTCTGCATGGTCCCATGGTGTTTAAACTTGCATACTATTGTTTGTACAGATGAATGTGGTACCTTCAGGCGTTTGGAAATTGCTCCCAAGGATGAACCAGACTTGTGGAGGTCTACAATTCTTTTTCTGAGGTATTGGCTGATTTCTTTTGATTTCCCCATGATGTCAAGCAAAGAGGCACAGAGTTTGAAGGTAGGCACTGACATACATCTACAGGTACACCTCCAATTGACTCAAATTATGTCAATTAGCCTATCAGAAGCTTCTAAAGCCATGACATCATTTTCTGGAATTTTCCAAGCTGTTTAAATGCACAGTCAATTTAGTGTATGTAAACGTCTAACCCACTGGAATTGTAATACAGTGAATGATAAGTAAAATAATCTGTCTGTAAACAATTGTTGGAAAAATTACTTGTGTCATACACAAAGTAGATGTCCTAACCTAAGTGTATGTCAAATTCCGACTTCAACTGTACATAGCTTGTTGAGTCAATGTGAATCAAGTTAAAGGTACTGTACATGCCTTGTTGAGTCCATGTAAATCAAGTTAAAATACATGACTTGTCTTTGCTAATCAAGCTAGTTTACTGACTAGCATTGGGGGATTAAATGAACTGCTGAGGATGTATTCCATTATAGCCACAAAGACATGGTCATACTTTATCTGGATAGTCCGGATGTTCAATCTGTAGATGCTGTGCAGATGGTCGTACTCTCTGTTGATAAGCAAACTGCTTGCTAAGGTTACGGTTATGGTTAGGTTTAGAGTAAGGGTTAGGGCTAAGGTTAAGTTTAGGGTTAGGATAAGGGTAAGGGTTAGGGCAAAGGTTAGTAGATCGTTAGTTGAAATGTTACTGATAGGCTGTAGATAGAGTGCCTTCAGAAAGTATTCATACCCCTTTACTTATTCCACATTTTATGTATGTTACAGCCTGAATTCTAAATGGATAAAAAATATATATATTCTCACACATCTACACACAAAAACTGAAAACATGTTTTTAGAAATGTGTAGAAATGTATTGAAAATTAAATACAGAAATATCTATTTACATAAATATTCACATGCCTGAGTCAATACATGTAAGAGTCCCCTTTGGCAGCGATTACAGCGGTATGTCTTTCTGAGCAATTCGCTAAGAGCTTTGCACACCTGGATTGTGCAACATTTACCCGTTATTCTGTTAAGAATTCTTCAAGCTCTGTCAAATTGGTTGTTGCTAGACAACCATTTTCAGGTCTTGCCATAGATTTTCAAGCAGATTTAAGTAAAAACTGTTACTCAGCCACTCAAGAACATTCACTGTCTTCTTGATAAGAAACTGTAGTGAAGATTTGGCCTTGTGTTTTAGGTTATAGTCCTACTGAAAGGTGAATTCATCTCCCAGTGTCTGGTGGAAAGCAGACTGAACCAGGTTTTCCTATAGGATTTTGCCTTTGCCTCAATTGATGCCTCAGTTTATTTTTTTATCCTGAAAACTCCCCAGTCCTTAACGATTACAAGATTACACATAACATAAAGCAGCCACCACTAAGCTTGAAAATATGGAGCGTTGTACTCAGTAATGTGTTGAATTCAGGACAAAAAGTTAATTGCTTTGCCACATTTTTTGCAGTATTACTTTATTGCCCTGTTGCAAACAGGAGGCATGTTTTGAAAGAAAATAAATTCTGTACAGGCTTACATCTTTTCACTCAGTCAATTAGTGTAGTTTTGTTGAGTTTCTATAATGTTGTTGATTCATCCTCAGTTTTCTCCTATAACAACCATTAAACTCTGTAACTAAACTATGTAACTGTTTTAAAGTCACCTTCGGCTTCATGGTGAAATCCCTGAGTGGTTTCCTTCCTCTCTGGCAACTGAGTTAGGAAGGACACCTGTGTATTTGCAGTGACTGCGTTTATTGATACACCATCCAAAGTGTAATTAATAACTTCACCATGCTTACAGGAATATTAAAAAGTATGCTTTTCTTATTTTTACCCTACAAATAGGTGCCCTTCTTTACTGCCATTGGAAAACCTCCCCAGTCTTTGTTGTTGAATCTGTGTTTGAAGTTCACGGGTCGACTGAGGGACCTTACAGAAATTATATATATGTGTGGGGTACAGAGATGAGGTAGTCATTCTTTAAATCATGTTAAACACTATTATTGCACACAAAGTAAGTCCTGCAACTTATTATTATGTGACTTGTTAAGCATATTTTTACTCCTGAACTTATTTTGACATGCCATAACAATATGTATTGACATTACATATTTATTGACACGACATTTCAGCTTTTCATTTTTTATGAATTTTTACAAATTTCCAAAAACATAATTCCACTTTGACATTTTTACAAGAAATCTCAATGTAATCAATTTCAACGGGTGTCAATACTTTCTGAAGGCAATAACTTGTTACCAAAGGCCTAAATGGTACCAATTTATGTATTAATTACCACCTACTTCATTCATTGTTAATGTGTCAGCTATAATGGGTCTCTTTAATGCATTTATTTGACCAGTCAAGGTAAAACTACAATTATCTACCTCTCACCGCTCTCCCTTCTTTTTCTCACAATTCTTTCTATCTTTCATCTTCATCCCCTTCCGTACCTCTCTGCTCCTCTGTCATCCCTGCACCCCTCTCTCCTCCCTTTTTCTCTCCCACTGCTATGCTCTTTATGCTTTGTTTTTATTACACCATTCAATCTCATCCTCAATCTAATTTCCTTCTCTCTCTCCCTCCTACCCTCCTTCCCTCCCACGCTCTCCCATCTATTGTAATTTCACAACCCTCTCTCTCTCTTCTCTTCCTCTCTGGTTCACTCTTTTTCTCATCACTCCGTTTCTTCCCTTTACCTTCTCTTTCCCCCCCCCCACCTCTCTCCTCCCTCCTCCCTTCTCTAAAAGGGATCTGATGCTTCATCGTTTTACATGTAAATAGGATAATTGATTGTGTTGGCTTAGATATGTGGGAGTAGTGGCCTGAGGGCACACACTTAATGTGTTGTGAAAAGTGTTATATACAATTTTAAATTGTACATAACTGCCTTAATGTTGCTGGAACCCAGGAAGAGTAGCTGCTGCCTTGGCAGCAGCTAATGGGGATCCTTAATGAATTTAAATACAAATGCAGGGTAGAAATATTGGAGGCAGTCACACACAGCCACGAATCCAACCAGGCACCAAAGCTCCTCTGGCCTCTCTCTGTATCTCCCGAGCCATCACTATCACGGCAGGAGCACTGTCAACAGCATAGGGACACACCAAACAGTTCCCATACCCCCCCCCACCTTCCCACCACATGACCCGTCCCGTTTCCTAAAGGAGGAGCTGGCACCAGTGAGGCATGGGAGAATCTAATAGAAGGGGGGAGGGGGGGCATGCAAATGCAGATCTGAAGAGAGTACATTAATGTGAATGTTGTCTGATGTTTAAATAGCTAGTAACCCCCCCCATCAAACCCTTCACCCCTACTCCCCATATCACTCCCTCTCACTCTCTTTCCCACTTTACCTATCCCTCTCTCTCTCTCTCTCTCTCTCTCTCTCCATATTTATCTGTCTGAATGCATTAGCCATTATGAGTTGTCTTTGTTACGGTACGAGAGACAAATCTATATTCAAATATTCCGTAGCTTGTTCACCTCACAATGTTCGGCATCTGTGGAAACACATGTAATGTCAATGACTGTGGGTCGCCATGACAACATGGCACTCACCAAGAGAGATCAGTGGCATTGCAGAGTTCAAGTGAATGCTAACATTAACACATTGTCTTTTTTCATCTTATAAGAAAAGCAACCACTGAATAGTTTTGTATTTTTCAGCAGAATTTCTTCTCTGTTTTTCCAAACCATGAAATAATAATTTGAATGTAGAATAGAGACCAAGGGTGTTTTCTGCTTTCATTTTTTTCTCCTTTCTGTTGGATTTCTATTTCATCCATCAGTATTCTCTTAATTGGCTTGGTTTGACAAATCATGTGTGAAAAGTAATAATTCCCTTTGTGACTCCTTCATACAGCCTTTATAAACATATACAGCCTTCTAGCTCATTTGCATTGTGCTCCATTACTTTGCATTCCATTATTGCCCCTCATATACTGTATACAGTAGCAACAGGATGGATAGGAAGATCAGCACAGCCCCTAGAAGTAGGGCTCCAGCCTGCCTTATCATGTGCCAGAATGTGAATCATTTCTCCTGCTATATGGATCTAGAAATACCCATAAATTATAGGTCATAATTCAGCTCGATACTCTTGTGAAGTTGGAGAGAGGGCAGTGGGTGAGACGCAGACAAACATCTCATGTTGTGTGGTAGGCTTTCTATGTGACAGCCTCGTGTAAAGAATGGCTGGATGAAAGGAAATGAGGGCATCTTCAATCAGCGATTTGCTGCATCATGAAAACAAGAAAGCGCTGACGACAAAAAATTCCAAATGCCTTTTGAAGGAAGGGAGAGAAAAAGCGAACTGGCATTGGTTTTTCAACATTCTATCTGACTGGCGTCCTCTGTGAATGGTGCTTTTAGGTGCAGTGTTGTCATGGCGACACGGAAGCATCTCAGACTCTGTAACCGACAGACTACCCCTAACAGCAACATGAAAAACATGAAAGCCAACAGCTAGTGTAGTTTTGCTCTATAGCTTTTACCCCTGATTATCAGGGCAGGGCCAGGAAACCATTAGCACTCTCGATATCAACGAGATACAGATGCGCTGAAGATGATGGAAAATAGCCTGCCTGCCCTACATTGATGCATACTGCAGTCTTTGCAAGTCTCAACCACTCACAATTTCTGCACATTATTCACGTGATAAGCAGAAACGACTTGCCGTTTGCAGAACTTTGGCTACTCCAATGGCAAGCTCCCGTGTTTTGTTCATCAAGTCATTGATTTATTTACATTTTCCTGTCACGTAGCTACCCGTAACTGAACAATGGCTGGAACATAATAACAAGCAGCTTGGGACATAGAGAGATCTCTAGTGTAGTGCCTAACTGCCCAGCTACAGCCTGCTGTCTCTCACCCTGCCACTCTGCTACTCTAGTCTTTCAACTACAAAGCTTGCAGCTGAAGACACATGAAAGATATCTAGTATTAAGTGTCCCCTGCTTCTCTCTCTCTCTCTCTCTCTCTCTCTCTCTCTCGCTCTGCCACTCTCGCTGCCACTCTCTCATCGCCTTCCCTGTCACTTCCAGCTAAAACTCGAATCTTGCTGAAAGTCTAGCATGCCACTCCGTTTCTCTGTTTTTCCGTCTCCTGTTTCTCAGTTTCTCTGTCTGTTTGTGCTGAAAGTTGTTTAGTGTGCCTCTTTATTTCTCTCTGTTTCTATTTCTTTCTCTTTCTGTCTGCCATTCCCACACTCCATTTCCTGTCTTCCAGGTTTTTCAGTAACATTACGCTGAGTGGCCGGGACTACTCGTTCAACAGTGATGGATACCTGTCTAATCCAGTGCTGGACGTGATTTCCTACTCCGAGGGGAAAGGCTGGGAGGAGGTCAGTGAGTTAGCATGCTAACTGCTAATTATCTGACACGCTCGCTAACCACCATTTCACACCCATCAAGTCTGGCTAACTTATCCTCATACACACGTACACACAATCTCTCCCCTCAACTTGCTAACCACCCTTACCGCACTATCACAGTCCATCGGATGTGTCTCCTTACCCCTTATTTAACATGTTGTCAACCTTGTTAGCTGTCGTTAACTGGCTAACTCGACATCTAATGTTTGTTCCCCCGAGAGAGAGAAAGCCCATGCACTTGCCTCAGCTCTCCGTTCACTCCATTCACTGCTGTTTTCAACTAACCTTTCAGCACTCTGTACGTTCACCCACGTTGTTGCCTCAAGGCCTGGTGATTCCATGATATCCATTCACAACAGGAGGAATTTGTTCAGCATGAACCGTGATATGCCTCCGTACTGTCAAGGTGGGTTAATCTGACCCAGTTGCAGCTGTACGATAACATGGATTCTGTAGTAGTGCTCCTTCAGTTAATTTCCTATCTCCTCTGAGTGCTCTGGGCTCTGATCAGTAAGGGTGAGTGAACAAGCCGTGGACGATTGAGCTCTGGGACCAGTTTTTGACCATCAAATCAAATCAAATTGTATTGGTTGGATACACGTTTACACATGACCACAAATGATATACTGTCCGTCTGTAGTCTCCATAGATCCGTAAATACTGTAACTTACTGTTCCCTATAGTATAAAATAACCCCGATTCCAAATATTAGGATAAAAATATAAACGTGTAGGCCATTCCATGGTCGACAGGTATACGTCTAATAGATTGTAGTGATATGAGAACCTGACGAGTTCAAGTAACCCTGAAGACGAACTGGGGAAATGGTTCTCTCAAAGCACTCCCTTGAATTAATTAGTGAATCACTTCAACACAGGTTGCGTTCACTTGTGGTATTTATTTTCCCCCAGTATGCAGTGTCCAATGTCAGCTTGACCGCCGAGACACCGAAACACTCTCAAGTGTTTAACACATGACGCAGTGAGCAAAAGAGAAATGTGCGTCGCACAAAAGGTTTCCTTTTTCCTCCTCACGATCCACATACACTTGAAGTCGAAAGTTTACATACACAAAGTTGATTGTGCCTTTAAACAACTTGGAAAATTCCAGAAAATGATGTCATGGCTTTAGAAGCTTCTGATAGGATAATTGACATCATTTGAGTCAATTGGAGGTGTACCTGTGGATGTAGTTCAAGGCCTACCTTCAAACTCAGTGCCTCTTTGCTTGACATCATGGGAAAATGAAAATAAATCAGCCAAGACCTCAGAAAAAAAATTGTAGACCTCCACAAGTCTATTTCATCCTTGGGAGCAATTTCCAAACGCCTGCAGGTACTAGGTTCATCTGTACAAACAATAGTACGCAAGTATAAACACCATGGGACCACGCAGCTGTCATACCACTCAGGAAGGAGACGCATTCTGTCTCCTAGAGATGAACGTACTTTGGTGCGAAAAGTGCAAATCAATCCCAGAACAACAGCAAAGGACCCTGTGAAGATGCTGGAGGAAACAGGTACATAAGGTTCTATATCCACAGTTAAACGAGTCCTATATCAACATAATCTGAAAGGCCGCTCAGCAAGGAAGACGACACTGCTCCAAAACCGCCAGAAAAATGCCAGACTACCGTTTGCAACTGCACATGGGGACAAAGATTGTAATTTTTGGAAAAATGTCCTCTGGTTGGATGAAACAGTAATAGAACTGTTTGGCCATAATGTCCATCGTTATGTTTGGAGGAAAAAGGGGGAGGCCTGCAAGCCGAAGAACACCATCACAACCGTGAAGCACGGGGGTGGCAGCATCATGTTGTGAGGGTGCTTTGCTGCAGGAGGGACTGGTGCACTTCACAAAATAGATGGCATCATGAGGGAAGAAAATTATGTGGATATATTGAAGCAACATCTCAAGATATCAGTCAGGAAGTTAAAGCTTGGTCGTAAATGGGTCTTCCAAATGGACAATGACCCCAAGCATAATTCCAAAGTTGTGGCAAAATAGTTTAAGGACAACAAAGTCAAGGTATTGGAGTGGCCATCAGAAACCCGGACCTCAATCCTATAAAACATTTGTGGGCAGAACAGAAAAAGTGTGAGAGAGCAAGGAGGCCTACAATCCTGACTCAGTTACACCAGCTCTGGAGGAATTAGCCAAAATTCTCCCAAATTATTGTGGGAAGCTTGTGGAAGGCTACCCGAAACGTTTGACCCAAGTTAAACAATTGAAAGGCAATTCTACCAAATACTAATTGAGTGTATGTAAACTTCTGAGCCACTGGGAATGTGATGAAAGAAATTAAAGCTGAAATAAATCATTCTCTCTACTATTATTCTGACATGTCACATTCTTAAAATAAAGTGGTGATCCTAACTGACCTAAGACAGGGACTTTTTACTAGGATTAAATGTCAGGAATGGTGAAAAACTGTACTACTACAACTGTACTTCCTAAATGGCTCTAAATGATCTCCTGCAGGTTGGCACGTGGCAGAACGGTGTTCTGGATCTCATCATTCAGCCCTTTTCACGCTACGGCTCCTTCCTCAAGCCGCTGGATGACACCCAGCACCTCAAGGTGGTCACCCTGGAGGAGAGGCCCTTTGTCATTGTGGAGCCAGCCGACCCAGGCACCAACTCCTGCATCCGGGACTCGGTACCCTGCAGACTACCGCTCAACACCACCAAGTAAGGCCTGCTACTGGGGCGGATGTTTTACCATGACCTACCCTGGTCTAACCATGGATATATTTAACCATGACTGACCATGGTCTAACCATGTAGATATTTAACCATGACTGACCGTGGTCTAATCATGTAGATATTTAACCATGACTGACCATGGTCTAATCATGGAGATATTTAACCATGACTGACCATGGTCTAATCATGGAGATATTTAACCATGACTGACCATGGTCTAACCATGTAGATATTTAACCATGACTGACCATGGTCTAATCATGGAGATATTTAACCATGACTGACCATGGTCTAATCATGGAGATATTTAACCATGACTGACCATGGTCTAATCATGGAGATATTTAACCATGACTGACCATGGTCTAATCATGGATATATTTAACCATGACTGACCATGGTCTAACCATGGATATATTTAACCATGACTGACCATGGTCTAACCAGGTAGATATTTAACCATGACTGACCATGGTCTAACCATGGATATATTTAACCATGACTGACCATGGTCTAACCATGTAGATGTTTTAACCATGACCAACATGTAACCAACATAGTTTAAATGTGGTAACTATCATAAGCCTAAAGGGTAATACAAAAATGATAATTGTGATTGGCTATGTTGCTCCTTGTTATTGATATAGTTTATTGAGTGTGTTTCAAATACAATGTTTTACTTCACTCTACCTATGATGTCACATGGTTACATTCCCTCCCCTCAAGCCATTCAGGGAAAAGAATTGCAGGGAATTTGTAAAGATTTAGCAACTGAATTGCAATAAATAAGTAATAAACCATTTAGACTTTGAAAATGTCTTTATAATTGTCAAAGTAAATCTATGCCATGCGCCACAATGGTGCCCAGTGACCCTATGACATCATCAGCTTCATTGCTCTACTCTTGATTTTGACAAACAGCTCCGGGCTACACACAAGGTAGAAATATACTTTGAAATATTAAAAAAAAACATACATTTTTGGGATGCAATGTAGTCTAACCAGTAACCACATGCTTTGCCCTGTTTTGTTTTTCATTGACATGCTGTTGTTTATTCTCTCTTGTACTCGTTTATAAACTCTCACTCGGTGTTTCACAGTCTGTCCTGGTCTCTGGAGGTCTGTTTAGTGGGTTATGTGTTCCCAGCCTGTCTCTGATAAGACGTCTGGTAACAAAGCCCGCGGAAAGTTCCATCAATTGTATTGGCTCAGAGAGATTGCCCCAGTTAATCAGCCTGCTTTTAACATTCCATTGGAATCGCAACAACTGCGCTGACTGGTTGGTTATCATAGTGGGCATACAGGGAGGGACCGCACATTGATATTTGCCCAGTTAAACTTAACTTTTAATATGTCAATAGGCTTTTTTTTGTCGACATTCCTATTGTAAAGCTACATGCTTAGAAAGAGTCCACGTATGTCCTGTTAAATCTCCTCATCCCCTGCTGAGGACAACCCACCCTGAAAAATGACAATTAATCCAGTTTTTATGCAGTCCTCCTCCTCCTCTCCTGTCTGTCCTGATATGCCTCCCTTCTCTGAAACTGAGCAGTCCAACTACAGGCAGTATTGATCCAGAAACTACAGCTCTCGCTAATAATTCATACGTTCACTCCTTGCCCTTCTGTGTCTCCCTTCTGTTTCTCTCTTTCCTCTGCCTCCTGTCTCTAACATCTCCCTCCCTGTCTTTCTCTCCTTCCCTCCTTTGCTCTATCTGTAACCACAGTGTGCCGGTGGATGAGAAATCATCGAAGCACTGCTGCAAAGGCTTCTGCATTGACGTCCTCAAGCGATTGGCCAAAATAGTGGGCTTCTCCTATGACCTCTACCTGGTGACCAATGGCAGACACGGGAAGAGGGGGAGTGATGGGCAGTGGAATGGCATGGTCGGGGAGGTCAGGGGTCATGTATTTCTTCTTCTCTCTTTCTTTTCGCATTAAAAAAAAAACGTGTTCAAGGGGTGCCATGCAATTCCTCCTCAAAATCCCCTGAAAGTAAACGGGAGACAGAATGAGACCAAGAACTGTCAAATAGATTAGTATTCCCATGGCGAAGTAGCTCGGGAGTGTTTGGCGTGGAGTCTTGGGCAAATGCCTCGCTATTTCCAGGGAAGACAATCCCCCTCTGGGTGCCGGGATTAATGCGGGTGGCTAACAGAGAAGAGATGGGGATGTGTCAACCCACATTCACAGTGACAGCACAGCTAAGGGTGTGTTGCTGTGTTTATACAGCCACCGGGTGGCTAGGCTCCTGCTACTACCAGGTGCAGGTGTCCCTTTTCCCCCACCGCGAGGCTCCTTAGTTGCACAACTCACTCTCGGATCTCATTAACGTAACCATTTTACTACTGAGACTGCTGGAAGTGAGTGCCTGTGAACGTGAATGGGCCCATTTTTTCTGTTCCTAACTGCAGTTCCCCTCCCGCCCACCAGGTGGTTTATAAACGGGCCGACATGGCCATTGGCTCCCTGACCGTCAACAAGGAGAGGTCAGAGGCTGTGGAGTTCTCCGTGCCCTTCGTGGAGACGGGCATCAGCGTCATGGTCTCCCGTAGCAACGGCACCGTCTCGCCGTCGGCCTTCCTTGGTGAGCAGGGCTGACTAAGAGCTTATGAAGGCCTATGAAGGGCATATGAAGGGCCTATGATGGGCTATGAAGAGTCTATTGTAACACACAATACCTGACATACCCCAACCAATGTTACCCCCCATTAACAAGGAAAACCTTGATTTCTCCCTCTTGGTTTAGTATTGAAGTTGTCAAGCATGGTTTTCACAGGCATCTCAAACAAAGGCCATAAACACGTCAATATTTTCATTTCCTCTTGTATTTTTCACTGAAGCCTTTGGTGAAATTCACTATTCCAATGGGCTATGCCCCCCCCCTCCCTCCCCCTCCCTCGATAATGAAGGGTCAAGATATTTCAGAGTAAAATATGTCTCTAAGATAACACCTCTACATTTCAAATCGCGTCAGCCTAATTCCAGACTTTTCCCAAGCATGTAGAGACAGAGACTCGGGCTGCAGACAAGGCCGGCATTTTAATCCTACAGCCATCGATTGAGACGTGATGGTGCGTCTATATCTGCAGCCAGATCTTAGATAATACAGTGTGTAATGGCAGCTCATCAGATATGACTCAGTATTACACAGTAATCTGGCCATAGGAGGCGGCTGTGCTGTAAGTGAAACAAGCTCGCTCAGCCAGCGACTCAAGTAGCAAAGACTGGATGTGGTCTTAGTTTCAGACACTCAATCAGCACATAATGTATGTTGTTTTTTTCCCCTTCTGAATGATCCATTTCAAACATGGATGTTTATCTATCTGTCAAGTAAGATTTAGTAGACAATCTGGACCTGTACTGTACGCAACCTGGAGATTCTTTAGTTTTTTCCCCCAAGGCCATTTCGTCTGATTCAAGGGTCACTGATTTGATTGTAACCGAAGGGTCCTTGGCTTGGTCTCAGTATGTCTTAGTTGGCATGAGCCCAGAGTAATCTCTTGCCAAGAAAATCTTGGATCTTCAAGCCTGACCCTTTCTGTAAGGCCGTTTTCTTGAGACCGTCGACCATTTTGAGCTTGTAAGTTACTCCTATATGACTCGGGTCAGACAGAATCTGAACCTCCATAAACGAGACGGTTCCTTATTCCACTTGTGTAAATAACAAAAAAACTCTTCATTTCATGAAACACAATAATACATGTAATTACAGTGTTACAGTCAAATGCTTAATTACAAGCCCCTAACCGACAATGCAGTTTAAAAAATATGAATAAGAAATAAAAGGAACAAGAGTAAAATAACAATAGCGAGACTATATACAAGGGGTACCGATACAGAGTCAATGTGCGGGGGCACCGGTTAGTTGAAGTAATTGAGGTAATATTTACATGTACTGTTGGTAGAGTTATTAAAATGACTATGATTAGATAATAAACAGCGAGTAGCAGCAGCGTAAAAGAGGGGGTGGGCAAATAGTCTGGGTAGCCATTTGATTAGATGTTCAGGAGTTTTATGGCTTGTGGGTAGAAGCTGTTTTAGAAGCCTCTTGGGCCTAGACTTGGCGCTCCGGTACCGCTTGCCGTGTGGTAGCAGAGACAACAGTCTATGACTAGGGTGGCTGGAGTTTTGAATAATTTTTAGGGCAATTTCCAATGCATCCATAGCTTCATTCTAAGTAGCAAGCTAGTGAGAACCTTGGGACAGAACCCTTGTCTTTGTGATGTGATGTTTCAGAGCCGTACAGCCCAGCTGTGTGGGTGATGATGTTCGTCATGTGCTTGTCCGTGGTGGCCGTCACAGTCTTTATTTTCGAGTTCTTCAGCCCTGTTGGCTACAACCGCAGCCTGCAAAGTGCAAAGAGTAAGTCATTTATTACAGTATGGTCATTATTATTTCAGGTTATCACCGTTGAAGCAATTTAAATGGTCGTGATGAGTTATATGCCATTGTGAGTAACCTGGGGATATTTATTTTAGATTCAATGTCCATTTCTCTCTCTCTCTCTCTTTCTCTTTTTCTATTTCTTTCTCACTCACTGTCTCTCCCACTCCCCCCTCTGTCTGTCCCCCTTATCTCTCTCTATCCAGAGACAGGGGGCTCTAAATTCACCATAGGGAAGTCTATCTGGCTGCTGTGGGCTCTGGTCTTTAATAACTCAGTGCCTGTGGAGAACCCCAGAGGAACCACTAGTAAGATCATGGTGCTGGTGTGGGCCTTCTTCGCTGTCATCTTCCTGGCCTCCTACACGGCCAACCTGGCAGCCTTCATGATCCAGGAGGAGTACATTGACACTGTGTCTGGTCTCAGCGACAAGAAGGTGTGCGAGTGAGGAGGCCGTTCTGATCCAAGGCCAAGATGGCCATAATGTCTGTTTCCATACCACAGCGGTGCCTCAATTTTCTCACTTGCACATTACCTGTCTATGGATTGGTGAAGTCATTGGCTGGAGGGAGTCTCCATTATTGTTAATCCATGATGGGAATGTGCAAGTGGGAATGTGCAAGGTGGAGAATCAGGGTAGCGCCTGGAAGTCAATAAAAGTAGACGTTTTTTGTTGTGCTGAAGGTTGGTCTACTGGTAATTCTGCTGCCACCTTCAGACAACTTATGCATTGATCCATCTCTAACTTTCATCCCTCACAATTCTCTCCCTTTCTGAAGATCTCTGTACTTTTTTACAAGAGCTCTAAGGACGTTGGGTGGGCACTGGACAGTACAGCCAGAAATCACAATAACATCTCAAAAGATAGACGCTCAACTTGGTGTTGGAGTTGGTGTTGGAGATTTGAGCCGCAACCCTTTTGAAATGTTCTCGTGTTTTGTCAGCTCTTTGATTTCATGGCACGTTGCTTGGGGTATTGTCCACCTGTCCAACTTCCTTAGATCTCTATGCATGCATTTTTTACGATGTAATGTACTCTTGTCACTCAACATTTACCCTGAATCCCCACATCAACCTTTAGTTCTTCCTCTATCCCCTCAGTTCCAACAGCCCACTGAGCAGTACCCCCCGCTCCGATTTGGCACCGTCCCCAACGGGAGCACGGAGGAGAACATCCGCAGCAACTACGCCAACATGCACAACTTCATGATCCGCAACAACCAGAAGGGCGTGGAGGAGGCCATCGACAACCTCAAGACTGGGTCAGTTTGCGTTTTTGTGAAGATGACATCCCTTTCATTTCATTGCATTCAACCAGGGCCATGTTCATTAGGCACCAAATGGAAAGAAAACAGACTGAAACAGGGAGGGACTACCTACACTTGTCCAATAAGAAACGCACATTTTCATTTTCCGTTGCATTTATTTTTCCCATTATGTGCCCAAATGAACACAACCCAGCATAGCAACCGCTTAGCAACAATTATCTCCGTGTTACGTCCTATCGTACCTTACTGTATGTGTGTTTGTCTCTCTGCTGGTGTCTGTAGTGCAAAATATGGATTCTGCTTACATTAGACAAAACATACATAAACTTATGTTGGAAGCATGAGGGTATTTATAACAAATTGTGCGCCTCATACAGAGGAAAGACAATCACTTCCCCTCGACGACTTGACCACTAGCAGCCTATTCCTCACCCGGACCTGACGTACCGTGTTATTAAACCTCACATGATGCATTCTCACTTATCATCTCACTCTCATCCCCTCTTCTCTCCCCTCTCTCTCTCTCCCTCCCTCCCCTTCAGCAAACTAGATGCCTTCATCTATGACGCGGCTGTGCTAAACTACATGGCGCGGAAGGATGAGGGCTGTAAGGTGATGACCATTGGCTCGGGCAAGGTGTTCGCCACCACGGGCTACGGCATCGCCCTGCATAAGAACACCCGCTGGAAACGCCCGGTGGACTTGGCCCTACTGCAGCTGGTGGGAGACGGTGAGGAGAGAAAGAGGAGTGGGGGAGAGATGGACGAGGGAGAGAGGGATTGGGGACAGGCAGGAGAAGTTGATAAATGTGCTGGCTTGTTAGTGGCGGGCTGGCAGCATCAATCCATGTCTCTGCTTTTGGTGGTGGATTGAAGTGAGAGAAAAAAATGCACTTTCCTGCAGTACTTACTGCTTAATTCAGTTGAATGCTGTACGTATATTCACGGTTTTACAGTTTGTCCTACATACTGTACATTTTACAGTAGACCTACTGGTAATGGCCAAAATAAAGGAAACACTAACATAAAGTGTCTTAATAGGGCTGAGACACCATTCTTCCATGATAAATTCCATAATTTGCTGTCTTGTTGATGGTGGTGGAAAACTCTGTCTCAGGCTCTGCTCCAGAATCTCCCATAAGTGTTCAATTGGGTCGAGTTCTGGTCTGAGATGGCCACGGCATATGGTTTACATGGTTTTCATGCTCAACAAACCATTCAGTGACCACTCATTGTCATCCTATGAGGGCATAGCCATGGTAGCCAAAATAATGGCCTGCCCAGCATTTTTTATACGCGACCCTAAGCATGATGGGATTTGAATTGCTTAATTAACTCAGGAACCACACATGTGCGGAAGCACCCGCTTTCAATATACTTTGCATCCCTCATTTACTCAAGTGTTTCCGTTATTTTGGCAGTTACCTGCATGTCTAGTGTCTAGTTAACTTACAGTGCACGAGGACTGTAGGCCTAATCTGGGTCTGTGCAACCACCCCAGAATGTTTCACTAATCATCACGTTATACGAGGTCTTAAAGATTCCATGCATGTATTCTCCAGTGCTGTATCATATTTTGTATTGTTCATGTTACAATTGGTGTTCCTATTATGGGACTTTTTCTTTCTAATGGATCTTTTTTTCTGTCACTCAATTGCTCTGGTTCTGTGATTTAAAAGGCCCGGTTGCTCCTTCGCTAATGCAAGAGGATGTTGCAGCTCCGTCTCAGTTCAGCCGTCTTTGTAAAGATCTCAAAGCGGGGTTATGACGCCCTGAGTTCAGACTGCTGTCGTGATTTAGGATTGAATGTGAAAAGAGAGCGGGGGACGGTGGTGCTTATTGAAATATGATGAATAAGATTAGGAGTCTGCCACAGTTTATGATCATGCAAATTAGAATCCATTGTTGAAAACACAATTGGCAGTTAAGTATAGTGATTTTCGTGAACCAACATTTGCACTTCACTTTTTCCCCCTCTCCTAGCACTGACTTTGCTGATAGCTACTTTATTGAGGAGGAATGTACTTACTATGACTGAGATATGTGGTTGTCTCACCCAGCTATTTTAAGATGGTTTCTTCTAACTGTAAATCACCCTGCGTAAGAGTGTCTGATAAATGGCTCAAATGTAAATGTAAAAATGTCATCAGACAGATCACTAACTCTCTGACTGTGAATTCTTAGCTACACATTCTTGGAAGAATATTTTTGTTTGGTAGCATCCTTTTTATTGAGTTTTATTGGAGTGGATTATGACATTCCAGTCAACACGGTTAATTCCTGTTTTTCTAATCCATGTACCTTGGGCTTTACAATTGGGTGTCCCACAAGGGGAAATTAACCTAAGGTTAATATAGTTGAATGTTTCAGTGTTATAATGAACAGGGATTTTAAAACTTCCTTTAAGTAGCTCATTTTGCAATGCAGAGGGCTTTAGCTCACAGATGTGGCTGTCATTTCAATGCACGTTATCTGCTCTCCACTGAGTACAAGCTCTGGCTTTTCCTTCATTATTCCTTGACAGTGTAACAGTTGTTTTTGATAAGGTACTAATGATTAGTGTGCGGAGTCCTATCAGTGTCCGCTTCCTTTCATCTTGAAGCACTGTCGGGGTCACTCTTAGCATGGGACATTCTGTATCCTGGCCATTTCAGACCTCCATCAAAGCTGTGCAGCTTCTATCTCTCCTCCTCTCTGTCTCTCTCTGTCTCTCTCGCTCTCCCTCTGCGTCTCTCTCTCCCTGTCTCTCCCTGTCTCTCTCTGTCTCTCTCTGCTCTCCCTCTGCATCTCTCTCCCCTCTCTCCCTGTCTCTCTGTCTCTCTCTGTCTCTCTCGCTCTTCCTCTGCGTCCCTCTCTCCCTGTCTCTCCCTGTCTCTCTCTGTCTCTCTCGCTCTCCCTCTGCCTCTCTCTCACCCTCTCTCCCTGTTTCTCTCTGTCTCTCTCTGTCTCTCTCGCTCTCCCTCTGCGTCTCTCACCCTCTCTCCCTGTCTCTCTCTGTCTCTCTCTGTCTCTCTCGCTCTCCCTCCGCCTCTCTCTCTCCCTCTCTCCCTCATTCTCACCTCGCCCCCCGCCATGCAACATATCTCCCAGCTCCACCCTTTCAGGTATAAAACACTGTTTGTCTCATAACAAAGGCAGATAACACCTTCTCGTGGTTTTTTATTTGCCTCCCGGCCCCTCTTCTCCCCCCGCCAGACGAGATCGACATGCTTGAGCGCCTGTGGCTCTCTGGGATCTGTCACAACGACAAGATTGAGGTGATGAGCTCCAAGTTGGACATCGACAACATGGCAGGCGTCTTCTACATGCTGCTGGTGGCCATGGGGCTCAGTCTGCTGGTGTTCTCCTGGGAGCACCTGGTGTACTGGAAGATCAGGCAATGCCTGGGCCACTCCGGGGGCATGGACTTCCTACTGGCCCTCAGCAGGGTGAGTCACTGACTGGTGTTGGTGGTGGTGATACTGATGCCCCCTGGTGGTGGTGGTGGTGATACCCCTGCTGGTGGTGGTGGTGATACCCCTGCTGGTGGTAGTGGTGGTAGTAGTGATGGTGGTACTCCTGCTGGTGGTAGTGGTGGTAATGGTGGTGGTGGTGATACCCCTGCTGGGGGTAGTGGTGGTAGTGGTGATGGTAGTGGTGGTGGTGATACTCCTGCTGGTGGTGGTGGTGGTGATACTCCTGCTGGTGGTAGTGGTGGTAGTGGTGGTGATGGTAGTGGTGGTGGTGATACTCCTGCTGGTGGTAGTGGTGGTGGTGATACTCCTGCTGGTGGTAGTGGTGGTAGTGGTGGTGGTGATACCCCTGCTGGGGGTAGTGGGGGGTGTGGTGATATCCCTGTTGGTGGTAGTGGTGGTGGTAGTAGGGGTGGTGATACTCCTGCTGGTGGTAGTGATGGTAGTGGTGGTGGTGATACTCCTGCTGGTGGTAGTGATGGTAGTGGTGGTGGTGATACTCCTGCTGGTGGTAGTGGTGGTGGTGATACTCCTGCTGGTGGTAGTGGTGGTAGTGGTGGTAGTGGTGGTGGTGATACCCCTGCTGGTGGTAGTGGGGTGTGTGGTGATATCCCTGTTGGTGGTAGTGGTGGTGGTGGTGATACCCGTGGTGGTGGTGGTGGTGATACCCCTGCTAGGAGTTGTGATTGTAGTGGTGGTGGTGATACCCCTGCTGGTGGTAGTGGTGGTAGTGGTGCTGGTGATACCCCTGCTGGTGGTAGTGGTGGTAGTGGTGGTGGTGATACCCCTGCTGGTGGTAGTGGTGGTAGTGGTGGTGGTGATACCCCTGCTGGTGGTAGTGGTGGTAGTGGTGGTGGTAGTGATACCCCCGGTGGTGGTAGTGATTAGATTAGTGCGATGACTCTCGTTTTCCATTAAGACGTATTAGTATTGAATGAATCACCTTCAAGTAAAGGTGATAAAGCTGTTATGATTTACATGGCCCCGCCATTCAACGCACTTAATCGATAATTGTTGCCTATCAGTCTATTAAAGCAGTAAATTACTTAGTATGACCTGTATTAGACCTGTATTAGACCTGTCACAAGTTCCTCTTCCACCCTCATTAGTATTTTGTGGTCAGTTTCCACCTCCCAGAGTATAGAGTAGAGATATTGCCTAGAGCAGCATCCGCCATATTCATGGCACGTCACATTTTATGCTGGAGGGGAGAGAAAGGACAGATTATTCAATCAATCAATCAAATGTATTTATAAAGCCGTATCTACATCAGCAGATATCACAAAGTGCTTATTCTTTTTTTAAAGAGTCAGTTGTGACTTAGTGTTTGAGCAGTGCAGTGGGAGCTCCAGAGTACACAGCACACTAGGTGGTAGTTTAAAAAGATAAATTGAACTGAAGCTTGAGTGCACCATAAATGCAGACACTGAGGTAAGTGTATTCAGTCTTCTATGGGGACACATTTCTGCCACAACATATGTACATATGGAACCTAGTTTTACGAGACTTACTAAACTCACGTGTTTTTAAGCGACTTTTACAAGTATTAATATTCTCATCAAGGGATACTGGTTGGTTGAAGTTTGCTAGTTGTGTCCTAATGAGCTTTCCCTTCCCTCTCTACCCAGGGTATGTACAGTTGCTGCAAGTTTAAAGATGAAACCATCTCTGGAGGCCTAAAAAACACACTTCCCATATATCATAGTGTTCCCACAATGCCGCCTCCACCCCAGTCCCACATCTCAGCGGCTGTAACCTGTAACACTACTCTTGCTATGGTGCAGCAGCAGCAGATGCATCAGCAGCAGCAACAACCGCAAGCATACAGCATGCTTCCCACTGCATCTCCTCCAACTACTGGGCACTCTGCAATGGCCATTGGGCCATCAAACAGTCCCCTTACGGAGGGTCCTATGCCGTGCTCCACTTTTCTGCCTCGTCATGACCGCAGATTGGCTGTGGTAGACCGCTGGAACCGTCCCAAGCCCAGCACGGACAAGCCTATTGGTGGCAGCGGTGGGATCCCAGACATGGTACAGTTTCAACAGGGCTTGCCCCCTCACTGGGCTGGGGGAGCCGGCGGAGGGGACGGGGGCCTGGATGAATACAAGCGATATTATGGCCCGATCGATCCAGAGGGCTTAGGGGCAAATGCTGACCCACAAACAGTTGGCTCTCAAACCCCCAAAATGAACCAGAGGGGAACAAAGTCATCAGGAATGCCACGGCTACCTTCTAAAGGACCGCCCCCTTGGCACTTCATGTCCAAGCCCCCTCTAGCGCTCCCCTCATCCCCACATCGGCCTCTATTTTGGAGAAGAGGCAGCCTCCCTAAAAGAAAGGGCTCCGGGGGGCCTCTGTATGAGAACATCCTCCCCCTGGGGAGAAGAGGGGGAGGGCGGTACGGTGCAAGGGATGGAGGTGGCAGGCGAAGCCGTCGCCCTCCCCCACTCCTTTTGCCTGTCCCTGTCTCATCCCCTGCCCACACTACACCTACCACTCCCTCTCACTCCGCCCTCTACACCTCGAGCTCCTGCTCCTCCACCTCATCCAGTTCATCCTCGTCCTCATCCTCCGTCTCCCTCTCCCGCTCCAACTCACCCTCATCCTCCAACACCTCATACACATCGTCCCAGAGTTTTAAGTACAGGGCTGGCAGTAGAGATGTTGAGGACATCTACGACTCTGATGAGCTGACAGAGGAGTCTAGCCTCCTGCTAGTACGGAGAAAGGGCAAATCCCGACGCATGTCCTCTCGCTCACTGCCTTGCAGTCCGCCCCCTCCGCCTGTGCCACCCCGCAAGCCTCGTCTGCAGTATGAGAGAGAGAGGGCAGGGAGCCAGCTAGCCCAGCTGCAGGAGTGGTGGGCCTCCTGGGGCGAGAGAGAAAGATGTAGAGGAACAGGAACCAGGGCCGAGGGGAAGGAGGAGAAACGACATCACAAAGAGAGCGAAAGGGAGAGAAAGAGGAGGAAGAAAGGGCGGAAGAAAAAAAAGAGAGAGGAGAAGGAGAGAGAGCGGGAGCGCAAGCGGCGTAAAGTGAAGAAGAAGAGGAAGAGAGAGGAGAAGGTGAAGAGAAGAGACCGGGGCAAGCGGTCAGAGCACGAGGAGGGAGGTGGTGATCAGAGAGGGCAGCTCAAAGCGATAATGCAAGAGGCCTACTCCTCCTACCCGGCTCCGAGGCGTGACTCCATGCGGAAGAAGAGTGAAGGTTCTATCAGAAGTTACGGATGGGATATTCCAAGGGATGAAGCGAGGAGAGAGAGAGAGGATAAGGAAAGAGATGATGGAGACGACACTAGAGGCAAGGAAAGGCACAGAAGTCCTCACTCTCGCCACAGGCATGCAGATAGGCCTTCCAGTTCCAGCAAGCAGTACCAGAGCTCCAGTAAACCCTCAATCGCTGTCAAGTTCTGGGGAGCGGGAAACCCATCGTCAGAGACTCCTTCATCTGCATTTCTCCCACTGATCCCTCTCTCGTCCAGGCGCAGGAGTAAGGGTTCAGATAGAGAGGCCCTAGGGAAAGAAGGGGAGAAGCGCCCCCTGTTGGGAAGGAACGAAAGAGTGGAGGTTCACACCAAAGAAGGTCTGTCGTTTCATGAGTGGGATTCCGAAGATGAGGATGACGATTCCAAGGAGCAAAGGAGAAAAGTGGAGCAAGAGACGAGACACGAAAGAAGAAGAAGAACCGCATCAGAGTCCGAAAGGGAACGCGATAAGGTGGTGGGCATCTATTCCGACGACGACGGCTCCTCTGGAGAATTCGGAAAGTTTGAAAGGTACTGGGATGGTCATGAGGGTAGGGCGGTTGGAGGCATAGGAGGGGGAGGTTGGTTTTTCGGCACTTATCCCGCCAGAGAAAAGGCCGGCAGCATAAACAGTAGGGATGACTCGTTACTGAGGCATGGGGAGGGATGGGGGGAAGCAGGGATAGCAGGGGAAGGTGGCTGGGGATCAGGTGGAGCCTGGGGTTCGAGGAGGATAGGTGGTACACAGTGGCCTCCACCTCCATTGACACCACCAGCTCCTCGAAGATACTGGTCCGTGGACAAGCTTCCCGTGAAGGAGGAGAAGAAAGGGAAAAGGAAGGACAAAGGGCGCGGTAATGTGGCTTGCAACTGCCAATCTGCCCTCGAGCATCAACACGCTCACTCTAAGTGGGCCAAGGTGAGCTCTCGTAGCCAGGAGGAGTTATTTCTACACTGTCAACGTTTCGGGAGCAGCGCCAATTCAAAACGGCATTCCTCCAAACCCGACCGGACCCAGAATCAACCCATATCGGGAAGCCAGTCCAACCTCAGCATCCAGCGAACACAGCGGACGGACCGCATTCGGCAGTCCTCTACATCGCAAGCCCTCATCCCCTCCCTCCCTCCACCAACACTCCCAGCCCTTCCTGCCCCTCCTTCTGCATCCCATCCCATCCACGTCCCTCTTCCCACCTCATCCTCTTCGGTCTCATCTCCCTCTGTAGTATCCTCCACCCCAGGCGCCCCCCAGCCGTCTTCTATGGCTTCTGCTAGTGCCAAACTCCTGTACCAGAGACTGCGCTCAGTGCCCCAGCCCCAAAGGTTACAGTCACCTCACCTGCCCCTCAAGGCCAAGAGCCTCTGCTCACGGAGGGGGTCCGCACACTTCTCCAGTGTGGAGAGTGAGGTGTGAGGCGAATCATAGACACCTACCTAGGAACCGCTGACCTATTCAGAAACGTTGGGTCATGACTGTGTGGCAACAGCAGTCCTGTAACTCAGCCCCCTACAACTCTTGCACAACCCCCATTGTCCAGTGAGAGGGAGTGCACAGCAATGTCATGTTTACTGGGGCTCTCTTCATTCCGGTCAGAGTATCTGAAAGACTACATGTGTTGTTGGTTCAATGAAATTGGTGTCCAAAGTGGGATCTCAGAAATGGGTCCGTCCTCTTGACACGCCGTGTCTTTGGGTCTTGAAGTGAAGTGGTTATTATTGTGAAATTATATTTGCTCTTGAGGGCTCAGGTACTCATTCATAGACATCCCTACTGAGGGCTCCAATGCAGAAACATTTTATTTACATCCCTTAACATTAACCCCTAACTTTCCTTTAACTTTCACAGAACTGTGAAATCTGGGGTCATGTATGTTCTATATTTCACTTTTAGGGAGAATAGAATAGCAGCTAGCCCTCTCTGTTTTCCCCATTCACCCTCTCAACCTCATATTTGATATTCTGTGTGTCTGTGTTTTACTGTGTTTGTATTCTTGACAACAGGGTAAGTCGACCGTGACTGACCTTATACTGTGCCAAACTTAGGTGGAGCTTACATACAATGCTGTTTCATTTATACCACAGGTACTCTCCCATTCATGTCCCTCTTGAGCAATACATTACCTGCACACCAACAGTTCATGCATTTTATATTTTAAAAAGGTTAGTTTACTATGTGTTATGATAATATGAGACAAATGTATTAATTATGACAAAATGTAAGCACTGTGCTGTACTATACTGGGTACACGCGAAACGTTTTTCAACTACCTAACGTCATTGGCAGCCTTTCCCCCCATAAGACAGAATGTAGCCTTGACCTTGTCTGCTGCAACGATGAAGACACTTTAAGATTGTAGCATTTTTTTGGGGGGGGGGCACACTATGTGGAAAACCATTGGGTAAATGCTAGATTGAATTGTCGGACATGTGGCCGCACAGATGGTCAGAATGAATTCTCTGTGTCCCAGTGATGATGTCAACATGATAGGTGCCTAAAAGATGCTACCAGAGATGCGTTTGTAAATCTGTAATCAAGAGCTAGCTTATTTATAGCAATTTGACTGCAAAGCTGATACCTGCATAGTGAGGCGTACTTTCAAATCAGCCCGTTATCCACCCACCTTTAGCATTAGCATAAGCAACAGGAAGTTGAGTAGCGGAGAGTGAATACTGCTACGACTGCTTGTTGTCAGTCACCCACAAGGCTAGTTCCATCTTCTCCATATAGTCTGTTTGCTTCATTCGTCTGTCTGCGACTGCATCTGAGCCATACTTCAGTGGAAGAAAAAAAAAAGTGAACACAAAATTGTGTCGTGTAAAGTTTTGTCTGCATTTCTTTGAATATCTAGATGTATATCACATATATATATTTGTGGAGTTGGGTAGCATTAGATCAATTATTGTTCAGCATCTTGATATGAGGATATTGTTTATCATTCCAGTGCCATTAGATAAGATGTGAAGGAAAAATTCACCCACAACTGGGAGTGCTCGCTGTTGCTAATAGTATAGTTTTTCATTCTTGCAACCTGGCTAACCCAAGAGCTATAGGAACACAATGGAAGCAGTGCTTTGCTTGTTACAATCAACAGCTTACGAGAATCCAATGACGAGGCTAACCGTGGGCAAAATGTTACCTGCCAAGGTATTTGTACCACAAATGAACCGAAATATCTGCCCCTTATGTCTATTTGTTGTGTTGATGAGTGTCTGCAATTGTAAACTGTTCTTTTTAATCGGTGAATATTTATTTCATCTCAATAATAGCATATCTATATATAATAATATATTTCAAAAGGTAAGATATTATACGTTAAGTTTGTCTACTAAATTGATAGTATTATCTCGAAAGATGTGTTTTTGTCTGTCCTCAAAACCCAGTGAAATCAGAGACCAGTACTTAACTTTGTTCTTACTGACCAACAACCACGATTAGTTAACAATGATATTTGCGATGTGACTGAGGTGTGTGTCTGACGACCGTGTCACTGTAGTAGTGTGAGTATGGGCCTTGGCTGTAACACGTAATTAATAACTATTGAATTCTAAGGTATTTTACCAGGGCATAGCCTGTCCAACAACATGACCGTCTGGTGAGATACTGGGGACTGGATTCCAACTGGACCAATGTGTTGAGGTGTACAGTGACTTCTTTATACACAATATAGCCTAGCGGGCATCAAATGGCTTTTTTTTGCATCATGCAGCAGCATACTATCCATCGTGAGCCATACCAGGACTGTGGTGTGTGCTTTCACTCTGCAAAGATGCATCTGTCGTGCTGAACTCAACAAAAAACACTGTGTTCCTCCATATTAATCCTCACTGTAGCGCCCGGTCCAGCGCTGTCTCTATCCGCTAGCCCGGCGCGGTCTTTACGCAACACTGTGTCCCAGACGGACTTGCACTGCGTCACTGTGTGAGAATCAATGTGCCATACTGGAGCAGAACACAGTGGTCATGTTGGGCTGCCGCACCACTGGAAAGACGATACTGTGCTGTACTGCAAGCAGAACAGAATAAAAAATAATTTTCATATTAAAACCTGTTCCGTCCGTTTAGATTTGTCTTTGTGTCGGCGTCAGAGGAGCGGATGCGGGTGGGATGATTGGGAAAGCATGGAGAGAGAAAGTTATCCGTTCACATATCTCCACGAGGACATGTTGTTGCGGAACACAGCCTGTCCTTAGAAAAATACAATGTTTTATCACAGCAAGTGACACCGTAATGGAGGTATTAAATATAGGTGTTCTCATTCACACAGAGGCACCACATGAAAATGGTTCGCGTCCAGTTCAATTCTTTTACAAGTCATTTGTCATATGCACAGGAACACGTACGCGTGGTGTTCACATTACAATGAAATGCTGACCTGCAGGTTCACCTCTCAACGATGCAACAACAATAAGAATATAATTGTGGTAAATTGAAACAGAGGTCCAAAGTGTTGACTGAAATGTGTTTTTTTTTTACTATGTACCAGCTCTGGACGATGCACACTCATACACACAAACCGACTTATATGGAAGCTCGTTAATGCCATAACACATTTAATTGAGATGGAGATTCTCAACAGATCTTGGAGCACCTACAGTACAGTGCATTGTTATGAGATGTCTGGGGCCACTATTAAACACCTTAATGGAGGTTGGTTGACAGCCATTTTGTGCCAGAGTGCCTTTTACCATCACCCCTCACCGTGAGGAGATCAGTTATCAACCACCCAGTTGAAGTTAAAAATGATTAGTTGGATCATTTATAACAGGTATTCCCAAACTGGGGTACGGGGTATGCGCAATGCCTTCGGGGGTACGCTAAATAAAAATGTGATTCACATTTATTTTTAAATAAAACTATAAATATATTTTTTATTTTTTTAGTTAAAATGTTCAAACAGTACGTTTATATTTTCCAACGGGGCAATACATTTGGTTGAGGTTTTTTTCACACCTGAGTAGCCTCGTTTCACTGCCAAAAATCAAATTAAAACATCTAGTGTAGAGCGAAATAACAACACAATGTCAAATACAGTTACCCGAGTTAAATGATGAACATCCAATCACATTAACCGTTACTCTCGCGGGAAACCTTCACTCTTGCGCAGACATTTAGAAACGAAACATGACAATTTGAAAAATAAACCACGGGAGTTTTTTTTTGTGAGAATAAAGACGACTTTCGAGTAGTAAGACATGTAGAAAAGCAACAGATACCATTAATAAGAAGGGGCTAGAAGCGTCTTATATGGTGAGCTACCAAGTGGCTAGTACAGACAAGCCCCATACTATTGTGGAGGACTTAATTCTTCCTGCTGCCGCGGATATGGCTCGGACAATGCTGGGGGAAAAGGCCAAATAAACGATACAGACAATGCCTTCATCAAGACGTAGTTGAGTGGTAACGCGCGTGCAAGCAGTTGCTCCGACGTCACATGGGTACACTGCAGCATCCACCGAGAGGCTCTTGCTGCCAAGGGAATGCCTGGTAGCTTGAAAGACATTTTGGACGTAGTGGTTAACTTTGTAAAAGCAAGGCCCCTGAACTCTTGTGTATTTTCTGAATTATACAATGATATGGGCAGCGACCATGTAACACTTTTACAACATACAGAAGTGCGCTGGTTATCAAAGTATTGACACTTTCTTTTGAATTGAGAGACGAGCTTAAAGTTTTCTTTACTGACCATCATTTTCACTTGTCTGACCACTTGCATGATGACGAGTTTCTCACATGACTGGCCTATCTGGGTGATGTTTTTAATCACCTGAATGATCTGAATCTAGGATAACAGGGACTCTCCGCAACTATATTCAATGTGTGGGACAAAATTGAGGCTATGATTGTAACGATCGTCGTAGGTGGAAGAAGGTGAGGACCAAGGTGCAGTGTGGGACACCGGAGTGAAGGGCGACTCTGGCAGCGCCGGAGTGAAGGGCGACTCTGGCAGCGCAGGAGTGAAGGGCGACTCTGGCAGCGCAGGAGTGAAGGGCGACTCTGGCAGCGCAGGAGTGAAGGGCGACTCTGGCAGCGCAGGAGTGAAGGGCGACTCTGGCAGCGCAGGAGTGAAGGGCGACTCTGGCAGCGCCGGAGTGAAGGGCGACTCTGGCAGCGCCGGAGTGAAGGGCGACTCTGGCAGCGCCGGAGTGAAGGGCGACTCTGGCAGCGCCGGAGTGAAGGGCGACTCTGGCAGCGCCGGAGTGAAGGGCGACTCTGGCAGCGCCGGAGTGACGGGCGGCTCTGGCAGCGCCGGAGTGAAGGGCGACTCTGGCAGCTCCTGACTGACGGGCGGCTCTGGACAGGAGGGAGACTCTGGAAGCGCTGGACAGGCGGGAGAACCTGGAGGGAGGAGACGGAGAGACAGCCTGGTGCGTGGGGCTGCTACAGGAGGCCTGGTGCGTGGAGGAGGCACCGGATGGACCGGACCGTGGAGGCACACTGGAGGTCTCGAGCACCGAACCTGTACAACCTGTCCTTGCTGGATACTCCCTGTAGCCCGTCAAGTGCGGCGGGGTGGAACAGACCGCACTGGACTGTGCTGGTGAACCGGGGACACCGTGCGTAGGGCTGGTGCCTTATAACCCGGGCCGAGGAGATGCACTGGAGACCAGATGCGCTGAGCCGGCTTCATTCCTCCTGGCTCGATGCCCACTCTAGCTGATACGAGGAGCTGCGATGTAGCGCACCGGGATATGCGTGCGCACTGGGGACACCGTGCGCCTCACCGCATAACACGGTGCCTGCCCGGTCAACCTCTCGCCACGGTAAGCACAGGGAGTTGGCTCAGGTCTCCTACCTGACTTAGCCACACTCCCCGTGTGCCTCCCCCAATACATTTTTTGGGGCTGCCTCTCGGGCTTCCTTGCCAGCCGTGTTCCCTCGTACCGCTGGTTCACCTCTCCTGCTGCCTCCTCTCTCCTGGCTGCCTCCACCTGTTCCCATGGGAGGCGATCCCTTCCAGCCAGGAACTCCTCCCATGTGTAGGATCCTTTCCCGTCCAGAATGTCCTCCCATGTCCATTCCTCCCTCTTACCATGCTGCTTGGTCCTTTTGTGGTGGGTAGGTCTGTAACGATCGTCGTAGGTGGAAGAAGGTGAGGACCAAGGTGCAGCGTGGTACGTGTTCATAATTATTTTAATAGAACACTGAAAAATACAAAAACAACTACGTGTACGAACGAAACCGAAACAGTTCTGTCTGGTACAGATACGAAACAGAAAACAACTACCCACCCCCATAGTGGGAAAACAGGCTGCCTGAGTATGGTTCTCAATTAGAGACAACGATAACCAGCTGCCTCTGATTGGGAACCATATCAGGCCTAAACATAGAAACACAACACCTAGACATACAACATAGAATACCCACCCACATCACACCCTGACCAAACGAAAAATAGAAACATACAAAGCAATCTACGGTCAGGGTGTGACAATGATTAAGAAGTTGGAGCTCTTCTCTGTCTACATTAACAAGGACAACACACAGGTCTTTCCATTATTGTATGATTTTTTTGTGTGCAAATGAACTCAAGCTTACGGACAATGTCAAATGTGATATAGCGAAGCGCCTGAGTGAGCTAGGTGTGCAATTACGCAGGTACTTTCCCAAAACAGACGACACAAACAACTGGATTCGTTATCCCTTTCATGCCCTGCCTCCAGTCCACTTACCGATATTTGAACAAGAGAGCCTCATTGAAATTGCAACAAGCGGTTCTGTGAAAATGTTATTTAATCAGAAGCCACTGCCAGATTTCTGGATAGGGCTGCGCTCAGAGTTTCTTGCCTTGGCAATTCACACTGTTAAGACACTGATGCCACTTAACCTATGTGAGAGTGGCTTCTCGGCCCTCATTAGCATGAAAACTAAATACAGGCACAGACTGTATGTGGAAAAGACTGAGACTCTCTCCAATACAACCCAAAATTGCAGAGTTATGTGCATCCTTTCAAGCACACCCTTCTCATTAACCCGTGGTGAGTTATTTACATGAACAAATAAGGTTTTATATGTAAGATGGCTAAATAAAGAGCACAATTATTGATTATTATTATATTATTATCTGTGCCCTGGTCCTATAAGAGCTCTTTGTCACTTCCAAAGATCCGGGTTGTAACAAAAACTCACACTCATTCTTATGTTTAATAAATGTATCATATAGTGTGTGTGTCGCAGGCTTACAATGATAGCAAAAAAACAACATTTGAGAGTGTGCTGACCCTGGTGCTAGAGGGGGTACACAGCTGGAGGTCAAATGTTTGAAGGGGTACGGGACTATAAAAAGTTTGGGAACCACTGGTCTATAACATATTGTAAGAGCAGGATTGGGATTTTGTTTCATATGGGGTTCTGATATAAAATACATTTTACAACATTACATTATTTCCTCAGAATATTGAATATATTTATATTTAAATTGATTTGATAGTTTGTTGGTTTGGTGCTCCAGTCCATATGTAGGATCTACTGTATTCACATTTTGCCTTATAAGTAAAGTAATGTTTTCTCCCTTGATGTGGATGTAGCCTATTATTATTCAATGTCTATCGTCCTCACTTTCTGATGCAATAATCTGACAGACTTGTTATTCAGGCAGACAGTCTTTGAATAAGAGCCATAATGCAAGGCAGACGTAACAATCTACAGTGAAGAGGTGCAACAACGGCAACTCAAGGTGAGAGCACGTCTCAGTAAGTGCTATTGTTGTACTTTTCACCATAATCACCCCTTAAAATTCTTAGTATCGTTGTTGCACTTCAACTACAGTGTACTCTGAGTGTACAAAACATTAAGAACATCTGCTTTTTCCATCCATGACAGACCGACCAGGTGAATCCAGGTTAAAGCCCTGATCTTTTCTTCATGTCACTTGTTAAATCCACTTCAATCAGTGTAGATGAATGGGAGGAGACAGGGTATAGAATATTTTTTTAAAGCCTTGAGACAATTGAGGCATGGATTGTGTATGTGTGCCACTCCAGAGGGTGAGTGGGCAAGACAGAAGATTTTAGTGCCTTGGAACAGGGTATGGTAGTAGGTGCCAGGTGCACCGCTTTGTGTAAAGAACTGCAACGCTGCTGGGTTTTCCATGCCCAGCAGTTTCCTGTGTGTGTCAAGAATTGTCCACCACCGATGTTTCGGTTTCGTTGTCCACCACCCAAAGGACATCAAGACAACTTGACACAACTGTGCGAAGCCAGCATCCCTGTGGAACTCTTTCTTACGAGTTTATGTCCCAATTCATTGAGGCTGTTCTGAAGGCAAAGGCTGGTGCGACTCAATATTAGGAGGGTGTTTCTAATGTTTGCTATACTCCGTGTACAATTGTCCATTATTGCAATACAAAAGTTATATCGCCACTTAAAATGTATGATAAGTACTTCTAATAATGTCAATTTGACTAATATCGAAGGAGCCTACACTGAAGGAATTTGTTGTGTAACATATGTATGTAACATGCGCTATGCACGTTACTGTATTCTTTTCTATGTATAGACAACAGAACACATACACTATATGGCCAAAAGTATGTGGACACCTGCTCGTCGAGTATCTAACTTCACAATCATGGGCATTAATATGGAAGCATGTCCCCCTTTGCTGCTATAACAGCCTCCACTCTTCTGGGAAGGCTTTCCACTAGATGTTGGAACATTGCTGCAGGGACTTGCTTCCATTCAGCCACAAGAGCATTCGGGCACTGATGTTGGGGCGATTTGGCCTGGCGTGCAGTCGGCGTTCCAATTCATCCCAAAGGTGTTTGATGGGGTTGAGGTCAGAGCTCTGTGCAGGCCAGTCAAGTTCTGTATGGATTTCTGTATGGACCTCGCTTTGTGCACGAGGACATTGTCATGCTGAAACAGGAAAGGGCCTTCCCCAAACTGTTGCCACAAAGTAAGAAGCATAGAATTGTCTAGAGCAGTGGTTCCCAAAATTGTATAGTCCCGTACCCCTTCAAACATTCAACCTCCAGCTGTGTACCCCCTCTAGCACAAGGGTCAGCGCACTCTCAAATGTTGTTTTTTTGCCATCATTGTAAGCCTGCGACACACACTATATGATACATTTATTAAACATAAGAATGAGTGTGAGTTTTTGTCACAACCCGTCTCGTGGGAAGTGACAAAGAGCTCTTATAGGACCAGGGCACAAATAATAATATTTTGCTCTTTATTTAGCCATCTTACATATAAAACCTTATTTGTTCATCAACAATTGTGAATACCTCACCACAGGTTAATGAGAAGGGTGTGCTTGAAAGGATGCACATAACTCTGCAATGTTGGGTTGTATTGGAGAGAGTCTCAGTCTTAAATAATTTTCCACACACAGTCTGTGTGTCTGTATTTAGTTTTCATGCTTGTGAGGGCCGAGAATCCACTCTCACATAGGTACGTGGTTGCAAAGGGCATCAGTGTCTTAACAGCGCGATTTGCCAAGGCATGATACTCTGAGCGCAGCCCTATCTGTCAGTGGCTTCTGATTAAACAACATTTTCACAGAAATGCTTGTTGCAATTTCGATGAGGATCTCTTGTACAAATATCGGTAAGTGCTTCGCTATATCACATTTAACATTGTCCGTAAGCTTGAGTTAATTTGCACACACATATCATACAATGATGGAAAGACCTGTGTGTTGTCCTTGTTCATGCAGACAGAGAAGAGCTCCAACTTCTTAATCATAACCTCAATTTTGTCCCGCACATTGAATATAGTTGCGGAGAGTCCCTGTAACCCTAGATTCAAATCATTCAGGCGAGAAAAAACATCACCCAGATAGGCCAGTCGTGTGAGAAACTCGTCATCATACAAGTGGTCAGACAAGTGAAAATGATGGTCAGTAAAGAAAACTTTAAGCTCGTCTCTCAGTTAAAAGAACATGTCAATACTTTGATAACCAGCGCACTTCTGTATGTTGTAAAAGCGTTACATGGTCGCTGCCCGTATCATTGCATAATGCAGAAAATACGCGAGAGTTCAGGGGCCTTGCTTTAACAAAGTTAACCACGTTCACTGTAGTGTCCAAAACTTCTTTCAAGCTATTAGGCATTCCCTTGGCAGCAAGAGCCTCTCGGTGGATGCTGCAGTGTACCCATGTGACGTCGGGAGCAACTGCTTGCACGCGCGTTACCACTCAACTATGTCTTGATGAAGGCATTGTCTGTATCGTTTTTTTTTTTTTTACCTTTTCCCCAGCATTGTCCCAGCCATATTCGCGGCAGCATGAAGAATGAAGTCCTACATAATAGTATGGGGCTTGTCTGTACTAGCCACTCGGTAGCTCACCATATAAGACGCTTCTAGCCCCTTCTTATTAATGGTATCTGTTGCTTTTCTACATGTCTTACTACTCGAAAGTCGTCTTTATTCTCACTCAAAATGCTCCCGTGGCTTATTTTTCTAATTGTAAATCTAAATCTTGAAAGTAATACTTAAGTCGTTTTTTCGGGGTATCTGTACTTTACTTTACTATTCACTACATTCCTAAAGAAAAGTATGTACTTTTTACTCCATACATTTTCCCTGACACCCAAAAGTACTCGTTTTGAATGCTTAGCAGGGCAGGAAAATTGTCTAATTCACACACTTATCAAGAGAACATCCCTGGTCAACCCTACTGCCTCTGGCAGACTCACTAAACACATGCTTCATTTGTAAAGGATGTCTGAGTGTTGGAGCATGCCTCAGGCTTTCTGTAAATTAAAAAAAAATCAAGAAAATGGTGCTGCCTGGTTTGCTTTATATAAGGAATTTTATAAGATTGATACTTTACCTTTAACTTTTGATACTTAAGTATATTTTAGCAATTACATTTACTTTTGATACTTAAGTATATTTAAAACCAAATACTTTTAGACTTTTACTCAAGTAGTATTTTACTGGGTGACTTTCACTTTTACTTGAGTCATTTTCTATTAAGGTATCTATACTTTTACTCAAGTATGACAATTGGGTACTTTTTCCACCACTGCTCGGAACACAGGAGTGATGGTTGCTGATAATTGGCCTCTGTACGCCTATGTAGATATTCCATTAAAAATCAGACATTTCCAGCTCCATTTACAACATTAACAATATCTATACTGTATTTCTGATCAATTTGATGTTATTTGAATGGACTAAAAAATTGCATTTCTTTCAAAAACAAAGACATTTCTAAGTGACCCAAACTTTTGAACAGTAGTGTATATATTAATGTACACACAGTACCAATCAAAAGGTTGGACACACCTACTAATTCCAGGGTTTTCTTTATTTTGACTTTTTTCTACATTGTTCAAAGACCAAGTTGATTTTATGGCAAGAACAGCTCAAATAAGCAAAGAGAAACGAAAGTCCATCATTACTTTAAGACATGAAGGTCCATCGATGCGGAACATTTCAAGAACTTTAAAGGTTTCTTTAAACTTTAAACCATCAAGCACTATAATGAAACTGGCTCTCATGAGGACCGCCACAGGAAAGGAAGACCCAGAGTTACCTCTGCTGCAGATGATAAGTTCATTAGAGTTACCTGCCTCAGAAATTGCAGCCCAAATACATGCTTCACAGAGAACAAGTAACAGACACATATAAAACATCAACTGTCCAGAAGAGACTGCGTGAATCAGGCCTCTTTTGGTTGAATTGCTGCAAAAAAAACACAACTAAATGAACCCAATAAGAAGAAGAGATTTGCATGGGCCAAGAAACACGAGTAATGGACATTATACTGCTGGAAATCTGTCCTTTGGTCTGATGAGTCCAAATGTAACATTTTTGGTTCCAACCACCGTGTCTTTGTGAGACACAGAGTAGATGAACAGGTAATCTCTACTTGTGTGCTACCCACCGTGAAGCACGGAGGAGGAGTGATGGTGTAGGGGTGTTTTGCTGGTGACACTGTCTATGATTTATTTATAATTCAAGGCACACTTAACCAGCATGGCTACCACAGAGTTCTGTAGCAATACATCATCCCATCTGGTTTGCGCTTAGTGGGACTATCATTTGTTTTTCAACAAGACAATGACCCAGCACACCAACAGGTTGTGAAAGGGCTATTTGACAAAGAAGGAGAGTGATGGAGTGCTGCATCAGATGACTTGACCTCCACAATCACCCAACTTCAACCCAATTGAGATGGTTTGGGATGAATTGGACCACAGAGTGAAGGAAAAGCAGCCAACTCCTTCAAGACTGTTGGAAAAGCATTCCAGGTGAAGACCCAGCAATGACCCAGCACACCTACAGGCTGTGAAAGGGCTATTTGACAAAGAATACCAAGAGTGTGCAAAGCTGTCATCAAGGTAATGTCACACCCTGACCATAGTTTGCTTTGTATGTTTCTATGTTTTGTTTGGTCAGGGTGTGATCTGAGTGGGCATTCTATGTTGTGTGTCTAGTTTGTCTGTTTCTGTGTTTGGCCTGATATGGTTCTCAATCAGAGGCAGGTCTCTGATTGGGAACCATATTTAGGTAGCCTGTTTGGTGTTGGGTTTTGTGGGTAATTGTCCTTGTTACTGTCTATGTGGTACTTTTCATCAGTATAGGCTGTTTCGGGTTTTCGTGTTACGTTTCTTGTTTTGTAGTGTTTGTGTTTAGTTGTTTTTTATTAAACATGAATCTCAATAGCCACGCCGCATTTTGGTCCGACTGCCCTTCACACCAAGAAAACCGTTACAGAATCACCCACCACAACAGGACCAAGCGGCGTGACAACAGGCAGCGGCAGCAGGAGCTACGAAATCTGGATTATACGACTTGGGAGGAAATAGACAGGTGGGCGGTCGACCCAGGGAGAGTGCCGGAGCCCGCCTGGGATTCGCTGGAGCAGTGCGAAGAGGGTTACAGGAGAATGGAGTTGGAGAAACAAGCACGGCGGCGTGGATGGAAGCCCGAGAGTCAGCCCCAAAAATGTTTTGGGGGGGGGGCTCACAGGAAGGTATAGCGAAGCCAGGTATGAGACCTACGTCAACTTCCTGTGGTTACCGGGGGGCTAGAGAGACCGGGCAGGCACCGTGTTATGCTGTGAAGTGCACGGTGTCCCCAGTGCGGGTGCATAGCCCGGTGCGATACATTCCAGCTCTGCGTATCAGCCGGGCTAGAGTGGGCATCGAGCCAAGTGCCATGAAGCCGGCTCTACGCATCTGGTCTCCAGTGCGTCTCCTTGGGCCGGCTTACATGGCACCAGACTTGCGCATGGTGTCCCCGGTTCGCCTGCATAGCCCAGTGCGGGCTATTCCACCTCGCCACACTGGCAGGGCGACCGGGACCATTCAACCGGGTAAGGTTGGGCAGGCTCGGTGCTCAAGAGCTCCAATGCGCCTGCACGGTCCGGTCTATCCGTCACCACCTCCACGCACCAGCCCTCCGGTGGCAGCTCCCCGCACAAGGCTGTCTCTCCGGCTCATCCTTACAGGTGCTCCCGCCTGTCCGGTGCTGCTGGAGCCTTCCTCCTCTCCAGTGCTGCCGGAGTCTCCCGCCTGTCCAGTGCTGCCAGAGCCTTCCTCTCCAGCGCTGCCGGAGTCTCCCGTCTGTCCAGCGCTGTCAGAGCCTTCCTCTCCAGCGCTGCCGGAGTCTCCCATCTGCCCAGCACCATCAGAGTCGTCAGTCTGCCCAGCGCCATCAGAGCTACCCGTCTGCCCAGCGCCGCCTGAGCCGCCCGTCTGCCCAGCGCCGCCTGAGCCGCCCGTCTGCCCAGCGCCGCCTGAGCCGCCCGTCTGCCCAGCGCCGCCTGAGCCGCCCGTCTGCCCAGCGCCGCCTGAGCCGCCCGTCTGCATGGAGCCGCCGTGCCGCCAGTCAGCCAGGGGCCGCCAGTGCCGCCAGTCAGCCAGGGGCCGCCAGTGCCGCCAGTCAGCCAGGGGCCGCCAGTACCGCCAGTCAGCCAGGGGCCGCCAGTCAGCCAGGGGCCGCCAGTGCCGCCACTCAGCCCAGAGCCCCTGCCCCTCAGCCCAGAGCCCCTGCCCCTCAGCCCAGAGCCCCTGCCCCTCAGCTCAGAGCTTCCGCCCCTCTGTCCAGAGCTTCCGCCCCTCTGTCCAGAGCTTCTGTCCAGAGCTTCCGCCCCTCTATCCAGTGGGGTCATGTAGTAGGGTCGCCGTGATTAGGAGGCCAAGGAGGCGGACAAGGTGGCGGACTAAGACTATGGTGAAGTGGGGGCCACGTCCAGCACCAGAGCCGCCACCGCGGACAGATGCCCACCCAGACCCTCCCCAATAGGTTCAGGTTTTGCGGCCGGAGTCCACACCTTGGGGGGGGGGGGGGGGTGTACTGTCACCCTGACCATAGTTTGCTTTGTATGTTTTGTTTGGTCAGGGTGTGATCTGAGTGGGCATTCTATGTTGTGTGTCTAGTTTGTCTGTTTCTGTGTTTGGCCTGATATGGTTCTCAATCAGAGGCAGGTGTTAGTCATTGTCTCTGATTGGGAACCATATTTAGGTAGCCTGTTTGGTGTTGGGTTTTGTGGGTGATTGTCCTTGTTACTGTCTATGTGTTACTTTGCACCAGTATAGGCTGTTTCGGTTTTCGTGTTATGTTTCTTGTTTTGTAGTATTTGTGTTTAGTTGTTTTTTATTAAACATGAATCTCAATAGCCTTTTGGTCCGACTCTCCTTCATATGAAGAAAGCCGTTACAGGTAAAGGGTGGCTACTTTGAAGAACATAAAAAAAATAGATTTTGATTTGTTTAACACTTTTTTTGCTTACTACATGATTCCATATGTGTTATTTCATAGTTCTGATGTCTTCATCTATTATTCTACAATATTGAAAATAGTAAAAATAAAGAAAAAGCCTTGAATGAATAGGTGTGTCCAAACTTTTGACTGGTACTGTACATATCTTTTAGAAATATATTTCCTTTATTATTTTCCACTAACCCTACCACCCCTCCCCTAATTGGAGTATACTTAAACAATATGGCCCGAGGAGGTATGATATATGGCCAATATACCATGGTTAAGGGCTGTTCTTTGGAACAACGCATCGCGGACTGCCTAGACACAGCCCTTAGCTGTGGTATATTGGCCATATATCACAAACCCCTGAGGCGCCTTATTGCTATTATAAACTAGTCACCAACGTAATTAGAGCAGTAAAAATAAATGTTTTGTCATACCCGTGGTATATTCTCTGATATACCACGGCTGTCAGCCAATCAGCATTCAGGGCTCGAACCACCCAGTTAATAATGATGAACAACAACACTTAGGCTTTTATTTCCAGCTTATACACACTATATACCTCTTACGGACACAATCTATTTTATAATAGTTATATTTTGTTTGTTTTTAGTCCTGCCCTTCCTCTACCCTCAGCCTCTCCCATCTATTTCTGATGTCCATCCAGTTTGATTTCTGTTTGCCATATATTTTTGTAACTGTGCTATTTCACCAAGGTTCTGAAGCTATATACATTTTACAGACACAGTATAAGTTACATTTGTTATCTTGTTGTTATTAGTCCCACTCTTCAGCTCCATTAAACCCCTTCCATCTATCTCTTAACACCATCCATATTGGATTTCTACTTACCATATGTTTTTCAACTGTGCTGTGATGCTTCACAAAAGTAATGAACCTTTCTATTCTCATAGTTTCTACAGACATTTTTTTGTTAAAAGTATTATTGTATTATTGATTGATTGACTATGACTTTTCAGATCACCCAGTAGTGCTATCTGCAAAGTTAGCTCCAGGTAAATATTGCAATTCTTCATCCATTCCTGGACCTGCGAACAAAAACAAGCTACATATGACACTACCAAAATGAATGATCTCATGACTCTGTCTCTTCGCAAACAAAATCTGTAGAGCTGGGATGGTTGTATCCCCCATATATATAATATTATATTGGATGCAATGATTTTGTAAAATAGTCTAAATGTAAAAAAATAAGTTTTGAATACGGTGTCGTTTTGCGTATCAGTTCATAAACCATGTGACATGGAATCGGTACATTGTAAATCTCTTCCCAACTATTTTGCAATCTATATGGCACAGCTGTTCATTTTTGTTGGTCCTTAAATGAAACTAGTATATTTTTTTATTTCTTTAAACAATTTTGGTCTTTAATGGAAGGCCAAGAGACAGGTTCCTTACTTTTCCCCCTTCCACTTGCCTCTTCCATTTTTGCGGTAATGCTGTAATTAGTTGGTTGTAATTTTGGGTAGAATAGACATTTCCATATATTTTTATTAGCTGCATGTGTGACATAACTATTTATGATATCATTTGCAAAGAGCATACCTTTTTTTTCTATCGAAAAAAAACAATGTTTTTTTGATCAATTAGTATATTTGAGTTTAACCAATATCTGTTGTATTATTTGTTCTGTTTTTTCCAGGTGGATTAAACTGAAATTGCAACCAACTTTCTAAGGCTTGATTAAAAAAATAACAATATTTTGGAGATGATTTCGTTTTCAAATAACCAAAAGTGAGGGTTTGTAATCTGAATAAAGGGGAAAAGGCCATTCTTGAAACGTTGAGTGAGACATTCTTACTAATTTGCTAGAGAACCCTTTCCGATTTAAGTATAACTTTTGTTTGACTGATGCCTTTAGTGAGAGGTCTAATGCTTTAATATTTTATTTGTCTTCCCTCAGAATTCATATTCATTATATGAACAGACCCTTTTAATTTTGTCTGGCTTGCCATTCAAAATAAAATGTAATATTTTGTTCTCAGGGCAGAAATTTGAATAAGTCGACGTCACCGGTCTTCGAGCCACCACCGATCCACTTTTCATTTTCCATTTGTTCTGTCTTTGTCTTTCGCACCTGGCTTCACTCAACCAATTACTTGTTTATTATTTAACCCTCTGTTCCCCATGTTTTGTTTGTGAGTGATCGTTCTTTGTACATCGGTCCGTTTTTGTGGTCTCACTATGTTGCTTTGTATTTTTGTAATTTTGAGTAAAGTACGTTGATTATTCATATCTGCTGTCCTGCACCTGACTCTCTACACCAGCTACACACAGAACCATTACACATCCTATGAAGGCGCCACGTTGAAAACCACTGAGCTCTTCAGTAAGGCCATTCTACTGCCAATGTTTGTCAATGGAGATTGCATGGATGTGTGCTCGATTTTATACACCTGTCAACAACGTGTGTTGCTGAAATAGTCAAGTCCACACACTTTTGTGGTATATATTGGCTGAACAGCCTGTTCCCTCTTGTTCGTACTAGACAAACTAGAGCAGACACCAGGCCAAAGTAAACCCTGAACAGTGCAAAGGAGTTAGGAGACAGGAAAAGACAGACACACACACACACACAAAAAAAGAGTAATGAAGAGTTTAAAAAGAGAGGAAGAAAGAGGGGGACTTTGTGACAGATAGAGAAAAGGGCTTAGAGACATGAGGGAGAGAAGGGGGATGGAGAGGTGTAGAGCGTGTGAAGGGCAAGAAGCTGACAGAGAGCTAGAGAGATAGACATGGGGAGAGATAAAGATCCAAGGAGACAGGTCTATGGATTCTTTCAACCTCATTGGTTTTTCTTCATTACTTTTTTAAAGACCTCTCACCCCAAAACCCATTCAAGCAATGATTTGAACTGAACTGAACATTCGGCAACACTGTTGTTGATGATTTGACAGCATCCATTTGGCATCAACTCACTCTGGTAAATAAATTAACACACTGTCAATAGTAACACAGTATTCATATTCTCCCCACAAACATCCTCTAATAAACCTCGCACTTAGCATACTACATGAGAACAACGACAGGACAGGTTTGAAAGAGGTCTAATAATTTACAGGCTATTCGCCTGAGGTTTATTTTCTAAATATTGGCCATTATGAGGAGCTGAAGAGCTTGTTAATGAGTCTGCCATGGAAAACAGGCATTGATATGCAATTAGTGTTGTGTTCCTGCCCGGGAGACCACTACTGCATCACAGCTCCCTGCCTCTGTGAGTGACGCTGAAGAAATTTGGCATGGCCCCTAAGACCCTCACAAACTTCTACAAAGGCACCATTAAGAGCATCCTGTCAGGCTGTAGCACCGCCCGGTACGGCAATTGCACTACCCAGAACCGCAGCGCTCTCCAGAGGGAGGTGCGGTCAGCCCAATGCATCATCGGGGACACGCTGCCTGCCCTCCAGGACATCTACAGCACCCGGTTTCATAGGAAGGCCACTGCCGTCTAGGCGGAGACAGTAAAGGTGCATCAAAACAGGGACCGGGAGGCTGATGAACAGCTTTCATCTCCAGGCCATCAGACTGTTAAACAGTCATCACTACCCGGCCTCCACTCAGTACCCTGCTTTGTCACTGTTACGAGCCAGCTACGAGCCGGCTACCACCCTGCACCCTAGAGACTGCTGCCCTACATACATAGAGTCATTGAAAACTAGTCACTTTAATAATGTTTACATACAGTTTTACCCATGTTATATGTATACTGTATTCTAATCATGGCTCATCCTTTATAACTACCACCCCTACCTTGTATTCATATACAAGGTAGGGGTGGTATACAGAAGATAGCCCTATTTGGTAAAAGACCAAGTCCATATTATGGCAAAAACAGCTCAAATAAGCAAAGAGAAACGACAGTCCATCATTACTTTAAGACATGAAGGTCAGACAATGCGGAACATTTCAAGAACTTTGAAAGTTTCTTCAAGTAAAGTTGCAAAAACCTTCAAGCGCTATGATGAAACCGGCTCTCATGAGGACCGCCACAGGAAAGGAAGACCCATAGTTACCTCTGCTGCAGAGGATAAGTTCATTAGAGTTACCAACCTCAGAAATTGCAGCCCAAATAAATGCTTCACAGAGTTCAAGTAACCGACACATCTCAACATCAACTCTTCAAAGGAGACTGCTTGAATCAGGCCTTCATGGTCGAATTTCTGCAAAGAAACCACTACTAAAGGACCCCATTAATAAGAAGAGATTTGCTTGGGTCAAGAAACACGAGTAATGGACATTAGACTGGTGGAAATCTGTCCTTTGGTCTGATGAGTCCAAATCTGAGATTTTTGGTTCCCAACCGCCATGTCTTTGTGAGACGCAGAGTAGGTGAATGGATGATCTCCGCATGTGTGGTTCATACCTTGAAGCATCGAGTAGAGGTAGGATGGTGTAGGGATGATTTGCTGGTGACACTCTCTGTGATTTATTTATAATTCAAGGCACACTTAACCAGCATGGCTACCACAGAGTTCTGCAGCAATACGCCATCCCATCTGATTTGCGCTTAGTGGGACTATCATTTGTTTTTCAAGTCTATATACATTGTGTGCAAAAGGCATGAGGAGGTAGGCAAATAATTACAGTTTTGCAGATTAACACTGGAGTGATAAATGATCAGATGGTCATGTACAGGTAGAGATATTGGTGTGCAAAAGAGCAGAAAAGTAAATAAATAAAAACAGTATGGGGATGAGGTTGGTAAAATTTTGTGGGCTATTTACCGATAGACTATGTACAGCTGCAGCGATCAGTTAGCTGCTCAGATAGCAGATGTTTGAAGTTGGTGAGGGAGATAAAAGTCTCCAACTTCAGCAATTTTTGCAATTCGTTCCAGTCACCGGCAGCAGAGAACTGGAACGAAAGGCTGCCAAATGAGGTGTTGGCTTTAGGGCTGATCAGTGAGATACACCTGCTGGAGCGCGTGCTACGGGTGGGTGTTGCGATCATGACCAGTGAACTGAGATAAGGCGGAGCTTTACCTAGCATGGACTTGTAGATGACCTGGAACCAGTGGGTCTGGCGACGAATATGTAGCGAGGGCCTGCCGACTAGAGCATACAAGTCGCAGTGGTGGGTGGTATAAGGTGCTTTAGTGACAAAACGGATGGCATTGTGATAAACTGCATCCAGTTTGCTGAGTAGTGTTGGAGCTGGTAGATGACGTGCCGAGTCGAGAATCGGTAGGATAGTCAGTTTTACTAGGGTAAGTTTGTGAGTGAAGGAGGCTTTGTTGCGGAATCACTCTAGATTTGATTTTCTTGGAGATGTTTGATATGAGTCTGGAAGGAGAGTTTACAGTCTAGCCAGACACCTAGGTACTTATAGATGTCCACATATTCAAGGTCGGAACCATCCAGGGTGGTGATACTAGTCAGGCGTGCGGGTGCAGGCAGCGAACGGTTGAAAAGCATGCATATGGTTTTACTAGCGTTTAAGAGCAGTTGGAGGCCACAGAAGGAGTGTTGTATGGCATTGAAGCTTGTTTGGAGGTTAGATAGCACAGTGTCCAAGGATGGGCCGGAAGTATATAGAATGGTGTCGTCTGCGTAGAGGTGGATCAGGGAATCGCCTGCAGCAAGAGCAACATCATTGATATATACAGAGAAAAGAGTCGGCCCGAGAATTGAACCCTGTGGCACCCCCATAGAGACTGCCAGAGGACCGGACAGCATTCCCTTCGATTTGACACACTGAACTCTGTCTGCAAAGTAGTTGGTGAACCAGGCAAGGCAGTCATCAGAAAAACCAAGGCTACTGAGTCTGCCGATAAGAATATGGTGATTGACAGTGTTCTCGATGAAGACGGCTGCACAGTACTGTCTTTTAAATAAAGTAAGGTTAAATAAAGGTGTTCGCAACTAGCCTACCTGGTTAAATAAAGGTGTTCTCAACTAGCCTACCTGGTTAAATAAAGGTGTTCTCAACTAGCCTACCTGGTTAAATAAAGATGTTCTCAACTAGCCTACCTGGTTAAATAAAGGTGTTCTCAACTAGCCTACCTGGTTAAATAAAGGTGTTCTCAACTAGCCTACCTGGTTAAATAAAGGTGTTCTCAACTAGCCTACCTGGTTAAATAAAGGTGTTCTCAACTAGCCTACCTGGTTAAATAAAGGTGTTCTCAACTAGCCTACCTGGTTAAATAAAGGTGTTCTCAACTAGCCTACCTGGTTAAATAAAGGTGTTCTCAACTAGCCTACCTGGTTAAATAAAGGTGAAAAAAAAAAAAAAAAAGGCAAAGGGTGTTTAAGTGTTTTCTTTTGGTTACAACTTGATTCCGTATACGTTATTTCATAGTTTTGATGTCTTCACTAGTATTCTACAGTGTGGAAAATAGTAAAAAATAAAGTAAAACCCTTGAATGAGTAGGCATATCCATACTTTTGACTGGTGTTGTATATTCCGCAGTCTGTCATTGCTCGTTCTGATATTGGTCGTTCTGATATTTCTTAATTTCTACTTTTTGGATTATGTGTGTATTATTTTATATGGCTAGGTATTGCTGCAGAGAAACAAGCATTTCTCTGCACCTTTGAAAACATCTGCACATCTGTGTATGTGACCAATAAAACTTTGATTTGACAGACAGCTTGGCAGGTCAACGGTAGTAGCCCAAGCCAACCAGAGGGTGGTAGTATGACCCAGCTTTATGCTGTCTGTGAAGCTCAGCATTTGCTCCGGTCATATCTGATGTTGAAGAGATGGAATGGAGTATTTGATGATATTTTCTTACTTCTCGTCTACCTAGACTTCACACAGGAAAATGTTATACTATGTTGAATATGTTCTTTTAACCTATTTCTTTAAATATACATGATGTATGAGATAAAATCAGGGAACTATTGAATAATTTCCAATGCCCTAACAAGGTCTCTGAACTGTGAAATGTTTAATTTATATTGTAATCAAAGAAGCTAACGAAATGTACATGTGATGGCTGGACTGGAGCCGATGGATTTTGACTATGTATGAGTCATAATGGTAGTCTGCTCGATCTGTTTTGCAGCACAGTCTTCCTCTCTCCGCCAGAGGGCAGCAGAACCACCAGAATGGGACCAGGGAATCCCTATTTCCTGTACTTACCTAATGCTAGTATATCAAATTAGTGTTTCGATCACTAATTACCATCTTAGCCCTGCCTTTGAACTCTGATTGGACTAAGAGTGTCTTCGGCTGCCTTCACGACGCACAAGCACCAGCGACCTCGAATACGTTGATGAGCTTGTGCTGTCTCAACACATTACGTCTCATTTGGTGTTGGGGTTTGCGTATGAAACGCAGCGGAGGGTGCAGTACCCTGCTTCCGACACCGTGCAGCAGAGATGCGCGCTTCTGCAACTGAGTGTGGCGGTAGCCAGTGGAATGAATCTCTCACCATACGCACGCATATTCCTGGAGAACTGCCCGGCGCACGACGACAACGAGGCTAATTTCAGCCCTATTCCCATGACGCCTGGACGCCTTCGAAGGATCTGGTCAACGCCGCCACTGAAATGCTGCCGACTCAGGCCCAGAACTATATCGATTTAGATACAGAAGTGATCATAAATTAGGAGTTAGGTGGGGGTAAAGGGAAGGCTACAGTCTCGGATGGTAACAGTCTCAGTGCAATGCCCCCCTCTAGGGCCTCACTGCACCACACTGAGAATATGAGATGAGGTGGAGCAATGAGAACAATGGTGGGGGGTGAAAATGTGACTGAGAGAGATAAGAGAGAGAGAGAGAGAGAGAGAGTGTGTGTGTGTGTGTGTGTGTGTGTGTGTGTGTGTGTGTGTGTGTGTGTGTGTGTGTGTGTGTGTGTGTGTGTGTGCGCACTTGTGCACATGCTGGCAAGGAAGAGTGTGTTTATGCAGAGGAGAGTGTGAACCTATGACAGAGAGGTGAAGAGAGTTACTGTGGGCTTGAATGCAAGCTGGAGAAAGTATGTGCGGAAGAGTGTGTCTAGCCATGAGCATGAGGGTACCCGGAAATAGAGTATGTGCAAGGTTGACGTGTGATGAAGAGTAAATATTTGTGTGTATTAACAGGCAGTGAGAGGAGGGGGGTAAAGTGTGTACACTGCAGTATGTGTAAAGAAAGTATGTGCATGTGTGTGTGTTTGAGTATATATTTACATAACAGAAACCAAGTGTGTATGTTCTGTATGCAAAATAATCAGTATACATACATATTTAGCAGATGTTTCCTAGCAGAATTAAGCCCCTCTGCCGTCAGAAACATGTTTTACCGGTGTTTAATATATATTTCCACACTATGAGTTTGAAATAATAGTGTGAAAATTGTGAGCTGTTTGAAAAAACGCCTGAAATTTCATCCTGTTTTGGCGGGATGGAGCTTTGGCCTGCCTGGTGACATCACCAGGGAGTAAATTAGAACTTCTTAGGGCTGAAATCCCGTTAACGGAACAGCCAGTGAAAGTGCAGGGCGCCAAATTCAAAGCAACAGAAATCTCATCATTAAAATTCCTCAAACATACATGTGTTTTATACCATTTTAAAGGTAATCTTGTTGTTAATCCCACCACAGTGTCCGATTTCAAATAGGCTTTACAGGGAAAGCATCACAAACGATTGTGTTAGGTCCCCAACAAGCCACAGAAAAACACAGCCATTTTTCCAGCCAAAGATAGGAGTCACTAAAAGCACAAATAGAGATAAAATGAATCAGTAACCTTTGATGATCTTCATTAGATGACACTCATAGGACTTCATGTTACACAATACATGTATGTTTTCTTTGATAAAGTTCATATTTATATAAAACAATCTGAGTTTACATTGGCGCATTACGTTCAGTTGTTCCAAAAACATCCAGTGATTTTGCATAGCCACATCAATTTGACAGAAATACTCATCATAAATGTTGATGGAAATACAAGTGTTACACATGGAATTATAGATATACCTCTCCTTAATGCAACTGCTGTGTAAAATTTCAAAAAATATTTAGGGATAAAGCAAACTATGCAATAATCTGAGAACGGCGCTCAGAAAATTAAAAAAAAATATCTGTCATGTTGGAGTCAACAGAAATCAGAAATAACATTATAAATATTCCTTTACCTTTGATGATCTTAATCAGAATGCACTCCCAGGAATCATAGTTCCACAATAAATGTTTGATTTGTTTGATAATGTCCATTATTTATGTTAAAGTAGCTACTTTTGTTAGGGCGTTTAGTACACAAATCCAAACGCTCATGCAGGTCCAGCCAAACGTCGGACAAAAAGTTATAACATTTCAAAGTAATTATAGAATCAATCTTTAGGATGTTTTTATCAGAAATCTTCAATAATGTTCCAACCGAAGAATTCCATTGTCTGTAGAAAAGCCATGGAACGCAGGTCGCTCTCATGTGAAATGTGCGTGACCAGGACCTAGCTCTCTGCCAGACCACTGACTCAAAGAGCTCTCATTCGGCCCCACATCACAGTAGAAGCCTCATTCAAGTTTCTAAAGACGCTTGACATCTAGTGGAAGCCCTAGGAAGTGCAACTTGAACCATATCCCACTGTGTATTCGATAACTACAAACCTCAGATTTCCCACTTCCTGTTTGGATTTTTTGTCAGGTTTTTGCCTGCCATATGAGTTCTGTTATACTCACAGACATTATTCAAACAGTTTTAAAAACTTCAGAGTGTTTTCTATCCAAATGTACTAATAATATGCATATATTAGCAACTGGGACTGAGGAGCAGGCCGTTTACTCTGGGCACCTCTGGGCACCTTATTCATCCAAGCTACCCAATACTGCCCCTGCAGCCATAGACCAATAAGAAAGAGAGTTCCAAATCCCTCTGCCAATAACAGCTAGTTTTCAGTTTTATCCTCCCGACTCAGACCACTCACAGACAGTCCTAGAAAAAGTTTTGTTTGAGAAATTGCTCTTTGCTAAGAAGCTATTTTAGTTTCTTTTTTTAAAACCATTTTAATTGAAAACAATCACAGTAAGGTACTTAGTTGTTACCCAGAAATGATTTGATATGGAAATAAAACCACCGCATTGGACTTTGAAGGTTGATGTCCCAGGTCAGCAGTCCTGGGAGGGAACTCAAGAATTACACACATATGTGCAGCCCTGTACACAACAGACAAATCAAGAGTTTAGGAAGGATAGATAGCCACACAAAATGGAGGCTCAGATGAAAAAAAAAAATCTTATTTATTCAGAACATGATGCCCTAAAATGTGCTAAGTGCATATAAAACAAAAGGTGCAATAGACAAATCATTATCAGTGTCGTAGGGAGGAGCGCACACACCTGGCTCCTAATAAAAGGTTGACTACTTACAGCACCTCAAATTAGAGAGCAATAGAGAGAAAGCCGAGAACAGAAGACAAATCATCCCTTCCTTTCCTGTAGTACGGCGACATTAGTATGGATAATATATGGGGTAAGGCAGATAATGAGAGGTGCGTTTTAAACGTCGGTCTCGTAGGTGTTCCCCCTTCAATGTTCGACGCTGGCAAACTTCAGTGCAAATTAATTTAAAAAACGAGCCTGTGTCTCCTAACAAGGCCATTAAACAGTCCTGCGCCGGGGTGTTTAACAAGAACAGATTGCTCTCATTTTGACCTAAAGCGGGTTGCATAATGTGTGTGTCGGATGTGTAAAAGAGAGAGGAACTGTGTGTGTGTGTGTGTGTGTGTGTGTGCAATGGCGAGATAGTTATCTAACGATCTCAATGCGGTTTTTAGAGCCACCTCTTTTATTTATCTATTTAACGAGGCAAGTCAGTTAAGAACAAATTCTTATTTTCAATGACGGCCTAGGAACAGTGGGTTAACTGCCTTGTTCAGGGGCAGAATGACAGATTTTTACCTTGTCAGCTCGGGGATTCAATCTTGCATCCTTCAAGTTACTAGTCCAACACTCTAACCATTAGGCTACCTGCCGCCCACTCTGTCATTACATACTCCAAATGACATCAATAATCTATCCCTTATAATGATGTGATGACATTGACTTTAGTCTGAAATTAAAATAGTAGCGTTTTCTTTCAAATAATTTCGTAACATGGGATATATGAGCATTTTACTACCTCTGCCCGGAGGCACGGTCCATAAGATGCTTGCCTCTGCACCTTAGGAGCATTGGCTCGAATCCCTGTTGCATCTCTCTCTCTCACTAAATTCTTGGCAGCGGTGGGATCACTCCGGTGGTCTCAGGAGGCAATGGAGAGGGCCTGTAGCTACATTGGAGGGACCATTCACTTTTTCACAAAGGTTGGGGTCAATTCCATGTCGATTCCAAGTAATTCAGGGTTTGTAAAGACATTTTTTATTTTATAGTTCTTTTTCAGTTGGTATTGTATTTTGACAGACCCTTTTTTCACTCACGTGGTAGCAAGCACTGCTTTTTGGTGCAACCTTAAAGAATTCAACACAATTGGTAACTGTCTGGTACCAAATGTTATAATGGTGCCTCTTTTAATGAACCACAAAGTTGGAGTAATTATTAGGCCCTTTTGAATGAAATACCACATTCACCGTGGGAGCAGTAGCTGAATGAAAGACTGTCAGAAACTGTAAGATCTAAACAGACACAGATGGCAAAGTGAGGACATGGCTCATTTAGTCCTCCAAGACACACTGGAAAAGTGAGGACACAGGTCAGTAAGTCCTCACAAACACACTGGATATTAAAGTAAGGATGTGGGTCATTGAGTCCTCACAAAAACCGTAGATGTTAAAGTGAGGACATGAGTAATTGTGTCCTCACAAACACACTGTAACAGAAAACAGCCGCAGATGTCAAAGTGAGGACCCGGGTCATTGAGTCTTAAAAGACACACTGTAAGGATGCCAAAATGAGGACATGTATAATCCCCATGTCCTCACAATCCCACACCGCATGGCCAAGTGAGGACACAAGCCTTTGAGTCCCCACAAACACATTTGTAGGTCCAAAAGGCTTCTGTCACAGATGTGCCAGAGCTGAGTAGCTAGCGGCTAAAAACACAGCTTCCCAGAGTTCCTCTCATTTGACCAGACACGAGTCCCTAACTGGGTCATGGACCAAAAACACTCTGAAACAGCCGCTTAATATTCCTCAGTAGCCCTAATGTATGGAGCCATTCAATCTATATGAATCCAGGCACATGGAAGTCCATAGAGGTAATACTTTAGAATCAGATACATATGGATGTGTCTGGATATTGGACATACAGTGGGGAGAACAGGTATTTGATACACTGCCGATTTTGCAGGTTTTCCTACTTACAAAGCATGTAGAGGTCTGTAATTTTTATCATAGGTACACGTTAACTGTGAGAGATGGAATCTGAAACAAAAATCCAGAAAATCACATTGTATGATTTTTAAGTAATTAATTAGCATTTTATTGCATGACATAAGTATTTGATACATCAGAAAAGCAGAACTTAATATTTGGTACAGAAACCTTTCTTTGCAATTACAGAGATCATACGTTTCCTGTACGTTTCGTGTAGTTCTTGACCAGGTTTGCACACATTGCAGCAGGGATTTTGGCCCACTCCTCCATACAGACCTTCTCCAGATCCTTCTGTCGCTGGGCAATACGGCTTTCAGCTCCCTCCAAAGATCTTCTATTGGGTTCAGGTCTGGAGACTGGCTAGGCCATTCCAGGACCTTGAGATGCTTCTTACGGAGCCACTCCTTAGTTGCCCTGGTTGTGTGTTTCGGGTCGTTGTCATGCTGGAAGACCCAGCCACAACCCATCTTCAATGCTCTTACTGAGAGAAGGAGGTTGTTGGCCAAGATCTCGCGATACATGGCCCCATCCATCCTCCCCTCAATACGGTGCAGTCGTCCTGTCCCCTTTGCAGAAAAGCATCCCCAAAGAATGATGTTTCCACCTCCATGCTTCATGGTTGGGATGGTGTTCTTGGGGTTGTACTCATCCTTCTTCCTCCTCCAAACACGGCGAGTGGAGTTTAGACCAAAAAGCTCTATTTTTGTCTCATCAGACCACATGACCTTCTCCCATTCCTCCTCGGGATCATCCAGATGGTCATTGGCAAACTTCAGACGGGCCTGGACATGCGCTGGCTTGAGCAGGGGGACCTTGCGTGCGCTGCAGGATTTTAATCCATGACGACGTAGTGTGTTACTAATGGTTTTCTTTGAGACTGTGGTCCCAGCTCTCTTCAGGTCATTGACCAGGTCTTGCCATGTAGTTCTGGCCTGATCCCTCACAATCCTCATGATCATTGATGCCCCACGAGGTGAGATCTTGCATGGAGCCCCAGACCGAGGGTGATTGGCCGTCATCTTGAACTTCTTCCATTTTCTAATAATTGCGCCAACAGTCGTTGCCTTGTCACCAAGCTACTTTCCTATTGTCCTGTAGCCCATCCCAGCCTTGTGCAGGTCTACAATTTTATCCCTGATGTCCTTACACAGCTCTCTAGTCTTGGCCATTGTGGAAAGGTTGGGGTCTGTTTGTTTGATTGAGTGTGTGGACAGGTGTCTTTTATACAGGTAACGAGTTCAAACAGGTGCAGTTAATACAGGTAATGAGTGGAGAACAGGAGGGCTTCTTAAAGAAAATCTAACAGGTCTGTGAGAGCCGGAATTCTTACTGGTTGGTAGGTGATCAAATACTTATGTCTTGCAATAAAATGCAAATTAATTACTTAAAAATCATACAGTTGAAGTGTACCTATGATAGAAATTACAGACCTCTTCATGCTTTGTAAGTAGGAAAACCTGCAAGATCGGCAGTGTATCAAATACTTGTTCTCCCCACTGTATATACACACAGTACATAGATGGAGAGGTGTCAGTCACATTCACTGCCAATGCCCCGTAGGCTCCTACCCCTTCTGCCAATAAAACATGACTCCTGGGGCTTCTGCCTAACGCGGGAGGATGGAAGCTGTTTTGTGTCCAAGGCAGTTTTTTTATGGAAATGTGTGGCGTGTGATCTGTTTGTTTGGTCATGTGTGTCCCCATGTGGATGCATGCATTTGCTTACAGTGCCTTCGGCAAGTATTCACACTGGCTTGACTTTTTCCACATTTTGTTGTGTTATAGCTTGAATTTAAAATGGATTAAATTGAGATGTTTTGTCACTGGCTAACACACAATAGCAATACCTGAAAATAGTTTTGAAAGGAACAGGCAAATATTGCACAATCCAGTTGTGCTAAGCTCTTAGTGTCACGCTTGCCATCCTCAAACTCCCTGTCATTAATCAACCAAGGTGCAGCGTGCATGTAGTTCCACATCTTTTAATGAAAGTGAAACCAAAATAACAAAAAAACAAACAGGTAAACAGCAAAGAACGTGACGCAACCGAGGTGCACACAAACACACACGGAAAAATAAATAACCCACGAAGTTGGGGTGGGAAAAGGCTACCTAAGTATCGTTCTCAATCAGAGACAACGATTGACAGCTGCCTCTGATTGGGAACCATACCAGGCTAAACACATAGAAATAGAAAACATAGAAAAGCACATAGAATGTCCACCCCAACTCACGCCCTGACCAAACCAAAATGGAGACGTAAAAAGGAACTAAGGTCAGGACGTGACACTTAGAGACTTACCCAAAAACACTCACAGCTGTAATCGCTGCCAAAGGGGATTCAAACATGTATTGACTCAGGGTTGTGAATACTTATGTACATGAGATATTTCTGTACTTCATTTTGCAAATTTGCAAACCAAAAAAATGTTGACATGTACTCACTTTGTAATTATGGGGTATTGGGTGTAGTTGGGTGAGAAAAAAATAATATTGAATCCATTTTGAATTCAGACTGTAACGCAACAAAATGTGGAATAAGTCAAGCGGTATGAATACTTTCTGAAGGCACTTGTGTTGTCTGTTCGTTTCTACTAGACAACGTGTATGTGCATTCACATGTCATATATGACAGATTGTGTATGTACACTATACTATATGTTCCTCCTTACATGTCTGCCTTTCTGTCTTTTTTTTCATGTGTATCCATTAGCACAGCATCTATAGTATAGTAAGATGTCTGACAGCTAACTAACATTTTTTTCCAGATTGTGTATGTGCTCTATGTGTTTTTTTCTCTCCTGTGAAAGTCATATTATTATTTATTTACTTATGTCATCCAAAGTCCCTTGGAAGTTTTTCTCTGCGACAAAGTAGCAACTCTATATTACACAGTGGGACTAGATTAAGAGGATCAACTCTGTTAGTGCTTTCATTGTGCTATTGCCTTCATTCTGGGATATGATTGGTGGAATTTGTCAGATATTATTATACAGTATGTGTTACTGCATTGAAAGCCCCCCCCCCCTCGCAAAAAAAAAAATATTCAGACACACTGAAACAGAACTTGCGGCAAGATTAATGTGTCTTTTGAATCCCTGGCCAATTTTTCGCCCCTTCCCCCCCACCTATTCCGTCATTTCCTCCATTTTCCCAATCTTTCGTCCCTTCTCTCTTTCTTACGAGCCACTCTAACCATTTTGTTCTCATCATTCTTCTCCATCATTCTGTTCATCCTCTCATTCACCCCATCATCTCTTCCCATCTCTTATTCCAAACTTCATTCCTTTCTTCTCCATCATTGTGTTCATCCCTGCATCCCTCCATCTCTCACTCCAACAATTTCACCCCATCTCCTCCCTATTTTCTCTCTTCCTCTCCCACTCTTTCTCTGTCTTCCCCTCTTCCTAAGCCTGCACTCATAAGATGCTGACCACTCCGTTTAGTAATTGTTGAAGCAGCAAAACCTCTCTTTTTTCAGTAACTCAAGCCTGCCTCCTCGTCCTTCCTCCACTCACTCCCCACCACTTCTACATTTCTTCCTCCTCCCTGTTCCTCTAAATGTCTATCTAAAAGTCAGAATGAAACTGCTCTACCTCTCTCCCTCATCTCTCTCTCTCTCGTTCTCTCGTTCTCTGTCTGTTCATACAGGTACAGTACCTTCAGAAAGTATTCACACCCCTTGACTTTTTCCACATTTAGTTGTGTTACAGCTTGAATTTATAATTGGCCTACACACTATACCCATAATGTTAAAGTGGAATTATGTTTCTTTTGTGTGCAAATTAATAAAAATGAAAAGCTGACATGTCTTGAGTCAATAACCATTCAACCCCTTTGTTATGGCATGCTTAAATAAGTTCAGGAGTAAAAATGTGCTTAACAAGTCAGATGATAAGTTGCATGGAATAACTCTTTGTGCAATAATAGTATTTACCATGATTTTTGAATCACTACCTCATCTCTGTACCCCACATGTAGAATTAGCTGTAAGGTTTCTCAGTCAAGCAGTGAATTTCAAACACAGATTCAACCACAAAGGCCTGGGAGGTTTTCCAATGCCTCGCAAAGAAGGGCACCTATTGGGAGATGGGTAAAAAAAAAGCAGACATTGAATATCCGTGTGAGCATGGTGTAGTTATTAATTACACTTTGGACGATGTATCATTACACCCAGTCACTACAAAGATACAGGCATCCTTGCTAACTCAGTTGCCTGAGAGGAAAGAAATCGACCAGGGACTTCACTGTGAGGCCAACGGTAACATTAAAACAGTTTTGGAGTTTACTGGCTGTGACAGGAGAAAACAAAGGATCAAAAACATTGTAGTTACTCCACAATACTAACCTAAATGACAGAGTGAAAAGAAAGAAGCCTGTACAGAATTATTTTTCTCCCAAAACATGCATCTTGCTTGCAATAAGGCACTAAAGTAAAACTGCAAAAACTGTGGCAAAGAAATTAACTTTATGTCCTTTAAACAAAGCGTTATGTTTGGGGCAAATCCAACGCAACACATATTTTCAAGCATAGTGGTGGCTGCATCATGTTGTGGGTATGCTTGTCAGCATCCAGGACTACAGATATTACTTTTTTAAATAAATGTGACAGAGCTAAGCACAGGCACAATCCCAGAGGAAAACCTGGATTTGTCTGCTTTCCAACAGACACTGGGAGACAAATTCACCTTTCAGCAGAACAATAACCTAAAATGCCTAATATACACTGGAGTTTCTTACCAAGATGATATTGAATGTTTCCGAGTGGCCTAGTTAAGGTTAAAATTGATAATGGCTGTCTAGTAATGATAAACAACCAAATTGACAGAGCTTGAAGAATAAATAAAAAAAATGTCCAAATACTGTATTAGCCAGGTGTGCAAGGCTCTTAGACACTTACCCAGAAAGACCCGCAGGTGTAATCGCTGCCAAAGGTGATTCTAGCATGTATTGATTCAGAGGTGTGAATTTTTATGTTAATTAAATATTTATGTATTAAAAATTTGCTAAAAATAAAAACATGTTTCCACTTTGCCATTATTGTCTGTTAGGTGGGTGAATTTTTATTTTTATTTAATCCATTTTGAATTCAGGCTGTAACACAGAAAAATATGGAACAGGTCAAGGTGTTTAAACTTTCTGAAGGCACTGTAGCTGCTATGTATACATTACTGTTGATGTACAGTGGCTTGCAAAAGTATTCACCCCCATTGGCATTTTTCCTATTTGGTCTCCTTACAACCTGGAATTAAAATTGATTTTTGGGGGGTTCGTATCATTTGATTTACACAACATGCCTACCACTTTGAAGATGCAAGAAATAAGACAAAAAACAGAAAACTTGAGTGCATAACTATTCATCCCCCCAAAGTCAATACTTTGTAGAACCACCTTTTGCAGCAATTACATCTCAAAGTCTCTTGGGGTATGTTTCCCCTTAAACCACTCGAGTGTTGCTTTAGCAGTATGCTTAGGGTCATTGTCCTGCTGCAATGTGAACCTCCGTACCAGTCTCAAATATCTTGAAGACTGAAAACAGGTTTCCCTCAAAAAATGTCCCTGTATTTAGTGCCATCCATCATTCCTTCAATTCTGACCATTTTCCCAGTCCCTGCCAATGAAAAACATACCCACAGCATGATGCTGCCACCACCATGCTTCACAGTGGGGATGGTGCTCTCGGGGTGATGAGATGTGTTGAGATGTGTTGGGTTTGTGCCAGACATAGCATTTTCCTTGATGGTCAAAAAGCTCAATTTTAGTCTCATCTAACCAGAGTACCATCTTTGGGGAGTCTCCCACGTGCCTTTTTTATAACCCTGCTGTTGCAGACTCTAGGGCCTTTCAGAACAGGTATATACTGAGATCATGTGACAGATCATGTGACACTTATATTGCACACAGGTGGACTTTATTTAACTAATTATGTGACTTCTGAAGGTAATTGGTTGCACCAGATCTTATTTAGGGGCTTCATAGCAAAGGGGGTGAATACATGGCCACGCACCACTTATCCATTTTTTAAATTGGTAATACTTTTTTGAAACAAGTAATTTCTTTCATTTCACTTCACCAATTTGGACAATTCTTTGTATGTCCATTACCTGAAATCCAAATAAAAATCAATTTAATTAAATTACAGGTTGTAATGCAACAAAATAGGAAAAAGAGGAAAAAACAGAGGAATACAAAGTGGAAGACAGAAGGAGGGACGGTGAACGATTAAGACTATGCTTCTCCTCTTAGTGTTGTTGGTGTTCCCTGAGCTAGGTTCAATCATTCAATCAGTCAAATGTATTTATAAAGCCCTTCCTACATCAGCTGATGTCGGAAAGTGCTGTACAGAAACCCAGCCTAAAAACCCAAACAGCAAGCAGCGCAGGTGTAGAAGCACGGTGGCTAGGAAAAACTCCCCAGAACCTAGGAAGAAACCTAGAGACTAACCAGGCTATGAGGGGTGGTCCTTTTCATAGCCGATCATTCAGAGTATCTCTACCACTCCTGCTGTCTCTAGAGAGTTGAAAACATCAGGTCTGGGATAGGGAGCACGTCCGGTGAACAGGTTCCATAGCCCCATGCAGAACAGTTGAAACTGGAGCTGAAACTGAAACTGGAGAAAGAAAGAAAGAAAGAAAGAAAGAAAGAAAGAAAGAAAGAAAGAGAAAGAAAGAAAGAAGAAAGAGAGAAAAGAGAGAGAATTTGAGAGAGCATACTTAAATTCACACAGGATACTGGATAAGACAGGAGAAATACTCCAGATATAACATACTGACCCTAGTCCTCCGACATAAACTACTGCAGCATAAATACTGGAGGCTGACAGGAGGGGTCTGGAGACACTGTGGCCCTGTCCGACGATACCCCCAGATAGGGCCAAACAGGCAGGATATAACCCCACCTACTTTGCCAAAGCACAGCCCCCACACCACAAGAGGGATATCTTCAACCACCAACTTACCATCCTGAGACAAGGCTGGGGGGGAAGGGAAGATCACATCAGTGACTCAACCCACTCAAGTGACGCACCCATCCTAGGGAAGGAATGGAAGAACACCAGTAAGCCAGTGACTCAGATTCTGTAATAGGGTTTGAGGCAGAGAATCCCAGTGGAGAGAGGGGAACCGGCCAGGCAGAGACAGCAAGGGTGGTTCGTTACTCCAGTGCCTTTCCATTCACCTTCACACTCCTGGGCCAGACTACACTCAAATCATAGGACCTAGTGAAGAGATGAGTCTTCAAGAAAGACTTAAAGGTTGAGACCGAGTTTGCGTTTCTCACATGGATAGGCAGACCATTCCATAAAAATGGAGCTCTACAGGAGACAGCCCTGCCTCCAGCTGTATGCTTAGAAATTCTAGGGACAGTAAGGAGGCCTGCGTCTTGTGACCGTAGCATACGTGTAGGCAAGTACGGCAGGACCAAATCGGAAAGATAGGTAGGAGCAAGCCCATGTAATGGTTTGTAGGTTAGCAGTAAAGCCTTGAAATCAGCCCTTGCCTTAACAGGAAGCCAGTGTAGAGAGGTTAGCACTGGAGTAATATGATCACATTTTTGGGTTCTAGTCAAGATTCTGGCAGCCGTGTTTAGCATTAACTGAAGTTTATTTAGTGCTTTATCCGGGTAGCCGGAAAGTCGAGCATTGCAGTAGTCTAACCTAGAAGTGACAAAAGCATGGATACATTTTTCTGCATAATTTTTGGACAGAAAGTTTCTGATCTTGACAACATTACGTTCGTCAAAAGAGAGATCAGGGTCCAGAGTGACGCCGAGGTCCTTCACAGTTTTATTTGAGATGACTGTACAACCATCAAAATTAATTGTCAGATTCAACAGAAGATCTCTTTGTTTCTTGGGACCTAGAACTAGCATCACTGTTTTGTCCGAGTTTAAAAGAACAACATTTGCTGCCATCCACTTCCTTATGTCTGAAACACAGGCAATTTTGGAGGGCAATTTTGGGGCTTCACCATGTTTCATCAAAATGTACAGCTGTGTGTCGTCCGCATAGCAGGGAAAGTTAACATTATGTTTCCGAATGACCTCACCAAGAGGTAAAATATATAGTGAAAATAATAGTGGTCGTAAAACAGAGCCTTGAGGAACACCGGAATGCACTGTTGATTTTTCAGAGGACAAACCATCCACAGACACAAACTGATATCTTTCCGACAGATAAAATCTAAACCAGGCCAGAACTTGTCCGTGTAGACCAATTTGGGTTTCCCATCTCTCCAAAAGAATGTGGTGATCGATGGTATTAAAAGCAGCACTAAGGTCTTGGAGCACAAGGACAGATGCAGAGCCTCGGTCTGATGCTATTAAAAGGTAATTTACCACCTTCACAAGTTCAGTCTCAGTGCTATGATGGGATCTAAAACCAGACTGAAGCGTTTCGTATACATTGTCTTCAGGAAGGCAGTCAGTCAACAGCTTTTTAACTTTTTTTTGAGAGGAATTGGAGATTCGATATAGGCCGATAGTTTTTTACATTTTCTGGGTCAAGGTTTGGCTTTTTGTTTTTAGAGGTGCGACTGCATCTTGGGTATTGCGCAAGGTTAAATTGAGTTCCTCAGTTAGGTGGTTAACTGATTGTACTCTGACGTCCTTGGGTAGGTGGAGGGAGTCTGGAAGGGCATCTAGGAATCTTTGGGTTGTCTGAGAATTTATAGCACGGCTTTTAATGATCCTTGGTTGGGGTCTGAGCAGATTATTTCTTGCGATTGCAAACGTAATAAAATGGTGGTCCAATAGTCCAGGATTATGAGGAAAAACATTAAGATCCACAACATTTATTCCACAGGACAAAACTAGGTCCAGAGTATGACTGTGGCAGTGAGTAGGTCCGGAGACATGTATCTACACCCTGCTGCCTGGCCTACACCCTGCTGCCTGGCCTACACTCTATCTCATTGTGGAGCTAGGGGAGTTAGAGCCCTGTCTATGTTCGTAGATAAGATGAGAGCACCCCTCCAGCTAGGATGGAGTCCGTCACTCCTCAACAGGCCAGGCTTGGTCCTGTTTGTGGCTAAGTCCCAGAAAGGGGGCCAATTATCTACAAATTCTATATTTTGGGAGGGGCAGAAAACAGTTTTCAACCAGCGATTGAGTTGTGAGACTCTGCTATTGAGCTCATCACTCCCCCTAACTGGGAGGGGGCCAGAGACAATTACTCGATGCCAACACATCTTTCTAGCTGATTTTCACGCTGAAGCTATGTTGCGCTTGGTGACCTCTGACTGTTTCATCCTAACATCGTTGGTGCCGACTTGGATAACAATATCCCTATACTCTCTACACTCGCCAGTTTTAGCCTTAGCCAGCACCATCTTCAGATTAGCCTTAATGTCGGTAGCCCTGCCCCCTGGTAAACAGTGTATGATCGCTGGATAATTTGTTTTAGGTCTAATCCTGCGGGTAATGGAGTCGCCAATGCCTAGGGTTTTCAATTGTGGGAGGCTTCGGCGTCTCAGACCCCGTAATGGGAGGAGTAGAGACCAGAGAAGGCTTGGCCTCTGACTCCGACCCGTTTCTTAATGGGGAGAACCGGTTGAAAGTTTCTGTCAGTTGGATGAGCGACACCGGTTGAGCATTTCCTTCCAGAAGCCATGAGAAAATTGTCCAGGTGCGGGGACTGTGCAGGGGGATTTATACTACTATCTGCACGTACTGGTGGCACAGACAGTGTTTCATCCTTTCCTACACTTAAATGTCCCTTTCCTAACGATTGCGTCTGAAGCTGGGCTTGCAGCACAGCTATCCTCGCCATAAGGCGATCGTTTTCCTGTATAGTATGAGTGTAGCGACTGCAATTAGAAGGCATCATGTTAATGTTACTATTTAGCTTCGGCTGGTGGAGGTCCTGACGAACCACGTCCAGATAAAGCGTCCGGGGTGAAAAAGTTGAATGAAAAAAGTTGAGCGAGGGGAAAAACGAAAAATATAAACAGTAATTAAAAAATGAAAATCGTAAAGTTGTCAGGTAGCAAAGTAAGGTTAGCAACTAACCGCACGCAGCACATAAACAAGTCAATAAGTTGTGACCGGAAATTACATCTCTCTATTCCAATCGAGTTTGGGTCGATATAGCCTACAAAGCCCCTCTGTTAACTTAGGTATAGGCATCCCACTAGCGGGACAACTTCTGGTGAAACTGGAGGGCGCGCAATTCAAATAAATAATCATAAATATTATGGATATTAAACATTTAGGTACATATAAGTGTCTTATATCGGCTGAACGCTTACATTTTTGTTAATCTAATTACACTGTCCGATTTACAGTAGCTATTACTGTGAAAACATGGCATGCGATTGTTTGAGGACGGCGCCCCACATTAAAATATTTTTCTACCGGCAAAGGTTCAATACATTCACAAATAACCATTAAGTATTCACTCACTTTTTGAAAATATTCCTCTGATTTGTCATCCAAGGGTCCCAGCTATAACATGTAGTGTCGTTTTGTTAGATAAAATCCTTCTTTATATCCCAAAAAGTCTGTTTAGTTGGCTCCATCGATTTGAATAATCCACTCGTTCAACATGCAGAGAAACAAATCCGAAAATCTACCCCTAAACTTTGTTTCAACAAGTCAAAATACATTTCTATTTACTCCTAAGATACCCTGAAATGTAATCAAACTATAATATTTCTTACAGAAAGAAGTATGTTCAATAGAAAACCGATTTTAGCAGGTGCGTACTGTCTTCATTGCGCGTGCAAACACGAATTTCCAAGACTTTGTCGCTGTACTAAAACTAATATTTCTTATTCGTTTTTGAAGTTACAAGCCTGCTGACACCCTGTGGAAGCCATAGGAATTGCATCCAGGGAGCTATTTTCCAATATGACCTTTTACAAAGTTTCCTTTGGATTGTCTCCTACCATATCTATTGTGTTATATTCCCCTACATTATTTTTAACATTTCTAGAAACTTCAAAGTGTTTTCTGTCCAATGGTACCAATTATATGCATATCCTGGCTTCAGGGCCTGAGCTACAGGCAGTTTACTTTGGGCTCGTCATTCAGGCGGAAATGGAGAAAAAAGGGGCCTAGCCCTAAGGATTGTATTCCAACATTGTCTCTGGTTTTTCACTCTGGCATCCTATTTTAGATTTTCTCACAGATTATCTTTACTCGTCTCATGTTTGTGGCAATGCATCATTGGTGTGCATAACATAGTCTCTTTAGTCTTTTCAGATTTTGGCTCTTTCTCCAGCGTTTAAGGATTCTACAATCCTGGTCCAAGATATGTTTGTCACTGTAGGAGTTGGGAAGAGAGCACAAACATATCTGGGACCAAGCTCAAATTCCACTGCAGTTTCCAATCACCTTGTTATCCATTATTATAAACTGGGTGGTTCGAGCCCTGTACACTGATTGGCTGAAAGCTGTGGTACATCAGACAGTATACCACTGGGTATGACAAAACGTTTATTTCTCTTCTCTAATTACGTTGGTAACCAGTTTATAATAGCAATAAGGTACCTCTGGAGTTTGTGGTATATTGCCAATATACAACTGCTAAGGGCTGTATCCAGAACAGCTCTGAGCCCTGGTATATTGGCCATATACCACAGCCCCTCGGGCCTTATTGCTTAAATATAAGCCACATCGCATCTGGAAATAGCTAATGGCTAACAACTCATGCAATTCAATGGAAACTTTATGCTAAATGTTAAAGAGAATCAGATCAGACTATGATTGACAGCTATGGTGATAGCATCCATATGGTCGAAAGGTCTAATTTCCCACATCAATAAAATAATCTCTGTTCTACTTTGTGACCTTTCAGTCTATTAGGCAGGATAGGCGGTATAGTTGGCCCTGTACGTGGTGGTTGTGTGTGGTTTGGAAAGGGATTGATTCCAATGCTGACCAACCACACTGCTTCCACATGCCCCGTTGACGCACAACCATTCCCATCAGCCTGTTAAGTTTAATGTGACTGCATGAAGGGGCGCATGCAATCATAAACACACACACACACACACACACACACACACACACACACACACACACACACACACACACACACACACACACACACACACACACACACACACACACACACACACACACACACACACACACACACACACACACACACCCTCCTTGGCGATTTATACATCTGGATGACCACGAAGTCAGGTATCGCCAGTGTCTGTGTGCGCGCGCGTGTGTGTGGCTGTGCAGGTGGCCGTAGGTATAGAAGCAGAGCGGTGTACGTCATGCTGTGAAGCGGCACCCTTAACTGAGCCACTATAGCCAACCCCTCCTCCCCTTCCCTTCCCTTATACATACAAATATCCCCTTACAACGGTACAACTTCAGCTCACACTACATGCCAGTGCAGCTCACCCACATGCCACTTTAAGTATGCATAAAATATATTTCTGATCATATCATATAATTGAAAAATGATTCAAAACCATGCACATTGTCTGTGATGATCACTCCTCTCCCAAAAAACGAATTCGAAATGTACCCCCTCATTTGACTGTAATTCATGAGCGGTTTATACATGCTCTTTCTCTGTTTCATTTGACATTTTACTGTAAATGGATGAATCAAGTAAACGTTTCTAAGTAAAGTAGCTCTGGTAACATAATCACTGTCCTCATTACCCTCTCTCTCAATACCACGTTGAATACTGTGTGTGTGTGTGTGTTGCTTGTTGCGTGCGGGCGCGCACTTGCGTGAGTGTAATCGCCAACCCAACTGGGTGTCCCCGCTTGCTTCTGTGTCGTGTGTCTCCTTGCAACAGTAGAACGTCTTCACTCGCAACTCTCCACGGTCATGCTGTCTCTCCCTCGCTCTGTGTGGCGCTTCCACCCGCTTCCCCCCGTCTCACGCATCTCACGCGCCGTCCTCAGTATAGCCCATTCAACCGATTCTCCGCAGTGCTGAAATAGAGAGTGATTGAAAGGAGGGGGGGGGGCAAAAGAGAGAGAGACAGAGAGAGAAGCGAGGGGCGATACGGGGAAACACACGAGAGAGAGAGAGAGAGAGAGAGAGAGAGAGAGAGAGAGAGAGAGAGAGAGAGAGAGAGAGAGAGAGAGAGAGAGAGAGAGAGAGAGAGGGGGAGAGAGACAGAGAGACAGAGAGAGAAGCGAGGGGCGATACGGGGAAACACACGAGAGAGAGTCGCACACAGAGAGAGAGAGAGAGAGAGAGAGAGAGAGAGAGAGCGAGGGAGCGACAGAGCGAGGGAGAGGGGCGCGCAAAAGGAAAACTGCACAATCTGAAAAGGCTCCCTGGCGCGCGGATCTTTCGACGGCTGCACCATTCATTTGGACTGTCGGAACGGGTGAGTAGTTCCTAGTGAGTATGTGTCATCATTGCGCTATACAAATCACCATTAATTTAATAAACCGGCTTAAAAAATGTCTCATCATAGTTTCCATTTTGGGTTATAGCAGTTCACACGTTTCGTGGTTATGTCGGTCTGTCAGAGTGTTGTTGGCTACAGTCAGTCTGCCTGTAACATTTGCTGCGTCTATTTAGTCTGGCTGAATACACACAGGCAATGCATTCAACTGACATTTGGGTTTGAAATTCTGAAAAAGCACTGTCTGTCGTTGTATAATATACTGCCTCGGGTCTCTCTCTCTCTCTCTCTCTCTCTCTCTTCCCGCAAGATGTGCGTGTGGTAGGCTCTGAGAATGTTATCTTTATGAATATTCCCTCGCATGACATGTCTTGGTGATTAGAATCATTTGCGTGTCGCATTTGCCACTGGCGAGCGTTGTTCAATGCAGTGCTATAGGCGCACTGGAGTGAGTGGTAAAGCTCTATGTGTATGTGTGAAGAGAGCGGGAATACATTTTGATATGTACTTGGTATGGGAGACAAACGAAGTAATGCCTGTTACTTGGGGAAACTGAGGGGAAGATGGTGGTATATGATGTGTGCTGCACTAGCCTAGTTGTTGTGTATCTGGGTCCATGTGCATGTTTAAAATTGTGTGTGTGTGTCGAGTTTTTGACGGGAGTGTGACAGGAGGAAAGAGAAGGGGAGGAGGAGAGATAGAGAGCGAAGGAGTGGGGGGAAAAGTGTGGCTCTGGGTGTCCAATTTAAATGTTTGGGTGGGTTTGTTCGCCTTTATTTAACTAGGCAAGTCAGTTAAGAACACATTTTTATTTACAATGATTTGCCTACCGGGAACAGTGGGTTAACTGCCTTGTTCAAGGGAAGAATGTCAGCTTGGGGCTATGATCGGCTTTGAAAAGCCAACTGACATTTACTCCTGAGGTGCTGACCTGTTGCACCCTGGATAACTACTGTGATTATTATTATTTTACCCTGCTGGTCATTTATGAACATTTGAACATCTTGGCCATGTTCTGTTATAATCTCCACCCAGCACAGCCAGAAGAGGACTGGCCACCCCTCATAGCCTGGTTCCTCTCTAGGTTTCTTCATAGGTTTTGGCCTTCCTAATGAGTTTTTCCTAGCCACCGTGCTTCTACACCTGCATTGCTTGCTGTTTGGGATTTTAGGCTGGGTTTCTATACAGCACTTTGAGTTATCAGAGGATGTAAGAAGGGCTATATAAATACATTTGATTTGATTTTGGGGATTTGATCCAGCAACCTTTAAGTTACCGGCCCAACGCTCTAACCACAAGGCTACCTGCCGCCCAACGCTCTAACCACAAGGCTACCTGCCGCCTAACACTCTAACCACAAGGCTACCTGCCGCCCAACGCTCTAACCACAAGGCTACCTGCCGCCCAACGCTTTAACTACAAGGCTACCTGCCGCCCAACGCTCTAACCACAAGGCTACCTGCCGCCCAACACTCTAACCACAAGGCTACCTGCCGCCCAACGCTCTAACCACAAGGCTACCTGCCGCCTAACACTCTAACCACAAGGCTACCTGCCGCCCAACGCTCTAACCACAAGGCTACCTGCCGCCCAACGCTCTAACAACAAGGCTACCTGCCGCCCAACGCTCTAACCACAAGGCTACCTGCCGCCCAACGCTCTAACCACAAGGCTACCTGCCGCCCAACGCTCTAACCACAAGGCTACCTGCCGCCCAACGCTCTAACCACAAGGCTACCTGCCGCCCAACACTCTAACCATTGGGCTACCTGCCGCCCAACACTATAACCACAAGGCTACCTGCCGCCCGGGGTTATTCCTGTCTCTTTCAGGCAGTCTTAATAGCCTTCAATGCCTCAGCATATAATGCTAAAGATAACAGACATGGCTTTCCATGTATTTGTGAATGGTGGTTGGTGCCTGTAACTGTAGGTATAGGAATGGTGGTTGGTGCCTGTAACTGTAGGTATAGGAATGGTGGTTGGTGCCTGTAACTGTAGGTATAGGAATGGTGGTTGGTGCCTGTAACTGTAGGTATAGGAATGGTGGTTGGTGTCTGTAACTGTAGGTATAGGAATGGTGGTTGGTGCCTGTAACTGTAGGTATAGGAATGGTGGTTGGTGCCTGTAACTGTAGGTATAGGAATGGTGGTTGGTGTCTGTAACTGTAGGTATAGGAATGGTGGTTGGTGCCTGTAACTGTAGGTATAGGAATGGTGGTTGGTGTCTGTAACTGTAGGTATAGGAATGGTGGTTGGTGCCTGTAACTGTAGGTATAGTTGGCCATGTACAGGCATGTGGCACTCCTGTGTGTGTGTGTGTAGGCTGAGTCAGAGCGCTTGGATTCTCCTAACATTATTTGCGCCAAGGTCTTTCCCCAGACATGTCTCCCCCCCTCTCTCCCAATCTCTCTCTCTCTATTTCCCACTTTTTATCTCTCCATATCTCTCCCCCTACAGTTTATCTTCCCTCATTGAGCACATTTGATGTTAATTATCTCTGTCATTCATGCATTTTAATGCACTGCATTCTGTACATGCATACAATGTACTGCACTCAGTACATGTATACAATGTACTGCACTCTGTACATGCATACAATGTACTGCACTCAATACATGACTGTGCTGTTCTCCTGTAAGTGGTTCTTATCATTCAAGAGGCTGATGTCAGACCACCTACTTTTCCATCCCTGCTTTAAATACTGCATTCTTCATGCCAGTTGGCCGAGCCTGTTGACAGGGGAACATATTGCCGCCTCAACAGAAAATGACACCCCATCCTGAGCCTTCCCTGGCCGTTTAGCTGGGAATACCATCTGTGGGGCTGGTCCCGCTGCCTTGGGAGTTGTAGTTTCTGTACCACTCAGCAGTTGTCTTGGTCCACTGGACCCATGATCGCTCCAAATTGCCTCATCCATCCCTTCTTTCCCTTCCTCTTTCCATCATGCTGTGCTACGATGTTTAATGCAATACTGTTCTAGAGAGACAATGCACAATGAAGCGCTGTGCCTCTGCATAGTATACCAAGTATTTCTCCCAATTTGATTCTGTAAACTGCAGAAGCCTGAAGCACACGTTAAAACATGTAGCTGTGTGCCTTTGAAAGTGGCTGGATCTGCTAAATGTCATTGAGAGATACCCTAGTCCCATTTGACTATACCTAATATGTATATCATAACACCTCTATGACATGGTCATAACACATTCATTAGAATTACATGAGACCTGTCACAACACGTCATGGCGGTTCATGTCAAGTTATACCACTGTCATGACACGTGGAACATTTTCAACACCAATTTTTCTTATGCATGCTGACATTGGATTCACTACTAATGACCTATCATGACATGTTAAGATAATGGATAATGTGATTCTTATCACAACCCTATAATGCTGTGTGCTACAGGGCACAATACCTCAAGTAAAGTGCCTAGTCCCTGATTTATTCACTGGTGGAAGGTCTTCATTGATCAAACTTATTAATATTATTACCGGTGGTGGAAAAAGTACTAAATTCTTAAACTTGAGTAAAAGTTTAATAGAAAATGACTCAAGTAAAAGTGAGTCACCCAGTAAAATGCTACTTGAGTAAAAGTCTAAAAGTATTTGGTTTTAAATATACTTAAGTATCAAAAGTAAAAGTATAAATCATTGCAAATGACTTATATTAAGCAAACCAGACAGCACAATTTTATTGTCTTTTATTTAGTTACAGACAGCCAGGGGCACACTCCAACACTCAGATATAATTTACAAACTAAGCATTTGTGTTCAGTGAGTCCGTCAGATCAGAGACAGTAGGGATGACCAGGGATGTTCTCTTGATAAGTGTATGAATTGGGCCATTTTCCTGTCCTGCTAAGCATTCAAAATGTAATGAGTACTTTTGGGTACATTATTTTCTTTAGGAATGTTGTGAAGTAAAAGTAAAAGTTGTCAAAAATATAAATAGTAAAGTACAAATACTGAAAAAAGCTACTTAAGTAGTATTTAAAGTATTTTTACTTAAGTACTTTACACCACTGATTATTACACACTTATTAACACCTGTATATTAATGACACCAAATTACTTCCTTAATTAATAAGTCTAGCTAATTCATTAAGTCTGAAATGTGTTAATTAAGCAACAAAAAGGAGCTGACCTAGTACAGTAGTGTGCTTGGACCCATACATGAGACTATAGGCAAGTAGTGTCCTTGGTTTTTACACTATCTAGTTTTCTGGTATTTCAGCACCTCACTAGTGGACAGCTCCACACTCTAACCATGACCTCAAACATATTCCCCCTCAGCCACACTCTCTCTATCCCCGCCCCCCCCCTCTCTCCAAACTCTTAGTTTTATGCTATCTATTTTTCTGTTATTTCTGCACCATACTAGTGGACAGATACACACTCTCACTGACCTCAAACATTATTCCCTTGAAGCTTCTCTCTCTCTCCAAACTTTCCTCTACTGATCCCTTCTTTTATTTGTCCTTTCCTCCATTGATTCCCTTCCTCCTTCATGCTATAACATAAAGCACCATTCACTATGCAAACTTATCATTCTATTTATTGTCATCACATCAATTCAGGCAATTTATCGCAATATGAATTTTTGTCCATATCGCCCAGCTCTAGTGGAACCTAACTGAGGCTGCAGCATGGGAATTGTGGTTTATTCTGTTGGTTTTAACAATCAAAGGAATCTCATCCAATGCCCCATCTTAGAGAAACATACAGTGGCTTGCAAAAATATTCACACCCTTTGGCATTTTTCCTATTTTGTTGCCTTACAACCTGGAATTAAAATACATTTTTTGGGGGGGGGGGTTTGTATCATTTGATTTACACAACATGTCTACCACTTTGAAGATGCAAAATATTTTGGGGGTGAAACAAACAAGAAATAATACAAAAAAACAGAAAACTTGAGCGTGCATAACTATTCAACTCCTCCAAAGTCAATACTTTTTAGAGCCACCTTTTGCAGCAATTACAGCTGCAAATCTCTTGGGGTATGTCTTTATAAGCTTGGCACATCTAGCCACTGGGATTTTTGCCCATTCTTCAAGGCAAAACTGCTCCATCTCCTTCAAGTTGGATGGGTTCTGCTGGTGTACAACAATCTTTAAGTGATACCACAGATTCTCAATTGGGTTGAGGTCTGGGCTTTGACTAGGCCATTCCAAGACATTTAAATGTTTCCCCTTAAATCACTTGAGTGTTGCTTTAGCAGTATGCTTAAGGTCATTGTCCTGCTGGAAGGTGAACCTCCATCCCAGTCTCAAATCTCTTGAAGACTGAAACAGGTTTCCCTCAAGAATTTCCCTGTATTTAGTGCCATCCATCATTCTTTCAATTCTGACCAGTTTCCCAGTCCCTGCCGATGAAAAACATACCCACAGCATGATGCTGCCACCACCATGCTTCACTGTGGGGATGATGTTCTCGGGGTGATGAGAGGTGTTGGGTTTGCGCCAGACAAAGCATTTTCCTTGATGTCCAAAAAGCTCAATTTTAGTCTCATCTAACCAGAGTACCATCTTCCATATGTTTGGGGAGTCTCCCACATGCCCTTTGGCAAACACCAAACGTGTTTGCTTATTTTTTTCTTTAAGCAATGGCTTTTTTCTGGCCACTCTTCCGTAGAGCCCAGCTCTGTGGAGTGTACAGCTTAAAGTGGTCCTATGGACAGATACTGCCAATCTCCGCTGTGGAGCTTTGCAGCTCCTTCAGGGTTATCTTTGGTCTCTTTGTTGCCTCTCTGATTAATACCCTCCTTGCCTCGTCTGTGAGTTTTGGTAGGCGGCCCTCTCTTGGCAGGTTTGTTGTGGTGCCATATTCTTTCAATTTTTAATAAAGGATTTAATGGTGCTCTGTGGGATGTTCAAAGTTTTGGATCTTATTTTATAACCCAAACCTGATCTGTACTTCTCCACAACTTTGGCCCTGACCTGTTTGGTGAGCTCCTTGGTCTTCATGGTGCTGCTTGCTAAGTGGTGCTCCTTGCTTAGTGCTGTTGCAGACTCTGGTGTCTTTCAGAACAGGAGTATATATATACTGAGATCATGTGACAGATCATGTGACACTTAGATTGTACCCAGGTGAACTTTATTTAACAAATTACGTGACTTCTGAAGGTAATTGGTTTCACCAGATCTTATATAGGGGCTTTATATCAAAGGGGGTGAATACAAAAATCCATTTAAATTACAGGTTGTAATGCAACAAAATAGGATGCCAAGAAAGGTGAATACTTTTGGAAGGCACTGTAGGTCTCTTCATGTTACTGAAACCAATGATGAATCAAGGGAATTGTTCTTTTTTCATATCTTCAAAATGTTAGCACACACAATGAATGACCCATGAGGGATTGACCCTGGCAATGTTCCATGCCTCTTACTCAATGTACTCTGTACTTATTGTGTTCCATCCATAAGGCCAGGTGGTATCTATTACCCTATCCACACATTGTGCCGTCCCGAACAAACTGTGCTGGCTTGGATATTGTCTTTTCATATTGTGCTTTTCAGAACGTTTCCAACAACTATTGTTGTTTTGGCTTGGCTCGGTTGCTCAGTAGTGTGAAAAGCCCCTAAGTCTAAAGGGAATTGGACGTTTTACTACAAAATATCAAAGTATCTGTTTGAGACCGCGGTCTTCACTCTCTCTGGCTGCCATGTCTAACACGCACAGTCAACTTTGTTTATACAGAAGAAGCCTCTTCTCAGTTCCCATTCAAATTCATCTTCACATTCTGTTTGACCTTGCAGACACAAGTATGTGTCATACACAAATACTGAGCACCACGGATGCTAAGAGTTGCACCTCCTATCCACCTCCTCCTCTATCCTATCGTCGGTGGTTGCCTTGAGGGAATCTTGACACGTACACAGTCCCCCCGTTACCCTCGGTCACTCTCTCCTTGAGGTGACAATGTTTATTCAACGACTTTCTGAAGGTCTGGGTTGACTGGGTTCACGCGAGGTAGGCAGTCCGGGGATGCTTTTTACCATATCAAATATTTGTAACTGGTGAGTCATCATGAGTGAGACAAATCCATTGTGACATTGCTGAATGTGCACTGCTGCATCTCAAAGCAGTGATGAGGTCATTCGTTCGGCACCACGGTAGCTCTCCTCCTCCCCGTGCAGGTTTTTCTTTTTTTCTTTCTTCTCACCAGTGAAGCATTTGAGTGAGAAAAAGCCACACAGTTATCAGTGGAGGAGCCTCACCTCTAATTTGCTGCACGCTGCTCTGTGATGGTGAGGTCATTTCCACTCACTGTCACAGCGGGCTGGGCAGTCATGTGGTCCCTGTGTTGATTTTATCGCTGGTTATGTATTCACTAAACCTATAGCCTAGTTAAACCAGACTGAATCACCACTGAGTGCAGCATTCACCCTGGTTTAACCAAGCTAGTATTTTTTTATTTGTTTTATTTATTTTTTATTTCACCTTTATTTAACCAGCTAGGCAAGTTGAGAACAAGTTCTCATTTACAATTGCGACCTGGCCAAGATAAAGCAAAGCAGTTCGACACATACAATGACACAGAGTTACACATGGAGTAAAACAAACAGTCAATAATACAGTATAGACAAGTCTCTATACGATGTGAGCAAATGAGGTGAGATAAGGGAGGTAAAGGCAAAAAGGCCATGGTGGCAAAGTAAATACAATATAGCAAGTAAAACACTGGAGTGGTAGATTTGCAGTGGAAGAATGTGCAAAGTAGAAATAAAAATAATGGGGTGCAAAGGAGCAAAATAAATAAATAAATAAAATAAGTACAGTAGGGAAAGAGGTAGTTGTTTGGGCAAAATTATAGGTGGGCTATGTACAGGTGCAGTAATCTGTGAGCTGCTCTGACAGTTGGTGCTAAAAGCTAGTGAGGGAGATAAGTGTTTCCAGTTTCAGAGATTTTTGTAGTTCGTTCCAGTCATTGGCAGCAGAGAACTGGAAGGAGAAGCGGCCAAAGAAAGAATTGGTTTTGGGGGTGACCAGAGAGATATACCTGCTGGAGCTTGTGCTACAGGTGGGTGATGCTATGGTGACCAGCGAGCTGAGATAAGGGGGGACTTTACCTAGCAGGGTCTTGTAGATGACATGGAGCCAGTGGGTTTGGCGACGAGTATGAAGAGAGGGCCAGCCAACGAGAGGGTACAGGTCACAATGGTGGTTAGTATATGGTGACTTTGGTGACAAAACGGATTGCACTGTGATAGATTGCATCCAATTTGTTGAGTAGGGTATTGGAGGCTATTTTGTAAATGACATCGCCGAAGTCGAGGATTGGTAGGATGGTCAGTTTTACAAGGGTATGTTTGGTATGTATGTTTTATTTACCGGATATGTACCAGTAGTTACCGTATGTAGCCACACTGGTGGATAAGCCTCCACTTCCCTCAGTCTTTGCTATTTTAAGATGAGTTGAAGACAGAACAACGAGGTGATGCTGGTTAATTATCTTCAATTAAATGTGAAGCATTGTGATAGAAGGGATCTTTCAGCCACTTGGAGAAGTTTTCTCTTCATTTTTCTCAACGCTAGAGTGGTTCCTCCACTGTAAGTTTGTCTCTGTTGAGCTATCCTGATGAGAAAACCCACCAGGGGAGAGGTCAACGCCATTTCAACCAGGGTTTCCATTCATATACTGAATTAGCTGAACTGAAATAGACTCAACTCTCAACCTCACCTGTCCTCTCACCTCCTCTCGCCTCTTTTTTATCCTCTCTCCTCAGACGAGGATGTTTAGCACGCGGGCACTCACGCTCCTGTCCTCGGTGTTTGGGGCGTGCGGCCTGCTCCTGGTAGGCGTGGCTGTGTCCACAGACTACTGGCTGCTGATGGAGGAAGGTGTCATTCTGCAGCAGAACCAGAGCATGGAGGTCAGGATGGCCCTGCACTCCGGCATGTGGAGGGTCTGCTTCGTGGCAGGTATGCCGAAAAATACACATTTAGTTTATATGTACAGAGTCATGCAGAAACATATAGTATACATATATACACATAATGCTTTGTGGCAGGTTTTGTGTGAGGAAAGCAATACGGATAATCAGTAGTTCATATGTACAGAAGCACATCTACACATACATGATTGTAATGCTTTGTGGCAGGTACTGGAATAAACATAGTCTATATTTCAGATTTCATTCCTTAACACACACACACATATTATTGTTACCCCATTGTCTTATGTCAGATTGCGTCACTCATATGCGATGCCCATCCCTCAACGGTTGTCACTAGTTACCACAGCCATAAAGTCAAAATTGGCTATATCGTAAAAATGTATGAAAAATATAAATGAGCTTTTTGCTCTTAATTTAAGTTTAGGGTTAGGCATAATTTTAGCTGTGTGGTTAAGGAGTGTAGCACCTATTTCTCAAAGCCAGAAACGCATAAACTGAGTGTACAAAACTGTCAGGACCCGGTTTCGAACCTGGGTCTCCAGAGTGAGAAACAGTCACTTAACCAACTGAGCCACGAATAGTCAGCAGAACCCAGAAGATGAGGCAGACACAGCAGTACTTAAGACGGTGTATTTAATAAAGAAAAATCCTTAAATACAAAAAATGGCAAATCCAAAAGGTGGTAGGAAAAGCACAAAAAGGCCTCAAAAGAAACTCACAAAAAATAAACAAAAACAAAAAACAGAATACCACAAGAGCGTCACCCGGAATCGACAAGAGTACACAGAACACTAGGGCAGGGTGCTAACATACAAACACAGAGCACAGAACTGAGGGAAACTAAGGGTTTAAATACAATTAGAGGAAACGAGGCACAGGTGCAAATAATTAATGGGGATCAAGGGAAAAACATAAGGACAAAAAGCACAATGGGGCATCTACTGACCAAAACCTGGAACAACCCTGGCCAAATCCTGACACAAAACTTTCCATTACACAAACTGACCAGGTGAAATCTATGATCCCATATTGATGTCACCCGTTAAATCCCCTTAAATCAGTGTAGATGAAGGGGAGAAGACTGGGTAAAGAAGGATATTTGAACCTTGCGACAATTAAGACATGGATTGTGTGTGTGCCATTCAGAGGGTGAATGGGGAAGACAAAAGATGTAAGTACCTTTGAGGTACACTGGTTTGAGTGTGTCAAGAACTGCAGCGTTGCTGTGTTTTTCACGCTCAACAGTTTCCCGTGTGTATCAAGAATGGTCCACCACCCAAAATACATCCAGCCAACTTGACACAACTGTGGGAAGCATTGGAGTCAACATGGGCCAGCATCCCTGTGGAACGATTTCGACCTCGAATAATTCAGGCTGTTCTGAGGGCAAAAGGGGGTGCAACACAATATTATAAAGGTATTCCGAATGTTTTGTACACTCAGTATATAATTAAGCTATAAAGCACCTGGGGGTGTGGTGCATATGGCCAATATACTATGGCAAAGGGCTGTTCTTAGGCAGAGGCAATGTGGAGCAGTCCTGCGCACCATGTAGTCGAAGTGTTCCCATTTTTAACCATTTGATGTGTCTGAAGGTAAACTCTGCCTCCCCGGTGGCCTGGAGACCTGAGCAAGTGCACCTATAGGCTCACCACTGGCCAATCAGATAGCTCAGATCACCGTATCTGTCGTATTATGTCATTGGTCTGAAGCTTCCACAAGCCCACGGCGCAGTTGATAGTCGACTCTAGTGTGAAGTTTTAAATCTTTAAAAACCAAGACTAGCGAGAAAGAACCACTGTTTTTATGAATGTTTAATATTTTATTAATCACTGTCAACACTTTTTTCAACACTTTTAATGAGCCATAGAACATCCTCTCCCTATCCACTCGCTCTTGTGTCTTTTTCATATCGAGGAATATTTAACTTTCTCTGGTCAGATGAGTTACAAAATGAATTGATGCATGAGTCAGAAATAATGTGTGAATCGAGTTTGGCAATCAGCTCGAAGAAGGTGTCCCCTTTTTGGTCAGTCAGCACTCAGCGGAGGGAGAGCTGAGGGAAGGTGAGAGGCAGCCTCTCCGCTTCTCTCTCTCTCGCTCTCCACTGAGACTGACCATCAGAAGCACCATCAGTCCAGTAAAAAAAAATGTTTTTTTCATTCATGCCTCACAAGTAATACACAAATGATCTATTACCAGTGTGATGATAATTGGCAGGGCAATTCAAGAATAGCCAAATATACAGTGATAATTTATTGAGCCTGTAGCCTTTGGCACAAACCTCATTGCTACAGAACAGTTTTTAATAGGTTAATGTTGAATAGGCTTACATTTTTTAAGGCATGTTTAAAGAAAAATCAGAGCAGTAGATCTCTGCCTACATTTTGATTCCGAAAGTAATCTCGGCTCAGAAAAGGTTGGTTGACCGCTGAGAGAGGGCACCTCGAAGATATTCCATACACTGGACTGATGGCAGATTTTAGGAACGGAATATGGAATATGTGGGGTCTGCACGTTGCAGTAACTTTGTGACTCTGGGGGAGTTTTATACATGGCCTGCCTAGTGGGGGCTAAACTGAAATGCAACACTTCGGCCAAGGATCCGACAACGGATCTGGTGGCATTTCTGAGAAGCACTGGAGCCAGACTTTCTTCGGATGGTTGCATTGTTGATTTTGCTCAATAGGATTTTTTTTTTCTTCTAGGATCATTGTTATCACCGTTCACTATTTTCTTCCTACGTTTCTGAATTATTTTTTTGTTATTTCTTTCTAGCTGGCAAAATAAGTGAGCTAGATTTTTTGGTGTGTGCTGCCATGTCAATAACTTAGCTAAGTTTGTTACTGGTATGGGCTAGTGAATATCCTAAACCCAGCTAGCTAAACAGATAGCCGGAAGTTAAAACCGGGTAGAGGGAGAGGAGAGTTCACTTTCTGTTTCATCTGCTGCTGGTTTGATAAAGCTAACTCGGATACATTTTTCCACATTTAATTGATGAAATTAGATTTGTATTATATAAAGAGTGTAATTGTTTCAATATGTTGTGAATATTGTAGAAAAATCCCCACAGTCGTTTTCCATACTACAAATGTAAGTGCCACTTGGTGTGCACCAGATTACCACCAACAGGCAATATGTTCTGAGTTTTTTGCGTTCTGAGCTTTTCAGCAGTGTTCGTGGTATTTATATGCGGGAATCATAAATGTTACGATTCTAAACTAAGACATTTAAAAAAAAGTTAGAACTCATGTATATTAGTTAACATGCAGCATTAACTACAAAAATATCTGATAGGGCTACCTGGACTATAAGAAGATAAATTGTAGAAATAAACTGAGTAACTAGTGAAGAACTCTCAACCGATCTGTCTTGTAGACAAGGAACTCAGCCCAAAAATGTTGGATTCCCAAGCATCCGCCATTCAAAAATGAAAACATAGTTCGTATTTATTTTTTTACATCATTGTGCTCTCGTATGACTCTATGAAATAGGTAGAATAGTTGGCTAAATTATATCACTGGGCCGTGACAGGGATTTAATACCTTTGCGAGAAAATCAAAACAAAGTCTTGCTAAAATTACGTGCAACCATGTCGGTCACCATGACTTGATCAGCTGCTTAGCCAACTTGTTGCAATTGCAGCTAGCTTACTAAGATAAGGGTTAGCTAGCTAGCTCTCTCTATCTTTACTTTCAAATAAACCGCTGGTTTACGGTAGCTTGCCCTGAAATTGTAGACATGCTGCCCCCAAATTAATAGGAACTGTTATCAGAAATCAGTCCGTAGATCCGCATGTTTCTCCGCAATCGTTACTCGGGTCAGAGAGCAGCAGCTGGGCTGGCGGCAGATCAGGCCCTAGTTGCTTCTCCAAACGTATTCGTTGTGATAAAATAATGTTGCTAAAGTAGCTAGCTAATGGAGAAAGCACTTGGTGTTTAGCATTGAGTGTGTGGACCAGGTTCGCTTCCTATTAATTTCATACGAAGTGACTGGCTTAGAGCTAATGCCATGGAGATATTTAAACTAGTTGTTGGGCACATTGTCCAAATCAAGAAATACCAAACTTGTAGTTGTAAAATTGAGCGACTAAGACTTCATCATCAAAAAAACTTCACAATCAATTACGTATCAATTTTTACACAGAGTTTATAATAATTCGGACTATTTGAGGGTGAAGTGGGTTCATTAGGCAATGTCACCTAGGTAATATCAGACAGAGGGAAGCGAAGCAAGAGCCCTTTCTCTTCCCAAAATCTGTCCCTCATTGAATTTTTTTTTTTAAATCAATGAATCTCATTGTTAGGGCGGAAACAAAAACATCTCATCATTATATCTCTATCTCTGGTAATATTTATGGCAGCCCATTGTAGCCAGATTACTTTCAAGCTATCCCATTACCCTTTGCGAAATACGAGTAGGGTCTGTCTGCGGACTGCAGACTGGTGGGCGCGGCGTGTAGTACCGATGGAATTACACACAGCACCCACCAAGTAGTACCACTCCAGAGTGGGGTTCAACAGGGTCTGGCTCCAGCAGATATGTCTACTTCCTAGCTAACTAGCTAGTGTTCATGTAGTGACATAATGCTTATAGTGATGTAATGCAAGTGGGCGTGGCATGTAATGATGTAATACTAATGGGCTTCCTACTGTTACAAGTACCCTCAATGGCAGTGGGTGTGGAGTGTAGTGGACACAGCGTGTAGTGGGTATGGCGTGTAGTTACTGCAGTCTGCAGATAGATATTTAAGTGATAATGCCAGAGAAGCCGGTGTTTGGAGGACATATTGGCACTGGTGTTGTTAGACCCGAGACAATGTCGAAGGTCGGCAAACCATGCCAATATATTCTCCAAACACTGGCTTCTCAGGCATTATCACCTTATACAATATACAATACAATTATCACTTTATACAATGGTTACCAACATAATCAAATAATAATTGTCATATTTTCATAAAAAAACATTATTTGGATTAATTTATTCATACTATTTCATCCTTCCACAATATATAGTCTCGAAACAAATCTAGGCTTGTCACCCAAGCCGGCTTGTCGTTTGTTCTATTGGTTTGGTTGCCAGAGATGCTACCCAGTCGTTCAGTCTTTTTGTTCTGTATCTACAGACGCGACCCAGTCGTTCGTTCTAAATGTTCCATTGCTATACTGCCTGGCAACATTCTTATCCCTTGCTTGCTAACTAGCCAACTATGGCTAACTTACAGTCACGTCAAACGGTGCAGACAGAATAACAACAGCAGCTGCATTTGTTTAAGCTGTTTTCTCGTGACATTTATTTGGACACATCCATAATGAGCTAATGAAGCACGATTTCGCCTGGCATAGAAAATGTGCTCTCTCTCATTAGGACACTGTTGTTCAGAGGAGCTAGCCAACAACACAGCTAACACAATCACTTCAAACTGAAGCTGGCAAGACTGCAAACTAGCTGCACTTCGTTTCGTTTGATCTTTTTTCAATTCACATTTCTTTGTATATATCCATACAAATAATGCCAGCTGATTCATGATTTTGACTGCTGAGAAATGCTGCCTGCCTCTCTCTGGTCCAGACTCCCGACCGCTACACATTCATTACTATGGGACAGGTGGATTTCAATTTTGAATATTGAAACAATGTTGCAAATGTTGGAGAGACAGACAGCAAGGTCTATACAAATCTCCACAGTTGAAAACTAAATGTTAGTCTAAAATAAATGTGAGGTAATGTATATAGATGCTTTTTATATTGGAGATGAAGTTTATAACTTCCCTGCCAGAGCTGATGAGACAGTGGATTGCACAGTCAGATGGAACAGAGTAAATAGGCATTTTAACATCATAGATTTAACTGGTGGTAACTTGTGGAATAGACACCGGCTGGAATGTGCTTTTAACCAATCAGCATTCAGGATTAGACCCACCCGTTGTATAACATTGGACAGATCAGTGCACGCAGAATCAACGCGCTATCTGACGTAAAGACAATGATTGTTACCCATGACTCAGAGACTTTAGTCTGCTAAGGTCGAAGGGAAGGCTTAAGGAAAAATGTACACAAACACACACACACACACACACATGCCCCTCTAGCCAGGGTTATATTGGTGGCCCTCCAGGGGAATGGCATTGTTTGTGCTGGTGCCTGGTACACAAGGTGAAAGGTGAAAGATGCTGCTGTCGTGTGGAATGTGGCTTTCCTCACTGACTGTTCACCTCCGTGCCACTCTGATTAAGTGTCCCCCTCTCTGTCCAAATTCCAGGTTAATGACTTCTTCTCCATTCCACCCCTTGTGTCTCTTCTGCTCATCCACTATAAACCTTGATTTCCACTCTCCCTCTGGGCCTATTTTCTCTCTCTCTCTCTCTCTCTCTCTCTCTCTCTCTCTCTCTCTCTCTCTCTCTCCCTCTCTTTCTTTCTCTCTCCCCCTCTCTTTCTTTCTCTCTCTCTCTCTTTCTCTCTCTCCCCCCTCTCTCTCTTTCTCTCTCTCTCCCCCTCTCTTTCATTCTCTCTCTCCCCCTCTCTTTCTCTCTCTCTCTCTCTCTCTCTCTTCCCCTCTCTCTTTCTATCTCTTTCTCTCTCTCTCCCCCCTTCTTTCTCTCTTCTCTCTCTCTCTCTCTCTCTCTCTCTCTCTCTCTCTCTCTCTCTTTCTCTCCCTCTTTCTCTCTCTCTCTTCCCCCCTCTCTTTTTCTCTCTCCCTCTCTCTCACTCTCTCTCTCTCCCCCCCTCTCTCTCTCTCTCTCTCGCTCTCTCTCTCTCTCTCTCTCTCTCTCGCTCTCACTCTCACTCTCTCTCTCTCAGGACCTGAAAAGGGGAGATGTGTAGCATCAGAGTACTTCACCACTGAAGCTGAGATAGATATTGTGACCGAAAACACTGCAAATATACTGAGTAAGTGATGACACCTGACCACAGTGAGAAATGTAGAGGAAAATAACCCCTGCATGTCATTGTGTAATTTCTTCATGCACCAAAAGGCTCTACCCAGGAAACATAATGAGGCAAAATAGTTCCCAACCTCCCGACAAGTTGAACAGACATGTGACAGAAATGGAATAATGTTTCCCTGAATGAAGGGAGGTGGGGATTTGGGTGGGGTCACAATCAAAAGTAACAGTCAGTATCTGGTGTGGCCACCAGCTGCATTAAGTACTGCAGTGCATCTCCTCCTCATGGACATTCACCAGATTTGCCAGTTCTTGCTGTGAGATGTTACCCCACTCTTCCATCAAGGCATCTGCAAGTTCCCGGACATTTCGGGGGGGAATGGCCCTAGCCCTCACCCTCTGATCTAACAGGTCCCAGACGTGCTCAATGGGATTGAGATCTGGGCTCTTCGCTGGCCATGGCAGAACATTGACATTCCTGTCTTGCAGGAAATCATGCACACAACGAGCAGTATGGCTGGTGGCATTGTCATGCTGGAGGGTTATGACAAGATGAGCCTGCAGGAAGGGTACCACATGAGGGAGGAGGATGTCTTCCCTGTAACGCACAGCATTGCGATTGCCTGGTGTCCACCCCTGGTGAGACAAAACCGCGACTCGTCAGTGAAGAGCACTTTTGGCAGTCCTGTCTGGTCCAGCGATGGTGGGTTTGTGCCCATAGGCGACGTTGTTGCCGATGATGTCTGGTGAGGACCTGCCTTACAACAGGCCTACAAGCCCTCACTCAGTCCAGCCTCTCTCAGCCTATTGCGGACAGTCTGAGCACTGATGGAGGGATTGTGTATTCCTGGTGTAACTCGGGCAGTTGTTGTTGCCATCATGTACCTGTCCCGCAGGTGTGATGTTCGGATGTACCGATGCTGTGCAGGTATTGTTACACGTGGTCTGCCACTGCGAGGATGATCAGCTGTCCATCCTGTCTCCCTGTAGCGTTGTCTTAGGCGTCTAACACTCATTGCAATTTATTGCGCTGGCCACATCTGCAGTCCTCATGCCTCCTTGAGGCATGCATAAGGCACGTTCACGCAGATGAGCAGGGACCCTGGGCATCTTCTTTTTTTGTGTTTTTCAGAGTCAGTAGATAGGCCTCTTTAGTGTGACCTTAATTGCCTACCGTCTGTAAGCTGTATGTGTCTTAACGACCATTCCACAGGTGTATGTTCATGAATTGTTTATGGTTTGTTGAAAAAGCATGGGAAACAGTGTTTAAACCCTTTGCAATGAAGATCTGTGAAGTTATTTGGATTTTTACGAATTATCTTTGATAGACAGCGTCCTGAAAAAGGGACGTTTCTTTTTTTGCTGAATTTATTCAAATTATTTCAGATGTGGAAACTTGGAAAACCTTATAAACTGTACAACATTGTGGCCCAAAAGTGGACTGTATAGACCACAATGGAACCTGACAAACTAGGAAAAAGGACATTGACTTTACTACAGTAAATTGTTCTATAAAGCATGCTGCAGGTGTAACAAACTGTAGGGAATGAGAAACATTTTCTCTTGGGAATGAATGTTACTTAATCGTTATTTTATATGATTTCCTTTCTTTGTGATTGACAGGCGATACAATTGAATTAGGATGGTGGGGGCTGATATTAAATAAAACATGTGTTTCTGTAAACAATTGCTCCCAATCCCAAGTCAACCTGTGTAACTACTTCATAAAGACTTTATAGTCATGTAAGAAAGGAAGGAAGTGAAGCAGATGACAATCTTTTTCTGTATAATTCATGTGTACACTCATTTGAATTAATAACACATGACTATTTACAATGACAGCAAGAGGCAAAAGGCCTCCTGTGGGGCAGGGGGCGAAGATTAAAAGTGTATGACAAGACAGACAACACACGGAAGACACTTGGCAACAGCACAGATACATCAGCAGACAGTGGACACAAAGCACATCACGACAGGAGAGACACCACCACAGTACATGACGGGAGACCTATGGCAACAAGACAACATTGCACACATTGTTAAGGGCAGACAACAGTACAACAAAATAGGCAGAGACAAAGCACAATCACGACAAGCGGGCCGTCACAACACTACATGATGGGAGATCAATGGCAACAGTGCAAAACATTGTAGGAACAGGCAACAGCATGAGGGACAAGTGGCAGACTACAATACAAGTAACAGCACTACTGAATAGACAAATAGACAAGGCAACAAATGATTGCAGAGCAAGCAGACAGATGTAAAAAAAAAGCCACATAATCAGTAGTCTGAGTTATTGGTTTGCATGTAGTGCAAACCAAGCATGATGTTTGCATAACAGCTACAACATAACATCTACAGCATAACAGCTGCAACATAACAGCTACAGCCTAACAGCTACAACATAACAGCTACAACATCAGAGCTACAGCGTAACAGCTGTAACATAACAGCAACAGCATAACAGCTGCAAAATAACATCTACAGCATAACAGCTGCAACATAACAGCTACAGCATAACAGCTACAACATAACAGCTACAACATAACAGCTACAGCATAACAGCTGCAACATAACAGCTACAGCATAACAGCTACAACATAACAGCTACAACATAACAGCTACAGCATAACAGCTGCAACATAACAGCTACAGCATAACAGCTACAACATAACATCTACAGCATAACAGCTGCAACATAACAGCTACAGCATAACAGCTGCAACATAACAGCTACAGCATAACAGCTACAACATAACAGCTACAGCGTAACAGCTGTAACATAACAGCTACAGCATAACAGCTACAGTTTAACAGCTACAGCATAACAGCTACAGCATAACAGCTACAACATAACAGCTACAACATAACAGCTACAGCATAACAGCTGCAACATTACAGCTACAACATAACAGCTACAACATCAGAGCTACAGCATAACAGCTGTAACATAACAGCTACAGAATAACAGCTGCAACATTACAGCTACAGCATACCAGCTACAACATAACATCTACAGCATAACAGCTACAACATAACAGCTACAGCATAACAGCTAAAACATTACAGCTACAGCATAACAGCTGTACCATAACAGCTACAGCGTAACAGCTGCAACATTACAGGTACAGCTTAACAGCTACAGCATTACAGATATGACAGAACAGCAACAGTATAACAGCTACAACATAACAGCCACAGCATACCAGCTACAGAATAACATCTACAACATAACATCTACAGTATAACAGCTACAACATAACAGCTACAGCATAACAGCTACAACATAACAGCTACAACATAACATCAGCAACATAACAGCTACAGCATACCAGCTACAACATAACAGCTACAGCATAACATCTACAACACAGCTTCAGCATAACAGCTACAACATAACAGCGACAGCATAACAGCTGTAACATAACAGCTGCAACATTACAGCTTCAGCATAACATCTACAACACAACAGATGCAGCTTAACAGCTACATCTTAACAGCTACAGCATAACAGCTACAGCATACCAGCTACAACATAACCGCTACAGCATAACATCTAGAGACATACAGCCACAGCATTAGAGCTACAACATAGAATATACAGCATAACAGCTACAGCATTAGAGCTTCAACATAACATAAACAGCATAACAGCTACATCATAACATCTAGAGCATAGCAGCAACAACATACCATCTACAGCATAACAGCTACAACATTACAGCAACAACATAACATTACAGCATAACAGCTACAGCATAACATCTACAAAAACAGCTACAGCATAACATCTACAACATAACAGCTACAACATAACATCTACAGCATAACAGCTACAACATAGCAGCTACAGCATTATAGCTACAGCATTACAACAACAACATAACAGCTACAACATAACAGCTACAACATTACAACAACAACATAACAACTACAACATAACAGCTCCAGCATAACAGCTCCAGCATAACAGCTACAGCAATACAGATACAAAATAACAGCTACAGCATAACATCTACAACATAACATCTACAGCATAACAGCTACAGCATTATAGCTACAGCATTACAACAACAACATAACAGCAAACATAACAGCTCTAGCTTAACAGCTACAGCATAACAGCTACAACATAACAGCTACAGCATAACAGCTACAGCATAACAGCTACAACATAACAGCTACAGCATAACAGCTGCAACATTACAGCTACAACATAACAGCTACAACATCAGAGCTACAGCATAACAGCTGTAACATAACAGCTACAGAATAACAGCTGCAACATTACAGCTACAGCATAACAGCTACAACATAACAACTACAGTTTAACAGCTACAGCATAACAGCTACAGCATAACAGCTACAACATAACATCTACAGCATAAAAGCTGCAACATTACAGCTACAGCATTACAGCTACAACATAACATCTACAGCATAACAGCTACAACATAACATCTACAACATAACAGCTACAGCATACCAGCTACAACATAACATCTACAGCATAACAGCTACAACATAACAGCTACAGCATTACAGCTACAACATAACAGCTACAGCATAACAGCTACAACATAACAGCTACAGCATAACAGCTACAACATAACAGCTGCAACATAACATCTACAGCATAACAGCTGCAACATAACAGCTACAGCATAACAGCTACAACATAACAGCTACAACATAACAGCTACAACATCAGAGCTACAGCGTAACAGCTGTAACATAACAGCAACAGCATAACAGCTGCTGAATAACAGCTGCAAAATAACATCTACAGCATAACAGCTGCAACATAACAGCTACAGCATAACAGCTACAACATAACAGCTACAACATAACAGCTACAGCATAACAGCTGCAACATAACAGCTACAGCATAACAGCTACAACATAACAGCTACAACATAACAGCTACAGCGTAACAGCTGTAACATAACAGCTACAGCATAACAGCTACAGAATAACATCTACAGCATAACAGCTGCAACATAACATCTACAGCATAACAGCTGCAACATAACAGCTACAGCATAACAGCTACAACATAACAGCTACAGCATAACAGCTGTAACATAACAGCTACAGCATAACATCTACAGTTTAACAGCTACAGCTTAACAGCTACAGCATAACAGCTACAACATAACAGCTACAGCATAACGGCTACAACATAACAGCTACAGCATAACAGCTGCAACATTACAGCTACAACATAACAGCTACAACATCAGAGCTACAGCATAACAGCTGTAATGTAACAGCTACAGAATAACAGCTGCAACATTACAGCTACAGCATAACAGCTACAACATAACATCTACAGCATAACAGCTACAACATAACAGCTACAGCATAACAGCTAAAACATTACAGCTACAGCATAACAGCTGTACCATAACAGCTACAGCGTAACAGCTGCAACATTACAGGTACAGCTTAACAGCTACAGCATTACAGATATGACAGAACAGCAACAGTATAACAGCTACAACATAACAGCCACAGCATACCAGCTACAACATAACAGCTACAGAATAACATCTACAACATAACATCTACAGTATAACAGCTACAACATAACAGCTACAGCATAACAGCTACAAGATAACATCAGCAACATAACAGCTACAGCATACCAGCTACAACATAACAGCTACAGCATAACATCTACAACACAGCTTCAGCATAACAGCTACAACATAACAGCTGCAACATAGCAGCTACAGCATAACAGCTGCAACATTACAGCTTCAGCATAACATCTACAACACAACAGATGCAGCTTAACAGCTACAGCATAACAGCTACAACATAACCGCTACAGCATAACATCTACAATACCAGCTACAGAATAAGAGATACAGCATTACAGCTACAACATAACAGCGACAGCATAACATCTAGAGACATACAGCCACAGCATTAGAGCTACAACATAGAATATACAGCATAACAGCTACCGCATTAGAGCTTCAACATAACATAAACAGCATAACAGCTACATCATAACATCTAGAGCATAGCAGCAACAACATCCCATCTACAGCATAACAGCTACAACATTACAGCAACAACATAACATTACAGCATAACAGCTACAGCATAACATTTACAAAATAACAGCTACAGCATAACAGCTACACCATAACAGCTACAGCATAAAATCTACAACATAACATCTACAGTATAACAGCTACAACATAGCAGCTACAGCATTATAGCTACAGCATTACAACAACAACATAACAGCTACAACATAACAGCTCCAGCATAACAGCTCCAGCATAACAGATACAGCATTACAGCTACAACATAACAGCTACAGCATAACATCCAGAGCAATACAGCCACAGCATTAGAGCTACAACATAGCATCTACAGCATAACAGCTACAGCATTAGAGCTTCAACATAACATAAACAGCATAACAGCTACATCATAACATCTAGAGCATAGCAGCAACAACATACCATCTACAGCATAACAGCTACAACATTACAGCAACAACATAACATTACAGCATAACAGCTACAGCATAACATCTACAAAATAACAGCTACAGCATAACAGCTACACCATAACAGCTACAGCATAACATCTACAACATAACATCTACAGCATAACAGCTACAACATAGCAGCTACAGCATTATAGCTACAGCATTACAACAACAACATAACAGCTACAACATAACAGCTACAACATAACAGCTACAGCATTACAACAACAACATAACAACTACAACATAACAGCTCCAGCATAACAGCTCCAGCATAACAGCTACAGCAATACAGATACAACATAACAGCTACAACATAACAGCTACAACATTACAGCTACAGCATAACATCTACAACATAACATCTAGAGCATAACATGTACAGCATTAGAGCTACAACATAGCATATACTGTATAACAGCTACAACATAACACCTAGAGCATATTAGCTACAACATAACAGCTACAACATAACATCTACAGCATAACAGGTACAGTATAACAGCTACAGCATAACATCTACAACTTAACAGCTACAGCATAACAGCTACAACATAACATCTACAGCATAACATCTACAACATAACATCTACATTATAACAGCTACAACATAGCAGCTACAGCATAACAGCTACAACATAACATCTACAGCATAACATCTACAACATTACAGCAACAACATAACAGCTACAGCATTATAGCTACAGCATTACAACAACCTTATAACATCAACAGCATAACAGCTACATCATAACAGCTACAACATAACATCTAGAGCATAGCAGCTACAACATAACATCTACAGCATAACAGCTACAGCGAACATCTGCAACATAACATCTAGAGCATAGCAGCAACAACATAACTTCTACAGCATAACAGCTACAACATAACAGCTACAGCATAACATCTAGAGCAATACAGCTAGAGCATTAGAGCTTCAACATAACATCAAAAGCATAACAGCTACAACATAACATCTAGAGCATAGCAGCTACAACATAACATCTAGAGCATAACAGCTACAACATAACAGCTACAGCATTACAGCTACAACATAACAGCTACAGCATAACAGCTACAGCATTAGAGCTACAACATAGCATCTACAGCATAACAGCTAAAGCATGAGAGCTTCAACATAACATAAACAGCATAACAGCTACATCATAACATCTAGAGCATAGCAGCTACAACATAGCATAACAGCTACAGCATAACATCTACAAAAAACAGCTACAGCATAACATCTACAACATAACATCTACAGCATAACAGCTACAGCATTATAGCTACAGCATTACAACAACAACATAACAGCAAACATAACAGCTCTAGCATTACAGCTCCAGCATTACAGCTACAACATAACAGCTACAACATAACAGCTACAGCATTACAACAACAACATAACAACTACAACATAACAGCTCCAGCATAACAGCTCCAGCATAACAGCTACAGCATTAGAGCTACAACATAGCATCTACAGCATAACAGCTAAAGCATGAAAGCATCAACATAAAATAAACAGCATAACAGCTACATCATAACATCTAGAGCATAGCAGCTACAACATAACATTACAGCATAACAGCTACAGCATAACATCTACAAAAAACAGCTACAGCATAACAGCTACAGCATAACATCTACAACATAACATCTACAGCATAACAGCTACAGCATTATAGCTACAGCATTACAACAACAACATAACAGCAAACATAACAGCTCTAGCATTACAGCTCCAGCATTACAGCTACAACATAACAGCTACAACATAACAGCTACAACATAGCAGCTACAGCATTACAGCAACAACATAACAACTACAACATAACAGCTCCAGCATAACAGCTACAGCATAACAGCTACAGCATAACAGCTACAACATAACAGCTACAGCATAACATCTACAACATAACATCTAGAGCAATACAGCTACAGCATTAGAGCTACAACATAGCATCTACAGCATAACAGCTACAGCATTAGAGCTTCAACATAACATAAACAGCATAACAGCTACATCATAACATCTAGAGCATAGCAGCTACAACATAACATCTACAGCATAACAGCTACAACATTACAGCAACAACATAACATTACAGCATAACATCTACAAAATAACAGCTACAGCATAACAGCTACAACATAACAGCTACAGCATAACATCTACAACATAACATCTACAGCATAACAGCAACAACATAACAGCTTCAACTTAACAGCTCCAGCATTACAGCTCCAGCATAACAGCTACAGCATTACAGATACAACATAACACCTACAGCATAACATCTACAACATAACATCTAGAGCATAACATGGACAGCATTAGAGCTACAACATAGTATATACTGTATAACAGCTACAGCATTAGAGCTTCAACATAACATCAACAGCATAACAGCTACAACATAACAGCTACAGCATTACAACAACAACTTAACAACTACAACATAACAGCTCCAGCATAACAGCTCCAGCATAACAGCTTCAACATAACATCTACAACATAACATCTACAACATAACATCTAGAGCATAACATGTAAGGCATTAAAGCTACAACATAGCATATACTGTATAACAGCTACAGCATTAGAGCTACAACATAGCATCTACAGCATAACAGCCTCAGCATTAGAGCTTCAACATAACACCAACAGCATAACACCTACAACATAACATCTAGAGCATAGGAGCTACAACATAACAGCTACAACATAACAGCTGCAGCATTACAACAACAGCATAACAACTACAACATAACAGCTCCAGCATAACAGCTCCAGCATAACAGCTCCATCATAACAGCTACAACATTACAGCTACAGCATTAAAGCTACAACATAACACCTACAGCATAACAGCTACAACTTAACAGCTACAACATAACAGCTACAACATAACAGCTACAGCATAACATCTACAACATAACATCTAGAGCATAACATGTAAGGCATTAGAGCTACAACATAGCATATACTGTATAACAGCTACAGCATTAGAGCTACAACATAGCATCTACAGCATAACAGCTACAACATAACATCTAGAGCATAGGAGCTACAACATAACAGCTACAACATAACAGCTGCAGCATTACAACAACAACATAACAACTACAACATAACAGCTCCAGCATAACAGCTCCAGCATAACAGCTACAACATAACAGCTCCAACATAACAGCTACAGCATAACAGCTACAACATTACAGATACAACATAACAGCTACAGTATAACATCTACAACATAACTTCAGAGCATAACAGCTACAGCATTAGAGCTACAACATAGCATTTACTGCATGACAGCTACAGCATTAGAGCTTCAACATAACATCAACAGCATAACAGCTACAACATAACATCTAGAGCATAGCAGCTTCAACATAACATCTACAGCATAACAGCTACAACATAACAGCTACAGCATAACATCTACAACATAACAGCTACAGCATAACAGCTTCAACATAACAGCTACAACATAACAACTACAGCATTATAGCTACAGCATTACAACAACAACATAACATCAACAGCATAACAGCTACATCATAACAGCTACAACATTACAGCTACAGCATTAAAGCTACAACATATAAGCTACAACATAACACCTACAGCATAACAGCTACAACTTAACAACTACAACATAACAGCTACAACATAACAGCTCCAGCATAACATCTACAACATAACATCTGGAGCAATACAGCTACAGCATTAGAGCTACAACATAGCATCTACAGCATAACAGCTACAGCATTAGAGCTTCAACATAACATAAACAGCATAACAGCTACATCATAACATCTAGAGCATAGCAGCTACAACATAACATCTACAGCATAACAGCTACAACATTACAGCAACAACATAACATTACATCATAACATCGACAAAATAACAGCTACAGCATAACAGCTACAACATAACAGCTTCAGCATAACATCTACAACGTAACATCTACAGCATAACAGCTACAACATAGCAGCTACAAGATAACATCTACAGCATTACAGCTCCAGCATAACAGCTCCAGCATAACAGCTACAGCATTACAGATACAACATAACACCTACAGCATAACATCTACAACATAACATCTAGAGCATAACATGGACAGCATTAGAGCTACAACATAGTATATACTGTATAACAGCTACAGCATTAGAGCTTCAACATAACATCAACAGCATAACAGCTACAACATAACAGCTACAGCATTACAACAACAACTTAACAACTACAACATAACAGCTCCAGCATAACAGCTCCAGCATAACAGCTTCAACATAACATCTACAACATAACATCTACAACATAACATCTAGAGCATAACATGTAAGGCATTAAAGCTACAACATAGCATATACTGTATAACAGCTACAGCATTAGAGCTACAACATAGCATCTACAGCATAACAGCCTCAGCATTAGAGCTTCAACATAACACCAACAGCATAACAGCTACAACATAACATCTAGAGCATAGGAGCTACAACATAACAGCTACAACATAACAGCTGCAGCATTACAACAACAGCATAACAACTACAACATAACAGCTCCAGCATAACAGCTCCAGCATAACAGCTCCATCATAACAGCTACAACATTACAGCTACAGCATTAAAGCTACAACATAACACCTACAGCATAACAGCTACAACTTAACAGCTACAACAGAACAGCTACAACATAACAGCTACAGCATAACATCTACAACATAACATCTAGAGCATAACATGTAAGGCATTAGAGCTACAACATAGCATATACTGTATAACAGCTACAGCATTAGAGCTACAACATAGCATCTACAGCATAACAGCTACAACATAACATCTAGAGCATAGGAGCTACAACATAACAGCTACAACATAACAGCTGCAGCATTACAACAACAACATAACAACTACAACATAACAGCTCCAGCATAACAGCTCCAGCATAACAGCTCCAGCATAACAGCTCCAACATAACAGCTACAACATAACAGCTACAGCATTACAGATACAACATAACAGCTACAGTATAACATCTACAACATAACTTCGAGAGCATAACAGCTACAGGATTAGAGCTACAACATAGCATTTACTGCATGACAGCTACAGCATTAGAGCTTCAACATAACATCAACAGCATAACAGCTACAACATAACATCTACAGCATAACAGCTACAGAATAACAGCTACAACATAACATCTACAGCATAACAGCTACAACATAACAGCTACAGCATAACATCTACAACATAACAGCTACAGCATAACAGCTTCAACATAACAGCTACAACATAACAACTTCAGCATTATAGCTACAGCATTACAACAACAACATAACATCAACAGCATAACAGCTACATCATAACAGCTACAACATTACAGCTACAGCATTAAAGCTACAGCATAACACCTACAGCATAACAGCTACAACTTAACAGCTATAACATAACAGCTACAACATAACAGCTACAGCATAACATCTACAACATAACATCTAGAGCATAACATGTAAGGCATTAGAGCTACAACATAGCATCTACAGCATAACAGCCTCAACATTAGAGCTTCAACATAACACCAACAGCATAACAGCTACAACATAACATCTAGAGCATAGGAGCTACAACATAACAGCTACAACATTACAGCTACAGCATTACAACAACAACATAACAACTACAACATAACAGCTCCAGCATAACAGCTCCAGCATAACAGCTACAACATAACAGCTACAGCATTACAGCTACAACATTACAGATACAACATAACAGCTACAGTATAACATCTACAACATAACTTCGAGAGCATAACAGCTACAGGATTAGAGCTACAACATAGCATTTACTGCATGACAGCTACAGCATTAGAGCTTCAACATAACATCAACAGCATAACAGCTACAACATAACATCTACAGCATAACAGCTACAGAATAACAGCTACAACATAACATCTACAGCATAACAGCTACAACATAACAGCTACAGCATAACATCTACAACATAACAGCTACAGCATAACAACTTCAACATAACAGCTACAACATAACAACTGCAGCATTATAGCTACAGCATTACAACAACAACATAACATCAACAGCATAACAGCTACATCATAACAGCTACAACATCACATCTACAGCATAACAGCTACAACATAACAGCTACAGCATTATAGCTACAGCAGTACAACAACAACATAACAGCTCCAGCATAACAGCTACAGAATTACAGCTTCAACATATCAGCTACAGCATAACAGCTACAGCATTACAGCTACATCATAACAGCTACATCATAACAGCTACATTATTACATCTACACAATAACAGCTACAACATAACAGCTACAACATAACAGCTACAGCATTACAACAACAACTTAACAACTACAACATAACAGCTCCAGCATAACAGCTCCAGCATAACAGCTACAGCATTACAGATACAACATAACAGCTACAACATAACAGCTACAACATATAAGCTACAGCATTAAAGCTACAACATAACATCTACAACATAACAGCTACAGCATAACAGCTTCAACATAACAGCTACAACATAACAACTGCAGCATTATAGCTACAGCATTACAACAACAACATAACATCAACAGCATAACAGCTACATCATAACAGCTACAACATCACATCTACAGCATAACAGCTACAACATAACAGCTACAGCATTATAGCTACAGCAGTACAACAACAACATAACAGCTCCAGCATAACAGCTACAGAATTACAGCTTCAACATATCAGCTACAGCATAACAGCTACAGCATTACAGCTACATTATAACAGCTACATCATAACAGCTACATTATTACATCTACACAATAACAGCTACAACATAACAGCTACAACATAACAGCTACAGCATTACAACAACAACTTAACAACTACAACATAACAGCTCCAGCATAACAGCTCCAGCATTACAGATACAACATAACAGCTACAACATAACAGCTACAACATATAAGCTACAGCATTAAAGCTACAACATATAAGCTACAACATAACACCTACAGCATAACAGCTACAACTTAACAGCTACAACATAACAGCTACAACATAACAGCTACAGCATAACATCTACAACATAAAATCTAGAGCATAACATGTAAGGCATTAGAGCTACAAAGTAGCATCTACAGCATAACAGCCTCAGCATTAGAGCTTCAACATAACACCAACAGCATAACAGCTACAACATAACATCTAGAGCATAGGAGCTAGAACATAACATCTACAGCATAACAGGTACAGCATAACAGCGACAGCATAACATCTACAACATAACATCTAGAGCATAGCAGCTACAACATAACATCTACAGCATAACAGCTACAGAATAACAGCTACAACATAACATCTACAGCATAACAGCTGAAGCATTAGAGCTTCAACATAACAACTACAGCATTATAGCTACAGCATTACAACAAAAACATAACATAACATCAACAGCATAACAGCTACAACATAACATCTAGAGCATAGCAGCTACAACATAGCATCTACAGCATAACAGCTACAGCATAACATCTACAACATCACATCTACAGCATAACAGCTACACCATAGCAGCTACAGCATAACAGCTACAACATAACAGCTACAACAAAACAGCTACAACATAACATCTACAGCATACCAGCTACAACATAACAGCTACAGCATTATAGCTACATCATTACAACAACAACATAACAGCTCCAGCATAACAGCTCCAGCATTACAGCTCCAGCATTACACCAACAACATAACAGCTCCAGCATAACAGCTACAACATAACATCAACAGCATTACACCAACAACATAACAGCTCCAGCATAACAGCTACAGCATTACAGATACAACATAACAGCCACAACATAACAGCTACAACATAACAGCTACAGAATTACAGCTTCAAAATATCAGCTACAGCATAACAGCTACAGCATTGCAGCTACAGCATTACAACTACAGCATAACAGCTACAACATAACAGCTACATTATTTTATCTACAGCATTACAGCTACATCATAACAGCTACATCATAACAGCTACATTATTTAATCTAAACCATAACAGCTACAACATAACAGCTACAGCATAACAGCTACAGCATTACAGATACAACATAACAGCTACAACATAACAGCTACAACATAATAGCTACAGAATTACAGCTACAGCATTACAGATACAACATATCAGCTACAACATAACAGCTACAGCATTACACCAACAACATAACAGCTCCAGCATAACAGCTCCAGCATAACAGCTACAGCATTACAGATGCAACATAACAGCCACAACATAACAGCTACAACATATCAGAGACAGCATAACAGCTACAGCATTGCAGCTACAGCATTACAACTACAGCATAACAGCTACAACATAACAGCTACATTATTTTATCTACAGCATTACAGCTACATCATAACAGCTACATTATTACATCTACACCATAACAGCTACAACATTACAGATACAACATAACAGCTACAGCATAACAGCTACAACATAACAGCTTCAGAATTACAGCTACGGCATTACAGATACAACATATCAGCTACAGCATAACAGCTACAGCATTACAGCTACAGCATTAGAGCTTCAACATAACAGCTTCAGAATTACAGCTACAGCATATCAGCTACAGCATAACAGCTACAGAATTACAGCTACAGCATTGCAGCTAAAGCATTACAGCTACAACATAACAGCTTCAGAATTACAGCTACAGCATATCAGCTACAGCATAACAGCTACAGAATTACAGCTACAGCATTGCAGCTAAAGCATTACAACTACAACATAAGAGCCACATTATTACATCTATAGCATTACAGCTACAGCATAACAGCTACATCATAACAGCTACATCTTAACAGCTACATTATTACATCTACACCATAACAGCTACAGCATAACAGCTACAACATAACAGCTACATCATAACAGCTACATCATAACAGCTACACCATAACAGCTACAGCATAACAGCTACAGCATAACAACTACAGCATAACAGCTACAACATAACAGCTACAGCATAACTTCTACAACATAACAACTACAGCATAACATCTACAACATAACAGCTACAGCATAACTGCTACAGCATAACAGCTACCGCATGACAGCTACAGCATAACATCTACATCATAACAGCTCTGGCATAACATCTACATCATAACAGCTACAGCGTAACATCTACAGCATAACAGCTACCGCATAACAGCTCCAGCATAACATCACCAGCATAACATCTCCAGCATAACATCTACAACATAACAGCTACAACATAACATCTAACACATAACATCTACAACATAATAGCTACAACATAATATCTACAGCATAACAGCTACAGCACAACAGCTACAACAATACATCTACAACATAACAGCTACAAATCATTCACATACTTGTATACCAGTTTAGACCATTCATTTTTGTTCAATGTGTTATGTATAGTGCATTCATTTATTTATGAACTTAATTATTCATAAATAGAGGAAGAGTATAACAGAAAGCATTTCCCACTGAATGCAGCTTAAGTTTCATTATCCCAATGGGACACTGAAACTTGGTTTAAAACGATGTAAGGAATGTTGAATCTTTTGACTATGTTTGATTTTTTCAATTGAATTGTTTTACTTAACTCTCCCTTCTCTCAATATATCTTTCTATCTTCTTCTGTCTTTCTCTCATCCTGTTTCCTTCCATCCTTTCATCAGAGATGGTACGGACAGCCACGCCGTTCCCCATGGTGTCGCTGCTCTTTGTCTTCACTGCCTTCGTCATCAGTAACATTGGACACATCCGACCACAGCGCACCATCCTGGCCTTCATCTCCGGAATCTTCTTCATCCTCTCAGGTACGGAGCCACATGCTTTTTTAGGATGAAAAGAAATTAAGTTTCCCATTGGCTGTTGTTTTAATGATGTTCAGTATTTAAGATACTTATTGGTGGATGAGAGCTGCCAATGGTATGTAAAGTTGGTTCTGTGTGGTTTGGGTCTGGAACCCCCCTGATTTGTTGTTGGTTTAGTGGCTTGGCTGACAGCATATCCTGATCCACAGTTCTATTTGGGGTTATTGCAGATCTTGCTCACAGATGCTATCCTAGCATGAGATGCTGCTGACAGAGCAGTTATGTGCCCATCTTGTCTTTATTACATGTCACTGACCTGCAGTAGTGAACGATTGTACTGATTCAGGCTCAAATTGAATAAGTAATGGTTTTCTAGTAGTTAACTCAATGAAGGTATTTTTTGTGTAAATATTGAATTATAAATGTGCTTTCCTGTATTATACAGTGCATTCAGAAAGTATTCAGACCCTTTGACTTTTTCGACATTTTGTTACATTAAAGCCTTGTTCTAAAATTGATTAAATCGTTTCGTCCCTCATCAATCTACATTCAATACCCCATAATGACAAAGGAAATACAGGTTTTTAGACATTTTTGAAAATGTATTAAAAATATAAAACTGAAATATAAATTTACAGAAGTATTCAGACCCTTTACTCAGTACTTTGTTGAAACACCTTTGGCAGTGAATACAGCCTCGAGTGTTCGAACTCATGGCTTGGTTTTTGCTCTGACATGCACTGTCAACTGTGGGACCTTGTAGAGACAGGTGTGTGCCTTTCCAAATCATATCCAATCAATTGAATTTACCACAGGTGAACTGGAAACAGGTTGCACCTGAGCTCAATTTCTAGTCTCATACCAAAGGGTCTCAATACTTATAAGGTATTTCTGTTTTTTTTTAAATTTGCCAACATTTAAAAAAAACTATTTTCACTTTGTCATATGGAGTATTGTGTGTAGATTGATGAGGAATTGTTTTTATATAATCAATTTTAGAATAAGGCTTTACCGTAACAAAATGTGGAAAAAGAGAAGGGGTCTGAATACTTTCCGAATGCACTGTACTTATGCTAAAATGTGTATTCTATTCTACTGAGCCATTTACTTTATGTTCATATTATTATATTTTATATTTTATTATTTCTTCTTGTTGTTGAATAGGCAAGAAGGAACGGGCAAGTAAGCATTTAGTTTGACTAATAAAACTTGAAACTTGACATTCTGGGCTGTGAATTGAGAAAAAATGTAAAATATTGTAAAACCACAACAGCTTCAGATAATGGGTCCCAAGAAACGACTTGAGAAATTGACTGGACTTGAGAAATATTGAGTTTGTTGTTGTTATTAACTCTGTTTCTTTGAAGCCATTTGAACAAACGGACAACTCTATAGATGCTCAGCGTGGCATTGTTCTCAATGTCTTTGCCCTAGAAAAGATGTCATGGTTGCCAATTAATTCAATTTCATTAACATTCCACAACACAAAATATAGAAAATGTAACGTTCTCACACCCTGATTCAAGATCAGGATCATACATCCTAACCCAAACCATTCTGAAAAACAGAATGGAAGTCACAAACTGGCTCCGGTGTAGCCTGCCTTTCTTCAGAGAGGGATAGCTCTCAGTTCTGTGTTTTCTAGCACTCCCATTCAGAATGGCTGACTTCTGCTGAGAGGGAAGCAGGCGACGAACTAGCAGCAGCTAGCCACAGATCCCCCCTGCTGAGACAGTAAGGGGGAGCCAGGTCACTGGTTCCCAGGAGCTTCGGTCGCTGCTACTGCAGCTGCTGTTACTGGTGCCTGCTGGAGCCTGCTGCCTGAATCTCCTGCTGTTGTTTTTGTGGTGCTGGTCAGGGCTGATTATGTAGTGGGGCTGTTGTGCTGGTTAATGGTGGTGGAGGGTTTTGGGGTCAGAGGCTGCAGAAGCCGAGGCTGGCTGGCTGGGGGAAAACCACTTCCATCACTCCGTTTCTATTTTGTCCTCGTTTATCGCAAATTCGCAGGCATGCAGGCAGTGGTTGAGATTTGGTTTCCATTTAGAAAGTATAATAAGGCTAATTTATTCAAAATAATGAATAATGAAAATGTGGTTCAAGAAGGGGTCTTGTGGATTTTCTTATTCAGTTGTTTTATTGTTGTTTTTTAATGCGTCAGGGGAAATGTGCTCAAATGTTTGGCAATGCGAGCTCTTTTCAGTGTGAAGGCAGAATCATGTAGCAACAATGGTGGCTGTTGGAAGGCTATCTGAGCAAACAATTTAGATACTGCGGTTATTTTCGGCAGTGGCACTAATTTAGCTAGTATGGTGTACTACAGCTGTGGCGCTCATATTTGTAGTAGTAGCAATGTATCATAATCACGTTTTACTATCTATAATGTATGATTCTTGTTTTCAAAAAATAACACTCTCTTAAAAAAAACATTTCACTTTGACCTGCATTGTTGTGAAAACAAAAAGATTTTCGCTGTACCCTGTAATCACACCTGCAACCCTGTACATGTTAATATTAAACTTTAAATCTAAATTATACCTGGAATTCTACCTAGAACCAAAAATAGTTCTTCAAAGGGTTCTTTTTAGGTTCTAGATAGCACCTTTTTTTCTAAGAGTGTAGGCCACATACTGTCCCACTTTCGGGTCTGTCTTGCCCTCTATGTCAAGGGGATCTATTTGGATGCCAAGACAATAAGCAGTCAGAGATGTACTCGTATAACATAATACTATGTCTCTCCACCTTTCTTTTCATCTCAACCTCTCTCCCTCCATCTTGCTCACTGTGTATCCTGCTGTCTCCAAATCTCTCTCTCGCTCTCCCTACTACCCACCCTCCCCTTCATGTTCACACTCTCTGACCCATTCCCCCACCCACTCTCGCCCCTGGCGTTTGTCCCTCCCCTCCTCCCTTCCGCTCTCTTTCCTCCACCCTTCTCTCTCTCATTCTCACTTATGATTCCCCATCACCCTTTCTCTCTCGCTCACTGTTTCCTATAATCTCCTCAACACTGCACACTCCCTCTCTCCCCTTCTCCATTCTTTCTCTCTCTCCTCTTCCTCTCTCCCCCCTCCACTGGCTCGCCGCTTCTCCCCTCCTCCTTTCTCTCCCCTCGCTCCATGCTTTCTCTTTCCCTCCCTTTTTCTCTCCACCCCGTCCTCTCCTCCTTCTCAGGGCTGAGCCTGGTGGTGGGCCTGGTCCTCTACATCAGCAGCATCAACGACGAGGTGATGAACCGGCCGCGTGAGCCCGAGCACTTCTTCCACTACCACTACGGCTGGTCCTTCGCCTTCGCTGCCAGCTCCTTCCTCCTCAAAGAGGTCAGCATACCTGTCCACCTGCCAGCGTAGCACCCGACCACTAACTATTAACCCCTGCTAACTGCTAACCGACTAGCTTAGTGCTTCACTGTTAGGACCCCCCACCCCCAACTCACATCAATATTCATAAATGTTAGTAGCGCACAATTTAGGGCGACAGCTCTGTCACAGCGGCAGCTTAAAAACGCTGCTGTTGTCACATGAATATACAGTTCGCTGGAGGGCTTTTCTTTTTTTTTCCAGACCCTCTGCAGTGGCAGGAGGAAGAGGAGGGGGAATAGCGCTTAGCATTGGCGTTGACGTGCTCAAGTTTCAAGGATGTTGTACTAAGATGTCAGTGATGAATAGTGGATGAGGATGTAAATGTTTGTGTCTGCTGTTTGGCGCAACATTGCATTTTTGATAACGAGTTATTGCACGGAGGAGCGGTTTGAGCACTGTTATGCCTTCAGAGGTTTGTGCATCATAGAGACATATTCCACAGTTGAAGATAACTCACGCATGTAATGTTATACAAATGTTTAGTATTCATGTTCATTCAAAACATTGTGCTGCTCTTTCAGGATGCTACATTACATCCTGTTGTATTGCGTTGTTATTAAAGGCACAGTGCAGTCAAATACGTGATGTACCTGTGTTTTATATATATTCTTCCATACTGTGAAGTTGTGAAAATTATTATAATGCACTTTTAGTGTAAGAGCTGTTTGAAAAGACTGCTAGAAAGGTCTGCCTGTTTTGGCGTTTATAGACCATTAATTAAGACAGTTTCAAACCTCTCTGCCAATAGCAGCTAGTTTTCAGTATTCCCTTCCCAACTCAGACCACTCCCAGACAGTCCTAAGACAATCCTTGAATGAGAAATTACTCTTTGCTAAAAAGCTATTTTTGTTTCTTCTTGACCATTTTAATTGAAAATAATCACTGTGCTATACAATTACTACTACTACTATTTCTACTTTAATTGAAAACAGTCACAGTAAGGTACTTCATCGTTACCCAGACATGATTTGATATTGAGATAAAAACGGCTGCATTGGACCTTTAAATGTTCCAGTGTTTGTTGTGTTTCATAGTCCAATACTGTATGTCATTTTTATATAATATATATATTTTTTTATTTAGGCTTCTTTTTGCTGTGGTTCATAGTGTGCCTGATGTATGACGGCCAAATGTGTCACATCACTTCTTTGTGATGGTGTTTCATGTCATGTAGTAATATGATCCACGGTATCTCATAGTGTGCTTGCGCTGCTCTCTCCCAGGGTGCCGGGGTGATGTCAGTGTACCTATTCATGAAGCGCTACGCCGAGGAGGAGATGTACCGGCCCCACCCGTCCCTCTACCGCCCCCGCCTGTCCGAGTGCAGTGACTACAGCGGCCAGTACCTTCACCCCGAGTCGTGGCCTCCTCCGCAGAGGGGCCGCAGCGCGTCTGAGGTCTCCAGTGACATCTCCATCCAGCTGAACCAGACGCCCCCACCGCCCAAGGGCAGCTCCCAGCAACAGCAGCAGGCCCCGTCCTCTGGCCCCTCCTCGGGCGCCAGCTACCAGCAGTCCTCCTCCTCCTACCCCCACCACACCATGTCCTCCCACCCCCTCCACTCCAGCCACCACACCATGTCCTCTCACCCCAGCGGGCCTCCTCCCCAGTCCATGCCCATGGCCATGCCCCCCTCTGCCCAGCCCCCTCCCCGCTACCACCAACACATGCGCATGAGTGCTTCGCCATGCTAGAAGGGGGGAGTGAGGGATGAGGGAGGGGGGTAGACAGAGTGGGGGTTGGCTCTGTTGTACGCGCAACACACAGAGACAGATGCAAACACACACGCACATACACACACCCAAACACACAGATGCACGCATGAAGAGTGTGGGAGGAGAGATGGAAGCGAGGATGAGAGAAGGAGATTTAGGAGATCAAGAGAAAGAAGGGAGTGAACGAGGGAAAGAGAACGAGGTGGGCGGAGGATGATTTAAAATGTGTGCTGTGCCTCAGATGAAGACAGACATTTTAGCAAACTTTCAGAGAGAGGGAGGAAACGAGAGAGGGGGATATGATAATTATTTACACAATAAGAAAAAGAGGGAGGAGAGGTATGGGGGGCTGTAAAAAAAAGAGTGCTGCTGTTTCAGAAGAATACGCATTAGATGCATTTCAAGCACTAACATACACAAGAATCAAGGACACATTGTATATGCATAGAGATTTATACTTAAACTGTATAGACATTTTTCTTTAAGTGCTGGGAAAACAAATGTTGAAAAATGAACCATGTTTGTCTTTCATGAGATGTGTATTACTGTATGATTAGGTCTATCATTGTATTAATTGTATTGTTTGTATTTGAGAGGCATTGTTGGATGAATGTTCCCATAGACTTCTGAAGATCATTCAAGATGGTTCTGTGACTCAAACTGTACATATTGTAACATATCAGATTCTCCTCTGCAGTTAGCATTCTTCTACTATACATGTCCAGGTCGCAGGCTTCAGCATCCGATTTGGAATCCATAAAAACACTTGAATTTTTGTTGTTATGTTTTTGACTAAAATGTCATGGTAACAAAGAAAATCCATAACTTTCCATCATTTATAAATATTTACACATATTTTACTACCAAGAATGAGAGCATATTTGCAGATCCTGCGAGGCTTCGGATTTTCCTTTGATTGCTAATTAGCTTGAGTGTTCATATTCTGTAGCACATGGCTGATTACCAGTAGAGTATCTTCTCTTTATAGTTACCAGAAGAGCTTCCCATTTAGCTATGGAGTAGATTGATGAAGTAAAGACTGTGTTTGTTTTGAAATGTTGACTTTTCTCCTTCTGACTGTGACTGGGTTTATATAATACATGCTGCCTATGTAGCCTACCCACTGTACTACATGTTTACATTCTATTCTATGTGTATTGGTATACTTATAGTAAATGTAACACACACACACACACACACACCAGCTTCAACAGTCCTGCTATAACTACAATTACTACTACTACTACTATTTCTACTACTAATATCAAAATAAAGATTGTGGCCATTATCATTAGCTATGTTTATAAACATTTGTATTATAATAATAATGTCAGTAAATGCAACACGACAACTTATAAAACCATACATGAGGATGTGAAAGAAAGAAAGGGGTTACTATGAGTTCAACATGGTCGAATATAAAGCACAGAAATATATTTCAAGACAGCGTCTATGTCAGTGAGGTCTAAACGAGAGAGAAAACATGACCAATGGGTCTCTGTACCACCCTCTAGTGCTGTTGCTGTGAGTCTGATAGCTCTGCATCCAGGTTGAACGTTTGTATCATGACATGCACACTTTTGTAGCGAACAAGACCGATAGCAATTCCTGACTTGGGGATAGATTTATAATGAAGTCTTGCAATATCGCCGTACAAATAGTGAACAAATCCCACTAGACATTGAATTGCATTCCAATTGTTTTCCTAATAAGATGTGATTGTTTTTCACGAATTCCAGATCTTTTCCTGCAATCAGATAACTTGATCAAATGTTTTTTAATATTTATATTGTTCATTATGTAGCAGATGCACATACACATGTGATGGAAGGTAGTATTATTTAGTTTGGGACCCAGGACAGTGATGTACAGCCTATAATAGACTATAGAGTCAAATATATGAATTCAATATCAAAGAACAGGACTGGCTCCTGCTGGAGAGAAAGTGATAACTAATATTTGTAGCTTGTTCTATAATCATAACAGGTAGAATAGCGTATTGGTGTAGTTGTATTAAAGCTATAGTGTAATATATATATATATATTTATATATAAAATATAGGCCTATTATAGGCCGATTATTATTTGGTTTGAGAGTTTGATTCATTGAAAGAGAGAAAGATGGAGAGAGCGAGAGGGAGAAAGAGGTGAGAAGGGTAGCTATAAGAATTGTTTAAAACAAATGCTAAAACTATTTTGTATTTTGTCAATGAAGTATTATCCTCTGTTGTTTTTCCTCATTGAACTACTCTGTTAAATTGAGGTTTGCCCTCAGAGAGCCATATGGCTTCACTAGCCAATGAATGTTATTGAAGTTGAGGACGATTGGGGTTTTCTGTAGCTAAAGTAAGATTCTGTTTTTTTCTCCACGTTTACCTTTTTTCCCCCCAACTGTTCATTGATTTCCTTAGGCTTCTTTTTATTGCCTTTACTTCTTCCTCCTCTCGCTTTCCACCCCCTCATATATGACTACCTTTTGAACTTTATTGATCATGTGTCTTGGTTTGTTTCTCAAATCCCCATTAATGTAATGTATCTTCTCTTTGCAGGCCTCGTTTCTCAACTCATTCTCGATTTCTTTCTTCTTTTTGTAATGGCGCTCTCTTAGAATCTGTCTTTGAGCTTATTCAAATGAACTGTGCCTAACAACAGTAGCAGAGATCAAAGCTATTCATTATTATTAGGAATATTATATGATAATTATTATTGTTGTTACTTACTATTATTATTAGTGTAAATATGTTACCCATATTTACAACAAAATCAATGGTACTATTTAGTAGTAATAATGACAATAATGCCATTTTCTTTTTGCTAAGCAATGCACTAATGAATCTGAGCGATTATTCATACCTGAGAACATGAATAATGTTATGCCTGGGGTTGTTGAGTAACATGTCATTGTTCTATAGCTATTGAATAAATCCTAGGGGTAAATCTGTGTGTGTGCTTAATGTTTGTGGTCAGATGTCTTTCCGGTTTTTGACTGCACACACAATCTCACACACACACACTTGCAGGAACCTACCGCTGATGTCAGGAACTTTTAGAGCTGAAAGGATCAACATGGCTAAACTATATTGAGGTGAAATCCTGTTTGCACACTGGTGTAGAGAATGAATAGCAGGACTGGAGATTGACATACTGACATATTTTATATAGCTTGGTAATGCCCGCTGCTATTGTGTGTTAATACAAAGCTCTACTTATTCAAGGCCATAAGAAATGTATCAGTTCCTTGTGTGCGTGCGTGCGTGCGTGCGTGCGTGCGTGTGTGTGTGTGTGTGTGTGTGTGTGTGTGTGTGTGTGTGTGTGTGTGTGTGTGTGTGTGTGTGTGTGTGTGTGCAGGGGCGGACTAGTAAAGATGTAATTTAACTGCAAAATGTGTTACCTTTTAATGTTCCATGAACACAGCCAGTCTTGATGTTTTATTCTGATTGTCAAACAAATCACTTAAAAAAGGAGGTTACCTTCACACGTTCATCCAAAATAATTCCAGCATCCATACTTTGAACTGTGCACCCACCAACTTTCCTTCAATTCGCATGGCTGAAACTATCTCACCGGAAAAAGAATCCGAGTGACTTGCCATACTATTTTTGGCCAGACAGCATCAGGTACATGGACTACACTCGAGCGGATCTTCTAGGGGCCTTAAGCGGAGAAATTATACACATCACCTATACTTAATCACCTTTGGATATACTGGAAATACAATTGCAGACCATCAAAGCTGGCAGTGAACAGGTATTTCAGGTTTGCATTATTTATTATTATTATTTTATGCCTATGTAAATAGAATTTTAATTCTATGAGAAGGCCTACAAAGACTGTTAGATTAATTACCTGTCACTTTGACTTGAATATGCATAACATCATAAATTCAATGCATTGTCACAATTAAGTTTTACATGACTTACGCCAGGATGAACCCGCAATTTATCTCTCAATTGACTTCATTTATTGACAAACCCCAGGCTATAAATCACTTCAAATTGCACAGTAAACTTATGTCAAACATTGTACAAACTGTAGTCAATACCATGAACTGTTGGTGATAGCCTACATTTGAACATGGTATACATTTTTAGCCGTGATTGCTAGCTGATGCTTCATGACACATGCAGGAAAGGCTTCACAGGCTACTTACCAGGTGCAAGTGGACACAGCCCAGGTATTCTTTATCGTAGAGATTTAGGTTGTCACCTAAAACCCTCACAAACTTTTGCAGATGCACAATTGAGAGCATCCTGTCTAGCTGTATCACCACAGGGCTCTCCAGAGGGTGGTGCGGTCTGCACAACACATCACCGGGGGCCAACTACCTGCCCTCCAGGACACCTACAGCACCCGATGTCACAGGAAGGCCAAAAATATCATCAAGGACAACAACCACCTGAGCCACTGCCTGTTTACCCCACTACCATCCAGAAGGCGAGGTCAGCACAGGTGCATCAAAGCTGGGACAGAGAGACTGAAAAACAGCTTCTACAGTATCTCAAGGCCATCAGACTGTTAAACAGCCATCACTAGCACAGAGAGGCTGCTGCCTACATACAGACTTGAACTCATTGGCCACTTTAATAAATGGAACACTAGCCACTTTAATAATGTTTACATATCCTGCATTTCTCATCTTATATGTATATACGGTATTCTATACTACCTATTGCATCTTAGCCTATGCCGCTCTGACATTGCTCATCCATATATTTATATATATGTATATACAGTGCCTTGCGAAAGTATTCGGCCCCCTTGAACTTTGCGACCTTTTGCCACATTTCAGGCTTCAAACATAAAGATATAAAACTGTATTTGTTTGTGAAGAGTCAACAACAAGTGGGACACAATCATGAAGTGGAACGACATTTATTGGATATTTCAAACTTTTTTAACAAATCAAAAACTGAAAAATTGGGCGTGCAAAATTATTCAGCCCCCTTAAGTTAATACTTTGTAGCGTCACCTTTTGCTGCGATTACAGCTGTAAGTCGCTTGGGGTATGTCTCTATCAGTTTTGCACATCGAGAGACTGAAATGTTTTCCCATTCCTCCTTGCAAAACAGCTCGAGCTCAGTGAGGTTGGATGGAGAGCATTTGTGAACAGCAGTTTTCCGTTCTTTCCACAGATTCTCGATTGGATTCAGGTCTGGACTTTGACTTGGCCATTCTAACACCTGCAACAATTTCTAAGAGTTAGAGTTCATATGAAACCAGTCAATTGAAATAAATACATTAGGCCCAAATCTATGTATTTCACATGACTGGGAATACAGATATGAATCTCTTGATCACTCAGGCATTGTGTTGTGTGACAAGACTACACATTTTAGAGTGGCCTTTTATTGGCCCCAGCACAAGGTGAACCTGTGTAATGATCATGCTTTTTAATCAGCTTCTTGATATGCCACACCTGTCAGGTGGATATCCATCTTGGCAAATGAGAAATGCTCACTAACAGGGATGTAAACAAATGTGTGCACAACATTTTTGAGAAAGAAGCTTTTTGTGCATATGAAACATTTCTGGAATACTTTATTTCAGCTCATAAAACATTGGACCAAAACTTTACATATTGCGTTTATATTTTTGTTCAGTAGAAACAGACCGTAAATGTAAAACAAAATATTGGAAAGCTGTGAGTGCTATTATATCTAAGTCCTACATCATGATTTCAGCCAATGCATGGATGTGGATTGAAAGCACTGTTTGAATTAAATGTTGGCATATTGGCAGTTAATTATAACTTTCTGGCTACCTGACAAACATACAGTGCAGGTAAATCAATTATTTTACTAAATATCTTATCACAGCACTGGCAATGACCAACTCTCTGACCAAAATGGCTGACCTTTATACCATCAGAAGAATGTTAATGGCCATTCAAGTATTCTAATTCCTAATTCTATGTTCTGTATGGTGAACGATAGTGATTGATGTCATAATATAGTATACTTATGTTAATGTACTTCTTGGCTTCAATGTTTTTCGGTATCAAATTAGAAACTGTTGGCTGATTTCTTTAGGAAATGGTGAGGACACTTGTCGTTAAAAGTTGATTGCACAGGCGTGCGAAGCTGTCTCGTGACTTCCCTACTAAAATTGGCGCGCTTGGACATGATTGGATACAAACTCTTTCTCAAACCTGTGTTGCAGTAGCACCTGTCAGACGTGGCTATGTATTTTATATAGCTAATCCCATGGCATAATATATCTATATATTTTTTTAAAGACTTGAGACTGGCATTACGTTCATATGACCCCCCTTTATAATAAACCTTGATATATTATTTTCATAATAACACACAAATCTATAGGCAATAATGTATATTAGAATTGCTGTTACAATGAAGGAATTCAACGTGTGATTTGACCTATGGATTTGACCTATTATTCAAAAACACCTTTTTCACTCACTCTCCCCCTCCAACTCCCACCACATCCATCGACGTCGTTTCGTTTCATTATATTCTTGCAATGTCTACGGCTCTTTCTTACGTCTCTTGCCCATGCCTCGCATGCGGAGTCCGTCCACCGTCAACCACTGCAGAAGTTCAACAATTACAGGTAAAACATTGAGCAATATTCTTTCCGTAATATTCTTTATCATTCTAATAAGGATAGCATGGAATACTGTTATACTTGCATGATAAAATGAGGGATGCAGACGTTAAGTGTTTGCAGAGCAGTTCCATGTACTATACATAATTAACCTAGTATACATGTTTAACAGTATTAGCACATACTTATCCTATATGTTTTTTAAAACAATATTGCGTTTATTCATTTTAGAAAATACATATTTATTTTATGTTTACACAGAAACGTAGCCTACTTGGTACAATGACAGCTATGTCCAAATCAATAGCCGTGAGACTATTTACGTAAGCAAAGCACTCACATATTCCTAATGTGCATCAACTGTGTTCAGACTGAATAGAGACTACTCAAAAGCTGTTAATAACTCAACATCTTATTTTAAATCGGATTTTGTCAGCGTCTCTCTCTCTCTCTCTCTCTCTCTCTCTCTCTCTCTCTCTCTCTCTCTCTCTCTCTCTCTCTCTCTCTCTCTCTGCCTGCTGGTGTCGCAAGTGGTATTTGTGTTCATAAACCAAATGTATTGATCTTAGCCAACAAGACAGAGGAAGTTCAACATTTAGCCAGACCTCCACTTGTTCGTTTTCTTGGTCCATGTACATGAATCGGTTAATCAATCGGGGCAGCAGGTAGCTTTGTGGTTAGAGCGTTGGACTAGCAACCGGAAGGTTGCAAGTTCGAAATCCCGGAGCTGACAAGGTACAAATCTGTCGTTATGCACCTGAACCGGCAGTTAACCCACTGTTCCTAGGCCGTCATTGAAATAAGAATTTGTTCTTAACTGACTTGCCTAGTTAAAAAAATACAATGGTTTTGCTTCTGCTTTCTATGACGCTTCAGTATACAATGCATGTTCTTGTACCTTCACGCACGCCCAGACATTAAGTATTCAGAGCTACTTGCCTCACCTCAACTTTTGCCAGACAGATCTTCTTTACTGTCAGTAAATACAATATGTAAATCAGGTGACTGTTCAGGATTCAGACGAAATATAAGGAAAGTGTGTGTGCTTTTGCATGTACGTGTGTGTCTCTCTGTGTGCACAATGTTTTTAATGAAATTGAATACACACAGTGTGGAGAAATGCAACTGAGTGCAATTAATATCAAGGTTATCCTCTTGTTGTTTTGGCCCATACCTTTTGTTCACTCTACAATGTTATATTCTTACTGAATCTCCCCAATCACTCATCATTTAATGCCACATACACCCCATAGTTGTATGTTCACGCATTTCAGTATGCGGTTCTGGTTGGTCCTTGAACTAGATCTCGTCATTTATCATCTTCTGTGTTTATGTTGCCGATGGCAACGTTTCCTCCATATCTGTTCATCTGGGTTACTTGCTTCTAAACAGTACATACAGGAACAACTATAGAAACAAAAACCTTCTATTGGTTTTGACATGGAGGAAAATCATCTGTATGATTCAAACGAGTTTCAGTGGGTTCAGGTATAGATTGAACTAACTTTATTTTTTGAAATAAACGTGGTTTGAAAACGTGAGTCATAAACCACTCAGATAACTATCACCTAACTTTTCGTCGATTATATTCTCATTACAATGCTCCTACTGCAGTAAACTGAATAATTTAATGCATGCTGCATCCATCAAACAATGTAATAAGGAAACAATTGCGTTGTAGGTAATTACTGTAAACATAACTGTATTCGATGCTCATTAATCATACTGTACGTACATTTTCAGTCGATGATACCAAAGCTGCACACACACACACAGCATATGATAGCTCAACTAAATAATGATACTGATCGAAGAGCTTGTCATCATCAGAATGTTCTTGATTACTTCCTTAATTGAACAGTACAGTTTACAGAGTCGATTAAGGCACGGGTCTAAAAAATCCCCATCAATATCCGTCAATATAGATTTAAATACGTTTTTTTGTATGGCCTGCGTCTCAATTCACCGCATGTGTCTATGGCGGCCTTCCGTGTCTGCGGTCGAAGGTGGCGGAGCTACAGCGCTGTTTGTCAGACCATGAGACATCCCGAAAATCGGTCTTCTCACAAAAACGTCTGTAGTGTCCGAACCGTTTGAGCAACAAACTAATATAACCTCATTATGGAAAGGGGAGACTCTCACAAACACGATGCTCTATGACCCCCACTAGTATGAACCCATACAAAACAATGGACGTATGGAGGTAGTTTTGTGGCAACAAATAAATATATGTAAAATAATAAAAATACCAGCTTTCTTAAATTTCCTATATATAAGACCGACACTTCAAAATATTGTTCTTTATGATACATTTTTTGACTGCCTTTTTAACATTTATGAATGTATTTCTATGGGCTGTAGTGGTAAAGGCCAAATTCAATATATTTTGTATGTTTTTTTATTTAACTAGGCTAGTCAGTTAAGAACAAATTCTTATTTACAATGACCCGTCTACCCCTGCCAAACACGAACCCGGACAACGCTGGGCCAATTTTCCCAATCACAGCCGGTTGTGATACAGCCTGGAATCAAACCAGGGTCTGTAGTGACGCCTCTAGCACCAAGATGCAGTGCCTTTGACCACTGCGCCACTCAGGAAACTTAAAACAAATGTTTTATCAAATATAATTTGGGATTGTCTTGGGATACCTAAAGGGGTCCTAAAATAATAAATCTATTATCTAAATGATTCATGATATGACCATCTTAAAACAATTCCATATGTTAGCTTAGTACTTTCAATTACTCACTCTATTAAAAATATATATTATATTGAGGTCTTCAGCATTGGTACTTATATTTGGTTTAATGTCGGCAAAATCCACTCAGCTGTTTCAACTGCCCCTCACCCCCCACTCCCTTCTCGCTCGCGGTGTTCAGTTCCGTCCTAGACTTTGGAATTCGCTGTTGCCATGGCAATGGATAGAGCACGCTCTCTCACTTCTTTCCCGTTCCCTCTTGCTTTATATATCCCTCTCTCAGTGTGAAATGTGGAAACGGATCAGCTTATTTCCTTTCTGGTCTGTCATCACAGAATGTACAAACACCATTTTATTAATGATTTATCTTTTTGTAAGGTTCGGAAAGAACATTTTACTTGGCTTCCCTCTCACGTCACATTAATTTATTCCATCCTTTCTTTTTCTTCTTCTCCCCACAGGAGCAACACTGAGATGCCTGCCAGTGCCATGACCACCCACTGAGAAGAGGGACGGAACCGTGAGTTGCGGATCCACGCTCACATACAGACGAACCAGAGAGTGTGAAAGAGGAAGAACACGGGAGCAGAGAGAGAGACACACACACACACAGGGGAACGAGAGAGAAGAGAGGAAACGAGAGCGGGAGAGCGGTCGATGGATGGCGCTTGGACAGAGGGGACTCTGAAGGCGCACTCTTCACTGACGAGGAACAGCAAGCTGCAGACATGGAGGCAAAAGGCAGAGGCATGCCCCAAGGTAACACACATTTCACTAGAAACACACGCACAAACACACACACACTTAAGAAAATACACACTTAACAGATACCTGGATTCAAAAGACAACAATATGATTTACCCAAGTCATTAATCTGTAACTAGACTAAGTCTTTTTGCCCTTTTTCGAAATGTGCTTTTGTATTAAAACAATTAAAAGTCATCCGAAAGACAAAGCACTGACAATGCCTTTTTGTAATTGGCCCTCTGGGATTAATAAAGTCCTATTGAATTGAAATGAAAGGGAGACACGGTTTTTGACATACAGCTCAATATCGGGTACATTTTGTTTTATCGGTTGTTACCTTGGAAACAACCAACAAATCCACACCATTCAAGACAATGCTCTTGATTTCTAGCTTTCAGGCGTCCTTACTATTTTACCAACTCTCCTTCTCTTTCTCCATCCCGCTCTCTCCTCCTTCCCTCTCCTCCCTCTCTGTCTCTCTCTCTCCGGCCCAGTCATGGTGTGGTGGGAGAAGGGGATACAGGTTGTCCTCACCACTTTGGGGGCGTTTGCAGCCTTTTCCCTGATGGCGGTGGCCATTGGGACGGACTACTGGCTGTACGCACGGGCCTTCATCTGCAACAGCACGGCCAACTCCTCCCAGGACGACCCCAACAACAAGGACAAGAAAGACCCTGGAGCCCTCACACACTCTGGCCTCTGGAGGATCTGCTGTCTGGAGGGTAAGGGGAGGACTAGACGTGTGTGTGGATGGGAGGGCTGATGGTGGTCCAGTGTATTTCCAGAATTTTGGAGGGGTCAGATGAATGGCTCAGTGTGTGTGTGTGTGTGTGTGTGTGTGTGTGTGTGTGTGGATCTGAAGTCTCTGAAGACACTCTAAAATGTGAAGTTTTGTCACACGGCACAATGCCACATATGCCTCAAGTTTTGATGGAGAGTGCAATTAGCATGCTGACTGCAGGAATGTCCACTAGAATGTAATGTTAATTTCTCCACCATATGACGCCTCCAACGTAATTTTAGAGAATTTGGCAGTATGTCCAACCGGCTTCACATCCGCAGACCAGGTGTATGGCGTCGTGCAATTCATCTGCCACCATCACTTCATGTTTCAGCATGATAATGCACGGCCCCATGTCACAAGGATCTGTACACAATTCCGGGAAGTTGAAAATGTCCCAGTTCTTCCATGGCCTGCATACTCACCAGACGTGTCACCCATTGAGAATGTTTGGGATGCACTGGATGGACGACAGCGTGATCCAGTTCCCACCAATATCCAGCAACTTCGCACAGGCCACAATCAACAGCCTGATCAACTCAATGCAAAGGAGATGTGTCGCGCTGCATGAGGCAAATGGTGGTCACACCAGATACTGACCGGTTTTCTGATCCACGGTGCTTTTTTTTAAGGTATCTGTGAACAACATTCCCAATAATGTGAATTCCATTGATTAGGGCCTAATGAATTCATTTCAATTGACTGATTTCCTTATATGAACTGTAATTCAGTAAAGTCTTTTAAATTGTTGCCTGTTGCATTTATATTTTTGTTCAGGATATTGTTAACATTCGCCTTCTACATCTAGTTACATATTGAACTTCCATCCTCTCAGGCCAGGGGAACAATGTATGAATTGATTTAGCTCGTTATGATGCTTTCTTCAGTGAGATACACTATATATACAAAAATATGTGGACACCCCTTGAAATGAGTGGATTTGTCTATTTCAGCCACAGCCGTTACTGACAGGTGTATAAAATCGTGCACACAGCTGTGAAATCTTCATAGACGAACATTGTCAGTAGAATGACTTTACTGAAGGGCTCAGTGACTTTCAAAGTGGCACCGTCATAGGATGCCACCTTTCCAACAAGTCATTTCATCAGATTTCTGCCCTGCTAGAGCTGCTCAACTGTAAGTGCTGTTGTTGGGAAGTGGAAATGTTTAGGAGCAACAACGGCTCAGCCGCGAATTGGTAGGCCACATAAGCTCACAGAACAGAACCGCCAAGTGCTGTAGCACGTATTGTATACAAATTGTCTGTCCTCTGTTGCAACACTCACCACTGAGTTCCAAACTGCCTCTGGAAAAAACGTCAGCACAAGAACTGTTCGTCAGTAGCTTCATGAAATGGGTTTCCATGGCCGAGCAGCTGCAAAAAAATCCTAGATCACCATACGCAATGCCAAGCGTCGGCTGGAGTGGTGTAAAGCTTGCCGCCATTGGAATCTTGAGCAGTGGAACTTGTTTTCTGGAGTGATGAATCACGCTTCACCATCTGGCAGTTCGACGGATGAATCTGGGTTTGGCGGATGCCAGGAGAATGCTACCTGCCCCAATGCGTAGTGCAAACTGTAAAGTTTGGTGGAGGAGAAATAATGGTCCGGGGCTGTTTTTCATGTTTCGGGCTAGGCCCCTTAGTTCCAGTGAAGGGAAATCTTAAAAGGTACAGCATACAGTGATATTCTAGACGATTCTGTGCTTCCTAATTTGTAGCAACAGGGAAGGCTCTTTCCTGTTTCAGTATGACAATGCCCTCATGCACAAAGCGAGGTCCATACAGAAATGGTTTGTTGAGATCAGTGTGGAAGAACTTGACTGGCCTGCACAGAGCCCTGACCTCAACCACATCTAACACCTTTTGGATGAATTGGAACGCCGACTGTGAGCCAGGCCTAATCACCCAACATCAGTGCCCGACATAACTAATGCTCGTGGCTGAATGGAAGCAAGTCCACCTAGCAAAGTTCCAACATCTAGTGGAAAGCCTTCCCAGAAGAGTAGAGGCTGTTATAACAGCAACGGGGTGGGACCAACTCCATATTAATATCTATGATTTTGGAATGAGATGTTCGACGAGCAGGAGTCCGACACAGTGAGACCTGGATGAGTGCATTCAGAGCAGTGGAGGCTGCTGATGGGAGGATGACTCATAATAATGGGGTGAATGGAATGGTATCAAAGACATAGTTTTCATGTGTTTGAGAGCACGCCATTACTATGATTTGTCCTCCCCTAAGTAGCCTCCACTGATTCAGAGGACATCCAGTGGGCAGTGGCAGACAGTCAGTAGGAGAAGGCTCATTTCAAGAGCTGCTTATCTAACCTATTGCAGTCTGCGAGAAACTAGCTTCATCGAGAACCAGGCTTGACAATGACGTGATTGTGGAGGTATGGCTATGTGAGACTAGCGAATGTCAAAAAGGGCAATTATGAGCAATGAGTCAGTGGTGATAGTCTGATGGAGTGGTTCTCCATTTGCGGTAGACAGCTTCAACAAAAGAGGACAACAACACAGCCATTTTATATCATATTTGTGGTGTCTGCTCAACATACTGAAACCACTGATTATGGCTCCTTGATTATTATAGAACGTTGTTGTTGATTTAGTCTGTTGTTTTCTTCTGAGTACAAGGGGGGGGGGGGGTCATATGACTGTCATGAAAAATACATTGTGTTTGAGCTATTTTAACCGACTTGGAAAGGGATTCAAATGAATACTTAATATGTCCAAACACCAAGCCCCAGATATCTGATTCTCTCTCTAATACTCCCCAATCTCTCTCCAATCTTTCTGTATCTCTCTGTCCATCTTTTTCTGTCCGTCTCTCTGTCCCTCTGTCTCGCTGTCAATCTGTCTGTCTGTCTGTCTGTCTGTCTGTCTGTCTGTCTGTCTGTCTGTCTCTCTCTCTCAGGGCTGAAGAGAGGAGTGTGTTCTCAGATCAATCATTTCCCGGACGATGCAGACTATGATCAGGATGCAGCAGAGTATCTCCTGCGTGAGTAAGGGGACGTGGGCAGTGGGAGGATGTCACTAGAGAGATGTGATGTCGAATTGAAAAGACAAACCTGGGAAACAGCAGCAGTGAATGCCCAGGTGCAGGGTTATGAGTAAGCTAACTCAATGAGTATCTATCATTTAACAGAGGGAATTATGACAAAGCAATAGGATATTCCAATCAAACCAGAACATTGGTTGGAATTAGAATGTAGGATAGATTTATTCATTTATGTAAGGTGTTACAGAATACTGTAAATGCTTATTGTAGCACATTACTTTACTCCAGATGGTGACAAAGTCGCATATGCAGCTTGAAATGTCACCTTCACAACTTCAGCTTTAATCATTCATCTTTAATATATTTTTGCTACGCTCAGCAGGTTATGACACCAAAGGTTGCAGTCGCTTCCAATATTATCAGAGGATAGGAAGTAATATCTAAGCAGAGCTCCAGGTAGAAGATACCCATAGGCACATATCTAGGATTAGCTAGAATCTAGGATCCCCAAATGATAACTATAACCACCAACCACTGTCAACATAAAACTGACCTTAGATCAGCAAGTAAGGACAATTTCACCCCCATCCGTCTGCAGGTGTGGTCCGAGCCTCCAGTATCTTCCCCATTCTGAGTGCTATACTCCTCCTGATGGGAGCGATGTGTGTTGCATCCAGCAGCTTCTACAAGAGCAAGAGGAACATCATCCTAGGAGGAGGCATCCTGTTTGTGGCTGCTGGTAAGACGCTGGTGTCTTGGTCTTGACTGTTTCTCTATTACTCAGTACACATGGGGAGGGTTTCCTGGACACAGTTGAAGCCTAGTCCTGGAGTTAAAATCATGCTCGATGGTGTCCCGTATTTATTTTCCTCTTGTTCAGATGGTATGCAATAGCCCTACTCTGCCTTAAATGTCCTCAATGGTCTCTGAACTAATTATCCTTTTTAACTTGTAAATAGTGTTATTATCAAGGAAGTTCCTCATCCTTTCATCCATCCATGATATTCACCTTTGTGTTGTTTTCCCCTCCTCATAACTCATTTCATGTTAATGATATTGGTTGCGGCTTAGATTTCCCAAATACATCATCCGTTGAGTGGAGACTCAGGTCAACGAGGCACAACACAGCAGTAGGTATAAAGATAGTTTATTTAATATTATGGGATAAATTACCTCCTGAGTGGAGATATGGGTCAATGAGACATTACACAAGAGAAGTAATCAAGTTGAGATGGCTCCCTCACCCCCCAATGGAATAGCTCAGAGAAAATGAATGGCATATTATATTATAATATTATTATTATATTATAACCTTTCACTTCCTCTCTTTCCCGCAGGCCTGAGCAACATCATCGGCGTGATCGTGTACATCTCTGCGGCACTGAGCGACATCTCGCCCAAGAAGGATGAGGACAAGAAGTGGCATTACTCGTACGGCTGGTCCTTCTACTTCGGAGGCCTCTCCTTCATCCTGGCTGAGATGGTGGGTGTCCTGGCCGTCAACATCTACATCGAGAAGAACAAGGAGCTGCGCTGCCGCTCTCGCACCGAACTCTTGAAGAGCACCACGCACGCCATGCTCCGCCTGCCCAGCTACCGCTTCCGCCGGCGCTCCCACTCCAGCTCGCACTCTTCCGACCCGCCACGCTCCCCCTGCGACACCTCACCCACAGGCGCCAAGAGTTTTGCATTACCGCCGTCTGCCCCGCCTTTCTCCGTTGCCACCCTGCCAAACCCGCACCATGCTGCTGGAGGGGGTGATATCTCCATGTATACCCTGACCCGGGACTCCAAGATGGGGAGTCTTGGTGGCGGGGGACCCCCCCTCTACGGCACCGTGGACCGGGCCTCCCTCTACCAACTGCACAACTACTTCCCCAAAGAGGAAGTGGGGGTGATGATGAGCGGCACGCTGCCTTCTCTCTCCAAGTCCAACCTCTCTGCGGCGGGCCAGAATTCCGCCGTCGGAGCCACTGCCATTGCGCCCCTGAATACCTTGTCGTCCTCCGGTCCTACCCCTCAGCAGCCACCTCTGCCCACTGGCACCATGGAGAGAGAGAGGGGCATGGGCACCCTGGACCGCCTGGGGGGCAAACGGAACAGGGACACCGACTCGGACACGCTGAACAGGAGAACCACGCCAGTGTGAGCCTCGGAGATAGGAGCAAGAGCCATGGAGGTGGAGGGCAAAATGGCGGGTAACGCTTTACAGTAAATCCCTGTCACACAACCTACTTTTCGCTGCCATAACAATGACTTAACAAGTAACGCTTTCCAGTTCACTACTGGTAAAGCCTACTGTTCGCTGCCATACATAACAATGACTTTGCGGATTTTATAAGCAGTCACGACAACTAGTGTAAATTCATGACACCTGCCTTAACACGGTCATGACGGCTCATACGGTGGCCTAAGTTCTGTAGTTAGCTTGCATAGGTAGCTTGCACATACTTGCTGTATGCGACATACTAGTATTTGACTACCTAATGTATTCGTGTTTATGACTGCTTATGACACTGATATTTCGAGGACTGTATGACAGGGCTTCTGTAAAGTGTTACCAAATAGGGCTGTAGAAATATGTAAGATAACTGAAAGAGAATAGTTGGCCATTCCCTGCCCTATCACTCCATCTCAGTCTGTTTTTGACTACTATGAATACATCTATTCCACTGACTAGAATATCAAATGTAATATTAACAATATTATTGAGTATATATTCATTTTGAAATGCACAATATGTCTATAGTGGTAAACTTTGGGTTGTCTTATCATTCCGAGTGCTTGATTATCATAGCCAGGTTACAAGAGTGTAAAGATTGTAACTTTTTGAATATTATCACATTGCTGTTGTTTTTATTCTCGTAATCGTAAATGCAGGGTAAATTTGTACATTTGAACTATGATTTTTGTATTTTTGTATTTCTTTAAAGTTGAAAATGTTCCTTGATATCTAGCTCCATCACACTTAATCTGATGGTGTCAGGCGAGAAGCATGTGCGCAAATATGAGTGTAATATTGTATTTATATTTAATTTTAAATATATTTATTTAATTATTATTATTTATAATAATAATAGTCACTATTATTATTATTGTTATACTTACTGTTATTATTTTTAAGGCAATGTTTTTGTTTGTTAATACAGATATAACCAACATAGCATAATCTGTGTTTTTTATTGTTTATGACAAGTGTATTAGATTATAGACTTTATATGAACCTATTTATTTTAGCGATGGTATATATTCTTAATGTTATTCGTTAAAGCAGCGATTCTCAACTGATGTGTCGCGACCCAAATTTGGGGTCGAATGGGTCACAGTCTGAACTTAAACGACTAAAACCAGGTAGTAAGTGATTAAACAATTGAATTTCTGAAATATTTTTCTTCAAGCATAGTATTTTCAAAATAGAGCTAGCAGGGCTATTTAGCGGATTTAGTTGATTTTGTGGTCTCAAACCAGTGAGCTTATCAACACTCTTCATCAAGAATATGGGCAAATTTGACTTATTTCCTTAGCATCAAAAATACATTCCAGATTACATTTTATATACACTATGCGAATATTGGGTTGCGCCTGGCACAACCTGGTTTAATCTGGGTCCTGAGGCAAAACCAGTTAAGCTGCTTTAAAGAGCCTACTTTGGGGTTAGCGGGCTGTGATCCTGTGATCCTGTAAGTGAAGAAGACAACAATCTCTTCATGGTACATGATATTTCTACTCTACTGCACACGAGTCAAACTAAGGACATTTGTGATGTTTAAGCAATACAAAATTCTGAGCCTCAAAAAGAACTACAAAAAATACATTCAATAAACTTATATATGAAAATGGGTTGTGTGGAGTGTGTTATTTAACATATAACCAAGATGGTAATATAACAAATGAATGTCAAAATGTTTGCCACCGCATATCTGGTAATTACATGGTGCTCATCTTTTCCATTCATATACTGTAGCTGGAGATACAAAACCTGGGACATGGACTCATCTGAACAGAAGACCACTTTTGAGGTAACAGAAAACATCTGAAAAACATGATTTTAGAGTGTAATGTCTCGTCAATACCTCAACAGGGGACCTTGATTGTCCAGTTGGTATTGGATCAGAGGTCACAGAGATGAAAGCTGGGGCTAAGAGAGATGCAGCAGAATTCCTTAACACATGACTACAAAAGCAGTTAATTAATAATAATTGAATAACGCTGAATCTCTTCACTCTTGGGATGGAAATGATGAAGACGATCTGCCCAGGGGGAAAGTGACTGTTTTAATCTCATTAAAGTAATGACTTTGGAGGAGGAAGGAAGCTAGGGAGGGAGAGGGATGCTCTATTTGTTCAAGAGCATGGAGTGCACAGTTAATGTGTGATTTAGTTGGGGAGTTTAATTAGTCCTTCCTCTCTGGGGAGCCCTGGGTTGTGTTCAGTAGGGTACACTTTAGCAAAACGTTATAAAACATTCAAGTTTTTTTTATTGGACAAGTAATATCAGGTAATATCTCCCTGTTTCAAAATGTTTTCTCCCTACTGAACACGACCCTGGTGGTGCAGTCTCTGTGGGTCTCTCGCCCTTAGATATCCACTCTGTACTGTGCTGGTCTGGTTACGCATCAATCATAGTTACTGGAACTTTGCTATGAAGGAGAATGTGGAAAATAAAATATATTGGGTTGGGTTGGCACGATAGTGTGACAAATTTCAACGTGCCCCTCGTCCCCAGAAAGCACCCCAGGAGGAAGAGGGACCGGTTACATGGACAGGAGACCTGTAAACCCTGCTGGTTCAGTACTACCATCATAACAAGGTGAGTTACGAGGTGGCCGGGCCTCCTCTATTTTGGTAACGTCAAGAGAGGTCAGTTCTTCTTATTACCTCTTGATCCTCGCTGACACACACATAAGGTCGTAACACCCACGATCGCCATCACACACACCCGGATTCAAGCATATACAGGCTATACACACTTGCAAGCAAATGCATTGTAAACGATCAGACACACACACTTCACATACCCACACCGTCACGTACGCACACACAGACACACACACGTCAACAACAGGATTTCAGAGAAGCACTCCCACCACCGGATCCCCCCCCCCCCCACACACACACACACACATACTCTTTCAGAAGAGAGCAACGGCTTCATTTGAAAACGAACATCTATATATACAGCTTGGGCCGAGTGTCAGGTGTCTAGCGATGGTTGATTTGTGTTTCAGGGCTGCATGCGAAGTTGGCCAGGTCAGGAGGGGGAGAACGAGGGTAGAGGTTAACACAGCACAGACTCCACCACCAATCGTCTGGACCGTGTCCCACAGCAGCAGCCACCAGAGGCGGGGTGAGACATGAGTGACAGTGCGTGTGGCATTTATAGAGACACATGATAGGTCTACATGAGGAGCAGACTGGACTGACTTCAGCAAGTAAGATGAAATAAAAGCTTGTGGGAAGGGTGGGCTGAGGAGGTGGTTGGGGAGGTGGTGGTGGTGGTGAGGGGGGTTGTTTGAATTGGACAATGTTGGCGATGGGGATCACAGTTTGAATCCAAGGTTTGTGTTTCTTATAACCACTTCAGCAGGATTCACCACGCTCTAAATTTAGCGGCAGAGGGTGCCAACATGTGGGAGACAGTGGAGACAGAGAAAGCTGGAAACGGGTCAAGATGGTGCCTGGGATGTGTGTTGAAGATGATGGAGAGATGAACGATGGAGGAGGGCAGAGTGGGAAAAAAGACAGAAAAAAAGCACAAGAAAGGGATACAGTATGTTGTCTTCACATTTAATAATAAATCAAGTCTTACATACACAATTATTTCCATTGAAAACCACAGACACAATTTACCCTTCAATACCCATTGAAATACAAATATGCACAGGTTACCTCTGACAACTATCTCACTAGAAAAAGACAAAACAGATACAAAATCTTACAGTATTTATAAACGTGTGACATTTGGGTTACACAGAACACATGAAATGTTTTTACGTTATTCATTTACAACACTAAAGGCTCATATGACTTTGAATAGTGTATTTACAATGCAACCTTATATAACTGGTTAGTAGCCTCTTACCTCTTGAATAGGGTTTACGATGAAATTGCCTGTCCTTTCAGGCAGTGATGTTTTTAGGCAGTGCTGCTTTAATAATTTATTGTAATTTCTATAATATAGTCACCCACACACCCAGAGCAGATGGTGTATCTAAAATGTTAAGGGACATTAGACTCCAAAATCAAATTTTAGACTTCGAAAGTAGTCTAATGTCAATAGGAGTCCACACATCTTACACTACACAACTTAATGCAAAACAGAAGCTCTGCATATCTGGAATTTACATGGTGCTTGTCTTTTACATTACTTTTACATTGTGACATATAACTGAATTCACAAACATGATGGACTGGGACGTAGACTAATCTTGACCTTTGAGGTCTGAAAACATTTGGATTTAGAGGCTAATGTCTCTTTGATATATACACATCCATATATTAAAGGCAGTTGTAAAAACATTGCAATATCATGAGATTGTGTATGTATTTATTTACTAGAAACTCTAGAATTGTTGTACTGTACTTTCATTCTGTGAAATACATCTGAATCCCAATTACTATCCTTTAAGGATTATACTCTAATAAGACTGTCGATCAGAATATCATCAAAGATTTGGCAAAAATAATGAAGTAATGTTAACCAATTCAAAACACAACTGCAAAATGTTGTTTTTGTTAAATTCATTTAAAATGATTTTGAATTCAATTGAATTTCACACTTGAGAAGGGGGGGGGGACATACTGGCACATTACATTTTGCACATTCAATGTGAGAAAATGTTTGCTGTCAACTAGCACACAAGTAATTTGGCATTGCGTTAATTCTTCACCTTTCATAAGTCAAGAACAGTATAGTGTCCCTTCAATGACCTACTGATTTATGCAAAATGAGGAGAGAAAAAACATCCAAGACGATGAACAACTTGAACCCCTCTTTACACAACTTCAAATTATTCAATGTAAAATTGCAGGAGACCGTCCATTTCTCAACAGTCATAAGACAATACAGATAAAGTGCAATACCTCCTCCTCGCTACTAGCTATCACTTTCATTTTTGGGGGGAAAACACCTTCGCCAGGGGCTGAATGGTAGCGCAAGCAAGAGAAAGAGGGTTCCACCCAAAATAAGAATGGCCCCTGCAAACCCAACACAGGATACTGACCAAGACAACTCATGATGCAACGGCACCGAGTGGTCACTGGCTAGGAAGGAGAGTACCGACTGGTTGAAAACAATAAGAGACAGGAGAATCAAGAGGCCTAAGAGAGAGGAGGAAAGAGTGACAGAGAAAGGGAGAGAGAGAAAGGGAGGGATAAAGCACAAAAGAGAGAGATATCAGGGGCTTGGTGTGTGTGGAGTTGGTAAATACATTTTACTGGTGGGATGGTGGAGGTGGTATTCATAACTGTGATCTACTTCCCAGAGCATCAGAGTATATCAGGACTGTACAGATGCCATGACTAATGCCCTATGTATCTAATTAGTGGGCTCCCTTGATACCCTTGATACCCTATATGGTTTTTTAAAGGGTTGAGTACCGGTAGCTTTGTTTTTGCTGCATGCACAGGTTGACTCCTAAATGACTCCAAACTCTCTGCAACTGTCACCCCCGGATCTGTTTCACCTGTCGTTATGATTGTCTCCACTCCCCTCCAGGTGTCACCCATCTTCCCCATTATCCCCTGTGTATTTATACCTGTGTTTTCTGTCTGTCTGTGCCAGTTCGTCTTGTTTGTCAAGTCAACCAGCGGTTTTCTCTCAGCTGCTGCTTTTCCCCAGTCTCTCGTTTTCCTCGCCCTCCTGGTTTTGACCCTTGCCTGTCCTGACTCTGAGCCCACCTGCTTGACCGCTCTGCCTGTCCCTGAGCCTGCCTGCCGTCCTGCACATTTTCCCCACCTCTGGATTTTTGACCTCTGCCTACCCTGACCCTGAGTCTAGGGCTTGTCGATTTGGCCAAAATATGATATCATATGATATTTTTCTAATTTATGACGGTATTTGATGGTATTTTATATTTTTGATTAATTAAAGTTCTACAGTAGTGCGTGACGCTAGAGTGGCAACACATATATTCCAAATTATTTCAATGGGTCTTTCTCCATTCAGATGGTTTTATACTGTTCAATTCAACTTAATAATTTATTATAATAATATTTCCTGCATTGCCCTCAAGTTCTGCATTTCCTGCACTCATTTGAAATTATTTCCACACTGCCACGATATGGGCAAAAATACTAGGCCTTGTTTTTAACCAAATGTTGCAATACCGATTTAGATCAAAACTTTTGGAATCATTGAAATAGAATGTTTATTATAATTATATAGCTAGAATATAAATAATAGTGGGCACTTTGAATACAGTGTTGTTTGACTTGACAATGAATGAAAATGCCATGGACAAGTTATTGTGACAGGGTAGGCACCAAAGTGATGTTCAGTGTTTCCTAGGGGACCCTATAATCTCTGGCTACATTAAATCTTTATTCATATAGCCAACATATTGCTTTGCCTATTCATGCTTTGCCCGTTTCCTCTTTGATTTAGAAGATACTGTTGCACAAACAGCATGCTGATTTAAGCCTCCACCAGTACTGGTATCAGACTGTATTAGCTAGCTACGTTTGCTCTGACTTTTATCAGCCAGCTAACTAGCGATTAGCATTAGTGGCCAACATGATTTAGCTTAACTCGCTAAGAAAATACAAACTAGCTGTTTGCAGATGTAAGAAACACAAACTAATATTGTGGATTTATATTAAGATCAAAGTGGAAACAACTGGAAACAATTGTTGTCATCAACATTTTTGCATGTGCTGCATTGACCATGCAGACTGAATGAAAGTGTCTCGTGGTCAAGCAACAACAAATGGACTCCTTGAGTGACAGGGGGTGGGACTAGGTCTGTGTGGAAAGCGGCTTGGAGACAGTGGAGAGGGATGACTCAAGAAGAGGAATGAACTATAAAAATGGTTGTTACACACGGTGTATCACATTTAACAAACCAAACATTCAAATACCGTTATAGAAGGTAAAGTAAAAACCCAAACCATTCCGTGCATAAATACCGGTATATAGTGAATCGTGGTATACCACCCAGCCCTACCTGAGCCTGCCTGCCGTCCTGTACTTTTGCCCCACCTCTGGATTACTGACCCATGCCTGCCCTTGACCTGTCTTGTGCCTGCCCCCGTTGGATTATTAAACTGTTGTTAATTCAATGTTGTCTGCATCTGGGTCTTACCTTCAAACCTGTACGAACTGGCCATGACTGACCCAGCAGACCCAGGCCAGATGCACAACGCCATCTCCTCCCTAGGAGCCACCATTGGTAGGTTCGAGGAATTGCTCTGTGGCCTTATGGATGGGGGCCAAACGTTGGCTGACGCCATGAATGGGCGTTGGACATTTTGCTGGAGCATTTCCGCGGGTTATCTGCGAGGCAGCCTACCATGGTGGTAACCCCACCGCCTCTCATTAACTCAGCTGTGCAGTCTCATCGGTCACTCCATTCTCGGGAGCCCCACTTACCTCCCCAGGAACGCTTAAATGGAGAGCCGAGTACCTGTCGGGGCGTTTTAAGCTCAGTGTGCCCTCATCTTCGAGCTTCAGCCCTCCTCCTTCCCCTCGGATCGCTCCAAGATAGCCTACCTCATCACGCTGATGTCCGGTAGAGCTCTCACCTGGGCTACTACTGTATGGGAACAACAGCCGGCCATTTGCATTTGCATTTGAGTTTCAGCCTGCCATTTGCATTTGAGTTTGTAGGAGAGGTGAAGAAGGTTTTTGATGCCCTGTTCTCCGTGAGAGAAGCTGCCCGGAAGCTCATCCAGTTTCGGCAGAAGTCCCACAGTGTGGCAGACTATGAGGGGGATTTCCAACGTTTGCAGCGGAGAGTGCTTGGAACCAGAAAACGCTGTTCGATATGGTCCTGAACAGCGTCTCGGAGGAGGTCAAGGACGAGCTTGCTGCTCGGGAGTTACCTACGGATCTCGATTCCCTCATCGCTTTGACCATCTGAATCGATGCGCGATTACGGTAACGATGGAGGGAGAGGAAATTCGATTTCGCTTGCTCGTCCAGGGATTCCACCTTGCCTCCGAGTCATCCCGGAAGTCCCTGGCGGTCCCTTTGCTAAGAGAACCCGAGGCTTCCCGACCTCCCCCGAGAGTTGCTGAAGATGGCTGAGTCACCGCTTACCGAGCCTATGCAACGAGGCAAAGCTGGGCTGTCGCCAGCGGAATGGCAACACAGGATCAACACAAAGAGTTGTCTGTACTACGGGACTTTGGGTCATTTTGTGTCCTCTTGTCCTTTAAAATACCAGGCTCACCGGTAGGAGCGAGTACTCTGGTGGGCCATATGGGGAACTTTTCTGCTTCCCTTGCTCACACCCCTTTTCATGCCATCCTGCTGTGGGGAAACCAGTCTAAATCTCTCCGGGTCTTCATTGACTCTGGGGCCGATGAGAGCTTTTTGGACGCGACCCTCTCCATTCCCATGGATGTTGGAGCACTGGATGGGTGCTCTATAGTCCGGGTCACTCATAATACCACTCCCATCAACCTACGGATTTCAGGGAATCATAGCGAGACTATTCAATGTCTGCTCATCAAGTCTTCTCAGATTCCCGTGGTTTTGGGATTCTCCTGGCTCCAGCGACACAATCCCCTCATCAACTGATCTATGGATGCCATCATGGGCTGGAGTCTGTTCTGCCACGCCCATTGTCTGAAGTCAGCGCAGCCCGCTCCGGGACATCTTCCTGGGGGCTCAGAAGGTGCCCCGGATCTCTCCGCCATCCCTGCGGAGTACCAGGGACCTCCGGGAGGTGTTCAGCAAGGCCCAGGCCACGTCGCTTCCGCCGCACCAACCCTATGACTGCGGTATTGACCTTCTTCCAAGCACCACGCCGCCCCGGGGACGTCTGCATTCTCAGTCGGGTCCAGAGACCAAGGCTACGCGACCTACACTACTGTTCAAAAGTTTGGGGTCACTTAAATGTCCTTGTTTTTGAAGGAAAATCAAATTTTCTGTCCATTTAAAATAACATACATTTGATCAGAAAAACAGTGTAGGCATTGTTAATGTTGTAAATGACTATTGTAGCTAGAAACAGCTGATTTTTGGTAGTTACCCGCTACCACTCATCTCCTTGGCCTTCAAGCCGCTCCAGGGGGCCACTGTGTTTTCCAAGTTGGATCTACGGAACGCCTACCACCTGGTGCGGATACGAGAGGGGTACGAGTGGAAGACCGCCTTCAACATGGCCAGCGGCCACTACGAGTATCTGGTCATGTCTTTTGGCCTCACCAATGCCCCTGCTGTGGTCCAGGCTCTGCTTAATGATGTTCTCTGTGACATGTTGAACCGGTTCATCTTCACCTACATTGATGACATCCTCGTCTTCTGGAATCAGTTGATTGTGAAGGTGGAGAAGTGCGAGTTCCATTGCTCCACCATCCCCTTTCTGGGTTACAGCATCTCTTCTGGGAGTGTCCAGATGGATCCCGGGAAGGTGAGAGCGGTGGTGGATTGGCCTCAGCTTACATCCAGGGTGCAGCTGCAACGTTTCCTGGGGTGTGCCAACTTTTATGCCGTTTTATCAGGGTTTACAGCACCCTGGCTTCCCCCCTGACTGCACTCACCTCTACCAAGGTCCTGTTCACGTGGTCCTCTGCTGCTGACCGGGCATTCCCGGGACCTCAAACACCGCTTCACCACTGCTTCTATCTTGGTTCATCCTGACCCTTCCTGTCAATTCGTGGTGGAGGCCGATGCTTCGGATGTCAGAGTGGGCTGTCCTGTCCCAACGTTCTGCCCTGGACCTTAAGCTGCATCCCTGCGCCACCTTCTCCCACTGACTCAACGCCACGGAGAGGAACTACGATGTGGGGAATCGAGAGCTTTTCGCAGTGAAGATGTCGTTGGAGGAACACTGGCTAGAAGGGACGGAACTTCCGTTCATTGTATGGACCGACCACAAAAACCTGGAGTATCTCCGCACCGCCAAGTGCCTCAACTTCAGGCAAGCGAGATTGGCCCTGCTGTTTACCCGGTTCAACTTTTCCCTTTCTTACCGGCCAGGGTTCAAGAATGTCAAGCCGGATGCCCTGTCTCGTACCCGGTGATGGTACTCAGCTGGGGTATAGGAAAACAGGTCTGGGAGGGGCAGCGGTCCTAATGTTTATGCCTGACGCTGTCCACTCAACGGCCCTGAAGTGGGCCCATTCCTGCCACCCGGGTTCCCGGCAAACCTTGGCCTTCGTGCGACAATCCTTTCGGTGGCCTACTTTGGTGCAGCACGTCTTCCGAATCCATGGACTGCCAGTGGACATGGTCTCTGACCGGGAGCCTCAGTTCTCGTCTCGGTTCTGGAACGCGTTCTGCACCCTCATTGGGTCATCGGCCAGCCTGTCCTCTGGGTTCCACCCCCAGTCCAATGGCCAGTTGGAGCGAGCCAACCAGGATCTAGAGACTACTCTGCCTGATCTCTGCCAACCCCACCACCTGGAGCCAGTAGCTGGTGTGGGTCGAATACGCCTGCAATACCCTTCCCTGCTCTGCTCTGCTACGTGCCTATCTCCGTTTGAGTGTTCCCTGGTGTATCAGTCCCCGCTCTTCCCCAAGCAGCAGGAAGAGGTCGGCATACCTTCTGCCCAGATGTTTGTCCTCAAGACAACTTCCAGGTATTGACGACAAGTGGATCGCCTTCGGACCCTGGCTCCGCAGTACTGTCTCGGGTAGAAGGTATGGTTATTTGCCCCTCCGGGTGGAATCCCGCAACTCTCCCCCCGGTTTATCCCATCTCCAATATGATTAGCCCCTCTGCTGTTCATCTTCTATTGCCCCGTACCCTTCGTATACATCCCAGCCTTCATGTGTCCAGAGTTAAACCCATGTCTCAGTACCTGGTTGACTGGGAGGGTTACGGACCCAGGCCGTTTTAATGCCGACAATCCAGTCAACCAGGTATGCGCCCAGGTAAGACGTCAGGGGGGTTCCTGTCACACCCTGATCTTTCACCTGTCTTTGATTGCCCCCGCTCCAGGTGTCACCCATCTTCCTCATTATCTCCTGTGTGTTTAAAGCTGTGTTTCTGTCTGTCTGTGCCAGTTTGTCTTGTTTGCTAGGTCAACCAGCGTTTTTCTCTCAGCTCCTGCTTTTCCCCAGTCTCTCTTTTTTCTCACCTTCCTGGTTTTGACCCTTGCCTGTCCTGACTCTGAGCCCACCTGCTTGACCACTCTGCCTGCACCTGAGCCTGCCTGCCGTCCTGCACCTTTGCCCCAGCTCTGGACTTTTGATCTCTGCCTACCCTGACCCTGAGTCTGCCTGCCGTCCTGTACCTTTGCTCCACCTCTGGATTACTGACCCCTGTCTGCCCTTGACCTGTCTTGTGCCTGCCCCCGTTGGATTATTAAACTGTTGTTAATTCAACATTGTCTGCATCTGGGTCTTATTGTACCTTCAAACTTATTAGCAATATGGCGAAGATTGCGTACTCCTCATGTCCTCGCTCCTCTCTTCTCGTCTCCTTCTCAAAACCCATTAGATGAAAAAGCCAGTGGTCTCTCCCCTCTGACCTTCTCCTCTAATGGGTTTGGAGAAGGAGATGAGGAGAGAGGACATGAGGAGTATGCAATTGAGATCTTCCCAAGGTCTCATTAGACATGTCAAAATAGTAACATTTAATCATTGTAGTTATACATGTACAGTATGTCACCATGGCTGCCATATGTCTACTCACTCACCTGACAGAATGAAGCAAACCGATGCAGCCTTGAGGAAGAATGATTCTCCTTTGCTGAGGGCTGTGGTGATGCATATGGCCCCTGTGACCATCAGGAAGAGACCGAAGAGGGCCATCATGGCCGCCGCCACATTCAGACCTGGGAAGAGAGAAACGGTTATCGTCTTGATACAGGTATATTCCATTATTCATAGTACACTGGCACCAGGTACATTTGAGTAATTTAGCAGAACCTATTATCCAGGGCGACTTGCAATGAGTTCATTCAACTAAGGTAAGTAAAATAACCAAATAAGTTCAACCTTATTCAAAATGGCCAATCTACAAAAGGTAAAGTCCTTGCATCCACTTGTAATTCTCACAGATATTGGTACATCCCCTCACTGATATACTCTAGGGAAGCGTTTCCCAAACTCGGTCCCGTGGACCCCAAGTAGAACACATTTTGTTTTTTTGCCCTAGCATGACACAATTGATTCAAATAATCAAAGCTTGATGATGAGTTGATTATTTGAATCAGCTGTGTAGTGCTAGCGCAACAAAAACAAAATGTGCTCCGCTTGGGGTCCCCAGGACCGAGTTTGGGAAATGCTGCCCTAGGAGTTACTGACTTGCCTAGAGGATAACGGAAACGTTAAACATCGCACTCCTGACACGTAGGGCATCATGCCCATTGAAACTAACAAAGAATCCAGAAGATAGTTTATTTTGCGCATAATAAATCCAAAGAAAAGTAATTTGGCCATCAGTGCCCCTCTTTAAAAAATGTGGCGCATGACACCTCTGGTTTAGAGCTCACGAAAAAAATAAAAAGGATTTCACAATTTTCCCACATTGACCCATGAAGAAACAGTCCTACTGACTTCAATGCTATAACGGAAAAGGAGTAGGTGGAATACATTTTAGACACTTACTGCAGTCAATGGCTGACCCAGTGCAACATAGATGACAGACTTGAGGAAGAAAGAAAGTGTGTGGGTGGGTAAGGTGAGACATGGGTTGAAAGAAGGCAGGGGACAAGCTGACTCACTCTTTTCTGTTGTTTTCTGGAAGATGACGGCATTCTCTCCAGTGGTGTAGAACTTGAAGTAGGTGCAGTTGGATTCTAAAGGAGATAGGGAGAGACAAGGAACTTATTTGAAACAGATGGAGACCTTATCAACTTGCACATCACCATAATCTTATTGTGACTCATACGACTTGCGGCACACTAATTATTATGCATTCGTGCACATCGATGACAATGCCAAGGTTATGTCTTCTATGCAATTAGTGTTATGGCATCTTGTAGTCTGATAAAAGGTAGTTTATTCTACATGTAGACGGCCCTCTCTAGTAAGACATTTTAGTACAGTATTTGTGGGTAATACGTGTGTGAGTTTAAGGTAAGCGTCTATCCCTACAGAACGTAAATGTATATTGCAGTCCATCTGTGACCCAGTCTACACCTGAAGGCCAGTCATTGGATTATGGTTACAATATAAATAACTGATATCTAGCCGTAACTAACGGTGGGGCTATAGCTAAGTAATGATAGAATTGTCATTTCTGGCCTTGACATTTGGGATCGTGAAATTTGGCTGAACTACCCCTTTAAAATCTGGCATAAAGGGCCATAGGATTTGTCAAGAGAGCGTTTTGAATGTATGAGTTTGAGTGAATGCGGTTTGGTTTACACAATTTGCCAGTATGCAAAAAATGGGTCTGTGATTTCTGATAGGTGATTTTGTACAGATTGGATTGCATGAGTTTGAGTGGATACCGTTTGGTTAACACAAAATAATGTAGGCCTATTCATGCAACTCCAGAGCAGTTACCTCCGGGCAGTTCAGCCGGCCCACAGCTCTCTCGCTCAGGGTCTATGTCAGCCACCCACAGAGTCCGGGTGCATCCTTTCCACAGCCCGTAGTGTGCTGCGAGACATGTCTGGTTGTTGTAGAAGTTCTTGGGCGGAGACAGCACCACCCAATACTCTGTGCCCAAGCCCAAGACAGTCAACACCACACCCACGATGGCCACGAAGAACGCCAGCTTGATCTTGCCCTCCTGGACCTCGCTCATGCCTCCTGATGTTGACGCTTTTGCACGGCGCTTAACTCCCATAGCACCAGCCCCAGCCCCTCTGCCACCCATGACACCGGTCAGTCCCAGAGTACCTGCTCCGGCTCCTACTCCCGCCCCTGGTGGAATCGGCCTGCCATCCTCTTCGTGCAGAAAGAAGGTGGACCACATGGCTTTTCAGATGTTTACAATTGAAAAAAATATATATGAATAATGGATAAAGACAGGTAGAGAGTGTAGGAGACAGGGGATGGGTTTATATTGTGAGGTGGCAGTGGAGCGATAGAAAGGATGTTAGACAGGGAAAAAAGGGAAATGGGATTTAGCAGCACTGACTCCGTTTATAAAGCAAACATACCAAACCAACCATAAAAAAAGGATAAGGCATATAAAGGATTATCAGTGCAGAAAATATATATATTTGTGTTTTTTTTTGTTTTTTTGAGTCGGCACAAATCAGTAATAGTTAGGTATTAACACCAGACATCGAAAGCTTGATGTAAAAGGTGGTTTGTAAGAAGTATGCAATGAGCGGGTCATCATGAAAAATGGTTCAAAAGATCAAAAAGAGAGGTAGCTTCCGTGTAAATGTCGGGAAACTGCGATATGGAGGAGAAGCCAGGAGGGAGAACGCAGCTTATTCTAGAAGAAAAACCAAGAAAAAAACAACAACAATGAGTTTTAACATCAGTAGAAGAAAAATCTACTGACTTTAATCCATCACAATGTTAGTACAAACTAAAATTAACAACTGCCATATCACCTTATAGAGTCTGATCCAATCCAACATGTCAAGTATAATTTTGATGCTGCAAAGAACTACTTTCCAACTGCATGGTTGGATATCAAGTCTGAACCAGCACATGTTCATGAGTGCTAAATTGATACTTTCTCACCTTTTCATCGCAAATATTGTGTGCTCCAGTGGAGGTCAGTATCGTTTTAAGATGAGGGCAGACACAAAAAATGTTTATGAGCATGACCTTATTTCTATTACAGCATATTGGATGACTGTCATTCATATTTCATTCACCCAGCTCAATGTAACATCGATAGGTTTAGGCTACTACATGATACTCCAATTTTCCCTATACCCATCATGAGGTTGCTACAACCTAGCCTATGAATAAAAGTTTACAACATAAGTGCACAGGTCGAGAGAATGTTTTGTAATCATGGTGGCAGATTGTGTTACATTCAATACCGCCTTGCACACACTTTTGCCTGCATCTAACGTTTGCTGATCTAGGGTGTAATCATTAGTCCTACAGTTGAAAACGAGAGTTGCTTTTGGACAAATTCAGGTATGTCTATCCCTGTTTCGTCACGTTTGCTTCAGTTTAAGAAACATTTTTCAACAGAATTGGAGGAATGAATACACCCCTGATCACACACAAACACAGTTCACTTTCATAGCAGCCATAAACAAAGAGCATGATCACTTTGTTTGTTGAATTCCTTTTCGCATCTACGCGCGCTAATCCTCTTTCACCTTTTTCCTTCACTTGCGGACTTCAGTGCACAACACATTAGCTGTCTGTGACCAGGCAGAATTTTTTTTCAAGCCAACCCATAACATAACCGCTAACTGCTACACACAGCCTACATCGTTGTCACTATATTATCTAACGCCATAGTCAACATAGCTAATAGAACTAACGCATTAGTCAACCTGCTACAATCATGCAGTACAGTGTACAGTCAGCAATAAGTTTAGCAGTTACACCGGCAGGCCCCGGTAGCAATGAATTAATAAAACCCACCTTGACTTGGAAGACTTCCAGTATTGGATAGCCTTAGCCAGCTAGCTAATCTAGCACCACTCTCCATTTGAGCCGGGTGTTTGAGTAGGCTAAACTAGCTAGCTAAATACTGTAAGTGAAAGTGAAAAAATACTACGAAAACTAGCTCTCTCGTTCTCCATCTTCAATTCTGAAGAAATGTATTTGTTAACTGTAACTATTGTCTTTCTATCTCTTCGAGTCAATGCAATCTGTAGCTTATGCGCTCAGTCCTAGATTAATTCTCTGATCCTTTAATTGGGTGGACAAAATGTCAATTCATGCTGTAAGAGCTCTGATAGGCTGGAGGACGTCCTCTGGGAGTTGCCATAATTACTGTGTAAGTCTATGGAAGTTGGTGAGAACCATGAGCCTCCTAGGTTTTGTATTGAAGTCAAATGTACTCAGAGGACAGAAACTAGCTGTCCTCCGGCTACACCATGGTGCTACCCTACAGAGTGCTGCTTAGGCTACTGTACACCTTCATTGTGTGTTTTAATCAATTATTTGGTGACGTGAATATATTTTGTATAGTTTAATCTAAAAATTAGAGTTTTTTTTTGTTCCACTATTTTTATGAAATTCTCTGAGGTGCCTCCACTGGTATGCACATGTTACTTCAGTTACTATCATTTAAGTCAGCGTTGTGTTAAAGTCACTTACACATCTTAAAGAACTATATCTATATTTACTGTAGACTGAAAGATGGACAACAGTAGTAATTATCCTACACATAGCTTACCTTACAAAGAAGTCTAAGCAACTAGTATGCCAACTAAAAATAAGACAATGAAAAGGTTTCATCACAAATATTGGCACAGCATTACTGTTAACCTTGCATGGTATACAAATGGACAGCTTAATGAGAGGAAGCTCTGAACCATAGAGATTACAATTACAGATGCAAAACAGTCCTCTATGATTCAGTTCTGAATACTTAAAGTGATCTCGCAAGATTCCATTCAAATAAACTTATTCAATTACAATACCCATTGAAATATACAACAGTGTGATCAACATGAAATTGAAATCAGCAAAAACACAAACGGCAACAAATGCAGAGACCCCAGAGCAACATTCAAGGCCACCATTTGAGCATAAGCAATTCAGTTTATTTTTTCAGCGCTGTCATTAAAAATCTACAACGGACACAAATGAATTAACTTCTACTCATTTTGCTTTGCTATAGACTTTAGTCATGACCACGGTACGAATCATAACAATGATATGAAGAAGTTGCTGACCTGCTTGGTGTGTGTGTGTGGTTCAGTTCGGGAATGAAATAGGGCGAGGCGAGGAGAGGGAGTGAGCGAGAGAGGGATCGCAGAGGAAGAGAGGAGAGGAGGTATGGGCAATGGAAAGAGGGTGGAGGCCAAAGTAGCCTTGTGTTGCAGAGAGTTGATGAATGGGTGGGTTTAGTAACTATGTGGCCACATGCCTACGTGGTGTTTGAAAGTGTATATGTTTGTTTAGACATGCACGTATGGTTGTGCTGGAACTGTCTGTCTTTGCTGGCCCCTGTAAAATGTATTTGCAAGAATATGCGTCATGAGTGTGTGGTCTCTATATCACTCTATGTCTGTGTCGTGTGTGCGTGCGTGCGTGCGTGCGTGAGTGTGTGTGTGTGTGTGTGTGTGTGTGTGTGTGTGTGTGTGTGTGTGTGTGTGCGTGCGTGCGTGCGTGCGTGAGTATGTGTGTGTGTGTGTGTGTGTGTGTTTGTGTGTGTGTGTGTGTGTGTGTGTGTGAGCATGCACCCGTTACTGTGTGTGTGTGTGTGTGTGCATGTGTGTTTGCGTGTGCCTGCACCTGATAGTGTGTTTGTCTGAGTGAGAGAGAGAGTGCGTGTACACGAGAGAGTTTGGTGTGTGTGTTTCTTCATTCTATTTTTGACAACCACCTGTTAATGACATTAAAAAAAAGAACTAGAGGCACTGGACCCCCGACAAGGTTATGTCAGGAAAGAGGGTGGAGGTAAATTCCTGGGGCTTCTGCTAGTATTTTGTTGATTAAAGAATTGTGGCTGCAACACTTCAAAAAATAAACTCTGCATATAGCCTTGAAGGTGTGACGTAGGTGGAGCAAGATCGAGTAACGGCAAGGGGCAAACCAAATACTCTGCCTCTGCTGACAACTTCAAACCCACGATTTATCCATGGTCAATCTAGGTTTGTGTAGGAGACAGTATTATCTGATTACAGCTAAGCAACTGGACTTGCAGGATCTATTCACAGGGTTTATATCACTTAACGGTAATGTACCCTTGAGCAAGATCCAACCTGTATTGCTTGAGTTAATGCAAAGTCTATTTTAAAGCGGCTATATAAAGCGGCTATGCAAAAGTAAGTGTGACTTCTGTACATTGCCCTAGATAAAGGCGTCTTCTTGGCAGGAGGAAGAAGAAATGGGGACATTTTAGAAATGTACTTGATGTCTTCCATTCTAAAGGTGACATTATTACAATTGTTGCTGGGGAGACAATTTGGGAATGATTTGTAAAAACTCAAAATTAAGTTGACTCAAAAGTAAATGTCACTTTCTCCTGTATCGGAAAGTTGAAAGAAAAATGTGATCATGCATGTAAATCTTTTATGCCGCCACTGCCCAATGCAGAACCTTATACAGTGAGTGCAGTGGGGATGGCTGTTACCAGCACATACCGTTCAGATCCTATGTCCTGAAGCACATACTGTACAGTACACAACATAGGCATAAGGACCTCAACACCACACCACAACTCCCGATCAGGGGGAAAGACCTATGTAGTTAGGTCATAGAGGGAATCCAGGGATGACTGTCTCCAAACCTTGCTACACTGAAGGACAGGAGGAGGGTAATCAGTTAAAGCCAGTCGAAAAACAGTGATCCTGAAATGATTCATTGACTTGTTTAATGTATTTATTGCACAGGGTTTTGCATAAAAAAATGACGTATACTGTATGAACAAATAATTGTTTAACAAAAATACATGTACTGCTGGTATGTATATCTGGGCCCACATAATAACATATTAGTCTATAAGAATGCAACGCAGGGGTAGTTGTGACCTCTCTGGTCTGAACTGTGCTTCAACAGAGTTGGTCGTTATGCGACTGGAAACGTTTATTCACGTAGGGAAGTATTCTCCTGTCAGTGACAGAATGCTGCAGTCAGATGTGCTCAGCATTGTGATAAGTAATGAGAGAGACCGGGCCGTGTTCGAATACAGAAATGCATCCTTCCTTCCTTGTTTCCTCAAATATCTTTGAAATGCATCCTCCCTTCCTTGCGTCCTTGAGGCAAGCAGAGATTTATACGTGATTGGATAGGTGTAAGAAATGTTACCACCCCATTACTTTCACCAATCCAACTAATTGATATCTCTGATTACTTCCAGGAAGGTAGGAGGGAAGGATGCGTTTCTGAAGTATTAGAAAAGGGTCCTGGACTGCGACTTACTACGAAACTGTAGCAGCAAATTATCTCCATAAGATGGCACTACCAGTCAGAGCTTTGTGGGGCTGCAGTACAGGACAAAATGAGCCCCCCTGATTTAAAAGGCATGCATGGCGAGGATGAATTCTAATGCGTAATATGATTAGACCAGTGTGCGTGGGATTCATACGGGACAAAGTTGGGGTTGGGTTGCGTTGTGCTGTTGTGGTCTATGGATAATACATTACTATTATAAAAAAAGACTTCAAGTTGACGAAGAGCTGAAACATGTTGGATGGTCTGGTGTGCTATCTAAGGCTTGGAGTGGTACTTAATGCCTTATTTGGCGAGTATGGCATGGAGTTCTTTCTGAAGATGGGACCTGACACGGGAAATGTAAGGTTTATTATAGGTTAGCTGCAGTATAGCTGGAAGGATTGTATATGGTGTGGTATTAAGGTTTAGTAGGGTACATTCCATTGTGGTGCACTATGTGCTGTTAGTATGGCAGTGCATCCACTCCTCCCTGACTATGAGCTGCATTATAGCCAGTGGTAATACTGTGCTTCCTTCTCTCTCTGATTATATTAAGGTCCTGGCTGACGCAGAGAGAGATAAGGGGATTGCCACAGGAGGAGCGCCTGCCAGTTCTGTGCACTGTGAAGAAGAACGATTACTCATCAACCTCCTTGTCTCTCTCTCTCTCAATTTTTCTATCACTCACTTAGTGACACACAGACCCTTTCTCTGTTGATTTACTCTATCAACAATTATTTGTCACGCTATTCTCGCTCTCACTCATATTTCCCTATCTCAATTTTCTCTAAACAAATTTCCTCTCCCATTTCACCTGACAACATTATCGTTGTGAAGACAGTGTGAAAGAGAAATTACCGTTACTGGAGTTATACCTAGTACTGATGTGCACTCAGTATAATGTTTCAACAGCAGCCTATCAAAAGTAATGGAAATCAAATCAAATGTATTTATAAAGCCCTTTTCACATCAGCAGATGTTACAAAGTGCTTATACAGAAACCCAGCCTAAAACCCCAAACAGCAATCAATGCAGATGTAGAAGCACAGAGGCTAGGAAAACACCCCTAGAAAGGAACCTAGGAAGAAACCTAGAGAGGAGCCAGGCCATGAGGGGTGGCCAGTCCTCTTCTGGCTGTGCCAGGTGGAGATTATAAGAGCACATGGACATTAAGGCCAGATCGTTCTTCAAGATGTTCAAATGTTCATAGATGACCAGCAGGGTAAAATAATAATCATGGTGGATGTATAGGGTGCAACAGGTCAGGAGTAAATGTCAGTTGGCTTTTCATAGCTGAGAATTCAGAGGTCTAGACAGCAGGTGCGGTAGAGAGGGAGAAAGGGGGGGAGTTAAAACTCTAGCAGCAGCACGACAAGGTATCACGTCTGGTGAACAGGAGAAAAGAGAAGACACTGGATCAGTAGCATGACCAAGTGGACTGGGGACAGCCAGGAGCATACTTAAGTTCACACAGGACACCAGATAAGACAGGAGAATTTCACCAGATAGGAAAGAGTAATGCTAGCCCCCTGCACATTGACTATTGTAGCATAGATACTGGAGGATGAGACGGGAGGGAGGGATCGGGGGACACTGTGGCCCTGTCCAAGGATACCCCCGAACAGGGCCAACCAGGCAGGATATAACCTCAACCACTTTGCCAAAGCACAGCCTCCACACCACTACAGGAATATTAGCAGACCACCAACTTACTGCCCTGAGACAAGGCTGAGTATAGCCCACGGATATCTCCTCCACCTCATAAGCCAGAGGGGGCGCAAAACAGGAGAGTAGAGCATTGCAGCAGTCTAATCTAGAAGTGACCAAAGCATGGATTGGCATTTCTGCATACTTTTTGGACAAAACATTTCAGATTTTTGCAATGTTAAAACTTCTGTGGGATAGGGGGCGGTATTTTCACGTCCGGATGAAAAGTGTGCCCAAAGTAAACTGCCTGTCACTCAGGCCCAGAAGCTAGGATATGCATGTACTTTGGTAGATTTAGATAGAAAACACTCTAAAGTTTCTAAAACGGTTAAAATTATGTCAGTGAGTATAGCAGAACTGATATGGCAGGCAAAACCCCGAGGACAAACCACCCCCACCGCCCCAAAAAATTAGCCTTACCACTGTTTTCAATGGCTAGTACTCCAATTATAAGCCCAAGTCCTCCCAAATTCCAGTTCCTAGGGCTTCCACTAGATGTCAACAGTCTTTAGAAAGAGTTTCAGGCTGGTTTTTGTAAAAACGAGCCAGAAATTGTAGTTTTTCTAGGTGGCTCCCATTTTGGCTGTAGTGTTTCCAAGCGCGTGGAGGAAAGCTTGTTCTTTCTTATTTATCTCCGGTAAAGACAATAACGATTCTCCGTCTTAAATTTTATTGTTTATTTGCGTATTAGGATACCTAAGGTTTGACTATAAATGTTGTTTGACTTGATTTTTTATGGATATAACGAAGGACATTATCGAACAAAAGGACCATTTGTAATGTAACTGGGACCTTTTGGAGTGCCAACAGAAGAAGATCTTTAAAGTTAAGGCATAAGGTAAAGCATATATTATATCGCTATTTCTGACTTTCGTGTCGCAACTCTCTGGTTGAAAATAATTTGTTATGCAGCGAAATCCAGATTTCTGGACATGGGAGGAAATCTTAGACGGTAAAGGACCCTGGGCACAGCCAGGAGAATATCGCCGACCCAAAGAAGAGCTGGAGGCGGCAAGGGGGAGAGGCGCTGGTATGAGGAGGCAGCACGGCGGTGTGTATGGAAGCCCGAGAGTCAACCCCAAAAATATCTTGGGGGGGCACACAGGGAGTATGGCGAAGCCAGGTAGGAGACCTGCGCCAACTTCCTGTGCTTACCTGGGGGCTAGAGAGACCGGGCAGGTACCGTGTTATGCTGTGGAGCGCACGGTGTCTCCAGTGCGGGTGCATAGCCCGGTGCGGTACATACCAGCTCCTCGTATCAGCCGGGCTAGAGTGGGCATCGAGCCAAGTGTCATGAAGCCGGCTCTACGCATCTGGTCTCCAGTGCGTCTCCTTGGGCCGGCTTACATGGCACCAGCCTTGCGCACAGTGTCCCCGGTTTGACTGCATAGCCCAGTGCGTGCTATTCCACCTCGCCGCACTGGCAGGGCGACCGGGAGCATTCAACCAGGTAAGGTTGGGCAGGCTCGGTGCTCAAGAGCTCCAGTGCATCTGCACGGTCCGGTCTATCCAGTACCACCTCCACGCACCAACCCTCCAGTGGTAGCTCCCCGCACCAGGCTTCCTGTGCGTGTCCTCGGCCCAGTACCACCAGTGCCAGCACCACGCACCAGGCCTACAGTTCGCTTCGCCTGTCCAGCGCTGCCAGAGCCTTCCTCCTCTCCAGCGCTGCCGGAGTCTCCCGCCTGTCCAGCGCTGCCAGAGCCTTCCTCCTCTCCAGTGCTGTCGGAGTCTCCCACCTGTCCAGTGCTGCCGGAACCTTCCTCCTGTTCAGCGCTGCCAGAGTCTCCCGTCTGTCATGAGCCGCCAGAGTCTCCCGTCTGTCATGAGCCACCAGAGTCTCCCGTCTGTCAGAGTCGCCAGTCAGCATGGAGCCGCCAGAGTCGCCAGTCAGCATGGTACCGTCACGCCCTGGCCTTAGTATTTTGTGTTTTCTTTATTATTTTGGTCAGGCCATGGTGTGACATGGGTATTTATGTGGTGTGTTTTGTCTAGGGTTTTTTTGTAGGTTATGGGATTGTGGTTTAGTGAAGTAGTCTAGGTAAGTCTATGGTTGCCTAGAGTGGTTCTCAATCAGAGGCAGGTGTTTATCGTTGTCTCTGATTGGGAACCATATTTAGGCAGCCATATTCTTTGAGTGTTTCGTGGGTGATTGTTCCTGTCTCTGTGTTTGTTGCACCAGATAGGGCTGTTTCGGGTTTTCACGGTTCTTGTTTTTGTATATTGTTCATTTATCATCTTCATTAAAGATGTATAAAGATAACCACGCTGAATTTTGGTCCTCCTCTCCTTCGACGGAAAGAAATAGTAACACACGAGGAATCGTACGTACACAAATGTAAGCAAGGTTTGAAATGATTATGTTTTAGTCAAACACATCTGTTTGGACTTCTTGCGGTCAATTAGTATTCGACAAATTATTTGTAATCATGTTCCTCCAGAAAAAGTTGATGATCCCTGGTCTACGCAGAATAGTTATTGCCTGGTTCAGATCTTATCTATCAGATATATATTATATTTTTTTCTCAGAACTTGGGGGGACAAATGTAACCACCCGCGGTCCACCAGTTGACGAACCCTGTGGCAGACCCATTAGGGTTTCCAAACTCTCCAAAAGAATGTGGTTGTCGATGGTGTCAAAAGCCACACTAAGTTCTAGGAGCAGGAGAACAGATGCAGAGCCTTGGTCTAATTTACCACCTTCACGAGTGCAGTCTCAGTTCAATGACTGGTCTAAAACCAGACTGTACTGTTTCGTATACATTATTTGTCTTCGGGAAGGCAGTGAGTTGCTGTGCAACAGCTTTTTCTAAATTGTTTTAGAGGAATGGGAGATTCAACATACTCTAGGCTGATAGTTTTTTACATTTTCGGGGTCAAGGTTTGGGTTTTTCAGGAGAGGCTTTATTTCTACCACTTTTAGTGAGTTTGGCGCACATCTGGAGGATAGGGAGCCGTTTATTATGTTCAACAAACTAGGGCCAAGCACAGGAAGTAGCTCTTTCATTAGTTTAGTTTAGAGTTCGTACAGACAATAGCACGACAAATTCAAGGATTTAAGTACTTTTTCAAGCACTAATATTTATTTTCAAGGACCATCAATTTGATAATAGTTGCTCTTATGCAATTGTTTCTAGTTGCCACCAGATGGCGGCATATCGCCACAACCTCCTATATTTTTTTTACTATCTAGCTAGCTAATGGCATTTATAATCCACTTCTTCAATCAGATTGTTAACTAACTAGCAAATATATTAAAGCTGCCTGATAAAGCTAGCCAGTTTATAGTAAAACTAGGATGAATGTCTGAGGCTAGCTAACGCAATAGCGGCTGTCAATGCAATGGCTGGTCTGGAGTTCATCTGAAATGTACCGTTATACACTATATGACAAAAAGTACATGGACACCTGTTCGTCGATCATCTCATTCCAAAATCATGGGCATTAGTATGGAGTGGGTCCCCCTTTTGCTGCTATAACAGCCTCCACTCTTCTTGGAAGGCTTTCCACTAGATGTTGGAGCATTGTTGAAGGGACTTGCTTCCATTCAGAAACAAGAACATTACTGATGTGGGTGATTAGGCCTGGCTCACAGTCTGCATTCCAATTAATCCCAAAGGTGTACGATGGGGTTGAGGTCAGGGCTCTGTGCAGGCCAGTCAGGTTCTTCCATACCGATTTCGACAAACCATTTCTGTATGGACCTCACTTTGTGCACGGGGCATTGTCATGCTGAAACAGGAAAGGGCCTTCCCCAAACTGTTGCCACAAAGTTGGAAGCACAGAACTGTAGAGTTAAGATTTCCCTCCACTGCAACTAAGGGACCTAGCCTGAACCATGAAAAACAGCCCCGGACCATTATTCCTCCTCCAACAAACTTTACAGTTGGCACTGTGCATTGGGGCAGGTAGAGTTCTCCTGGCATCCGCCAAACCCAGATTTGTCCGTCAGACTGCCAGATGGGGAAGCGTGATTCATCACTCCAGAGAACACATTTCCACTGCTCAAGAGTCTAATGACGACAACATTTACACCACTCCAGCCGACACTTGGCATTGCATATGGTGATCTTAGGCTTGTGTGCGGCTGCTCGGCCATGGAAACCCATTTCATGAAGCTCCCAACAGTTCTTGTGCTGATTTTGCTTCCATAGGTAGGTTGGAACTCAACAGTGTGTTGCATCTAAGGACACACAATTTTAACTCGCAATGTGCTTTAGCAAGCTTGTGTGGCCTACCAATTTGGGGCTGCTCCTAGACGTTTCCACTTCACAATAACAGCACTTACAGTTGACCGGGGCAGCTCTAGCAGGGGAGGAATTTAACGAACTGGAAAGGTGGCATCCAATGACGGTGCAATGTTGAAAGTCACTAAGCTCCCCAGTAAGGTCATTATACTGCCAATGTTTGTCCATGGAGATTGCATGGCTGTGTGCTCAATGTTAAACACCTGTCAGCAACGGGTGTGGGTGAAATAGCCGAATCCACTAATTGCAACTTGGCTATCCTTACCAAAAGGCGATAGTTCTCTTGTATATTAAAAGTACAGAGACTGCAATGAGAAGGCATAATGTTACTTAGCATTTTTTGGGGCCGGAGGAGGTCCTGCAGATCTATGTCCAGATAAAGCGTCCGGGGTAAAAATGTTCAATTTAAAAAAGTAGTGTGAGGACAAAACTAAGACCTTGGTAAACATATATACAACGTTTGATTAAATAGTCATTAGGAGTTTATAAGTTTGGCAGGTAGCCAAGTAGCAACAAAGAGAACAGCAGTACGGAGACAATTCAGAAGTGCATTGCGTCATCAGTCACGTGAAAAAGGGAATGTCCGTCCAACCATTGCAGGAGACACAAAATGGCCGTCCAGCCACTCAATAAAGTATTTTATTTCCCCAAAGGATCATTTAGCTGGCCAGGTGTTCAACCACACCTCCCTAATTGGATTTCACAACAGGAACGGACATCAATTGAATGCCCGACAGCCTCAAGACACGACAGGACACCTCACCGGACTGAATGGCTCCAGCCATTCTACACTGAAGCTAAATTAAGATGACCCTGGATGGCCCCATCACATGTGGGAACCTGTCACTCAGCAGATTGGCTTGTTGGTGTGAAAGAGGATATGATACAACTGGCTGAGACACATGTCCCTAATTCACCCTGCGGCCAAATGTATTCATAGTGCGATTGCTTGGCACTGCTGGTAGACTTGGCTGAACGTTTCTGGTGTCATCTTTTTTTACTTTATGTAAATAGAGTGAAATGCACACTGCTCTAGTCCTGGCTATTAGAAACACTTACAGCGCCTTCAGAAAGTATTCACACCCCTTGACCTTTTCCACATTTTGTTGTGTTACAGCCTGAATTTTAAATTGATTACACTTAGATTTGGTTGTCCCTGGCCTACACACAATACTCCATAATATCAAAGAGGAATTCTGTTTTTAGACATTTTTACAAATGAATTAAAACAGAAGAGCTGAAATGTCTTGAGTCAAAAAGTGTTCAACCCCTTTATTATGGCAAGCCTAAGTAAGTTTAGGAATAAAAATGTGCTTAACAAGTCACATGATAAGTTGCATGGACTCATTGTGTGCAAAAACAGTGTACACGTATTTTGAATGAGTACCTCATCGCTGTACACCAAACATACAGATCATTTTAAGGTCCCTCAGTCGAACAGTGAATTTCAAACACAAATTCGACCACAAAGACCAGGGAGGTTTTCCAATGCCTAGCAAAGAAGGGCACCTATTGGTAGATGGGTAAGAAAAAAAAGACATTGAATATCTCCATATACAGTATATAGTGTATGTAAATGAGATATTTATGCATTTAATGTTCAATGTTCAAAAATGTCTAAAAACATGTTTCCACTTTGTCATCTTTGTGTGAGAAAAAAAAATATGTCATCCATTTTGAATTCAGGCTGTAACAATAAATGTGGAATCAGTCAAGGGGTATGAATACTTTCTGGCGGCACTGTATGTAGCCTCGTAGCTGGCGACAGTAGGTAGAGGATGAGTCATATAGACAGAGAGGTAGAACCGCGCTTCCTCTCAACTGGTGCCCCCAGAGAAATAATCAGATGGCAGCATACTGTAATACTTATGATCAGAGGTTGCCACTAATGTTCAGACAAAGTGATGTTCACTTTTCCATGCTCTCCCCAATCTTTGGCCAGTGCACTTAAAGCTGCGGCATTACATAACAGAAGTCTGGCAATAGAACATTCTTTTTTCAAACCGGCAATGTTTGCAGGCAATTCCATGTGAGAATTAAAATGATCTACAATTTATTTTACTTGAGCCTTTTTCAATTTGAATGAATAAAGTTTTTCAAATTTAATTTAAATGATTCAGTCTTTGATTCCGTTAAAAGGGAAAACTGAACTATCCAATAACCTGTCTATATGGTACAACTTCCTGTGGTAAATAAAGGAATGTGTTTGGGGGAAGTTGAAACGTCAGTCATCATTAGTATGCCTTGGTCCCAGGCAATAATTAATTCCGGCCACAACATTGAAGATATTGGTGTGGTGCTCCAAAAAGATCCCAAAGCTGTTAGGTCTATTGTGGTACCATAACAACAATAATTAGGGTCAGGCTAGAAGGAAAGGCTTATGTTTATCACTATCGAGCCACAAATAGTGAAGAGCCCAGATCAGGGTTATGAAATGTGCTTAGTTGTGATCTTATAGGTTGGATGGGACTGTGTGACTGTTGCTAATGCCAAGGATTTTACCCTCCTCCATCAATGGGGCTTTTGTCATTCCTGTGCAAAATGTGTACTTGGCAAAAGAGTTACAACAATAATACAACAATAATCAATAATCAGTTTTGGCCTCTTACACTGTATATAACTAAATGTAATTCAAACCAGGGTGTCTGTAGTGACGCTTCTAGCACTGAGATGCAGTGCCTTAGACCGCTGCGCCACTCGGGGGCCCAATGTAGCCTCGCTATTGTTATTTTACTGCTGCTCATTTAATTATCTGTTACTTTTATTTATTTCATTTTCTTAAAACTGCATTGTTGGTTAAGGTCTTGTGAGTAAGCATTTCACTTTAAAGTCTAATACACCTGTTGTATTCGGCGCACGTTACAAATCAAATTTGATTTGGCTTGAACGAATGATCTCCACATGTGTGGTTCCCACCGTGAAACATGGAGGAGGAGGTGCCTTCCTGGTGACACTGTCTGTGATTTATTTAGAATTCAAGACACACTTAACCAGCATGGCTACCACAGCATTCTACAGCGATACGCCATCCCATCTGCTTTGCGCTTAGTGGGACAATCATTTGTTTTTCAACAGGACAATGACCCAACACCCCTCCAGGCTGTTTAAGGGCTATTTGACCAAGAAGGAGGGTGATGGAGGGCTGCATCAGATGACCTGGCCTCTACAATCATCCAACCTCAACCCAATTGAGAGAGTTTGGGATGAGTTGGACCACAGAGTGAAGGAAAATCAGCCAATAAGTTCTCAGCATATGGGGAAACTCCTTCAAGACTGTTGGAAAAGCATCCCAGGTGAAGCTGGTTGAGAGAATGCCAAGAGTGTGCAAAGCTGTCATCAATGCAAAGAGTGGCTACTTGGAAGTTACTACATGATTCCATATGTGTTATTTCATCGTTTTGATGTCTTCCCTATTATCCTACAGTGTAAAAAAAAAACTTGAATGAGTAGTTCAAAAAATTGTCTGGTACTGTATAAGCAAAAATGTCAGTCGAAAACGGTGCCAGAACCACGCAGGTCCCTAAAACAGAGGACTTTACATCTATTAAATTGCAACTATTTGCGGAGGTAGACCATTTTTGAGTGTTAAATTTAACACTATTAGAGTTGATGTAACACTTGCATTTTTTCTCACTCTCAACTCCAACTTTACAGTCGACCCCCTGAGTGACCATTGCTTTCAAATTCAGCCATATGGAACAACAATAGCCTTGTGCAACCAGATGCAGTGCTATGAAAATGCCAATTGGGGTTGTGCACTGACCATGCCATTCTTATTGACCTCAGCAGATAAGAGGCCACACTGGCTGGACCGAAGTATCACTGGACAGTCTCTCAGTGAACAGAACTACTTGGCGTTCACAAGGCAAATAGTGTCTAATGTCCATCTCACCTCTCTCTCTCATACTCCCTCCTCACCATCATTGTTCTTCCTCCTGTCCACCCTCCTCCTTACACGCCCTCTCTTTTCCACCCTCCTCGCTTCGTCTAGGAATCTGTTACTCTCTCTCATCCAACATCTTCTGTTCAAACTCTCTGTTCTCTCCGAAACCCTTAAGCAGAATTAGCATTAGAAAATATATTTCTGATTTGGTTAATTTTATCATTATTATGGATAAGTGAAAAGACACTTTCACCTTTTTTTATCAAGGTATTTACAAAAAATCGATAAAAAGTACATTTTTCTTTAATGTGACAACCTATGCTTATGCAGTATTTGCCATATCAATATAATGTGAAGTCTACTGTATGTTCAGTATCATATAACCACCTTGCATTTTTTTGTTTTATTTCCCCAATGGTCTTTGCTTTATATACAGTGTCTTCAGAAGGTATTCATACCCCATCCACATTTTGCTGTGTTACAGCCTGAATTCAAAATGTGTTAAATAGTTTTTGTTCTCTCACCCATCTACACACAATGCCTCATAATTCCAACATCTTTTTAGACATTTATGCAAATTTATTGACAATGACATACAGAAATATCTAATTTACAAAGTATTACACCCCTTTGCTATGACACTCTAAATTGAGCTCATGTGCATCCAATTTCCTTTGATCATCCTTGAGACGTCCCTACAACTTGATTGGAGTCCACCTGTGACCAATTAAATTATTTGGAAATGATTTAGAAAGAAACACACCTGTCTATATAAGGTCCCACAGTTGACAGTGTACAGTATGTCAGAGCAGAACCTATACCATGAATTCCAAGGAACTGGCTGTAGATCTCAAAAATATAATTGTGATGAGGCATATACAGTATCTGAGGAAGGGTATAGAACAATTTCAATAGCAGAGTGGTCATCGTCATTGGGAAATTGAAAAAATATGGTACTACCTAGACTCTGCCGAGAGCTGGTCGTCTGACCAAACTGAGCAACCGGGCAAGAAGAACCTTGGTCAGGGAGGTGACCAAGAACCCAATGACCACTCTGACAGAACTACATAGTTCCTTCACTGAGATGGGAGAAATCAAATCAAAGTTTTTGTCATGTGCGCTGAATACAACAGGTGTAGACCTTACAGTGAAAGGCTTACTTACAGGCTCTAACCAATAATGCAAAAAAGGTATTAGATGAACAATAGGTAAGTAAAGAAATAAAACATCAGTTAAAAGACAAGCTATGTACAGTAGCGAGGCTATAAAAGTAGCGAGAATACATAGACACTGGTTAGTCAGGCTGATTGAGGTAGCATGTACATGTAGGTATGGTTAAAATGGCTATGCATATGATGAACAGAGAGTAGCAGTAGCGTAAAAGAAGGGTTGGTGTAAAAGAAGGGTTGGCAGATAGCCCGGTTAGCCAATGTGCGGGAGCACTGGTTGGTCGGCCCAATTGAGGAAGTATGTACATGAATGTATAGTTAAAGTGACTATGCATATATGATAAAAAAAGAGAGTAGCAGCAGCGTAAAAAGAGAGGTTGGGGGGGTACACAATGCAAATAGTCCGGGTAGCCATTTGATTACCTGTTCAGGAGTCTTATGGCTTGGGGGTAAAAACTGTTGAGAAGCATTTTTGTCCTAGACTCGGCACTCCGGCACCGCTTGCCATGCAGTAGTAGAGAGAACAGTCTATGACTGGGGTGGCTGGGGTCTTTGACAATTTTTAGGACCTTCTTCTGACACCGCCTGGTGTAGCGGTCCTGGGTGGCAGGCAGCTTAGCCCCAGTGATATACTAGGCCGTACGCACTACCCTCTGTAGTGCCTTGCGGTCAGAGGCTGAGCAATTGCCGTACCAGGCAGTGATGCAACCAGTGCTCTCGATGTTGCAGCTGTAGAACCTTTTGAGGATCTCAGGACCCATGACAAATCTTTTTAGTTCCCTGAGAGGGAATAGGCTTTGTCGTGCCCTCTACATGACTGTCTCGGTGTGTTTGGGCCATTCTAGTTTGTTGTTGATGTGGACACCAAGGAACTTGAAGCTCTCAACCTGCTCCACAACAGCCCCGTCGATGAGAATGTGGGTGTGTTCGGTCCTCCTTTTCCTGAGGTCCACAATCATCTCCTTAGTCTTGGTTACATTGAGGGATAGGTTGTTATTCTAGCACCACCCGGCCAGGTATCTGACCTGCTCCCTATAGCCTGTCTCATCGTTGTCAGTGATCAGGCCTACCACTGTTGTGTCATCTGCAAACTTAATGATGGTGTTGCAGTCGTGCCTGGCCATGCAGTCGTGGGTGAACAGGGAGTACAGGAGGGGACTGAGCATGCACCCCTGGGGAGCTCCAGTGTTGAGGATCAGCGTGGCAGATATGTTGCTACCTACCCTCACCAGCCAGGGACGGCCCGTCAGGAAGTCCAGGATCCAGTTGCAGAGGGAGGTGTTTCGTTCCAGGGTCCTTAGCTTAGTGATGAGCTTTGAGGCTACTATGGTGTTGAACGCTGAGCTGTAGTCAATGAGTAGCATTCTCACATAAGTGTTCCTTTTGTCCAGGTGGGAAAGGGCAGCGTGGAGTGCAATAGAGATTGCATCATCTGTGGATCTGTTTGGGCGGTATGCAAATTGGAGTGGGTCTAGGGTTTCTGTGATAATGGTGTTGATGTGAGCCATGACCAGGTTTTCAAAGCACTTCATGGCTACAGACGTGAGTGCTACGGGTCAGTAGTCATTTCAGCAGGTTACCTTAGTGTTCTTGGGCACAGGGACTATGGTGGTCTGCTTGAAACATGTTGGTATTACAGACTCAGTCAGGGACAGGTTGAAAATGTCAGTGAAGACACTTGCCAGTTGGTCAGCGCATGCTCGGAGTACACGTCCTGATAATTCGTCTGGCCCTGCAGCCTTGTGAATGTTGACCTGTTTAAAGGTGTTACTCACATCGGCTACAGAGAGAGTGATCACACAGTCATCCGGAACAGCTGCCCCTTTGTACTCTCATGCATGCTTCAGTGTTGCTTGCCTCGAAGCGAGCATAGAAGTGATTTAGCTCATCCGGTAGGCTCGTGTCACTGGGCATCTCACGGCTGTTCTTCCCTTTGTATTGTGTAATAGTCCTGCCACATCCGACAAGTTTCTGGTGTAGAGCTGGTGTAGTACGATTCAATCTTAGTCCTGTATAGACGCTTTGCCTGTTTGATGGTTAATATGAGGGCATAGCGGGATTTCTTATAAGTGTCTGGGTTAGAATCCCGCTCCTTAAAGGGGCAGCTCTACTCTTTAGCTCAGTGCAGATGTTGCTTGTAATCCATGGCTTTTGGTTGGGGTATGTACGTACGGTCACTGTGGGGACGACGTCATCAATGCACTTATTGATGAAGCCCGTGACTGATGTGGCGTACTCCTCTTTTCGATCATAAGCGGCAATGGCAGAAACATTATGTACAAAATAAGTTACAAATAACGTGATAAAACACACACAATAGCACAATTTGTTGAGAACCAATCCTGAGAAAAAGGCACATGACGGCACACCTGCAGTTTGCAAAAATGCACATGAAAGACTCTGAGCACATAAGGCAAAAGATTATTTGGTCAGACGAGACAAAAATCGTACTCTTTGGCCTGATTGCAAGGCGCCGTGTCTGGAGAAAACCAGGCACAACTCATCACCCACCTATCACCATCCCTACCGTGAAGCACGGTGGTGGCAGCATCATGGTGTGTTGGTAAATCTGTTATGGATGTATTGTAATGTTTTTAAAATTGTATAACTGCCTTAATTTGCCCGACCACAGGAAGAGCAGCTACCTCGTACCGGACAATGATTTTTTCTACAACGAGTCGGGCGCAAAGGACTTACTTCAGATACCCGAGAAGGCCCTCATCCCCGTCATTCGCGTGAGAAAGAGACATCGGGTACATCGGTCTTGTAAGGATCCGATGGTGAGTGGGTAATCTGCCATCGGCTTCCAGTGGTAGTTTTTTATTCAACGAGAGACTGGACGGACGGAAGGGTGGAGGAGGCCTCAGGCACGCGCATCGACGAGATGTCGCACCCGACGGGGTAAGAAGAAACGACTATCAGAGGCAGAGGAGACCGTTCACACGGTCCCAGAACCCACGGGACTGAGTGTTTTTAATTTACCAAGCAAGATATTGAGCCCTGCCCATGTCTCTTTGCTTAATAAAGGGTTATCTTTTGTGCCTACAACTCAGTGCAACGATTTTGATGTTAAGGTAGACATGTTTAAGTTTTTTAGAAACATCTGTTTAAGGGAATACTTTAGCTCCCCTAATTCTGACACTTCTATTGAACCAGTAGGTTGCTCTCCTGCACATACTCCGACTCCTTTTAGAAGCAAGAGTTATTTTATACCTCCAGCCAATCGCAATCACTCTATCGAGACATATTGCAGACTTGTGGAAAATGATGTTGGACTTCTCCTTAAGAATAAACAGGGATCCAAATCTTTCCATAATTTACCCAAGAATGAAAAACAAGCTTTGCTTGATTTACAATCTGATACGTCAGTCCTTATTCGTCCCGCTGATAAGGATGGGTCGGTTGTACTCATGGACAGGACAGCTTATGTACATGAGTGTCATAGACAGCTGCTTGACAACACCTTTTACAAGAAACTCAGAGGTGATCCCACTTCCCAATTTCAGAATACTATCTTTACTGTCCTAGATGGGTATTTAAGTTCTGGTCAGATAACCAAAAAGAACATGTTTTTTCAGGCCCTACACCCAAACAAGGGCACCTAAAATTGCCACTTTCTATACTTTGCCAAAATTACACAAGAATGTTACACAACCTCCAGGACAGCGCCCTATTGTAGCGGGCATTGATGCAGTAACGGCCCCTTTATCTACTTTTGTTGACTTTTTTATTAGACCACTCGCAGAACAACTCCTCTCCTTTGTAAAGGACACCAGCAGTATGATCTCTATCATTGAATCTCTTGATCCTCTCCCTGAGAATACCTTGTTCGTTACTTTTGATGTTGAGTCATTATACACTAATATTCCACACGAGGGCGATTTTCTTCTGCAACGTGACCCTAATGAACTACCTTCCAGTGCATGCATTGTAACATTGGCTGAAATAGTACTCACGCATAACTACTTCATGTTTCTAAATGATTTCTTTATTCAGACGAAAGGTACTGCTATGGGATCCCCTATGGCTCCTAACTATGCTAATTTGTATGTGGGTTACATGGAGAAACAGTCTATTTTCAATCCTCTCAAAAATGTTTTCTTGCCTCACATCATTATTTGGAAATGGTATATTGATGATATTTTTGTTCTATGGAGGGGTGATGCAAAACAGCTCCAGGCGTTTCATGCTTTTCTTAACTCCTGTTCTGAGCATCTGAGATTTACTATGCAATCTGATACACGTCAAATCAGTTTTCTTGATCTTCTGATCTTGTGTGAAGATAATGTTCTATACACTGATCTTTACAGGAAGCCTACTGATCGTAACAGTTTGTTGAGGGCTGATAGTTGTCACCCACTTCCCTTGAAAAATAGTTTGCCCTACAGCCAATTCTGTCGAATCAAAAGAATTTGCAAAAAACAATCCGATTTCGACAGAAATATGTCTGAGATGCAAAGACAGTTCAAGGAGAGGGGCTACAAGAATGATCAGATTAATATTGCCATTGAGAAAATTCAAAACAAAACGAGACATGACTTTTTTCAAGGTCAGTCTCGCAAAAAGACGCATTCTTGCGTTCTAACTACCCGCTATTCAAAGTGCTCTGAAAAATTAAGGGAATTGTTCACAAACATTGGCACATCCTAAAATCCGATGATCGTCTTGGTAATGTGTTTTCGGACCTTCCCTTGGTCGTATTCTCGCGGGGCAGAAATCTCAGAGACCAATTGGTAAACTCTGATTTACCACCCCAAGATATTCCTGAACAACGTCTATTTGCGCCCCTACTAGATGGAAATTACAAATGTAATGGCTGTGCTCAATGCAATGGCACTTATAAATGTAGATCCTTCAAATACCCACAAACAGGGAAATCGATCCCAATCAAAGGTGTTATTTCGTGCTCCACTACGGCAGTTATTTATCTTATAACTTGTCCTTGTGGTAAAAATAATGTAGGTAAAACAAAGCGCGAATTAAAAGTACGTATCTCAGAGCATCGTAGCACCATTAGGTGTAAAAACTTTACTTATCCAGTTGCGGCCCACTTCTCGGATGCAGGCCACTCGATTTCGTCTCTGCGTTACATTGGCATCGAACATGTCACCCTCCCTAGGAGAGGGGGCGACCTTGATAATTTATTGTTAAAACGAGAGGCTGCCTGGATCTTTAATTTAAAGACCCTTGTGCCCTTCGGTCTCAACGTAGACTTTGATCTGAAGCCATTCTTGTGATTATTGTGACTTTGCCATTGTAATTGTTTGTAAACTTGTGTAGTTAAATTAATCTATGATCGTATGCTATCCATTTGTTGTTTGTATGCTGTTCTTTGTATGACATTTTAATATTTGATTATTAACCAATGATATTAGGCCACTCTTGGCCATGATTACAGACGCCTGTGTCTTTTGACACTATATAAACGAGTCATGCCGCAGTGTTTGTGATTATACCCTGATGAAGACAGCTTGGCTGTCGAAACGTTGGTATTACATTTTTGCATCTGAGCTCCTAGAGTGTGTGGCTCTCTTTTATTTTCAGGTAATCTGCCTCTACCATCAGTCAGTCCTATTAGCCAACGTACAATCATTGGATAACAAAATAGAGGAACTACGATCACGAATATCCTACCAACGGGACAATAAAAACGGTAATATCTTATGTTTCACCGAGTCGTGGCTGAACAATGACATGGATAAAATACAGCTGGCAAGATTTATGCTAGATTGGCAAAATAGTACAGCTAACTCCAGTAGGAGAAGGGGTGGCAGCCTGTGTATATTTGTAAACAACAGCTGGTGCACAAAATGTAATATTATGGAAGTTTCAAGGTTTTGCTCGCCTGAGGTTGAGTATACCATGATAAGCTGTAGACCACACTATTTACCAAGAGATTTTTCATCTATATTTTTCGTAGCTATCTATTTACCACCACAAACCGATGCTGGCACTAAGTCCGCACTCAATGAGCTGTATAAGGGCATAAGCAACAAGGAAAACGCTCATCCAGAGGCTGCGCTTCTAGTGGCCGGAGACTTTAATGCAGGGAAATTTAGATCCGTTTTACCTCATTTCTACCAGCATGTTAAATGTGCAACCAGAGGGAAAAAAAACTCTAGACCATCTTTACTCCACACACAGAGACGCGTACAAAGCTCTCCCTCACCCTCCATTTGGCAAATCTGACCATCATTTTATCCTCCTGATTTCTGCTTACAAGGAAAAACTAAAGCAAGAAGCACCAGTGACTCGGTCAATAAAGAAGTGGTCAGATGACGCAGATGCTAAGCTACAGGATTGTTTAAAAAAATCCTTCTCTCCTATTATTCTGACATTTCACTTTCTTAAAATAAACTGGTGATTTTAACTGACCTAAGACAGGGGATTTTTACTAGGAATAAACGTCAGGAATTGTGAAATACTGAGTTTAAATGTATTTGGCTAAGGTGTATGTAAACTTCCGACTTCAACTGTCTGTATTACATATTGTAAATATATGCTCATAAACATCTGTATTATATTCAGACAAATTGAATGCTTGGGTGATCTTGGGCAAAGGTGTGTCCAAAGCTATGTAGGGAAATAAACAGAACCTGAGAAAGGGTACATATGGATGTCTGTAAAAGAAAGCCAAGAAGAATCGAGAAAATGGTTGACCGTGAGAACCTGTAGGAGTGGAGGGATATTTAAACAAAGGGGTGAGAGAGACAGGGAGAGGAAGAGATAGTTAAAATTATCCTCCTAGCGCAAATCCTTTTCAATCTGATCAGTGTTTGGGGATGGACTAACCAGCTTGGGACTGTAGCTTGTGACCAGGTAAGGAAACGTATTCACCCTAAAAAACACTTATTACTCCTTGATGGTTGCACTTTTTTTTGTAAATATACAAATCTAAAAAGGTATTTTTGGATTACCTTCAGGATAATCTGCTTTGCTTTGTCCAAACGGTTGAGAGCCTGGCTATAACTGTCTCTAAAGTTGTAGGGTGCTGTTCTTACTCTCTGGTGAAGTCTTGGATTCAGAAGAAAAAGGTAGTATAAAACAATGTGCTCAAATTTGTAGGTATAGCTTTTATTGATCTCACTCACTGTAGAAGAGTGTTAGTAATTGTCAAGACACTTTACCTGGGACTCTACGAATGCCTATAATATGTCACTTGAAATAGGTAAATGTTTTTCATGTAAATCAATTCTACAATAGACAGATTTTCCATAGGATCAAATGTGATATTTCAACTTTAGTATATGATCTGAAATTGTCACGTCAAACTAAGTCGTACAAATAGATACGTTGCTGCTTATTTAGGAATAAAATAATTCCTTTGGAGTAACCAAATGTATTGCTGCAATTGTGCATGTTTGTTTTCAAGCTGCATTGGGATTTGGATTGTGTATTATTTATTACTATTGGTAATTTTTCCATTTTCAACATGCATGGTAATTTCTGAAATCTTGTTTGTCAACTGCATATTTTCTCAAGTTCATACTGTGGTATTGTGATTATGCTTCAATAGATATAGAATAGAGAAGTCGATTGAAATGTCAAGAAGAACCCTTTTGAAACCCTTTTTTTCTAAAAGTGTAATGCTAAATCACAACATGATGATTAACTAGCGATACTGAATAGAGAATTTGTCCGAAATAGTTGGATAACAAGGTATTTCCAGAGTACATAAACACTTCCACTGTGCCAAGTCGGGTTTGGATAATACTAGTTACAGAGTCAATGGGAACTTAGAGTTTGAAGTCAGACGATCACCTTGGTTGTGTTAACGGCAATATTCACCACTATAGGCATATTTCTCAGTCCAATGACTTCTTTCAGCTGTTCTCTGGAAGGGTTTGTGGCCACATGCTTGTGTCGAGGTCATGACATGACCTTTGACACAGGCCCACCTTTGACAACTTCAAATATTTGCCATCTCTACTTACTTGTGGTGATACAGAACCAATTATTTATTTGTTGCAGATATTTCTTATTGGTCATAAGAATACTGCATTTCACAAGTTATTTCAGAACGAAAGATTGAAAGGAAACACAGTCATTATTTTAGATAATTTCCTGTCCTCTTTGGATTACAATGAAACATTGGCTCTTCTGCAGCTTCAACTAATCTATGGTCAGATGAAGTGTCTGTGTTTTATTCTTAACACACTTGGAGTTTTTGAAGGCATGGTATACAGTTGTACAGGAGACACATGTCCTGCAGGATCCTGATACTGTAGCTGCCCAGCGGTGAATGTCACATTGTGTCATGGTTGAGGTTAAGTCGGGCACAACTTTTAGACCTTTGCTTTAACCCTTGCAGTGAGGTTAACACGGCTCAGCCTATTTATATGAAGTGTTATCAGCAAGCATGTTTAACAAGCCAAAATTAAGGGTCTGTTGATCACATGTTCCTGTTACTAATGTTTAAAAACTCCAGTTAACAAAACACTTGTTGGAAACAGCATGGGTCCCACTTAGACTGTGTTTTAGTAATTACATGGATGGACCAGTCTGTGGTGGTACACTGTAATTGCGCTACACAGTCGGGGGTAGCACAGAGGGGTATGGCACAGTGGTGCCCAGAGAATGAATAAGACCACACTGTACGTGTTAAAGGGAAACTCCACCATTTTTCAACCTCATTTTCATTATCTCCAGCACAATAGAAGTGTCAACATGTGAAAATGGCACATTTCTAAGGTTTGTAGAAAAAAATATAAAGTAAAAAATGACAATCAAAAGTTAAAACATTTCAAAAACAGTGACTTTCAAACACTGAGATATGCGGTGACATGGGGAGCAAGAGAATACCCTCCCTTGGACTGGAAACTTGTTGCAGGTTTTGAAAATCACTGTTTTTAAAAAAACTTTTAATCCTGCCCTGTGATGTCACAGAGAAGCATTTTTAGGGGGACTTTTTAACCACAGATCGTAGAAACGAGCTGTTTCACATATGCAGACACTGGTTTGGTGCTGGAGATTATGGATATGAGGTTGAAAAGTGACAGAATTGTCCTTTCAGTGTTGAGCGCAAAAGATTTTAAGGTTTTATTTCTATTTCTACACAGTTAATGTGCTAAGTATATACCCATGATATAATATATTATATGATACAAACCCATGAAGTGATATATTGTTCAATTTTAAAACTTTAATTTAGATTTAGGTTAAAGGAAATTGTGTACCATTCTTAGCACCTATAGTACACTGAACACTTATTCTATGACATTATTTGTGGAGTGCAAATATTTGCAAATACTCTGTGAGCAGTTATATTCTAGCGTATTCTATATATTGCGTCAAGGTTAACCCTTGTCTCCTCTCTACTCTTTCTAATTGATCACAGGCTTTCATTAGTCTCGTTCAAGCAACAGGGGGAATCACTGTGCCAAGTTTACATGCCAATCAGCCATGTTCAATACGCATGACGTGGGGCATGAGTCAAGCACAGCAGGGCACGAGGAGGAAAAGCTTCTTAAAAGCGACAGGGCATATGGAGACGTCAACCCACGTCTGGCCTGAATTGGCTTGTGGCCTGTAGACTGGCCCAGCTTCTCTGACCCATATAATAACGATGCTTTGACTTTCTGAAGTGAGCAGGCCAGGGCCAATCCTCTGCCCTACCATCAGGTTTTAATCCTGGGAATCCTATTAGTGAGTCAACCTTTAGAGGAGGAAAGTCCCTCCGGGTCAGAAGACTTTGACTTGCCAAGGCTTGGGAAGATTTTTTGTGCGTAGGTAATCACCCAAAACAATAACATTTTGTCATTCCATTGACTTATTAAAGGGATACTTCAGGATTTTGCCAATGAGGCCCTTTATCTTTGATGTAATGTCCTTAAAACAAGTCAAAATGAGGCTCAGTAGTGTGTGTGGCCTCCACGTGCCTGTATGACCTCCCTACAACGCCTGGGTATGCTCCTGATGAGGTGGCGGATGGTCTCCTGAGGGTCCTCCCAGACCTGGACTAAAGCATCCGCCAACTCCTGGACAGTCTGTGGTGCAACGTGGCGTTGGTGGATGGAGCGAGACATTATGTCCCAGATGTGCTCAATTGGATTCAGGTCTGGGGAATGGGCGGGCCAGTCCATAGCATCAATGCCTTCCTCTTGCAGGAACTGCTGACACACTCCAGCCACATGGAGGTCTAGCATTGTCTTGCATTAGGAGGAACCCAGGGCCAACTGCACCAGCATAGGATCTCAAAAGGAGTCTGAGGATCTCATCTCGGTACCTAATGGCAGTCAGGCTACCTCTGGCGAGCACATGGAGGGCTGTACGGCCTCCCAAAGAAATGCCACCCCACACCATGACTGACCCACCGCCAAACCGGTCATGCTGGAGGATGTTGTAGGCAGCAGAACGTTCTCCACGGCGTCTCCAGACTCTCACGTCTGTCACATGTGCTCAGTGTGAACCTGCTTTCATCTGTGAATAGCACAGGGCGCCAGTGGCGAATTTGCCAATCTTGGTGTTCTCTGGCAAATGCCAAACGTCCTGCACGGTGTTGGGCTGTAAGCACAACCCCACCTGTGGACGTCAGGCCCTCATATCACCCTCATGGAGTCTGTTTCTGGCCGTTTGAGCAGACACATGCAAATTTGTGGCCTGCTGGAGGTCATTTTGCAGGGCTCTGGCAGTGCTCCTCCTGATCCTCCTTGCACAAAGGCGGAGGTAGCGGTCCTGCTGCTGGGTTGTTGCCCTCCTACGGCCTCCTCCACGTCTCCTGATGTACTGGCCTGTCTCCAGGTAGGCTGCAATCTGAGACATAAATGGTATCCACGAGCTCATCTGACTCTGGATGAATTGAAAATCTGAGCAATTACCAGAATCTTTCACTCGACTAAGACTTTTCTGTCATTTCAATAGTAAAACATTGTAGCGTGCACAGTAAAATACTGTAAATCTGTTTTACAGCATTAATGCTGTAGGTTGCACTGCATAATGGGTAAATGCTGAACAAAATACTGTTATTAACTGTAATTGGACGCCTCCTGTAAAAAAAATCAAAGCTACTGTATTTCTTTATTGTAATAGCTTATGCCTGCTGTAGATTCAAATGATCACTTTCAGGCGCTAACCTCATGCTGTCTGGTGAGATACATGAATATCAGACTATTTTATTAAATGTATTTTTGAAGCTGCTGTGAAGTGGAAGAAAATGTTCAGCAGCTACTGGGTAGGTATTGTACGTTGACTTATAAATAAGTTATTTTATTGCTAGCCAACGTGGAATTACTGCATGTTTTTTAAGTTAGCTAGCTCAAGTTGACACAAGCCATTTCAGTCTGCTCTAAATTGCTTTGTAAATATCTTGCTGTGCGACCTAGAAAATAAATTACCCAGATAGTAATTGTTGTGATGATGGGCTTCGCTGTACCGCAGCTTCTGAGTGCCATAGAGAATAAACTGAGTGCAGATTCTGGACCATTATGTTTTCAACATTACTACAAAGAAAATGGCTTATTTATAGCAATTAAAAAGATATGACCCATATTACTGGCGGAATGTTTTTTTTTCACGGCTTGACATGCAGCATTTAACACAAACCACGTAGAGGGCCGTTAAACTACTCACGAGCCTCAGCCGCGAAAGCCAATGAGAATGACCAGTGCACCGGTGTTGTGTCGAGGTGCCTGCCAACCTAAGGTGCTTCCACTGGGCAGCTCTATCACAGTGTCGCCGGCGGTAGCTAGTAACGTGGCCAATTAAAAAATATATATTTTAGATTTCAAGTAGGATAGCAGCCTACACAAGAAATAACGAATATTGGTAGCCATCTAGATGTTACCGTGATACAGTCTACTCTAGGGGGAAGAGCATGAATGACAACAACACCTCGACCATGTCCTCCTTAGCTGTCATAACCGCGTGACACGTCCGTGTCCGTACAACCTCTCAACAACATTGTTCCATAATGTTACAGTATTAGCTAAACCTGTTCACTTTACCAGTAGTATACAAACATTAAGTGGCACAGAAATAAAGGAAAATGTTTTGAGTCTGGTAAAATCACCTGTGGTGTTGTGTAGGCTATAGCAATGTTTTATTAGTTAGCTAGGGTTTGAGGTAGGTGTATCTAGCTGTCTTATTTGTATTTGTTCAATATTTCAATTGATTTCATAAACTAAATTGTATATATGGCTGTACGGGTTGGAATCAACCCAAGATGATGAATCCTGAAGATGTGTCAAATCCTACCTTGCCCCATTCTTCCAAGAGCTCACTGAGTTTGAATGAAGTACAGTACACACACACACACCAGTGGAGGCTGCTGAGGGGAGGACGGCTCATAACAATGGCTGGAACAGAGTTAGTGGAATGGCATCAAACACATGGAGACCATGTATTTGGTGTATTTGATACCATTCCACTGATTCGGCTCCAGCCATGAGCATGTCATCTCCAATTAATGTGCCACCAACCTCCTGTGACACATACACACACGACACTGGCTTGATATGTCCCGTGTCACCTATCTTTTTACCCACAGAGTAACAGCTCTGGTGCTCTCTGCCTCTCATTCTATTCTTAATTTTTCTATGCATGTCCTAGGGATTGTTACGGATCCCCATGAGGAACACCTGATGCGGGGCTGACTTCTCTCTCCTATCTGCTCTCCAGTCCAAACTGTTCCGTTGTGTGTTTCAGCGCCTCTAAACCCCCTTACCCTGACTAGTTGCTCTGATGACCATGGATCTAGGATTGTACCCAATCTCCATCTTGGGTACAATTATCTCCATCTTCCTCTCTCTCTTTGTCTCACTCTCACCCCCACACAATATAGTTTTTAAATTAGTGGTGTAATGATGATCGTATTTGGTTACATATGTGTTAACAATTCTTACTTCTATTGTCAATTCTGTTGATTTGTTAATGTTTTTACCAATTTGAATAAATTTATTTTTCTTACATTTAGATTTTAGGGAGAATTTTACTACATTTACAGCATTATACAGGCACCAAACTTAATACTGTAATTTTGCTTTACAGCAGAGATGTATGTTACAATACTATTTTCCTTACTGCTGTAAATTTACAGTAAGGAAAATAGTTAAACACATTATTTGTCTAATACACTGTAGATAGAAATATAGCTTGCTGATATAAAGAATTGCCAACTTGACATTGACATTTATATTGTATCTATTAATCTCATCAAAATATAGGACTGGAGATTATATTTTAAGAAGTAGGCCTATCGGTAGGCGTGGTGACTTGATGATAGCCATGGGGATGGGTAAGAGCCTTATAAGAAAGTGTCCTTGTGCTCTCTGTTACCTTCTCCTGGTTTTGCCTCACTTTCTGTCTGACCTCCTATTCAGCAAGTGCTGGATTAATTGAGGCCTTATACCTACTCTTAGAATGTTTGCTGAAGTCATTTAGGTGGTTTGATGGAATACAATCTCTGATTAGGAATAACATATAAACGCTAACAATGCTAACTTTGTGTAATAGGTCAGTAAAAGCCATTCCCCAGATAAACATGTGCATAAACAACCTACTATATCCCTGGTCAAGAGCAGTTCTTTCCATTACTGTACATTGTACAGAGCTACGGTGCTACTGTATCCTAGTCTGTACACACCACCTCAATCACACTGGCATTATTTGCGGCTCTTTCAATATAGATTCTTTGGTGACAGCACCTTGTCTCGCACAACTGTTCCCCTGTGGTTCCACTATGAATAACCTCCTAGCCCTGCATAGTAAACTGCCTGCCTGCCCACATTAAAATGAAAACCATCATTCATTTAACTGCATCCTGATGACTGCCTTGTAATCTGATTATACTGCCCAGGGGGGTTCTCAGTTGATGCAGTTGGCATCATTCACTGAAGGCCATTGCTGGCTCATTGAAAACCAATAGCGGTGACTGATTGACTAAATAATTGTAGCTTCATTGTTTATGACCCTAGCTCCATTACTCCCCACCGCTGCTCTGCTCGAGTTCTGTCATCGCCACCCTATTGCTCTGTACTGTTCAGTATATCAATGTACTTCTGATCATGCCCTCGTATGTTGCTGTTGTCTACTCACTGAAGTGATAGCATTTCTCAAGACTTTAAAAAAAGTACTTCCAATTAAGCTTTTAAAGTGCCAATGACATTTATGACTTGTCGCCTTTGTCTTTTCCTTCCAGATGGAAGCACCATCGGCCCTCACGGATAGATAGAATCCGGCTATAAAGGGATTATTTTGGCTGCCGAACACAGGAGGCACGCTGTGCCACGAGGGACCACCTGGAGGCAGACCCCTCTAACCTGAACAGAGGAAAGGACTTTGGCACAAAGGGCTTTGGCACAAGGTCCTGCGTGTTGGAACACTTCTTGAAGGAATTTACCCTGTTGGATTTTGGACTGTTTTGCCATGTGTCAAATCAGCTAGCCATCCGCCCCAAATGACCTCTACTCGTAGTATACATCACACCAAAAATAAAGCGTGGAAGGACAGTCTCCCTTGACAGGAGAGAACGAAAATATGCCCGACAACGCCATTCCACCCCTGATGCTTTTGCCTAAAGTGAAAATGCGTTGGAGTGGAGTACTCCCAGTTTTCATCCTACCCTCTTTGCCTCTTTTTTCTCTACTCCTTTATACTCTCATATCTTCCTCGGTGGCTGTTGTTAGTTTGCCGGGATTAGACTATGACTATGGAGCCCAGCCAAAGTTTGTTTGTACCCCGATTCCAGCGGATGCAGACCCCAGCTGCTTCACACCAGGCGGGGCAGCACACGGACCTGCCCACGACAGACCCAGCAGTAATGGGCATCATGGACCTGCAGCAGGGGCGCCCAATGGTAACGGCAGGAGGTCGATGGGAATGGGGATAGGAATATCAGACGAGGCCAAATCCACCATCCTGCACCTTCGCGAGAGCCTGGTGCGGCAAAAGGAGACCATCTTAGACCAACGGGAGACGATCAGGGAACTGACTGCCAAGCTGACCCTCTGTGAGGGCTTTGGCCGGGGAGTTGGTCATCACGATGACCATCATGACAAGCACCATGGACCCCCGCGTCTCAACACCCATCACCCGAGCTCGCACCACGCCTACCATGATGCTGACCACCACGGGGATCCACACTACCCACTGAACAATGGACATCGATCGGACCCACACCATCGAGGGAAGGACAACGCTGGGAGCAAGCATGGGGCCTTCTCCCCTGAGAAAACTAGGAAAACGCTACAGACACTCAAGGAGAGGCTGGAGAACTTGCAGGTCAGTGGGAACAACAACAAAGGTTGAGTAGGAAGAGGGATAGGAAGCTTATTGGTTCTTTGTGTGAATTTAGGTTATCTTATGCGTCACTACGGGGCACTGTGTCTCGCTACTGACCTGAAATGAAGCACGACAATGGGTGCTCCAGCTTTCTCTCACGCCGTGAGGATATCAGTGGCCTACAGCCCAAGCTCCATCCATGTGCATGCATAGGAAGACATAAGTTGATTAGTTAATTATCCTGACTCTCACCCTAGAGGATATATTGCACTGATCCCATGGGAATTCATGAAGCCTAGGAGAAGGTCTTGTTTAGTGATTGTATGACATATGACCATTGACACTAACAACCAACTTTTTATTTTCTTTATTTTCCCATGAATCAAGGAGGTTCCTGTATATACAAAATCCAACTTAATTGACCAACATTTTGGGGATTCCGAAAGATAATTTTTTGGTTCTAATTGATTCGGTTTCTCACCCATTTTCTTAAAGTGATTCTAGCACTCTATAATGAATTGTAAGACTTGCTATGAGACATGCTATAGGCGTATATCCTATATAAGTACTACTAACACTTAATAACACTGGTGGTCCATAGAAAGTAGAGCCCAACCTATATGTTTTCTTTGGGGTCCGATAACGATTCAGATATTTTGTGGGACAAAACTGACCAACACCAATATATTTGTCGATTTAGTGTTTTACAACAGGGAAATTAAAAAGTTACATTTTTCCACACCAAGTTCTCCTAAGTTTCCATCCAAAAGAGTAATTGTCCAGGAAATTTCTTCAAATGTTGATTTCTTACATTGTGACAATGAAAATGAGAATGGACGCTAGTGTTCAGATAAGCATGCAATTCACTTTTTTCCATCCCATTTACTGAATAATGAAACTATATACACTGCTCAAAAAATAAAGGGAACACTTAAACAGCACACTGTAACTCCAAGTCAATCACACTTCTGTGAAATCAAACTGTCCACTTAGGAAGCAACACTAATTGACAATAAATTTCACATGCTGTTGTGCAAATGGAATAGACAACAGGTGGAAATTATAGGCAATTAGCAAGACACCCCCAATAAAGGAGTGGTTCTGCAGGTGGGGACCACAGACCACTTCTCAGGTCCTATGCTTCCTGGCTGATGCTTTGGTCACTTTTGAATGCTGGCGGTGCTTTCACTCTAGTGGTAGCATGAGACGGAGTCTACAACCCACACAGGTGACTCAGGTAGTGCAGCTCATCCAGGATGGCACATCAATGCGAGCTGTGGCAAGAAGGTTTGCTGTGTCTGTCAGCGTAGTGTCCAGAGCATGGAGGCGCTACCAGGAGACAGGCCAGTACATCAGGAGACGTGGAGGAGGCCGTAGGAGGGCAACAACCCAGCAGCAGGACTGCTACCTCCGCCTTTGTGCAAGGAGGAGCACTGCCAGAGCCCTGCAAAATGACCTCCAGCAGGCCACAAATGTGCATGTGTCTGCTCAAACGGTCAGAAACAGACTCCATGAGGGTGATATGAGGGCCCGACGTCCACAGGTGGGGGTTGTGCTTACAGCCCAACACCGTGCAGGACGTTTGGCACTTGCCAACACCAAGATTGGCAAATTTGCCACTGGCGCCCTGTGCTCTTCACAGATGAAAACAGGTTCACACTGAGCACATCGTTTTTTCTTTTTTTCTACTGTGTTATTAACTTGTTTATTGTTTACTCCACATGTAACTCTGTTGTTGTCTGTTCACACTGCTATGCTTTATCTTGGCCAGGTCGCAGTGGTAAATGAGAACTTGTTCTCAACTAGCCTACCTGGTTAAATAAAGGTGAAATAAATAAATGTGACAGACGTGACAGAGTCTGGAGACGCCGTGGAGAACGTTCTGCTGCCTGCAACATCCTCCAGCATGACCGGTTTGGCGGTGGGTTAGTCATGGTGTGGGGTGGCATTTCTTTGGGGGGACGCACAGCCCTCCATGTGCTCGCCAGAGGTAGCCTGACTGCCATTAGGTACCGAGATGAGATCCTCAGACCCCTTATGAGACCATATGCTTGTGCAGTTGGCCCTGGGTTCCTCCTAATGCAAGACAATGCTAGACCTCATGTGGCTGGAGTGTGTCAGCAGTTCCTGCAACAGGAAGGCATTGATGCTATGGACTGGCCCGTTCCCCAGACCTGAATCCAATTGAGCACATCTGGGACATCATGTCTCGCTCCATCCACCAACGCCACGTTGCACCACAGACTGTCCAGGAGTTGGCGGATGCTTTAGTCCAGGTCTGGGAGGAGATCCCTCAGGAGTCCATCCGCCACCTCATCAGGAGCATGCCCAGGCGTTGTAGGGAGGTCATGCAGGCACGTGGAGGCCACACACACTACTGAGCCTCATTTTGACTTGTTTTAAGGACATTACATCAAAGTTGGATCAGCCTGTAGTGTGGTTTTCCACTTTAATTTTGTGTGTGACTCCAAATCCAGACCTCCATGGGTTGATAAATTTGATTTCCATTTTGTTGTCAGCACATTCAACTATGTAAAGAAAAAAGTATTTAATAAGAATATTTCATTCATTCAGATCTAGGATGTGTTATTTTAGTGTTCCCTTTATTTTTTTGAGCAGTGTATATCGGTCGGGTTCTAAAAATAAAGTGTTACCAAAAAAACGTGCTATAAGACATCACAGTGGCATATATCCTATACAAGCATTAATAACACTTAATAACACTGATGGTTCATAGAAAGTGTTACCAAATGTCTTGAGGGTGTTAGACAAAGATAGTTCAGCTGAGTTCCAGCTGAGTTCCAACTGATATTCTAGTTTGCTCCACAAAGTTTGAATAACATGGACTAATAATAAGGCATTTCAAATTGTAACTATTAATAATTTTCTCTCTTTCTCCAGGCCAGGAATTCCTCCAGCTCCTATTCAAGCTCACTGAGAGACCTCCTGCAACGCAAAATCAATGCACTTGAGAAGCAGCTCAACAATCACTACGGTGGGCATCATGATTATGGTCACCATGACGACCACCACGATGACCACCATGACGACCACCACGATGACCATCATGACGACCACCACGATGACCAACATGGACCCGACCACCATCATGATGATCGACACGATGACCACCACGATGACCACCATGGAACCAGTCACCACGACGATCACCATGATGACCACCACGAGACCCGCACCCCCACCCCCACCCGTCACAACAACCGCCACAACAACCGTCAAAACAGTCACCATGACCGACACTATGACCGCCATTATGATCGTAGCCATGGCCGCCATGACACCCACCATAACGACCACAATGGCGAACACCATGATGACCATCACAACGAGCGTCATGGCGAACACCATGATGACCATGGTGACCTTCACCACGATGACCACCATGATGATCTTCACGATGACCACCATGATGACCACCGTGGAAACGGTCACAGTGATGATGGTCACCATGGCAACGACGACCATGGCCATCATCCTCGTCCATCCTATAACAGCAAGCCGCCGGCTCCAAGACCTCTTGGCCGTGGACACAACAAGCTTGAAACTGTGCTGAGCCACCTTAACCACAGGAACACTGACCCTGGTATTGAAACTCTGATAATAACCCACTTTGACACTGTATACTATTTTCCGAGTTATATCATGCATACCGAGTTGTATTTGCAGGTACAAATACTCAGTATCAGCTGTTCATTGCTCATATTTTGCTGTCTTGTACCCTAACAGGTACCCGGAAAAAGCCAAAGAGTCCAGATGCTTTCCAGATTGGCTTCCCTATGCGCACTAACTACATATATGGAAAAATAAAGAGGACCCTACTCAACGAAATCTTCGCCCTCACTCTCTGCCTCTGGATAAAAGGGGGATCAGGGCCTGGCCTTGGCACTCCCTTCTCCTACTCTGTACCGGGACAGGCCAACGAACTGGTTCTGATCGAATGGGGCAACAACCCCATGGAACTACTGGTCAACGACAAGGTAAGAGCGTGATTTGATTATTTTACATACTTTCACGTTGTGACCCTAGTGACCAATTTGTGAAGATCTATATCTTTGTCCTCACTTCTTACACACATACACTCTCCTACTATAAGGTTTCCTACTTTGATGTGTCATAATGTGATGTGTCATACAATGACTGTACGTACATACCCCAACCAGAAGCCATGGATTACAGGCAACATTCACACTGAGCTAAATGGTAGAGCTGTTGCTTTCAAGGTGTGGGACTCTAACCCGGAAGCTTACAAGAAATCCTGTTATGCCCTGCGACGAACCATCAAACACATAAGAAAAGCATCAATACAGGGTTAAGATTGAATCATACTACACCGGCTCCGACGCTCATCTTATGTGGCAGGGCTTGCTAACTATTACAGACTACAAAGAGAAGCATAGCCGCGAGCTGCCCAGTGACACGAGCCTACCAGACGAGCTAAATCACTTCTATGCTCGCTTCGTGGCAAGCACACTGAGGCATGCATGAGAGCATCACCTGTTCCGGACGACTGTGTGATCACGCTCTCCGTAGCTGATGTGAGTAAGACCTAGAAACAGGTCAACATACACAAGGCTGCAGGGCCAAACGGATTACCAGGACATGTGCTCCGGGCATGTGCTGACCAACTGGCAGGTGTCTTCACTGACATTTTCAACACATCCCTGATTGAGTCTGTAATACCAACATGTTTCAAGCAGACCACCATAGTCCCTGTGCCTAAGAACACTAAGGTAACCTGCCTAAATGACAACTGACCCATAGCACTCACGTCTGTAGCCATGAAGTGCTTTGAAAACCTGGTCATGGCTCACATCAACACCATTATCCCAGAAACCCTAGACTCACTCCAATTTGCATACCTCCCAAACAGATCCACAGATGATGCAATCTATATTGCACTCCACACTGCCCTTTCCCACCTGGACAAAAGGAACACTTATGTGAGAATGCTACTCATTGACTACAGTTCAGTGTTCAACACCATAGTAGCCTCAAAGCTCATCACTAAGCGAAGGACCCTGGGACTAAACACCTCCCTCTGCAACTGGATCATGGACTTCCTGACGGGCCGCTCCCAGGTGGTGAGGGTAGGTAGCAACACATCTGCCACGCTGATTCTCAACACTGGAGCTCCACAGGGGTGCGTGCTCAGTCCCTACCTGTACTCCCTGTTCACCCACGACTGCATGGCCAGGCATGACTCCAACACCATCATTAAGTTTGCAGACGACACCAGTGGTAGGCCTGATCACCGACAACGACAAGACAGCCTACAGGGAGGAGGTCAGAGACCTGGCCGGGTGGTGCCAGAATAACAACCTATCCCTCAACGTAACCAAGACTAAGGAGATGATTGTGGACTACAGGAAAAGGAGGACAGAGCGCACCCCCATTCTCATCGACGGGGCTGTTGTGGAGCAGGTTGAGAGCTTCAAGTTCCTTAGTGTCCACTTCAACAACAAACTAGAATGGTCCAAACACACCAAGACAGTCATGTAGAGAGCACGGCAAAGCCTATTCCCCCTCAGGAAACTAAAAAGATTTGGCATGGGTCCTGAGATCCTCAAAAGGTTCTGCAGCTGCAACATCGAGAGCATCCTGACTGGTTGCATCACTGCCCGGTACGGCAATTGCTCGGCCTCTGACCGCAAGGCACTACAGAGGGTAGTGCGTACGGCCCAGTACATCACTGGGGCTAAGCTGCCTGCCATTCAGGACCTCTACACCAGGCGGTGTCAGAGGAAGGCCCTAAAAATTGTCAAAGTCCCCAGCCACCCCAGTCATAGACTGTTCTCTCTACTACCGCATGGAACGTGGTACCGGAGTGCCAAGTCTAGGACAAAAAGGCTTCTCAACAGTTTTTACCCCAAAGCCATAAGACCCCTGAACAGGTAATCAAATGGCTACCCGGACTATTTGCATTGTGTGCCCTCCCAGCCCTCTTTTTACGCTGCTGCTACTCTCTGTTTATCATATATGCAGTCACTTTAACCATATCTACATGTAAATACTACCTCAATCAGCCTGACTAACCGGTGTCTGTATGTAGCCTCGCTACTTTTATAGCCTCGCTACTGTATATAGCCTGTCTTTTTACTATTGTTTTATTTCTTTACTTACCTATTGTTCACCTAATACCTTTTTTGCACTATTGGTTAGAGCCTGTAAGTAAGCATTTCACCTGTTGTATTCACACGTGACAAATAAACTTTTAATTTGATAGCATTTAGAAAGGAGTGTTTCACCATTTTTAATCCAAATTTGAAATAAAGATGGCGCTTATGTTATCAGTCAGTTGCCCCATTGGCAGCACAAGTGGAAAATCAATCACCTCAAGGCAAGCAAGCTTATACACCTCAGTGTCAGGTGACTCCACTCTCATCCGATCAGGCACCGGAATTTGATTTATCTCCTGTCCTCAAGGAGCGAGGCAGGAGGCAGTTACAGTTCACCTGCTGCCTGCTCTCACCTAGTCTTGCCTCCTGAGAGACAGTGGTTCTGTCTTCATTTATCATCCTCCCTAATGGCATAAGACCACAGAGTGCAAAGGGCAAGCAGCTTACCTAGCACAGTCATGTGAAGGGACGTCTAATGAGAGGGTGGACACGGGGATAGACACATGGTCTGGGCCCATACCTTAGCATGAGTCATGGTTTCTCCCAGACAAGAGGGGATTTGGTGGTTAAACCTGGGAGATGCCTAGCTAGAGGACCTGAAGGATGTGACACAAAAGAAAAGAAGGCCATCGCATTTCAATTGGTGAGCTATTTGTACCTATTCACAAAACCTGGCAAATCTTTTACAAAATAACATTTGTGTTTAATTTACCTTCTGAAGGTGTCATTTTTCTAAATGCCCAAGACAATGACACTAATATCCTGTTCTGTGACAGTCAATTAAACTGGTAATAATCTCTCTTTCTCCGAACAGGCAGTGACTTTGCTCTTTTTACTCACGGAAATCTTTTGTTTAGACTCTTTGGATTAATCCGAAACAATCAATCAATTAGCCAATCATGCAATTAGTTAATTATGCCATTGCCTCTATTTTCTTTGCACAGGCAGTGACATTGCCCATGGCAATGACGGATGGGAAGTGGCAACATCTGTGCGTGACATGGTCGACACACGATGGGCATTGGGAGGCCTTCCAGGACGGTGTAAAAAGGGGATCTGGAGAGAATCTATCTGCATGGCATCCCATCAAGCCTGGTGGAGTCTTTATTCTGGGCCAGGAACAGGTACAACTCTACGTTTTATTTCTATGAATTTTCACACTCAAAGTTCTGAAGAACATATAAAAGCAGGGATAGGAACCGTAAATTTCTAAACATCAGTACTGGATCCCACAGCTGACACAAAATGTTGCCAGCAGGGAATTACTTGTCACACTTACAGTGTGTGTTTGCTGATTTTAGGATTCGCAAACACTAAAAGCTGTTAATACAATCATGTTAAAGCGGATTATCGTCTAGTTGTGTCCTGAGAAGACACAGGCTATTGCCAAAAACTAAGCTTGGAAATCAGTACGTTGGTGACTGTGATATGTGGTTGTCTCACTTAGCTATCTTAAGATGAATGTAAGAACTGTATGTCGCTCTAGACAAGAGATTCCAGCCTGGTCTCATAGACTAGACGTAAGCTAGTAAATGTAAATCCGGGACACCCAAATTAGTATGACATGTGTGGTATGGTTACATTAGACAGAAGTTTACTTAAGGCTAAAACAAAAGTAGGGTGGTTAGTAGGGGTGGATAGGGGATGGGTGGGCATATAATGCAAAAGTCTAGCACCCAAAGGTTGCGTGTTAGAATATCAACATGGACAATTTGAGCTAATTAGCAATTTTGCAACTACTTACTACTTTTTTGCTACTTAGCATGTTAGTTAAACCTTCCCCTTAAGCCTAACCTTAACATGACACTAGGTCATGAGAAGGTTTAAGAACAAAGGTTGATTGATCTGAACTGCCTAGTTTTAGAACATTGTTAGTGACTAACCAACCTTGTTTTAAAGGAATTAGAAAGGTGGAAAACTCAGACATTTAAATAATTGCGTCTTCATCGTTTACTGTGGGATAGATTGGTCTTGTTCATGTTTTGTGGGCCTTTACACTTAATAATAATGCTGTGCTTTCCTAACAGGACGCCCTAGGTGGCCGATTTGACGCCACCCAGTCCTTCGTGGGCGAAATGTCAGACCTCCAGTTGTGGTCCCGCGTTCTCACGCCCAATGAAATCTACAGCCAGGCTTCCTGTGGAGGTCATATGGCCGGTGACCTCATCACCTGGACAGAGGCAGTGGTTGAGCTTCACGGTGGGGTCACCAAATATCCCTTCGACCCCTGCCACTAAGCACTACCCCACTCCGCCTCATTAAAAATGTCTGATCACCAAGCCCATGATGTCAGTCAACCAGCTGTACGGTGTGGCAGCAAGGCCTCTGTGTGCTACGCTGCAGAGACATTCTGCAATTTTTGCCATCCATTTCCTCTCTGTTCTGCCTTCCCCCTCGCTGGGCCGAGGAACTGAGAGGACTGTAAAAGAGCAACGGCTGGATATAACCGAATGGTCATGACTACCGCTGCTCCCGAGATCCAGTACAGGTAATCGGATTCCCTGTCTCTAGATGGGTCCATCCATGTATGCCTCGGCCTTAGCAAAGCCCTTCATCAGTCAGGTGTTCAAAGAATCAAATCCTTTTTTTCTGGGACGTATTACGCCTGGATATGGTTCTCAAAGTCACAATAGTCCAGGTGTTATTTGTTGGTCTTTCTGTTTTTGACTGGTGAGCAGGATGATACCAGTGATGAAAAGGAATGCACTGAGGTAGAATGCTCATAAACCAACTTTGGACAGTATGGAATGAACAACCTAAAGGCACTGAAAACAGAGCTCTGCAGATGGCAAGTGTATGAGTTGGAAGATATTGATAAAGATTTGATGGTTGAATGTGATGAATGTGAGGGATTACGTAGTATTTTTTTGATCATGAAGATGGGAGGAGCTCCTCTAGGGATGTTGTTTTTTGGCTTTTAGCCTGTCCCGACTCTACCAGAGATTTTAGAGGCCAGTGTTGTACACACATGCAACTGATCAACATTCCACTGGATTTTTCACAGGAACTTAGCTCTACAAATAGCCGATGGTGCTCTGCTTTTGGTTAAAGGAGTTTGCTTTGTCTGTTTGCGGAAACATATTTTTGTAAGTACGTGTGTTTTAATAAAAGGTTAAAAAGGTGGACATTTTGTACGCTGGAATGTCTGTTTTAACACAGCAAAACTTGTGGGTTTGGTTTCGACGCATTTCCATGAGTGTGTCTGAAATGGCTGCCAGGTTTAATGCAACAGCAGAGTTGACATTGTCAAGTCTGACTTGTGGACAGGTGCCCGCATAAATACAGGTTAACTGGCTGTCAAGAGTTCTAAGGTAATGCTGACATCTCCATGGTAACCTGTGGCTTACAATGGGATTTACCTGACAAGTAGAGCTCTGACCCAGATCCAGACTATTTCCGTGCTGTCAGTAGCATACACATGCTCTCAAATAGGCTAAATTCACACATGCACTCAAAACAGCTTGGAAACAAAAATGTAATGCTCTAAAAAATCTGTTGCTTTTTATTAGTTGGGTCTTGTGTTTTTAATGCATGTAAAATGCTTATACAAATCTGAAAAATATAGCCTATGTATTGAATATCAACTGTGAAATTGCATAAACAAATACACACCATTACATTTTTGGTAAGTATAACTTATTGTACACAACACATCCTTTCCTTATCTATCCTTTCAGTGTATATGTCCATCCCTTATCTGTCTGTACAGCATACAAATGAGGAATTTATTTTATTAGTTCACTTACCCCCATTTCAGTGTATTAAGTTCGGACTGTCTATCGTCTCATTGTTTCACATGAACACTGATCGTAAAAGCACAGAACAATGAGACAGATATTTCACCGGATGGATAAATGTGAAGCATCCGGTTGCTGTTTCCACTCACTACCAGACATGGTGATGAGAGGAAGCCCAGTGGCTGGCATTGGGAGAAGATGGAGCCAGATGGATTTTGGCTGACATTTAGCAAATTCTTTCCTTGGTGAAACATTTGAACTCAATACAGTTTTCTGTAATCTGTAACAAACAGAGTGGACAACATCTTGTAAACTTTACCCTTTGCCAAAGTTTCAAAAAACTGTATTGTTTAGAATGAGTGCAAGGGCGAATTGAGTTATTGCACACTTCACAAAGTAGACATTCCCTAATGTAAATATGCAAATAAAATACTAGAATTTGCCAATAGGATCTTGCTAGCTAGTGCTTGGTTCTGCCTATATTCTTGCTTGGTTCTGCCCACTATGATTCATTTGCTCCCATTGAAAATAAAAGGCTCTGGTCTATCTTGGGCTAGTTATAAAAATCTTTGGTAAAATGGTCTGTTGTTGCCATGGTGATAGTACAGACCTTGGCTGGACATAGCCCCCTGTTGCTAATAATCATTACAACCATTACAGTATGTTTGTAAATATTTGTTAATGCACCTTTGTGAGAGGACATAGTGGTATGGATTGTTTTATAAGAGTTTATAATGCCAAGATGAGTATTAAAAAACCCCATGCTCCAGTTTATTTTCCTGATAGTGGGCTAAATGTATGTAATGTTTCCCAACATTTTGTGTGTATGTTTCTAATTCATTACATTTAAAAAAGATGATGGATTAATGAATGCTAATGAAATTGGATAAAATGCAGTTTAAACATAGCATTGAATGCAGTTTCACCATCAGAATCTACGTTGCTTCCATAAAGTTTGTATAATCTCGCCTTTGGTATACATTTTATCTGTATATAAAGAAATTCTCAATAGCTTAGTTTTTCTTGTCTGTAAATATTGAACAACCTTTTATTTATTCGTGTATTTGTTCAAAAAGTCCCTTTCCTGCGTATGTAAGCCAAAACTATAAAATGAATCGTAAAACGTAAACAAGAAATAAATGGACTAACTCTGGTAAATATTATTGCATATTTCATGAACGGGTATTTCATGTATTTTCTTTCATTGGTGGTCAGTCTTATGAAGACAAATAATGTTTGTTAAAAAACTGTGATTAGTAGAATCGGATGTGTTACTGCTTGGATAGAGCAAAAGCTTGCACCCACACCAGCCATCACAGGGTAAAAAATTCCCAACATGTAGCATACTGTGAAGGGCAGCTACTGCTATATTGCTTGCACTTATCCAGTCCCTTTACAGATCTGTGAACACCAAAGGGGTAATGGGTGGGAGCTACACACAAAGGAAACAGCAGCATGACTCATGATTAGAATTCTTCAGTGAGTCCAGCTTGTTTGCCACAAGAGGGTGTTAGTTGCCTTTGGAGGGTGTTCTGTATGTTCAGTAGCCTATATCTTCATGACGGCATAAAGACCCAACACAAGTCAGAGTCAGAATGCTGCGGCTTTGTTTTGCATGCTTTTGAAGCAGCAATCAGCGGTTGAAATCACATATCATCTAACAAAGTATGATACAAAAATAAATGTACTTTTGGCAAAGCTTGGGCATGATATCGGCTAGGTTTGGAATATGCAACAGCAATAGCAATGCTTCAGGGCCTAATCTACAGCTGTAGCCTGTATTGAGTCACAATAGTAACTTAGCCTCGGATCTGTACACTATGTTTTTGTTGAATAGCACTTTCAAACCCCCCCAGGAATTGTGTATGCCTTGATTTTTGCCTGTGTTGAGAACAGAGATGATAAGAGTGCAGGGGGTGCGTGCAGTTGGAGGAATTCAAATCCTGTTGCTGGCGGTCTTAAATGACTGGGGATTCTCATTTGCCAAAACAAGACTCTCACACAGCCTAGAAATGGGTCCGCTTCAAAGCAAAACATAGCACATAAATCGCGTCGGTTGAAGCAGATATTACTATGGATTATTGAGGAGAAGGGAATGTCTGGCAACACTGTAGGTGTCAAAGTATAGATAAGCAATGCATTTAAAAACAATAGTAGTTGTTATCTAAGCACGGAGGGCGTTTGAATAGAAGTCTTGGGGCTGTACATTGCGTTCCGTTATGACCTAGATACTGTTTGCTGACATCTTTATTCTGGGTGCCATATTGAATTGGTCTGACCAAGACAACACTTACAGACTAGGACCAGGTTTCCTAAAAAACACCTTAAGGCTACACTCATCTTTAGAACCATAGGATCATCAGATGCTTTTGGGTAACCGGGCCCTGGGCAACCACGCATATTCTAAACAGAAATGTCACCACAAGCTACAAAGTTGTGCACAAATAAAACAATTGAATAAGGGTATTTGGTCATAATCAAAACTTCTCCAGTCTGACGGGTTTTGCTATCAAATGTACTTTGCATGAAGCTAAGGGTGACATACTGTCTCAAAGCTCATTTGTGAATTGGAACTCATGAGTGCTGGATCTATTTTCAGCCTCCAGCAGTCTCCCACTGCTCTGGGGGAATGGGAGTCATAAGACCAGGAGAGAATGTGGGCGTCTGAACCGGGCCAGCTACATCCTAAAAAGATGGAGGGGTCAACAGTGAGAGGTGATCCCATTATCATAAAATTATAGCACATTTTATCCAAAGAAATAAGATCAAGATCAAGTTCAGATTATTGCATGTTTGATGTCTAAAAAGCATAATGCGATACTTTTTTAGTATGCATCATGTTTATATTGACATTACTGTATGTGGCTGAAATATTTCCCCCTCTCAGATTGGGGAAATACACAGTACAGAGAGTTATCACATTACCTTGCCCTGCTGTTTTCTGCTGACTGGGGCCACACTCCTACAGACCTTCTACTGTGAGTTTCATTAGCTCATATTTTTTTATTAAAAAGATTCAGGGGTCAGAAATAGGAGTCCACTGATTTACATTGTTATGGACGGTCAAGACTTGAGGTTTTAACCCTAACTTGACCTTTTAATTGGCTCTCTCTGCTACCTCATCCTCACTTTTTTTGTATCCATGGCAAAGGGGTCGCGTGGGTCAGACTCAACACCCTGACTTAGACAACCTGGAATTTTGACCTTTGACCCTAGATGTCATTTATTTCACCTCCTCTTTCATATGAGCCCATAAGTTTTGTATGGAAAATTTTGGGGTCCCCGTTTACAAAGGTATCGCCTCTCAAGGCGATAACGCCTAATAATTTTTATTTCATTTTTCGTCGTAGGCTAAAAGTTTTAGTATTTTCGCAAGACTAAGGTGATTCCGAATGCGCCGATATAAAATTTATACCCGTCGCTTACATTGACAACGTTTTTCTGTGTTTCTCACCAGTTATCATCAGTTATCAATGAAAATATATTTCTCAATAATTAATTTCCCATTGGAATTTTGATTTTTTTTTTTTTACTGTAATAGGCCATCCTCTCAAATGAGCAAGGCCGAAAGAAAATTTCAATTCCGACACTTTTTCACCATTTTATTCATATTTTAGTGTTCTTTTTATTACCTAGACCTGAGTTGCACCTCTTGAGGTAATGTGATAAAATTGTGATATCTCAGGAAATACTGCTCTGAAATCATTTTTTTTTGATTGGAAATGATGGTCTAGTGCTTGCAAGACTCTACACCAATTTTGACTAGTTTTAATGCAGTTTTGTGTGTTTTATGATTATTTCATAATGCTACTCTGGCCTGAGATGACCTGCACTAATTAATTCGGGAACCGGTACCGGGCAAACGACAAATGTTGCAAACGCTTTGCCTTCACTGTCATTTAGAGGACAACATTGTGTAACTTTAGAGACAAAACTCAACGCAATTGCATATTGGGAACTATTTTTAAATAATATTTTCCCAATTCTGTACTCCCATAGAGGTGCATTATAATCGAAGCTAGTTTGAACCTTTGTATCGTTGAGCCTAGTAGGAGTAGAAACACATTGAAAATCTGCTCTGTTCCTGTTGATCTAGATCTACAATTTGAGACTATTTTCGTAAAGATTGGAGCTTTTTGAAGCTTTTCATAGATCCCAAGACAATTTAGACAAATTGTCCTGAATTGAACGTTTTTGAGGGAGCATAGAGCCATAACTAGGATAGTCACAGTGATGTAACATGCCCTGTTCCTGTGGATCTAGATCTACGATTTGAGACTATTTTCAAAGATTGGAGCTTTTGAAGCTTTTCATAGATCCCAAGACAATTTAGACAAATTGTCCTGGAACGTACAGCCAAAACAGCCAGTTTTGAGGGCATAGAGCCATAACTAGGATAGTCACAGTGATGTACTTTACATGCCCTGTTCCTGTTGATCTAGATCTACGATTTGAGACTATTTTCGGAAAGATTGGATCTTTTGAAGCTTTTCATAGATCCCCAGACAATTTAGACAAATAGTCCTGAATTGAACAGCCAAAACAAGTTTTGAGGGAGCATAGAGCCATAACTAGGATAGTCACAGTGATGTACTTTACATGCCCTGTTCCTGTTGATCTAGATCTACAATTTGAGACTATTTTCAAAGATTGAGCTGATCCCAAGACAATTTAGACAAATTGTCCTGAATTGAACTACAGCCAAAACGAGCCAGTTTTGAGGGAGCATAGAGCCATAATAACATGATGTACTTTAAACCCTGTTCCTGTTGATCTAGATCTACAATTTGAGACTATTTTAAAGATTGGAGCTTTTTGAAGCTTTTCATAGATCCCAAGACAATTTAGACAAATTGTCCTGAATTGAACGTACAGCCAAAACGAGCCAGTTTTGAGGGATAGAGCCATAACTAATAGTCAATGTTCCTGTGGATCTAGATCTACGATTTGAGACTATTTTCGGAAAGATTGGATCCTTTTGAAGCTATTCATAGATCCCCAGACAATTTAGACAAATTGTCCTGAATTGAACGTACAGCCAAAACGAGCCAGTTTGAGGGAGCATAGAGCCATAACTAGGATAGTCACAGTGATGTACTTTACATGCCCTGTTCCTGTTGATTCTAAATTTGAGACTATTTTCGGAAAGATTGGAGCAAGCTTTTCATAGATCCCAAGACAATTTAGACAAATTGTCCTGAATTGAACGTACAGCCAAAACGAGCCAGTTTTGAGGGAGCATAGAGCATAACTAGGATAGTCACAGTGATGTACTTTACATGCCCTGTTCCTGATCTAGATCTACAATTTGAGACTATTTTCGTAAAGATTGGAGCTTTTTTGAAGCTTTTCATAGATCCCAAGACAATTTAGCAAATTGTCCTGAATTGAACCAGCCAAAACGAGCCAGTTTTGAGGGAGCATAGAGCCATAACATAGTCACAGTGATGTACTTTACATGCCCTGTTCCTGTTGATCTAGATCTACAATTTGAGACTATTTTCAAAGATTGGAGCTTTTTGAAGCTTTTCAGATCCCCAGATTTAGACAAATTGTCCTGAATTGAACGTACAGCCAAAACGAGCACGTTTTGAGGGTGCATAGAGCCATAACTGATGTACTCCATGCCCTGTTCCTGTGGATCTAGATCTACAATTTGAGACTATTTTCGTAAAGATTGGAGCTTTTTGAGATCCCAAGACAATTTAAATTGAATGTATTTTGAGGAGCATAGAGCCATAACAGGATAGTCACAGTGATGTACTTTAATCTAGATCTACGATTTGAGACTATTTTCGGAAAGATTGGATCCTTTTGAAGCTTTTCATAGATCAGACAATTTAGACAAATAGAATGAACGTACAGCCAAAACGAGCCAGTTTTGAGGGAGCATAGAGCCATAACTAGGATAGTCACAGTGATGTACTTTACATGCCCTGTTCCTGTTGATCTAGATCTACAATTTGAGACTATTTTCGTAAAGATTGGAGCTTTTTGAAGCTTTTCATAGATCCCAAGACAATTTAGACAAATTGTCCTGAATTGAACGTACAGCCAAAACGAGCCAGTTTTGAGGGAGCATAGAGCCATAACCACAGTGATGTACTTTACATGCCCTGTTCCTGTTGATCAATCTACAATTTGAGACTATTGTCGTAAAGATTGGAGCTTTTTGAAGCTTTTCATAGATCCCCAGACAATTTAGACAAATTGTCCTGATTGAACGTACAAAAAACGAGCACGTTTTGAGGGTGCATAGAGCCATAACTTAGTCACAGTGATGTACTTTACATGCCCTGTTCCTGTGGATCTAGATCTACAATTTGAGACTATTTTCTTGGAGCTTTTGAAGCTTTTCATAGATCCCAAGACAATTTAGACAAATTGTCCTGAATTGAATGTACAGCCAAAACGAGCCAGTTTTGAGGGAGCATAGAGCATACTAGGATAGTCACAGATGTACTTTACATGCCCTGTTCCTGTGGATCTAGATCTACGATTTGAGACTATTTCCGGAAAGATTGGATCCTTTTGAAGCTTTTCATAGATCCCCAGACAATTTAGACAAATAGTCCTGAATTGAACCAGCCAAAACGAGCCAGTTTTGAGGGTGCATAGAGCCATAACAAAGTCACAGTGATGTACTTTACATGCCCTGTTCGTGTTGATGATCTACAATTTGAGACTATTTTCCTTGGAGCTTTTTGAAGCTTTTCATAGATCCCAAGACAATTTAGACAAATTGTCCTGAATTGAACGCAAGAAGGGAGCATAGAGCCATAACTAGGATAGTCACAGTGGATCTACATTTGAGACTATTTTCGTAAAGATTGGAGCTTTTTGAAGCTTTTCACCCAAGACAATTTAGACAAATTGTCCTGAATTGAACGTACAGCCAAAACGAGCCAGTTTTGAGGGTGCATAGAGCCATTAATAGTCATGATGTACTTTACATGGATCTAGATCTACAATTTGAGACTATTTTCGTAAAGATTGTTTTTGAAGCTTTTCATAGATCCCCAGACAATTTAGACAAATTGTCCTGAATTGAACGTACAGCCAAAACGAGCCAGTTTTGAGGGAGCATAGAGCATAACTGGATAGTCACAGTGATGTACTTTACATGCATCTTTGATTTGAGACTATTTTCAAAGATTGGATCCTTTTGAAGCCATAGATCCCAAGACAATTTAGACAAATTGTCCTGAATTGAACGTTAAGCAAAACGAGCCAGTTTTGAGGGAGCATAGAGCCATAACTAGGATAGTCACAGTGATGTACTTTACATGCCCTGTTCCTGTTGATCTAGATCTACAATTTGAGACTATTTTCGTAAAGATTGGAGCTGAAGCTTTTCAGGCCAAATTGTCCTGAATTGAACTGCCAAAACGAGCACGTTTTGAGGGAGCATAGAGCCATAACTTAGTCACAGTGATGTACACATGATCTTCCAATTTGAGACTGGATTGGAGAGAGATCCCAAGACAATTTAGACAAATTGTCCTGAATTGAACGTACAGCCAAAACGAGCCAGTTTTGAGGGTGCATAGAGCCATACACAGTGAACTTTACCCTGTTGAAGATCTACGATTTGAGACTATTTTCAATGAAAGATTGGAGCTTTTTGAAGCTTTTCATAGATCCCCAGACAATTTAGACAAATTGTCCTGAATTGAAAGTACTCAAAGACCTGACTCAGAAGCTGAACACCCTGAACAACTCCTACGTCCTCCTCTTCCACAAGTACCCAACACTCAACCTGTACAGTCCTGTCACCACCCCCTGTGGTGAGCACAGACATTTAGGTTGTTTTTATCTGGGGGAAAAATACTCTAATCCAATAAACTGTTAAATATATGGACAGACAGAGAAAAGATGATGAAGGATAACCAGGATCAACTTAAAATTTCAAAATGGCTGACAATGACAAGAGTCGTGAAAATTGGGTAGCATCACGCTAGGCCTATGCGCTAGGCCTGGCATCCTAATAACAGCATCACTTTAGCTAGTATCAGAGATTAGTCGATGTAGACATGTACCACCATAAACAATCCCCGCTTGATGGTTTTAAGAGTATTTTTTATTGATATATTTAGGAAATATTGTATTTATACAGGTGATGATACAGAGATTGAAAAACCTATTTTACATAGGGAACCTGTTTCACCCCTGTTCACCATTACCCCTGAGTAACCTCTGGCGTAATCTTGTTTCATAGAGCGTGAGTGCAGGCCGTGCCCAGAGGGATGGGAGTCTTTTGGGGAGAGATGCTGCCTCGACACCCAGGAGAGACAGAACTGGATCTCCAGCCAGTACCACTGCTTGTCTGTAGGGGGCAACCTTGCCATGGTGAAGAGTGAGGAGGAGCAAGTATGAGAGAGCCATGAACCCCATCACCCAATGATACCTGCATACGTTAAGGTTTCTTTGGTGGACTGCATTGTAGCCTATTTCTCAATTCTGTATTAATTTGCATCTCAAATGTGGATCCCTTTTGAATCAAGAGATGATTTAGAACCAATATCATGACAAATCGAAATCCTCAAAAAGTCCTGAGCTAAACGTACATAGAGAACTGAGATTGACTGAGAATTGCTTGGAAATATTAGAAATATATAGACTGCCCTATCGCTCAAAGCTGTGGTATTCCTTTATACAGTATACAGTGGACCTAACACAGACACAAACATAATCTATAAGGTCAGTCATGAATGTTTAGACTCATTGCATTCACCGTGTAATGCATCACATTTGACACCCTCAGTTAAAGTTAATAATAGATTTAGGAGTTCTACGAAAATGTGGGGCCGTGTCTATTTGAGGCCTCCATCTGAGGGTTGCATTTTTCACAGATCTTCCCGTGGAAGAGAGCCAAGGAGCTGAGCCAGGGAGACTCCTACTGAATCGGCCTGAAGTACGGTAACCCAGGCGGGGCTGGCACTGGGTGGACAACTCCCCGGTGGGAAAAGGGTAACTTATAGTTACAGAAGATTTGCCTCTGAAGGTAGTCTTGAGATTAAAAAAAAATGGATAGAAATATCGTCCAGAAAATTGAGTTTGGATCTCAATTCTATCGTTTGGCGTGGTGTCCTGTATCGAGACTCAAGGCTGCATTACTGTGATTACATTACCTCAAATGACAGTATCAGATGAGGATACTTACTGTATGAGGTCCCTAGTTAAGGTCATGAAGAGAGCATATTTATTGCCATACGTCCATTTCCTATAAGTACCTGATGCATTATTCTGCATTGATGGTTATTTGACAGAGTAACCAAATGTACATGGTCATTCCGTTTAAAAAAAAAGTCAAACTGATGGAGACTCCTACCTCTACAGGTTTTGAGATATTTCTTGGTATCACAAGCCAGAGAAGGGGGACACCAGAGAGCTGTGTGCCCGGCTGTCGCAAGGAGACCGCCACAGGGCCGGTTGGTACGCCACCATGTGTAAGAACAGCCTGAAGACCATCTGTGAGAAGACCCAGGGCACCCTGCAGTGACATTCCCCTCCTCTCCTCTTCTGAGATAGTGTGAGGTTAGGGTAGCCACAGTCAGTGCAGTATGATTGCATGAAAACTCCAATGTGTCTTTTGTGGGCCTAATTGGTAATTATGCAATGTATCTACAACTGAAAATAAAGTTGCCGTAAAATTGCTCGCCTACATCCATTTTGGGACATTTAAATTAATTATATAAACCCATTGATTCTTGGGACCCTGAATTTTTTCATTTCTTTGTTGTGTTACAATCTGAATTTAAAATGGATTAAACTGAGATTCTTTGGTCACTGAAATGTCTTCAGTCAATAAGTATTCAACCCCTTTCTTACAGCAAGCCTAAGCAAGTTCAGGAGTAAACATTTGCTTAGCAAGTCACATAATAAGTTGCATGGACTCACTGTGTGCGCGATAATAGTGTTTAACATGATTTTTGAATGACTACCTCATCTCTGTACCCCACACACACACAATTATCTGTAAGGTCCTTCAGACGAGCAGAGAATTTCAAACACAGTGTCAACCACAAATACCAGGGATGTTTTCCAATGCCTCGCAAAGAAGGGCACCTATTGGAAGTAGCAGTGTGTGGGTAAAATCACTGGAGGAAGAAAGAAAAATAGAAAAAAATGCCATATTACAACCTGTGTGTTGTGATAATTGCGTTGTTTGCTCTATAACCTGTTAGTTCATATGCCGTGACACCATGATTTATAGGACTAAGGAGACAATAAGAAGACACAGTGGCAGAATAAATTCCCACCATACATTTGTTTCATTACAAAATCTGAGAGCAAAATCTGTCCGGTGAAGTCAACAAAACATTTAGCATCTAACAAACAATTACTCACAGCATTTGTTTTTATTTCATATAACTAGGCAAGTCAGTAAAGAACAAATTCTGAAATTAATGAAACACAGAGACGAAAGATACATTATTTTGTTTATTTTTTAGTTGGTAGCTTTTTGGGGGAATCCTGGCTTCCCTTTGCAACCATGAATTCACGCCACTGCCTATTGGTAGATAAAAAAATATATATTTAAAAAAGCAGACAATGAATATCCCTTTGAGCATGGTTTAGTTATTAATTACACTTTGGATTTTATATCAATACACCCAGTCACTACAAAGATACAGAGAATAAAGAAACTGCTCAGGGGTTTCACCAAGAGGTGACTTTAAAACAGTTACAGAGTTTAATGGCTGTGATAGGAGAAAACCCAGGATGGATCAACAACATTGTAGTTACTCCACAATACTAACCTAATTCAAAAGAAGGAGGCCTGCACAGAATATTCCAAAACATGCATCCTGTTTGCAACAAGGCACTAAAGTAATACCGCAGGAAATGTGCAATTGTCTTTTTGTCCTGAATACAAAGTGTTTGGGGAAAATCCAATACAACCACTCTCCATATTTTAAAGCATAGTGGTGGTTGCATCATGTTATGTGTAGGTTTGTAATTGTTCATAAACGTAATGGAGCTAAGCACAGGCAAAATCCTAGAGGAAAACCTGGTTGACTCTGCTTTCCATCAGACGCTGGGAGATGAATTCAGCTTTCAGCAGGACAGTAACCTAAAACACAAGGCCAAATCTACACTGGAGTTGCTTACCAAGAGGACAGTGAATGTTCCCGAGTGGCCGAGTTACAGTTTTGAATGAAATCTGCTTGAATATCTATGGCAAGACTTGAAAATGGTTGTCTAGCAATGATCAACAACCAATTTGACAGAGCTTGAAGAATTTTGAAAAGAACAATGGAGAAATATTGCACAATCCAGGTTTGCATAGCTCTTATCAACTTAGCCAGAAAGACTCACAGCTGTAAACGCTGCCAAAGGTGATTCTAACATGTATTGACTCAGTGGTGTGAATAAATAAATGAGATATTTCTGTATTTCATTTTCAATAAATTTGCACCAAAAAAAAAATGTTTTCACTTTGTCATTATGGGGTATTGTGTGTAGATAGGTGAGAGAAAAATTGATTTAATCCATTTGGAATTCAGACTGTAACAGAACAAAATGTGGAATAAGTCAAGGGGTATGAATACTTTGTGAAGCCATTGTAACTTATGAATGCCTCATGAGCTCAACTGTCATACCCTATCAGAACCCAAAATATAAGTCTGTTTTACTCCATTGTTTGGAAACAATGTAATTGTGAACAAACACTGAAGGCCTCAAAACATGGTTAAAAGTTGAAAAATAAAATTTTTATGTAATTGTATTTGACCTTTATTTCAACAGGGAGTCCCATTGAGACCAATGTCTCTTTCACAATGGAGCCCTGCATTTTGCAATTTCACACATTTTACAAAATATAAAATACAAGGGAATACAAAAATACAAAATGACATACACATTCAAGAAAAACAATCACATTCCTCAACAAATAAGTCCTCAATAAATATTTTGAATTGCATGAGAGGCATCAATGTATCTAGTCTAAAACTAAAAAGCAGCTTGGAATGGTGTGGGTGTACCCCAACAACAGAATGGTGTGGGCGTATATCGGTCATTAAAAATATTCATGCAAGTAGACCGCTTATTTGAGATACAAGTTTGATGTGGGTTCAACCACATTATTTGGGTACGAGTTAACAGAATATGAACTTTTAAAAGTTAGATTTTTAAACATGCTTTTTAAAAAACAGCTTATGGTCTATCCAATTAGGTTAAGGTTAAGAAAAGGGTTAGGGTCAGAGAAAATGCTCTCCTAACCTGCTAAGAAAAGTAACTTCCAGTCGTAGCTGTATCGAAGTGAGATTCCTTAAAAACACGCCACTTCGATCCTGATATGACCAGAAGTGACTTTTTATTCGCAGGTTAGGAAAACTAATGCAGCAGGTCAGAAGATGTACGTTTCAAGTTTTATTAGCATGGTTAGGAGAATTAGGTTAAGGTTAGCGAAAATGCTCTCTAACCTGCTCCGAAAAGTCACTTCCGGTCATAGCTTTAGGGAGTCCCGTATCGAAGTGGCGTGTTTTTAGGCATCATCATTAGCTACCACAGCCACGGTCATAAACCCCGCCCATTTCTACAATTAATCTTCTTGAGAAAAAAGATGAAACCGGCACATTGTTCTTGCTAGTATCACTACTCTTTAGTAAGCTCTGACGAAGGCCATGAGGCCGATACGTAAAAGCTTATTAAAGAGCAGTGATACTATCAAGAGCAGTGTAGGGGTTTCTCCTTTTTCTCATCTTATTCAACTGTTACCATGCACCTGCAACAAAGATAGCTCAGATGTGCGAGTGCCTTTTGAATGACAATTTATCTTCTTAAAATCTCATTTTAAACCTAACCCTAACCCAAAGGACGTCCACCCAATTTGACAACAGTGGGAAGCATTGGAGCCAACATGGGCCATCATCCCTGTGGAATCTTTTGACACCTTGATGAATTGAGGCTGTTCTGAGGGCAAAAAAAGAGGGAATGGGGGGGTGAAACTGAATATTAGGAAGTAATTCCTAACTTTTGGTATAGTCAGTGTATATTTTGTCTCCAATGTTTATTGAAAACATAAATACATTTGCACAATGAGCACTTGTTGTCTCTCAAATACACCGTTACAGTTCAGTGGAGGCTGTTGGGAGGAACTATAAGAAGACAGGCTCGTTGTAATGGCTGGAACGGATTAAATGTAATGGTATCAGACACATCAAACAAACTAGCGATTTTTTGTGCCATATTAGCATTGACATGAAACCAGTCAAAACACCTCAAAACAAGGCATAGTATCAAGAACAATATGAAAATAGCTACTTACGATTTCCAACATTGCAGTTTCTTGTCGTTAGCTAATCAAATCTAGAGTCGGCTTTCTATTCCGCAACAAAGCCTCCTTCACACACGCCGCCAAACTTACCCTAGTAAAACTGACTATCCTACCGATCCTCGTCTTCGGCGATGTCATCTACAAAATAGCTTCCAACACTCTACTCAGCAAACTGGATGCAGTTTATCACAGTGCCATCCGTTTTGTTACTAAAGCACCTTATACCACCCACCACTGCGACCTGTATGCTCTAGTCGGCTGGCCCTCGCTACATATTCGTCGCCAGACCCACTGGCTCCAGGTCATCTACAAGTCCATGCTAGGTAAAGCTCCGCCTTATCTCAGTTCACTGGTCACGATGGCAACACCCACCCGTAGCACGCGCTCCAGCAGGTGTATCTCACTGATCATCCCTAAAGCCAACACCTCATTTGGCCGCCTTTCGTTCCAGTTCTCTGCTGCCTGTGACTGGAACGAATTGCAAAAATAGCTGAAGTTGGAGACTTTTATCTCCCTCACCAAATTCAAACATCTGCTATCTGAGCAGCTAACCGATCGCTGCAGCTGTACATAGTCTATTGGTAAATAGCCCACCCAATTTTACCTACCTCTTCCCCATACTGTTTATATTTATTTACTTTTCTGCACTTTTGCACACCAATATCTCTACCTGTACATGACCATCTGATCATTTATCACTCCAGTGTAAATCTGCAAAATTGTAATTATTCGCCTACCTACTCATGCCTTTTGCACACAATGTATATAGACTCTCTTTTTTATCTTTTTCTTTTTCTACTGTGTTATTGACTTGTTAATTGTTTACTCCATGTGTAACTCTGTGTTGTTGTCTGTTCACACTGCTATGCTTTATCTTGGCCAGGTCGCATTTGTAAATGAGAATTTGTTCTCAACTAGCCTACCTGGTTAAATAAAGGTGAAATAAAATAAAATAGATAAAAATCATCCAGAATCACGACAACACACTGGCTTCTGCCCCATTGAAGCGTCCCATCGTTTTCGTGACTTTCTCCATTTTTTCCCAATTTTTACAGCAGGTGGCAGTAGTGGGCTGTCTTTGAATACTTAGAGAAGCCGTTCGTCTTGCAGGTGCACCGCACTATGTTCCTTCTCCCATCATGCGTTGCGTTTTGACGCTCTTCTTCAGAGGACACCGCAAGAGGTCAGTTTATCAGACTTTTAGCGCAGAGGTAGGCCTTCGTTCTTAGCTAATAAAATATTGTTGTTCCGTTAACTAAGATGCACGACATTTTGAACAATCGATGTTGTGTCGTCATTAACAGTCATACAGAAGTGAATAATAGGTGTATGTGGCCGTTTGGCTTTGAGACAGCTAACGACTAACGTTAGCTAGCTACAGATTGCTGTAAGCACACCTGTGCTAACTATATATATGAGCTAGCGAACTAGTTTATTAAGAGTGATACGGCTAACAATCTCGTTTTGTATGTTAAACTAATTTAGTCAAATTACTTGACTTTCCATTTACCTCTAGTTGGATAGGGATGTCTAGTTAGCATAGCCAGTTTAGCTAGCTATACACATGATCTGCCAAGTAGCTTGCTAGTACTTTGACATTCACATTGCCAATGCACTAGTACCCAGCGCCCGCTAGCTCCGTCGGACGTAGAAAAGCTGTAAGGTTAGGTGGTTAGTTGTAACCTTCCTCGGTGAATAGTTTGACGAGGGATGAATTCACTGAGGTTTGCAAGTGTTTTGGTTGATTGTCGTGGTTTGTTTGTATTGTTAAGATGTGGTGTGTCTATCGGCTGATTAATCACACTAGGACATGTCAATTGGGTCCATGTTTAAGGAAGTAGAATTGGACTATATGCTGCTAGCCTGATTCTAATTGCAAGCATTCAATGTCATGTTAGGCAAGGTTGATAGAGTGATTATGGAAATTGGTTGAGATTTGTGTTATTCAATATTTTGATTAGTATGAATGTTTTGCAGATTGAAATCAGTCAAAATGTCTGACATAATTGAAGAGAAGATCAAGAACTACAGAACGGCTCCTTTTGATGCCCGGTTCCCCAACACCAACCAGACCCGAAACTGCTTCCAGAATTATCTGGGTAATAACCACCACACTCTTACCTTTTTGTTTGCCATTCAGAGCTGTACACAGAGATGTTTAGGCCAGGCCTATATGGCTCTGGTGCTGTTGTCCTTTCAAACAATAGACCTTATTCACACTGGATATTCAAATACTTTTATACATCTCTCAGGCATCTCATACATTAACTGGCAAAGTTATGTTCTATGCTAAACCAATGTTTGCTTAAATAAGGGTTTTTGAAGAATTAATCCACTTCCTCTAGGGGTACTCAGTTGGTCGGTTTTGGACACGCTGTGAATAAGGTTCACAGCATCGATTATCATCCAAAACACCATGACATGGCTATCATTACATTCACTCAATATGTCTTGTAGTTACAATGATAAGTCCCCATGTTCTTTTGAGTCAGACCCACTGTGGGTGGTTGCCATGGCACTTGCTGAATTCAACTTGAGCTTTAACCAAAGCAGGTAATGCTAAAGCCAGGTTCATGTCCATCGCTGACAGTTCACTTGTTTAAATTGTTTCACTTCCTCGAATGGCTATTTTGCTGAGTTAATTCTGGTACCTGCGTAAATGCTTAGTTAACTAACCCAAATGATGAACGGGCACCCGCTGTTTAGTTTTTTTCCCTGTGTGATTCATGTTTTATTTTTATTTAGGCAATTTGTTAATTTACAAATTAATTTACAGTTATTATGTAGCCTAGTACAATGTGAATACCTTAATTGTCAACTGACATTTACAACTGCCACTCACCATAATGAGAACTCACATAGTCAGATTGCTATTGACTACTATTGTTATTTGAATACTTGAACGATCCTTGTGTATTAAGTGTAGAATACTGGCACTTAATGGGCTAAATTTAATGAAAATATTCCCTTGGTCAGTTCATATGTGTTTACGTTGTATTGCACATATTTCCCTTCTTTCGTCCAGACTTCCACAGATGTAACAAGGCTCTGTCAGACAAAGGCCAGGACGTGGCACCCTGTGACTGGTACCAGAGAGTCTACAAAAGCCTGTGTCCCTTGAGCTGGGTATGTGTCACTAGTTCAATGGTTCTCTCTGGACCATACTGCCCTACAGTAAGTGTTGAACACTAATGTATATGTACCCTTGAAGAGACATATTTAAATCAGTGGTGCCAGTCATCAAGTAATGCAAGGTTAAAGGTGATGTGGCTGGTTAGTAGTTTCAAGACAAACTCCCCCTCTTCCTTTCTCAATTGTCATCTTTTATGTCATTTTGTTTTCTGCCATGGGACATTTACTGAGTTTCTCTCTCGCTCCAAGGTGGCAAAATGGGACGATCAGATTGAAGCTGGAAGTTTCCCTGGGAAAATCTAAATGGACACATGACTTCTTCCACTGATCTTGCGTCCTTTCCCCCGACTTCCCTTACGCACCTCTTAATGTCTCTGTCAAGCATTTTGATGTTTCTGTAAAAATGACTAATAAATATTTAAATGTTGTGGTGATATTTGGTCATGTTGACTTTGGTTTGGTGTTGGACAGTCCCGTGAATTAATCCACAAGACACGATAGGTCGGTATATTGAAAAGGTACAATAGAATTTAGTAAAATAATTGCTGACATTCGGTTGGACGACCTGCCAAATTCTCTAAAACAACAGAGGTAGCTTATGGTATAGAAATTAACATTAAATTCTCGGCAACAGCTCTGATGGACATTCCTGCAGTCTGCATGCCAATTGCACGCTCCCTCAGAACTTGAGACATCTGTGGCATTGTGTTGTGACAAAAAAGCACATTTTAAAGTGGCCTTTTATTGTCCACAGCACAAGGTGCACCTGTGTAAGGATCCTGCTGTTTAATCAGCTTCTTGATATGCCAGAACCTCTCATGTGGATGGATTATCTTGACAAAAGGATAAATGCTCAAACATTTGTACACATTTTAGAGAAGTTGTGTATGAAACATTTGGTTTTTTTTTCAGCTCTGAACACACGTTTATATTTTAGAAATTGTTGCGTGTTTATATTTTTGTTCAGTATACATTCAGAACTACTCAATGAGGGAATGTGAACAACCCCCAGAGTACAATGACACCTGGTAGCCGACCAGGTCAGAGTAGGTAGACTAAAATGCTGCTACAGTATACAGTAGATGTATCTCCTTGTAGTCTGTATAGAAACCAACGTGCGCAACTATGGGGAAAAACAGCCGGGTTTGGCTTAGATTGTCATGTTAAAATAATGGGCATCATGCCATCCCAGAGATGGCGCTAGTGGGGGACCTATCTAGGATATATAAATAGGTGCGTTATGAGTTTCTGATTAGGATGTCGTAACATGTAATACCTGAGTAAAGGATTATGCTTGCATTTTTACCAAACTTTCCGACGTGAGTTATTCACATAACATGGTGTCAGAGAAATGAACCCAAAGCCAAGCGCTACGGAAAAGAGGACACGGTTTGTGGATAATGTAATCGCTGTCGGATAAAGGGCAAACAAGTGGAAGAATTGAGCGAGGACGAAGAGACTGCAATATCTCAGTCAAATTCCGATGCCAAGCGCCATGGACATGAAAGGTGATTTGTATCAAAACGGGTTTTTTCCGTGATCCGTGGGAGAATTATGAAATCGTTTTAGATTTTTTAAAAAGCCACATTTGCGAGTAGCAATACTGCTTAGCGTTATTGGAAGAGAGTGCCATATGCTTCAGCGTTATCTAGATTTGGGGGAAGAGGATATACAAAAATAAATCATTGACGTTTTACAAAGACATTTTGAACCCACTCGTAATGAGAGTTATGAAAGATTCATTTTTAACACGTGAACAAACTCAAGCAGAGACGTCTGGTCAATATGTTGCGAGGCTGTGTCTGATTCGTCTGATTTCGGGTCAATGAGAGACGAAATGCTTAGAGACAGATTTGTGATTGGCTGTAAAAATGAGAGCAAGTATGCTGTGCGAACCACAATTTACGCTGACTAAAGCCATAGATATATGCAGAGCAAGCAAACAGCGACACAGATCCAATTAAAAAACATGACTACTGTCTTTGTTTGAACAGACAGGATCTGTCAATTATGCCACCCAGAACAAATACAGAGGCCGTGTCGATAAAAATGGAAACTTAAATCGGACAGTGATGCAATGCGGAAAAATTCTGAAGATGGGTGCATGTACTGTGGATCAACACACGCAAGAGCCAAATGCCCAACATATGGGGTTATATGCAAATTCGTCTAAAGTGGGAATGGATCTGTTCACAGTAAAGAATGTTCCTTTTCTGATTGTAGTGGACTACTATTCAGATTTTTGGGAGGTGGAGAAATTGACACAACAGCCGCGTGCATCATCGACTGTTGTAAGCAGCAGTTTAGCAGATTTGGCATACCTGACAGTTGTGGTGTTACGGATAATGGGCCCCAGTTCATGAGTCAAGACTGCTTTGGTTTAAAAAGCCTGGGAGTTCCATCATGTGACCTCCTCACCCTACCACAGTCAGAGTAATGGTAAGGCGGAGTCAGCAGTAAAAATAGCAAAGACTCTCATCGCAAAGGCTATGCAGGAAGGCACAGATGTGTGGCAAGCCATTTGGGCGTTGGGTAAATACTCCCATAGAGGGCTTCGGCAGCAGTCCTGTACAGAGCTTAATGTCTCGACACTCCTTCTCTCTGTTGCCAACAACTCCCAAGCTCCTCGCACCAAAGGTCATTAGGGATGTTCAGGCACACCAACGTGCACATCAGGACAAGTCAAAACATTACTATGACCAGCATGCAAAACATCTGCCTGTGATTAAACAAGTGCTCCTCTCACCTCACTCCAGGGATGCCACATGGAGTCTTGGCATACGCATAGGGCACATCAGCGCAAGGTCATATGAAGTGGAAGTAAAGGGACGAAAGTATCGAAGGAACCGGAAGGACATACGCCCAGTTCAGAAGAGCATAGGGCACAGGAGGGCTACATGGGAAGACTGTGAATATCCTCTGGATGGTGTGGGCAGGACACATAATGAGGAGACGGGGAAGACCCCACCAGGGCAGTTATCTCTGCCGACCGTGCCTCCACAACTTTAGGAATATGTGGAAGAGGAAGGAGAGGCCCTGAGGCTCCCAGAGGTGCCAGAAGAAAACCTGAGGATCCCAGAGGTGCCCAACGTCCCAGAGGTGCCAGGAGAGGACCTGAGGATCCCAGAGGTGCCCAACATCCCAGAGGTGCCAGGAGAGGACCTGAGGATCCCAGAGGTGCCCAACGTCCCAGAGGTGCCAGGAGAGGACCTGAGGATCCCAGAGGTGCCAGGAGAGGACCTGAGGATCCCAGAGGTGCCCAATATGCTACCAGCGTGACACACTTGACTAGGACAAAGGCTAACATAAGACCGCCCCTGCAGTACGGGCACTATCTCCCTTAAGAGATGGACAATATTTTTTTTACCTTATAAAAAACAAGTTGTTGATAATGTAAATACGTATTTTCACTGTGGTAAAAATGGTATGAAGTGCTCAAGCTAATTATTTATGAAAAGGAAGATGTTAAGATAATGGGTATAATGCCAACCCAGAGATGGTGCTAGTGGGGCACCTATCTAGGATATATAAACAGGTGCATTATGGATGTCTGATTAGGATGTCGTAACCTGTAACATGTAATACCTGAATAAAGGATTGCATTTTACCAATCTCTCCGACGTGAGTTATTCACATACTGTAAACATACAGTTGACAATGTGTAAACTATGTTTATAGAAAAAGTTCATTGAAAATATAAATGCGTTTGCACAATGAACACTTGTCTCTCAAATACATCATTACAGCAAATTTTACAGTGGTAAAGACAGTTTCAGGTTGGATATTCGCACTTTCAAACCTCAATAGCTTTCATACCACTTGAGCCACAGACACCAAATAAGTGTCATAATGTTGGAAAAATTGCGCACAACATTGCACAGTTCTTATAAAACGATTTGGACAATAAAACGTGGAAATGTGAGCAGCATTTTGTATTCCTAGTTGAATTAGTTAGGGAGCATAAACAAAGTACCTACTTTTTTTTATTTTTACATATGAATTTCAACAGCTTCTTGGTCATGTCACCTACTGACTTCAAACAAGGTTCAGAATGTCCACTCAGTTGGCATACAGATTGCACACCCTTTAGTTTGTCCATTGTCATCTCACACGGTTTTACATGAATTTTCAATATTTTTTTGATGTTTCTAATTTCAACAGCTCCTTGGTCATGTGACCTACTGACCTCAAACAAGGTTCAGAATGTACACTCAGTGGGCCTACACATTGCACACTCTTTAGTTTGTCAATTTTCATTGATAATGTTGAGTTAGGTCAACATTATAATTTCAATAGCTCCTTGGTGATGTGAACAACTGACCTCAAACTACTTTCAGAATGTCCATGAACTGGTGGAGACAGCGCCGCGAGGCGTCCAGTGCGGTAACGCGACTGATCCCAGAGAAGCTGGCGGGAGCCCGGTGAAGAGTTCTCTTTTCTTTGTAAAGGGCAGGGCACCCTGGAATGGGTTCACCCCGAGAAAGGAACCCAAGCCCTGGAAAGCATTGTGGTTCCGGCGGCGTCCGGTGAGCTCTCGCTGGCCCTTGAAGATCCAGGGAAGAGGGTGTACATTTCAAGCCGGGCCGTATCCATATCTGCAGCAGGTCTCCAAGGTGAACAGCCTCTGGCTGAAGGTCAGCCCTCGATCCAAGCTTTTATCGGGGATGGAAGGCATCTGACTCCACCATCCTCCTTCTTTACTCACGGGCAACAGGTGGACGCAGAAGGGAGAGCCCAGGAAGGTGGGTAGAAGGAGTAAGACATTGTGCTCTGGATAGGTAGGGGGCTAGGTGGTGGTTGCCCATCCGCCCAGGCCCGTCCTCTGGTGGGACTGTGAGTCAGGTTGGTACTAGCTGTGGAAGTCAAAGGGTCACCAGGTGCACAAGGAGGCCTCCCCCAGAGAGTGTAGGCCAGGAGTCAGAGGTCACCAGGTCAATGGGGGCCTGCCTGGAGGTCAGGAAGGCTCCAGAGAAGTCCCAAGTGAATAGGTGTTTGAGTGACACTCCTTCAGGGGGTCAGAGTAGGGAAATGAATGTAAAATTGTGTGATTTGAAAATTGATATACAAAAGGGTGTGCAATGTGTAGGCCCACTGAGTGTACATTCTGAACCTTGTTTGAGGTCAGTAGGTCACATGACCAAGGAGCTATTGAAATTAGAAAGTTTGAAAAATTGATTTACAAATGTGTGAGATGAAAATGGCCAAACTAAAAGGTGTGTAATACAGAAGGGTAGTCAGTGGACATTATGAACCTTGTTTGAGTCCAGTGGGTCACATGATTAAGGAGCTATTGACATTTGAAAATTTGAAAAATGTATGTAAAATCGTGTGGGATGAAAATTGACAAACAAACGGGTGTGCAATATATAAGGCTTGTCAGTGGATATTCTGACAGCAGTTTGAGGGTTTTAGGTCACATGACCAGAGAGTTATTGAAATTAGAAACATTGAAAAAGATTTAAAATAAATGTCAAATCGTGTGAGATGAAAATGGACAGACAAAAGGTTGTGCAACATATAAGGCTACTCAGTGGATATTCTGAAAACAGTTTGAGGGTTGTAGGTCATAAGACTAAGGAGCTATTGAAATGAATGAAACTTCAAAAATATATTGTAAAATCTCATGAGATGCAAATTGACAAACAAAATGGTGTGCAATGTGTAGGCCCACTGAGTGTACATTATGAACATTGTTTGAGGTGTGGGTCACATGACCAAGGTGCTATTGAATTTCAAAAATGTAAAAATTATATTTTCAAATAGAGGGAGATGTAAATCGACACTAAAAAAATGTGTGCAATCAATGTGTGTCTATGCCATCGGGTTAGTGACGGTCCCTAACTGCTGTTAGTGGACGTAAGGAAAACTACAGGCGAATATCCGTCGAATATCCCACCTGAGTCTGTTTTTACCTCGGTGCGAATATTTGCCATTTTAGCAGTGACATGAAATCAAGAACAAGATGAAACCAGCTAAAACTAGTCAGATACGATTCCCAACATGGCAGTTTCTTGTCATTGTTGATAGCTATCTGCCCATCCAGAATCACAACTCACGGACTTCTGCCACATTGAACCGTGTGCATCGTTTTCGTGACGTTGTCAGGTAACCCATCTATCTGTGCACTGTAGGATATTACGCGAGAATAATGAATAAGCCTCAGCCACTCACTCTCAGCCTCTGTCGTCACCTCACAAAGTGTGTAGTTCATTTATATTTTGGGGGTAAAATGTGAACAACAGTTATGGTATTTTGATGAACCGAGGATAATAATTACTTTTTAAAAACTGATGCTCTTTGCACCCTTTATTCATTTATTTATTTATTTATTGCCCTATCCACGACCGATGGACACACTAATCTAAAGGATCACTATTTTTTTCCACTGACCCGTCATAGCATGGGTGGGAAACAGTGTATACAGACCTGTGTACCTATGGTTGAACATTGATTGGCATGTGTGTTGCTAAAAACATATGCGATTTAAACAGAAGCTACAAAAATGTAGTTCGAATAAAACCGTTAAAACGTAGACGTTCCCCTAGCAAATATGATACAACTGACCACGAGGTTTGCAGGAAAGACTGCCGAATGCTTGTTACATCAAACGGAATGAGGTGAAAGTGAGGAATGGATAAATTATACAAGGAAAGTGCACATTGTCTAAATACAGGCACAACCTTTATTAAATTATCAGTACGATGAAAGGGCACAACCTGGTGCAACACCGTTAAAATTCATTTGACATTGATGCTGCAACATAAAATTATTGTGCCATGTTACTCCATCCAACATTTCAAATTATTTTTGGCCCGTTATTGTCCAAACGTCTTTAATATTGGGAATAATTGGGCACTATGTAAGTGAGCATCTTTATTTTGATCTCAATATAATAGAAAACGAATGCTTTATTAGGCCTATGGTCTGCAGAATTACCAAGAGCTTCGCTCTTTATTTGTGAACATCACCTACAATGTAACAATTTATGATCAATAATTGTTTCATTCTGCTTGTTCATGTTGACTGAATAACCCTGAGTCATGGGCTACTGTTACTATTCTCACACTGAGTCACGATATTTCTGACAGCCATGTGACGTGATACAGTTATTCAATTTCAGTCCCACTGCTTGAGAACAATAAACGGGAGGCAATTTTATTTATATATATAAACCTAATTGTCGAACAGGCTACACATATTCTACAACTTCAACCATTTAAACAAATATTAGATGGAGGAATAGCTCGAACGGAAGAGCATACAAACGGATGGATCCTCATCAGTATCGCGGACGGTGCCAGGCGCGTGATACATTGCATTGGTACTGGGGCAGCGTTGCATCAGCAGCATCCGTCATCAGCTGATCACTCTCAAGGTCTCCTTCGCAGAGCATCATGGGGAGGACACTGGAACCGCTGGTTCTATCCGGGGACCGCTACATCCCCTACAACTAAACCAACGTTGGTTCACCATCAGCACCATAATAGGGGACCCACGCCAAAAAGAGGTCACGCAGAGAGCATCTCGTTTTTCATAGGTTGTTAGGAGCTGGACTAACTCCTCAAAGGGAAACGTGCGGATTGTCGCGCATCCACTCCACAAACCTGAGCTATATGAAACGAATAACGAAGACATTTGCAAGGGACTTTGTTTTAATAGTATTCTACCGCATTGGTGCCAGTTGAGTCGTGGAGGGCGGGAGAGGAATAGCACGACTGGTCACGACAGGTCAATTGCGGTAAATTGCTTGTTTTATACTATTATATGACATATCTAGGGCATAGCTGACAAACCGTCTGTATTAACTATTGATTAGTAGGTCAAGAATGAGTGCCTTTATAGTAGCTTTTGGCCGTTTAAGAAGTGTGAGAATCACTCTATTTGACCGCAAAGTCTACGTTTTGCATTTCATAGAATAGTGATTTTTATAGCGAAGGATAAATATAATGTTTTTGCTACCATCGAATTCCTCTATTAGCTCAATACGCATAAAACAAATCAATTGAATAGAATCGAAAACAAATGAAGACATTGCAATCTATTAAGACGTTAGAAAGTAGGCTATCAGGATATACAATTATTCAACTTGTTATATTAGGGCTACTTCAGTTCAATTCATAAAAGCAACAGGGAAACGTTTGTTTACAACTGTGATCAGATTCAGCACCAAGGACAACGTCTTATCAGTTCCTTATTTTGCAGGCTGCAGCTTTCAAGACTGTGCGTGCTTTTCCACCTGAAGATCTTTTCTCTTGTCCTCCTGTCCTGTTTGTCACCTTCTCATCAAGAGCTGATATTTGTTGGTGAATATCTATCTATTCACTGAAGATGGTGGAGGAGGAGGTACGTTCTGCCCCCTAATTCAACCCTGTAGACAGAGTAGCAATCTATGCTGCTGTTATTATATGCTGACCATGCACTACTCACAAGTACTATACTTTGACCATACAATGTGTGGCCCCTCAAAAGGTCCCTAAACCTTTGCATTCCTACAATCCATCAAATTATTTCCAATTCTGTTGCATGCGGTCAGAATGTCATATGACTGTTCAAAACCTACTTCATGGTGGTGGGCGTTGTGCTGTATGATGCTGTATATCAGTGAGTCATGTTCTACGCTGAGCTCACCCCTTGACTTTTTCCACATGTTGTTATGTTAACAGCCTGAATTTAAAATGGATTAAATTGAGATTTTGCGTCACTGGCCTACACACGATACCCTATCATTTACAAATGAATAAAACATGAAAAGCTGAAATGTCTTGAGTGAATAAGTATTCAACCCCTTTATTATGGCAAGCCTAAATAAGTTCAATGTGCTTAACTAGACACATAATACGTGGCATGGACTCACTCTGTGTGCAATAATAGTGTTTAGCATGATTTTTGAATGACCACCTCGATCTCTGTACACCACACATACAATTATCTGCAAGGTCCCTCAGTCAAGCAGTGCATTTCAAACACTGATTCGACCACAAAGACCAGGGAGGTTTTCCAATTCCTCGCAAAGAAGGGCACCTATTGGTAGATAGGTAAAAATAAAAAGCAGACATTGAATATCCCAGAATATTCTAAACATGCATCCTGTTTGCAACAAAGCACTAATGAAACAACACAACAACCAACTTGACAGAGCTTGAACAATTGGTAAATATTGTATAATCCAGGTGTGCAAGGCTCTTAGAGACGTATGCAGAAAGACTCCAAGCTGTAATCTCTGCCAAAGGGGATTCTAAAATGTATTGTGTCAGGGGTGTGAACACTTATGTGAATTAGATATTTGTGTGTTTAATTTTCAAAACATTTGCACAAAGTTATAAAAACATGTTTTCACTTTTTGTCGTTATGGGGTATTGTGTGTAGATGGGTGAAGAAAAAAAACAACCATTTAATCAATTTTGAATTCCGGCTGTAAAAAAAAAGTGGAATAAGTCAAGAGGTATGAATACTTTGTAAAGGCACTGTAGGATTGAACAGTTAGATTACTGTTCTATGAGTAATAGGTTCCAGAATGAGCTTTTATGTAATGGACGTTTATCGTGCAATAGACTATGGCATACACTTCTAATCATTCATCTCTGCTATTGACATAATGAACTAACCCAAGGCCTTTTGGAGCTCAACCTATGTTGTGGTATTAGATATACAGCCAAAGCTAATCAACTCATCAGTACAATTTGGACCCAGCATCTTTCAGTACATGAGTGGGTTTGATTGGTTCTCTTACAGTAGGTTAATGAGGTAAGAGTGAACGGTTCAGTGAATGGCTCAAAAAGAATTAGGCAAGAATCGTTGTTGTATATATATATTATATATATATATATTATCTCTCTCTCTCTCTCTCTCTCTCTATTTATATATATATATATATATATATAGAGAGAGATAGAGAGAGAGAGAGAGAGAGAGAGAGAGAGAGAGAGAGAGAGAGAGAGAGAGAGAGAGAGAGAGAGAGAGAGAGAGAGAGAGAGAGAGAGAGAGAGAGAGAGAGAGAGAGAGAGAGAGAGAGAGAGAGAGAGAGAGAGAGAGAGAGAGAGAGAGAGAGAGAGAGAGAGAGAGAGAGAGAGAGAGAGAGAGAGAGAGAGAGAGAGAGATATTTTGGTCTATTTTAGCGAGTGTCAATTTAACAGTCACCTTCAGGCAGTTGTCATGAAAATAAAGAAGAGACAGAAATAGTTTTGGAGCGAGGGGGCTATGGAAGAAGTCGTGTGTCTGTCATTAGAAACAGGGAGGAAGTAGATGCAGTCTGACATGGGGTTATGAAATAAGTAGTGTGTTACATCATAAGAAAAGAGAACGATGGGAACACAAAGAGGAAAAGAGAGATGGAGCCCTGAGACAGAATCGGAGTGTACAGTTCACTAAGGTCAGATGAATAAGTTCCACTTCTGTGACTCTGAAAAGGACTACTACCCTGTTGAATTCTTATTTTTATCTGAGTGTTGCTCACTTTGCAAACAACCCCATTGTGCTACTTGCACAAAGTTACATTGTACACATACCTGAGGTATTACGTGTGTAATTGTGATTTAAAAAAAATCAAGTACAGCATTTGGCTGGGCTGAAAAGGAAGACCTCTTTTAACACAGTCCTATTTTACGACTTACCTCTTATCCCGACTCTTTCAATATTGATACAATTATTGTACAAATCATGAGAATTTTACACATTTTGAATGCATCTCAAAGCTGCTTATTTCTACTGAGTCATTGTGACTTTACAGGCGGCGAAGGGGGGTAGAGAGAAGAGAGAGGGGGAGTGGTGGAAGGTGAACTTCAGGATATAAACAGAGTGAGAGGAGGGAGGGAAGAGAGAGAGAGGGATAGAGGGAGGGACTGGGTTTGGCGAAGGCCATAGTGTTTAGCTCGTTTGTTTACAGTGTGTTAAAATAGCACAGACTGTCACATTGTATGTTTTTGCAGACACATGCTTTGTCTTGTGACACATCCCTGCCTACTTCAGTTTCTATTTTTCGTTGGGATTTCCGGATAGTTCCTCTATTGAATTGCCACCATCACTTTGGGAGACCTTCCCGTCCAAACACACACATACAAAACACAGAGAATAAATGCCATCTAAATATGTTTGGAAATCTGTCAAATGGTGGAAGATAAAATGTAATTCAGTAGAAGAGGTGAAAGGACAATGTTTATAATGGACCAGAATTGCATCATTCAACTATAGTTAGATGTAAGGTGATGTAAAGATCAAATCAATGACACTGATGCCAAGAACATTTTTGATCTTATATTTCATTGCATTCAAAATTTGGGGGTGTCATTAGCGTTTCCTACGCAAGTCCCTCACGTCTCTGTCATCTCTTCTCGCACAAACTGAGGCTCACATACCGACTCAACACCGCCTCAACCGCGAGCTCTAGAGGTGGACCAAAGGGCACCTAAGCCGCGAGGAAAGGTAGACCCAGTATCATATAACCTCTAACAATATGCCTTCTCAGCAGTGTCTCTGCATAGTGTTCCGTATTACTGGATTCAGCAGAAAAGACCCAGAGCTTGATTGATGTGGCCTTCAACGAGTTTCTTTTGAGATCTGGCTACAGGGTCAATTAAGGATACAGTCAAATGTAAATAGCCTACATTTTGGTACCCAGCATATAGCCATATTTATATTCATACGACTATGAAGTGGTCTGCTAATGTTATAATGTATCTAGCAGATCTCAGCATGTCTTTAAAGACTGGGGAAATACCTTTTGTATGGAAATGTGCCCGACCCCTCTCCATGAAGGTGGGAACTCCCTAGACCCAAATAACTATAGACCTGTATCAGTAACCTGTTCAATAGCAAAATTCTATGAGAAATGAATATATTCCCAAATGTATCAGTACCTAGATGACTTTAATTGGACACTTTTTTTATCTGTCTTTAGACCCACCCATTCCACTACTACAGCATTATACAAATGATATACCTTCTTAATCTGACCAAGGCAAACTAACTGGTGCCATCTTTCTGGTTTATCCAAAGCGTTGGATTTAGTCGATCATCTTACTAGGAAAACGTCAAACCTTGGTTTCACTAACAGATCACTAAACTGGTTCCATGCGTATCTCAGCCATGGAAAACAATGTGTTTTCATGGAAGGACACAACACACAACTTTTTTTACTCAGTATAGGTGTACTTCAAGGCTCCTTCTTTTCTCTGTATTCATAAATGAATGGCATCTAATTGTTTTGAAGAGACATGTTCACTTACACGGGGACGATGAAGTGCTCTATATAACCAGGTTCAAATATTTCGCGGATACAAGAAACTCTCCCAAGATGATTTTAACACTTTACAAAAATGATTTCTAGCAAGTCATTTGGTGGTTGTATTGAAGACAAGTCCCATATCATACTTTTTGGTACACGGCAAAGAATAAACTCCACAGCTAGCCATTTCAAAACTCATGCAAGTGATGGAACGATGCTTGAAAATGTGGATGGTTTAAAATATCTAGGTTTGAGGATAGATTCTGAATGATCTTTTGGAAAGTGTATTGATGATTTTTGAAAAATAATGAACTCTAATAAGCTTTGGGTTACTCTACAGATCGAAGAATTGTTTTACTATATCTGTTAGAAAGACCTTAGTAACCCAATTGCTGCATCCTATCCTAGACTATGGGGACATTATCCATCGGAAAACACAACCAAAACCTGACTTTGCAAATTACCGATTTACTTTTAAATGTATCATCTTAAATGTCCTTGTATATATTAAGGAACACCTAACTTTACCAGACTCACACTACGTTTTTTGACAACAGCAGCAATTGAAAATTCCAAGTGTACATCATGAGGTTAGAGTAAGGTCTTTCAGATACAAAGACCCAACTGACTGACTGGAGTCATTTACCTATAGAAATCAGGGCATTAAAATAACACAGTGAATTTAAGAAAAGCCCTTTTTCAAATGTTAAGAACAAACTGTTTGGGGTTTTTAACTAACAGAAAGATCACCATGTCAAGAAATTTGTAAATATGTACAGTACCGTTCAAAGGTTTGGACACACCTACTCATTCCAGGGTTTTTCTTTATTTTTTTAAACCTTTTTATACATTGTTGAATAATAGTGAAGTCATCAAACTATGAAATAACACATATGGAATGATGTAGTAACCAAAAAAGTGTTCAACAAATCAAAATATATTTTATATTTGAGATTCTTCAAAGTAGCCACCCTTTGCCTTGATGAAAGCTTTGCACACTCTTGGCATTCTCTCAACCAGCTTCATGAGGTAGTCACATGGAATGCATTTCAATTCACAGGTGCGCCTGTGGAATTTCTTTCCTTCTTAATGCGTTTGAGCCAATCAGTTGTGTTGTGACGAGGTATGGTTGGTATACAGAAGATAGCCCTATTTGGCAAAAGACCAAGTCCATATTACGGCAAGAACAGCTCAAATAAGAAAAGAGAACGACAGTCCATTGTTACTTTAAGACATGAATGTCAGTCAATGCGTAAAATGCCAGCGCAGTCGCAAAACCATCCAGCATGATGAAACTGGCTCTCATGAGGAGCACCACAGGAATGGAAGAAGTTCATTAGAGTTACCAGTCTCATAAATTGCAGCCCAAATAAATGCTTCACAGAGTTCAAGTAAAAGACACATCTCAACATCAACTGTTCAGAGGAGACTACGAGAATCAGGCCTTCATGGTCTAATTGCTGCAAAGAAACCACTACTAAAGGACACCAATAATAAGAAGAGACTTGCTTGGGCCAAGAAACACGAGCAATGTTACAAATTTGAGCTGTGTCTTTGTGAGACGCAGAGTAGGTGAATGGGTGATCTCTGCATGTGTGGTTTGCACCGTGAAGCATGGAGGTAGAGGTGTGATGGTGTGGGGGTGCTTTGCTGCTGACACTGTCAGTGATTTATTTCAAATTCAAGGCACACTTAACTAGCATGGCTACCACAGCATTCTGCAGCGATACGTCATCATTTGTTTTTCAAGAGGACAATGACCCAGCACACCTCCAGGCTGTGTAAAATCTATTTGACCAAGAAGGAGGGTGATGGAGTGCTGCTTCAGATGACCTGTCCTCCACAATCACCCAACCTCAACCCAATTGAGATGGTTTGGGATGAGTTGGATCGCAGAGTGAAGGAAAAGGAGCCAACAAGTGCTCAGCATATGTGGGAACTCCTTCAAGACTGTTGGAAAAGCATTCCAGATGAAGCTGTTTGAGAGAATGCCAAGATTGTGCAAAGCTATCATCAAGGCAAAGGGTGGCTACTTTGAAGGATCTCAAATATAAAATATGTTTTGATTTGTTTATCACTTTTTTGATTACTACATGATGTGTTATTTCATAGTTTTGATGGCTTTGCTATTATTCTGCAATGTAGAAAATATTAAAAATAAAGAAAAACCCTGGAATGAGTAGGTGTGTCCAAACTTTTGACTGGGACTGTTGAAGAGGTTAATGCTGGCCAACACTGATTATTGTTGCATTAACTCTACACTGGTCTACACAGTTTCTTTTGCCAAGTACACATTTTGCACAGGAATGACAAAAGCTCCATTGATGGAGGAGGGTAAAATCCTTGGCATTGGCAACAGTCACGCAGTCCCATCCAACCTATAAGATCACAACTAAGCACATTTCATAACCCCGATCTGGGCTCTTCACTATTTGTGGCTCGATGGTGCTAAACATAGGCCTTTCCTTCTAGCCTGACCCTAATTATCCTTGTTATGGTACCACAATAATAGACCTAACAGCTTTGGGATCTTTTTGGAACACCAGATAAGTGTTATGCTGCCATCTGAACATTTCTCTGGAGACACCAGTTGAGGGGGAGCGCGGTTCTACCTCTGTCTGTCTGTCTGTCTGTATGACTCATCCTCCTTCTACCGTATTTGTTTAACAATCTTTTGGTTACTACCTGATTCCATATGCGTTATTTCATAGTTTTGATGTCTTCACTATTATTCTACAATGTAGAAAATTGTAAAAAATAAAGAAAACCCTTGAATGAAGGTGTGTCCAAACTTTTGACTGGGACTGTATGCATGTGCAGTATATATTATAGGGACTGAATTGTGTTAGTTGTATTAGCAGTAGTCTTTCTTAGTTCTAAGCCTATTAGTAGTTGTATGCTGTTTGTTATGCTGCTAATGTACGTTTTAGTTTTGTATTACTATTTCATTGCTATTGTTATTAGACAGCAGTTGCCATATTATTCTGTCTACTATGTATTGTTAATTTGTTTTGTTTTTTTGGGGGGGGGGGGGTTGGGGACACTTGAAAACAAGATGGTGCATCTCAAGAGATTTCATCCTGCAAACATTTTTATGAATAAGTAAATATGCAGTGGTGGTAGAGGTTGAGAGTAGAGTAAAGGTGGTTTGGTGAACGACGCTCACATGATGCGCAACCTCCTCTGAGACTTCAGGAAGTGTAGGCTTTACCTCTGTATTAATGCTGTATTAAGTCATGCAGGCTGCAGACGACCCGGGTTTGACACCAGGCCAGAGATGTTATAATATCTTAACCTGTAATTCTGTATGATGTCATTTACAGACAGTGCATGTAGAACAGTACTAATGTCTCTGCTCTGACAGTGTTTTAGTTTTATACTATATGGGCCCCTAATCAGAATGTACTGCCATTAACCCAGGGGCACAACTCTGGTTTTAGAAGTGGGCGGGGCCAAAAAGGTAATAAAAAGAAATGAAACAATTGGTCGGATAAGCACCCCTAATAGCCTACCTGACCACTCTGAGGCATCCACATGGTCCTAAAGCACACCGTTGCCTCGTTTTGTATCACATTCCAAAAATGCCATTTCAATTTCCCCTGCATAAATCCATAATAACACACACTCTCCCCATTCTGTCTCTAACAGAAAAAGCAGGTGACAGGATACCTCCTGTTCTCCCTGGCCACTGCAGTCATTGGCTCGCTGCAGTTTGGCTACAACACAGGGGTCATTAATGCACCTGAACAGGTTTGCAGGCTTATTTTGTGTTTTCTTATAACAGTAAAAGCATGTGTGGGATTTGATTTTGTTAAACTTTACATTGTTTAATAACTTTCCATTATGCTTGTTGATTTTGTACTACTGATTTGTTTTTCACAGTGCTTCATCAAGCTCTAAATCAAGACATTGTATCTTGATAATGCTTCATCTCTGATCTTTCTCTCTCTCCATCCCTCTCATTTTATTTCTTCTCTATCTCTCTCTCTCTCTCTCTTTCTGTTCAGAAACTGCGGGCATTCTTCAATAACACATGGATGGAGAGGTATGCCGAGCCCATCAAACCAGGAACGTGCACCATTGTGTGGAGCTTGTCGGTGGCCATCTTTAGTGTGGGCGGCATGGTGGGCTCCTTCAGCGTCGGAGTGATGGCAGACAGATTTGGGAGGTGAGTGGTGACCCCAGTATTCACCTATTTCACCCTGATGCTATTTTTCACTAACTATCAATAGTTTTCTAATGTTCACATTTTGGAACAGGGTAGGAAGTGAAGTTTTCAATGCAAAAACCAAAAGGTTTGACATGTAAATTAAAAACCACTGCACCTTCACACACTGTAACAATATTATTTGAGCCAGCATACTTAGAATAATATTTCTAGCCCATTGTCAATCATCTTCCCTGATGAGAAAAAAACACACAAGCCTTTATTAGCTACCCACACGTATTGACTATGGCAGAACAATCAGCTGTGAATAACGTTTCTTGAGCGGGGCAGCAGGTAGCCGGGGCAGCAGAGCGTTGGACCGAAAGGTTGCAAGATTGAATCTCCGAGCTGACAAGGTAAAAATCTGTCGTTCTGCCCCTGAACAAGGCAGTTAACCTACTGTTCCTAGGCCGTCATTGAAAATAAGAATTTGTTCTTAACTGACTTGCCTAGTTAAATAAAGGTATAAATTAAAATTGACAGTATTGGGATTTTTATCCTAGGAGTGAATTTGGGCACTCTTCAGTTCTGGTTCTCTGCCTTTCCTTGGTCTGTTTCTGCCTCTGCTACGCTGCAGGAACCAATGAGGCTCCAAGGAATCAGCGGAGAGTGGTTAGAACGGTTGCTCTGTTTCCTCCTCCCTCTACATCTTAACCTCTCTCTGTCTATCTCTTACTCTGTGCAACACTTTGTCTCTGAAGCCTCCAATCTGTGTGTGTCTCTGGGTATTGGGATAAAGGAAATTGTCCATGTTCCTGGTCAACATCCTGGCTGTGTTCGGAGGCCTCCTCATGGGTTTCTCCACCATTTGCTCCTCCTATGAGATGGTCATCGCTGGACGCCTCGTCATTGGCCTCTTCTGCGGCCTCTTTACCGGCCTTACGCCCATGTATGTGGGGGAGCTGTCCCCCACCCCTCTCCGAGGCGCCTTCGGCACCTTGCACCAGCTGGGCGTGGTGATTGGCATCCTGGTGGCTCAGGTCGGTCCTCGATGGCAGCCATCTTGATTTCCTGTCCTTTAACATAGGAATAGTCTTAACACATACCTTACCATACCATGTCTTTGCTTATGATACTGGGAATAAAGTCCCCATATAAGAATATTCTGTTTAATGTGTGGAAGTATTATTTTATGCAGTGATGTAGTTTTTAAAAAATTGGGTGGGTAAACAACCATGATTGCCGTTCGGGGAGAATAAAGTTACGCTCCCTAATGCTTGTGTAAAATAAAAAAAGGTGCCTAAACGGCGTTTACTTCCGTTTACCCTCCACTACACCACTGCTTATATGATTAAGTCGTAACCGGCAGACATTCTGATGGACATGTCTCTTAACATTGGAGTAATATCTTTCTCTAATTATTTTCTCATTATTCAAATTATTTAATGAGTATTAAATTAGTTTTTAACGAGCGACTACGTCTTGCTCTAGGAATACCATTAGTAATATTCCTCCCCTTCATTTTCTCCCACACGCTGTCATGAAACCTTCTCCATTTGAATCCCTTTATAGAACTGCCATAGTTGAATCCTATCTACCATAGTGTATATCCATCCCATCAGTGCTTCCAATCCCATCAATGTAAAGCATATTCCATTAATGTTTGCATGTAAACTGTGAATGAAACATTACAGGAAGTAAAGTTAATCCTACTTAAACCTCTCTGTGTTGTAGATCTTTGGCTTGGAGTCTCTGCTGGGGTCGGACAAGCTGTGGCCTCTGCTGCTGGCACTGACGGTCATCCCGGCCGTGCTGCAGTGTATCCTGCTGCCCTTCTGTCCTGAGAGCCCCCGCTTCCTCCTCATCAACCAGAACAAGGAGGAGCAGGCCCGCAAAGGTGGGTGCTCCAAACCATAGACACCATCAAATTGTTGGGGTTTGAGGTGCTTTGCACATTCTAGTAATTATATTTCTATGCTCCAAATGCAGTCCTTTACTCTGGTTCGTCAGGAACTCTGATTTGTCAGGAAGATAAATGGAAAGGCTTCATTTTACACTCCTATTTTAGCTTGTATGTACCTGGTATGGTATCTATTTGCAGAGAAATTATGTAGTGAGCTTTTCATGCATTACAGTGTCTAGGGTTTACTGAGAATGGTGCGACAAACACAACATCCGGTCTGCGGAAGTCCTGTGGGAAAAAACATTTAAATAAAAAAGGAAAAGAAAAAAAAGATTGATAACGTTATGTAAGAACTGGCACGACCATGGACAGATACTGAACAAACAACTACAACGCAGGCAGGTTTTCATGTTGGTGCTACGATCGCTAGTCTGCTTGACAATGGACACAACTGATGTGTTAAAGGTCCAATGCAGTCATTTAATAGAAAAAAGGATTTGTCTACCCAATTGGTAATTACAGTCTTCTCCCATCGCTGCAACTCCCGTACGGATTCGGGAGAGGAAAAGGTTGAGAGCCATGTGTCCTCCGAAACACGATCCCGCCAAGCCGCACTGCTCGCTTAACCTGGAAGCCAGTCGCACCAATGTGTAGGATTTTATATCAATATCAAATAAGTTCTGGGTAACAACTAAGTACCATACTATGATTGTTTTAAATGAAAATGGTCAAAAAGAAACAAAAAATATCAAAGAGCAATTTCTCAGCAATAGTTTTGTTACGACTGTCTGGGCGTGGTCTGCGTGGGGACTTGTATTGGCATAGAGGTTTGGTGCTCTCTTTCATATTAGTCTATTAACTAATTGACCGCATGGTGATTTCACCAGGCCGCCCAAAACTCAATCCCACCAAAACAGCCTGAAATTCCAGGCGTTTTTTTCTAGCTCTTACACTAAAAGGGCATTATCATCATCAACCTTTATAGTGTGGAAATATATATAAAACACAGGAAAATCACATATTTGACTGCACTGGGCCTTTATAAATGTCTTATGCACCTAACATATTTCAATATTTTCTTGAACATATTGTCAATGGTTGACTTTCTTGTTACCTAATGATTTCCCAAATACATTCTCTCCTTTTACAACTTGTATGTCCTTTACTCTCCATCGTGGTGTCACTTATCTGTCCCTCTCACTCCACCGTTTTCTCCCCCCAGCCCTGGTGCGTCTGCGTGGCACAGAGGATGTGAGTAAAGACATGCAGGAGATGAAGGAGGAGAGTTCCAAGATGGCCATGGAGAAGAAAGTCACCATCCTCGAGCTGTTCCGCACCGCAGCCTATCGGCAGCCGCTCCTCATCGCCGTCATGCTCCATCTCTCCCAGCAGCTCTCCGGAATCAATGCTGTGAGTGAACTATGACTCCCAGGGGGCCACAGTACAAACACATTCTAATTTGTTTAAGTGCCACCAAGGATATCTCAGAGGACAGCCTAACAATACAGGGTCGTAATTCACTCGGCACGAAACAGCGGAAAAAAGCAGAGACAGAGACTATCTGCTACGGTGTGCCCTTATGAAGATGACCCGACCTTCATACAGAGGGAAACTGCAGCTGCCTATGCATAGTTGAATGGCAGGTGCATTCAACCTGCCTTATATTCTCAATGATTGCATGTTTGGGAGATTTGTTTGTATTGTTCAATGGATTAAACATGATTTAACGGGCGTACGGCAACTCCATAGTGTAACAGTGTGATAAAAAGACCACTTTGATCTATTCATAGATCATGGCTTTGCTGCAGATCAAGAACATAATCCTATTGTTTCCCTCCCCCAACCCTGTTCAGGTGTTCTACTATTCAACTGGTATCTTTGAGTCAGCCGGTGTCACCCAACCCATTTACGCCACTATTGGAGCAGGAGCTGTTAACACTGTCTTTACAGTGGTATCTGTAAGTATAACATGCTGCATGTATTACGGTAGTGTTTATTGAGTTTTTATGTGAATGTAATGTATGTTTACTGTAAGGTAACTTCTTTCTCTGTTTTTGTCAGCTCTTCCTGGTCGAGAGGGTGGGACGAAGGACTTTGCATCTCGTCGGATTGGCCGGAATGGCCATCAGTGCCCTGCTCATGACTATTGCCCTCCTGTTGGTGCGTGTCAGTTTCTATTGGTTGTCATTCAACATAACAGATATGTCATTAATTACAGTAATTCAGTTTCATTGCTATTATTGATGACAATCTCCATCTCCTTTCTCTCTATCTCCCACCCTCCCTCCCTTTCTTCCTTCCTTCCTTACCTCCCTCTGAGTAGAAGGGCTACTCGTCTCTGAGCTACCTGAGCATCGGGGCAGTGTTTCTGTTCGTGGCCATGTTTGAGATGGGGCCTGGACCTATCCCATGGTTCATAGTGGCAGAGCTCTTCTCCCAGGGTCCGCGGCCGGCCGCCATAGCCGTGGCCGGCTGCTGCAACTGGACCGCCAACTTCCTGGTGGGAGTCAGCTTCCCAAACTGGAGGTGTGAGAGGTTTCTCTAGGTTTCCCATTAGGGGCGAATCCTAACTTTCACTTAAGTAAACACTTCACATAGTCATACAGTGAATCATTAGAATAATTAGACTTCCACTCTTTTTCTCTCTCTTTGTTTGTAATTCTGTAGGAGCTGTGCGGGCCATACGTCTTTATCATCTTCATGATCTTACTCATCTTCTTCTTCATCTTCACCTTCATCAAAGTCCCAGAAACAAAGGGCAAGACCTTTGACGAGATCGCCCGCGAGTTTGGCGGGGCCCCCCCGCCCCCCACCACCTCTGTGGAAGCTCCTCCCACTAGTAGCAGTGTAACACTTCTTGCCTCACCCATCAAGGAGAAGGTCCCATTGGTGGGAGCGGCAGCAGCAGAGGATAAGTCCATCTCAACTGTACAGGCGAGCTTGTAGAACCCTGTGTCAGGTCGAGGGTTAAATGTCAGGAGTTTGGGGTCAGCAGGTTCAAAAACAGATACAGGCTTAATTCTTTGGGAGTTCAGGTACATGGGGATGAGTGATTGAGGTGACGGGAAATATACTTTTTGTGTACATGGAAAGCCACAACGCACACTTATTTTGGTGGAATACGGTAGCTAGGATTTCTTTCTTTCATGTGTAATATCTTTTTGGAAGTGTTCTCAATTTATAGGTCAAAACTATTATTTAATTGTTTTGCCTTTTACTGAGTGCATCATAATTTGAAGAGCAAAGTGGGCCTAGTCAAAACAAACAACCTCAATAGTGTTTCTGGTTAATAGTAGTTTTAATAGTAAAACTGTAGATTAGGGTCAATTGCATTGGTTTGCTTTCTTGGTTTAGAAATAGCTTTTTTAAATAACCCAATAATCCCAGAATGATCATACTTGGCATTTTCTTTCAACAGATATATTCGTGATCAAAATTATATGCTTTTACCCTATATTCAATGTAAGAATCCACTGATAAAGAATCACATTTAGATGGTTGATGAAGTAAGAGAGTACATATTTCACTTTAACTTAAGCTGCACCGTATTAACCAAATAGAAATCAATTAAAACTCCACAATAGCTAATATACTCTTTAAAAAGCACTTTAAGGCAAATGAATTAACATAAGTAATCATTTGATCAATATTTACCTGAGGGAGTGCTTTTACAGCTAGCCTATTAGAAAAATACTTTAGGATAGTGTAGAATTGCATTTAACTATATTGACTAAGGCAACTGCAATAGAGGTTTCAAATTAAAAAGGATGAAACTTTATATAAAGGATGGGTAACATTAATAAAGATAGTTATTTTGGATATTAGATTATAATAGATTATGATATGTGTTGTGATGTTATGAACATGGATTCGATTAGAATCAACCATAGAGAACAAAGGACTCTATGGTATTGAGTGCAATTTTGAATTTTTCTGCCATGAGAGCATTCAGTAAAAAAAAAATGAATATAATTGTGACGGTTGTCTATTCAATGTGGATTTGAAATACCACAATAGGAGTTTAGTTGTGACCAAATGTGAGGATTTGTGCAAAATTGCTTTTTAATTACTCTACTGTGTGACCATTTGTCTGACAATTACCATGTGGAACATTTTTAAAAATAGTAATTTGTTTAAAGATTTTATTGTATAGATATAGTCGATAAATGTTTATTTTTTTGTGGTTGTGTAAATGATATGTAGTAAATTTTGCTCCAAGCGCAATCACTATTTATTTTTCTCAGAAAGATGACACAGGGTCACGGCTTTGTTCCGTATTAATATAATATATGGTGGATATATGATATGTGTTGCACTGGGGAAAATACATTCCTTTGATGGTAGTGTTCACTATTTGACCTCTACTCTTAGGAGAAAACGTTATTCAGTGGCTGCACTCCCTCACTACTGTTAACAAGACTGCAATACTGTACTAACTGAACCATACCCAGCTACCATATGCACATTCACTTACTGTACACAGTTAGGAGAGTATTTATTTGTAAATATGTATTTCAGAAATAATATTTATATGTTGAATGTGTGCTTGTTCTGACTTATGTGGGTGCCCATCGTCCAATGAGTGAACAACTATTTAGATTGTTTCCTAGTAATACGCTGAAGCATTGAGACACAATTGCTCTATTAACTTTGTGGTTAAAGTATTATTTATGTCAAAATATACACTGGAAATAAAACCAGTTTCCTTTCCACTGCTCCACAACAGTGCTTCCCTCACCCTCCCCCTCTTCCACTTTCCACTTGCTTAGTATACACCTCAGTGTGTGTCTAAAAAAAGTGTTTATTTTTATTTTTTAGGATTGTATCCTGTATTGTCACAGAGATCTATTCCAATTGACTTCAGAAAACCATGTTGTTTTGAAATGGGGTTTTACCCATGCTGTTGGTATTGCTATTATGTCGATTTTGTCCATGACCTTTGTTTCATGGCCTTCCGTTTGCTTTGAGTGATCGTGTTTATGAGGTCCATGTTTCGGCTGTTTATTTGCACCTCTTCTTCAGCACCTTTCAGCTAATGTGTACCGTATGTGTCTGTGAACACATTCTTCCTGCTTCTAAAGTCTTGTACTCTTATTCTCCATTAGGCACCAAACAAAGGGCATTTAAGCAATGTCTATAGTCTCTGCCATAAACAACTGAAATGAAAATTTATGAAATAATCCATGTTGGTGCAGAAAAGCACACTTTTGAATCCATTTGATAATTGTCCTGTATTGGGAAAATGTATCACACAAACAGTATAAATCTGGCTATACAATAGCTTTTGAGAAAATTAAACATTACAACAAACTAACAGCAATCATGCACCCTCATATGTTACATGTATTCGTTTCACTTATGTTTGTATATATGAATACAATGTTAAATAAAATATCCCACATCTAACAAACACACAGCCTTTGATACCTTCTGATACTATCGTTGGCAAGTACAAAGTCAGCGTTTTGCTTTATTAACCTAATTTACATCCACCAGGTGGCATTACAAACAGCAATTCCTGGTTGTTTGTTTGTGTACTTCATCTGGACATAGTCTTTCAACATGGTTTGGGATTAGGTGATGTTGACAGAGACCATTTTGAGTGACAGGTTTAGAGTTTGAAGCTTTGAAGGAAAGAAAGTGGACAAAGTAAGTACATTGTTTAACCTCGTTTTAAATAAAAATAAAATGTAAGGGTAGCTTTACTTATAAACGCATCTAAGTTAACTAGAAGGTAAAACGGTTTTGCTCATTTTACATACGTGAAAACATGATTTCTGGAAAATGTTTGTATGGTCACACAATTGGTGTAATCAAATTCATTGTAGCGGATACACAATGCTGCTCGAATTATTATTTCATGATGCAGCTACAATGTAACAGGAAGCATCACGTACATTGTCGCAATGAATTACATATTAACCGTGTAATATTAACCGTGTTCTATTGCAGGTAGATATTACGTTGTAATAACTATGTTGTTGTTACACATTTTGGCAGGCGACCTACGTGCGCCGTCATTCCATTGCGCCGGAAAACGACAAAACATCAGAAGGAGGCGTTGTCCTCCACCCAAATTTATGCAAACTGTCAACAACCCAATTGAATGTACTGTAATATCGTCGTGCAAAAGGAATTGTTGCATACTGCTACGCATTGAAGTCGAGATAGAAACATAGGTGGCAATACACCAACGTCCACGGTGAGCAAGGGATTTGCAGCATACGGTGCTCATGGGTAGCTAGCTAGTTACAGTAGCTAGCTTTTGTGCTAGCACTGTCTGCAACTAGTTACTGTAGCTAGCTAGTTAATTACTGTACTAGCTAGCAGCACTCAACTTGCTTTTAATTATAGTGAAACAAGTGAGCTGCATAACATGTGGACAGCTAGCTATCTTATAATGTTTTACCTTGCAAGCGACTAACAATGCATGTATTACTAGTTTAGAATGTATTGCATGTATGTTGCATGACAATCAAATGTTTGCAAGCAGTCACGTGAACGGAGGAATGGCATTCTTGATTGATAGATACAATCTTGTCAACATGTAAATACAGATGTTAGTTATCCAGGCATGACAGATATATTCCACACCTTACAGCTCCACAAAGCTGTAATGTGAATAATAGTTTACCTTCCACCAGTGACTGATAGCTGGTCTTTTGACATTGTTTTCTTGGCAGCATTTGATTGAAAGCTTCTCTTCTTTTCCTCAGTGATGGAGACAGATGGGGACCAAAATCAGGGCTCTACCAATGGAACCACTCCATCAGGAGTGAACTCCCGCCCCTCTCCAATGAACTCCATGTCCCTGTACGAGAGACAGGCTGTGCAGGTCAGTACGTGTGGGTGTGCGTGTGCACAGGTGTGTATGCATATGAATGGGAATATTATGTATAGTCTATGCCTTTTTCTAACATGGCAATCACAAATTGTACTCATAGTCACACAGGATCATCTGTAATCCTTGCCTGTAGCGTAGTTGTCTCATTATCACTGTGCAAGCCATCGTATATCAACCTGCAGGTTATTGACAGTGCAATGTCATTACTCCCTCTCCCTGTTTCCTATCTTGTGCAACTGAAGGCCCTTCAGGCGCTGCAGAGGCAGCCCAACGCAGCGCAGTACTTCCAGCAGCTAATGCTGCAGCAACAGATCAACAGTGCCCAGCTACAAAACCTGGCTGCAGTACAACAGGTAAAGAACCATCTTTATGAAACACACCTACAGTTGAAGTCGAAAGTTTACATGCACTAGGTTGGAGTCATTTTTCAACCACTCCACAAATTTCTTGTTAATAACAAACTATAGTTTTGGCAAATGGATTAGGTATGACACAAGTAATTTTTCCAACAATTGTTTACAGTTTATTTCACTTATAATTCACTGTATCACAATTCCATTTACATACACTAAGTTGACTGTGCCTTTAAACAGCTTGGAAAATTCCAGAAAATGATGTCATGGCTTTAGAAGCTTCTGATAAGCTAATTGACATCATTTGAGTCACTTGGAGGTGTAGCTGTGGATGTATTTCAAGGCCTGCTGTCACGTTCACTGTCTTCAAACTCCCTGTCATAGATGAGTCAAGGTGCAGCGTGCATGTAATTCCACATTTTTTAAATAAAGTGAAACCTTCACAAAAAACAGGTAAACAGCAACTGAACGTGACGCAACCGTGGCGTACACACAGAAAATAAATAATTACCCACAACATTAGGTGGGGAAAAGGCTGTCTAAGTATGATTCCCAATCAGAGACAACGATAGACAGCTGCCTCTGATTGGGAACCACACTCGGACAAAAACAAAGAAATAGAAAACATAGAATGACCACTCAAATCACACCCTGACCTAACCAAATAGAGAAATAAAAACGGCTCTCAAAGGTCAGGGCATGACAGCCTACCTTCAAACTCAGTGCCTCTTTGCTTAACATCATGGGAAAATCAAAAGAAATCAGCCAAGACCTCAGAAAAAGAATTGTAGACCTCCACAAGTCTGGTTCATCCTTGAGAGCAATTTCCAAACGCCTGAAGGTACCACATTCATCTGTACAAACAATAGTGCGCAAGTATAAACACCATGGGACCACGCAGCCGTCATACCGCTCAGGAAGGAGAAGCGTTCTGTCTCCTAGAGATGAATGTACTTTGGTGCGAAAAGTTCAAATCAATCCTAGAACAACAGCAAAAGACCTTGTGAAGATGCTGGAGGAAACGGGTACAAAAGTTTCTATATCCACCGTGAAACGAGTCCTATATAGACACAACCTGAAAGGCCGCTCAGCAAGGAAGAAGCCACTGCTCCAAAACCGCCATAAAAAAGCCAGACTACAGTTTGCAACTGCACATGGGGACAAAGATCATACTTTTTGGAGAAATGTCCTCTGGTCTGAAATAAATATAACTGTTTGGCCATAATGACCAACGTTATGTTTGGAGGAAAAAGGGGGAGGCTTGTAAGCCGAAGAACACCATCCCAACTGTGAAGCATGGGGGTGGCAGCATCAAGTTGTGGGGGGGCTTTGCTGTAGGATGGACTGGTGCACTTCACAAAATAGATGGCTTCATGAGGAAAGAAAATGATGTGGATATATTGAAGCAACATCTTAAGACATCAGTCAGGAAGTTAATTTAAAGCTTTGTTGCAAATGGGTCTTCCAAATGGACAATGACCCCAAACATACTTCCAAAGTTGTGGCAAAATGGCTTAATGACAACAAAGTCAAGGTATTGGAGTGGCCATCACAAAGCCCTGACCTCAATCCCATAGAAAATGTGTGGGCAGAATTGAAAAAGCATGTGCGAGCAAGGAGGCCTACAAACCTGACTCAGTTACACCAGCTCTCTCAGGAGGAATGGGCCAAAATTTACCCAACTTATTGTGGGAAGCTTGTGGGAGGCTACCTGAAACGTTTGACCCAAGTTAAAACAATTTAAAGGCAATGCTACCAAATACTAATTGAGTGTATGTAAACTTCTGACCCACTGTGAATGTGATGAAAGAAATTAAAGCTGAAATAAATAATTATCTCTACTATTATTCTGACATTTCACATTCTTCAAATAAAGTTTTGATCCTAACTGGCCTAATTTTTCCTAGGATTAAATGTCAGGAATTGTGAAAAACTGAGTTTAAATGTATTTGGCTAAGGTGTATGTAAATTTCCAACTTCAACTGTACCAATAATGCATGCTCAGAATAGGGGACATTGGTGCTGTCTTGACATGGTCAGGTTACTGTTGGTTTGCTATTTTAAAAGGCAGAATGTTCAGGCTAGGTGGGCAGTACAATATGTTGAAACATCGTCATGAGGTTTGGTACATAGTCTGTTTTTTCTGCTCTAAACTATGGCAATGGCTTTGTTTTTTCTGCTCTAAACTATGGCAATGGCTTTTTACATTATTCCTTGTTGTCCCTGTTCTAGGCCACCTTTGCTGCCAGTCGCCAGTCCAGCCCTGCCACCAACAGCACCTCTCAGACCACCAGCACAACAGTCACATCTGTACGTTTACACATACATGCCTCTTTCAGAACTAGCACAGCATACAATCCTTTTTCTTAGATTCTATTTCAACTTTATTTAACTAGGCAAGTCAGTTAAGAACAAATGATTATTTACAGTGACGGCCTACCCAAAGGCAGAAGGCCTCCTGCGGGTACGGTTGATTACTAATAAAAATATAGGACAAAACACATCCCAACAAGAGACAACATTACATAAAGAGAGACCTAAGACAACAACATAGCATGGTAGCAACACCACATGACAACACCATGGTAGAAACACATCATGGCAGCAGCATAACATGGTACAAGCATTATTGGGCACGGTCAACAACACAAGGGCAAGAAGATAGAGACAACAGTACATCACTCGAAGCAGTCACAACTGTCAGTGAGAGTGTCCATGATGGAGTCTTTGAATGAAGAGATTGGGATAAAACTGTCCCGTTTGAGTGTTTGTTGCAGCTCGTTCCAGTCGCTAGCTGCAGGGAACTGAAAAGAGGAGCGACCCAGGGGTGTGTGTGCTTTGTGGACATTTAACAGAATGTAACTGGCAGAATGGGTGTCATTGACACAAATACAGCTTCAAATAGGGAACTCCAGCGATATTTGCGTGAAACCATCATTTTCAGTTTGAACATCTGTGACATTTTATATGTTTGAGTTACTGGCACTTCCATTGTTTAATTGTCTCCAAACTAGTCAATACAGTTTGCTTTGGTTGTTGTTTGCTTTGGTTGTTGTTACCCCTTTTTTCTTTCCCCTTCAGGTGAACGTAACCACTTCTGGGGGAGGGGCCATAACCAGCACCCGCGCTATAGGCCCAGGCTCTTCCGGGACATCCACCATAAGCCAATCAGTGCTGCTGGGTGGGAGTGCAGCAGGACAGGGACAGATGTATCTGAGAGTGAGAACACATGCACCATTGCCTGATTCACACTATATGGCCGACCCGAACAAAACTTTGCTGGCTCAGATATTTTCAGCACAGTTCCAATTCCACTACAGTGGATTCATAACCAGGTCAGCACAGTACAGCTTAGCTTGCTGTGGTTCGGGCTTGGCTCAGGAGTGTGAGTATTGTATCTGCTTTTGTCATTTGTCTCCATGAAGGGACTGTTTCATTGACTGTCTCTTTTGTTGTACTGTAGGTGAACCGGTCTCTGAGGGCTCCCCTCTCCTCACAACTCATCTTTATGCCTGGTAGCACGGCAACCGCTGCCATGGCAACGGTCACCCAGCAGCCACAGACTCAGCAGCAGCAACAACAGGAAGTTACACCTACTTCCTCCAGCAACCAATCAGACAATGACCAGGTATGGATCAACTTTGTATTTGTGACGGAGACCATTGGAGTGAGTTCTGCTTTAGTGATGTAATCTAGAATAGCTTCTTCCCAGATCTGTTGTTGCTGTCTTGCCAGTTCCTGTGGTCATTACAGCACACAGCAAATAGATCTGGGACCAGTAAAAATCTAGAATTTTTGTGCAGTAAAACTACGGTGTTATACTCTGAAATTTGTGAAACTCTTGCTTGTACTTCTCTTGCATCCCTCTCTCTGGCCTCTTCTTTGCATCAATCCTCATAAACTCATCTCTCCTTTCTCTCTGGGCCAGGTGCAGAACCTGGCTTTGCGATGTGTCGGCAGTCCCAAGGGGGTCGGGGTCAAGACTGAAACCCCAGAGAGGGGTGAAATAGGTGGGGAGTGAAATCGCAGCATACTTAGCTCTACGTACTTAGCATACTTACTTACCTCTTAGTTATTCGTTTCCCTAATTCTTTTCCAGCAACCTACTCCCTTATACAGTCATCTCACCAGCAGTTCAACCAGTCCACTCAGCAGTCTCCCACTAAACCAACCCAACTCCAACAGTCCCACATCAAGATCCCCACCTACATCCAGAGCTCCAACGCCAACCTCTCCTCTCTCAACCTCAAGACGGGCAACCACCACTCTAACACCCCCTCCTCACCCTCCACCTCTGTCCCACTCTCACAGCTCCTCCTTTCCGGACCCAACTTTGGCCGGGGCGGGGCTATCACCACGGTGAACTCGGCCGCCGCGGCGACGCACATTCTGGTGCCCACCTCCAGTGCACCCTCTCAGTCCCACAGTTACCAGATGGGTGCTGCCACCATCAAGCCCAATGTTAGTACTCAAACGCTGGTGGTTCAGCCTCTGCAGAAAAGCACTATTAACGACAAGGGAGGCCATGGGAACGGTCCCATTCCAATCCAGCCCAAAACTCAACAGGGTCTCCGTATGCCACTGCAACTGCCCTCCCGCAACCCACCTCCCATCCTCCCCGCGCCCCCCGCCAACAACCAGACTAGTGCCGCCCAGCCTCCGCCGCACATCCCAGTCCAGATAGTAGGGGCCAGGCCAAGCTCCATAGGAAACCCCCAGGCTTTGGCCTTGGTCCAGGCCCGGAACGCCTGTTCCCAGGACGGAGCTACCCTTCTAAATAGCTCCAGCAGCGCCAGCCTCCTCACCATGGTGGCCTCCATCGCATCCAGAGAGAGGGGGTTTAGGCAAAGGGGTGGGTCTAAAGAGCCTTCAATCAGCCCAGGAAGCCCTCTCATTGGCCCACGTTTCTCACGTGCAAGCACAAGCCAATCAGAGTCCTAGGCTGAATCAAAATCCAAATTGCACCTTGGCCACCAGCATCTCCTCTCAGCCCCAGGCCGCCATCTCTCCTCCCACCCTCTCCCGTTCCTCCCTCACTCTACCCCTGCCGTTGGTTGAGGCAAGCAGTGCATCCACTGTAGTGGCTGCCAATGGAGAGTCTGTGTGTCCTCATCCTCCCCAGGTGAGTTGTTCCTTAATGATAGCACTGATGACACTATAAATTACTGATGTTTCTAAACTACGTAGTAGTTGTCGATTCCATTTGTGAAATTATGACATTCCTCAAAGGGTAAGTCGATGAAGAGGAAATCCGAGTCAGACGCAGCCAATGAGGAAGATGGTCCCCCCCCTCCCCACCTTGTTCCTATGAGTGAACACTCCCCTGCTCTCTCCTCCTCCGCCATGGAAGCAGGTAAGGAGTCAGCTACGAATGTGCCCACTTGTCTTAAATACTTTGCCTTTCTCATTCCTCTCTTTTACAACCACTGGAAGGATAAGAGTGCAGGGAGACCATTTTCCACCATAGCCCAGCCACCAACATGTCAAATTCCCTTTGATCCATACCTATACATGATTCCAAAAACCTCACATTTGCATAGATGTGGACAGTCAGCCTTGCTCAAATTGTTCAAAAATAAATGATAAAATCCTTTCTCTCCCCTCAACCGTCTTTTTTTAAGGCACTGGTCCACCTTCTCCCTCCCCCGTTCCCTCTCCTTCCCCTGCCCTCTCAGTGTCCCGTGTGGGGGGTGGCCAGGGGGAGAGAGCCCCCCCTCCACAGGCTGTGGTCAAACCCCACGTCCTCACCCACCTCATAGAGGGCTTCGTCATCCAGGAGGGAGCTGAACCCTTCCCTGTATGTACAGTTCACCTTAGAGTAGTTGTGGTTGTCATATACAATACAACATCCATTCAGACCCTTTGGGGATATACAGTGCATTCGGAAAGTATTCAGACCCCTTGACTTTTCTAAAAGGTATAACATTTTAAAAAATGGCCTCATAAATCTACACAGAATACCGCATAATGACAAAGCGGAAACAGGTTTTTAGATTTTGTATAAAAAAATGAAAAACAGAAATACCTTATTTGCATAAGTATTCAGACCCTTTGCTATGAGACTCGAAACTGAGCTCAGCTGCATCTTGTTTCCATTGGTCATCCTTGAGATGTTTCTACAACTTGATTGGAGTCCACCTGTGGTAAATTCAATTGATTGGACATGATTTGTAAAGGCACACACCTGTCTATATAAGGTCCCACAGTTTACAGTGCATGTCAGAGCAAAAAAACAAGCTATGAGGTTGAAGGAATTGTCTGTAGATCTCGGAGACAGGATTGTGTCGAGGCACAGATCTGGGGAAGGGTACCAAAACATTTCTGCAGCATTGAAGGTCCCCAAGAACACAGTGGACTCTTCCTAGAGCTGGCCACCCGGCCAGTCGGGGGAGAAGGGCCTTGGTCAGGGAGGTGACCAAGAACCCGATGGTCACTCTGACAGAGCTCCAGAGTTCCTCTGTGGCGATGGGAGAACCTTCCAGAAGGACAATCATCTAGAGTTGGCAGGCTGAAGCCACTCCTCAGTAAAAGGCACATGACAGCCCGCTTGGAGTTTGTCAAAAGGCACCTGAAGGACTCTGGTCTGATGAAACCAAGATTGAACTCTTTGGCCTGAATGCCAAGCGTCACGTCTAGAGGAAACCTAGCACCATCCCTACGGTAAAGCATGGTGGTGGCAGCATCATGCTTTGGGGATCTTTTTCAGCGGCAAGGACTGGGAAACTAGTCGGGGTCGAGGGAAAGATGAACAAAGCAAAGTACTGAGAGATGGTTGATGAAAACCTTCTCCAGAGCGTGCAGGACCTCAGACTGGGGCAATAGTTCACCTTTGAGAAGAATGGGAGAAACTCCCCAAATACAGGTTTGCCAAGCTTGTAGCGTCATACCCAAGAGGACGAAAGGCTGTAATTGCTGCCAAAGGTGCTTCCACAAAGTATTGAGTAAAGGGTCTGAATACTTATGTAAATGTAATATTTCCGTTTTGTATTTTTTTAATGAAATTTGCCTTTACTTTACTATTTATATTTTTGACAACATTTACTTTTACTTCACTACATTCCTAAATAAAATAATATACTTAATAATGTACTCCATTAATTTCACCTGACACCCAAAAGTACTCGTTACATTTTGAATGCGTAGCGAGACAGGAAAATGTTCCAATTCACCCACTTTGTCACGACTCCCACCGAATGTGGCTCCCCTGCCTGTTCGGGCGGCGCTCGGCGGTCGTCGTCGCCGGTCTACTAGCCGCCACCGATCCCTTTTTCCTTTTCTGTTAGTTTGGTCTTATTGGTTGCACCCGTCTTTTATTTTGTTTCTTGATGTATGTCTATTTAAGCCTGTTAGGCCCGACTAGGTTTGTGCGGGATTGTTCCTCTGTTAGTGTGTGGGATGTGCATTTGTATTTTATTTTCTCCGGACTGTTTGGGTCCTGTGTTTGGGTCCTGTGTTTGGGTCCTGTGTTTGGGTCCTGTGTTTGGGTCCTGTGTTTGGGTACTGTGTTTGGGTCCTGTGTTTGGGTCCTGTGTTTGGGTCCTGTGTTTGGGTCCTGTGTTTGGGTCCTGTGTTTGGGTCCTGTGTTTGGGTCCTGTGTTTGGGTCCTGTGTTTGGGTCCTGTGTTTGGGTCCTGTGTTTGGGTCCTGTGTTTGGGTCCTGTGTTTGGGTCCTGTGTCTGGGCCGGTCAGTTTTATGCGCCTAGTGTTTGGGCGTGACCGGAATAAAATACGATTGTCCGAACCCTGTCCTCTCTGTGCCTGACTCCAAACCCACTACTCCTAGAAGACGTGACACACTTATCAAGACAACACATGGTCATCCCTTTTGCCTCTGATCTGGCGGGCTCACTTAACACAAATGCATCTTTTGTAAATAATGTCTGAGTGTTGGAGTCTGCCCCTGGCTATCCATACGTTTAAAAAAACAAGAACATGGAGCCACCTGCTTTACTTAATAGAAGGAATAGGAAATGATTTATACTTTTACTTTTGATACTTAAGTATATTTTAGCAATTACATTTACTTTTGATACTTAAGTATATTTATAACCAAATATGACAATTGGGTACTTTTTCCACCACTCGTGTAGATTGACGAGGAAAAAACGTTTGAATCCATTTTAGAATAAGGCTGTAATGTAACAAAATGTCGAAAAAGTCAAGGGGTCTGAATACTTTCTGAATGTGCCATACAACATCTGATGTAAATAATGACATGTACTGTAGATCAAAACAATGTTATCAATAATTCCCTTTAATCAGTAATGTTGTACACAACACATTTTGTTCCTGTATATTGATTGACAGGTGAGTGGGCCAGTGAAAGAGCCAGCTGGAGAAGATTTGGTAATGGACAATCCAGACGCCAGTCAGCCTGAGACTGTGAATACAGCTACAGGTTAGGCTCAGACCATAGTCCAAGTCACGTTTCCATCAAAGAAAGTGGTTTGACTACGAACTATAATTCATATAGTTCTTTAAACCCCTCTTTTCCTGTTCTCTCTTCCCAGTGCTGAAGTGTGAGTACTGCAAAAGCTTTGCCCCAGCCAGACAGTTTAGAGGGACCAAGCGCTTCTGCTCCTTGACCTGTTCCAAGAGGTACAGTCATAATATAGTACAACGTCACTGCAGTGTTCTGTGTCTACTATACTGAAGAAAAAAAATATACGCAACATGTAATGTGTTGTTCCCATGTTTCATGAGCTGAAATAAAAGATCTCAGAAATGTTCCATACTCACAAAAAGCTTATTTGTCTCAAATTTTGGGCACAAATTTGTTTACATCCCTGTTAGTGAGCATTTCTCCTTTGCCAAGATAAATCCATCTACCTGACAGGTGTGGCATATCAAGATGCTGATTAAACAGCATGATCATTACACAGGTGCATCTCGTGCTGTGAACAATTAAAAGCCACCCTTTAATGTGGAGTTTTGTCACACACCACAATGCCACAGATGTCAAAATGTTGAGGGAGCTGCGTAATTGGCATGCAGACTGCAGGAATGTCCACCAGAGCTGTTGCCAGAGAATTGAATGTTCATTTCTTTACCATAAGCCGCCTCCAACGTTGTTTTAGAGAATTTGACAGTACCTCCAACCGGCCTCACAACCGAAGACCACGTGTAACGAAGCCAGCCCAGGACCTCCACATCCGTCTTCTTCACCCGCGGGATCATCTTCGACAGCTGATGAAACTGAGGAGTATTTATGTCTGTAATAATGCCCTTTTGTGGGGGAAAACTCGTTCTGATTGGCTGGGCCTGGCTCCCAAGTGGGTGGGCCTTTGTCCTCCCAGACCCACACATGGCTTAGCCCCTGCCCAGTCATGTGAAATCCATAGATTAGGGCCTAATGAATGTATTTCAATTGACTGATTTCCTTATATGAATTGTAACTCAGTAAAATTGTTGCATGTTGTGTTTATATTTTTGTTCAGTATATATGGCAGTATACATTGAGTGTACAAAACATTAGGAACACTTTACTATTATTGAGTTGCACCCCCTTTTGCCCTCAGAACAGTCTCAATTCGCCAGGGCATGGACTCTACAAGGTGTCGAAAGTGTCCCACAGGGACACTGGCCGTGTTCACTCCAATGCTTCCCACAGTTGTGTCAAGTTGTCTGGATGTCGTTTGGTTGGTGGACCATTCTTGATACACACGGGAAACTGTTGAGCGTGAGAAACCCAGCAGCGTTACAGTTCTTGACACACTCAAACCGGTGCGCCTGGCAGCTACTACCATACTCTGTTCAAAAGCACTTAAATCTTTAGTCTTGCCAATTCACCTTCTGAATGGCACACATACACAATTCATGTCTCACTTGTCTCAAGGCTTCAAAAGCATTCGATAAGGGATCATAGCTTCCACCTGGATTCACCTGGTCAGTCTGTGTCATGGAAAGAGCAGGTGTTCTTAATGTTTTGTACGCTCAGTGCATGCCTGCTATATGTCTCCCTGTTGCTCCAGGTATAACGTGAGCTGCAGCCAGCACTTCCGCCTGCGACAGGGGCTTCACCTCACCCACTCTGACGAGGACGGAGTCCTGAGGAGGAGGGTCCCCCACAGGACCAGCTCTGAGATCGCCAGTGCCAAAATAGCCGGGAGACCCTTACCAGTCAAGGTAATGGTCCGTTCATCATTGATAGTTGTACACTTGTTTTTGAGCTGGCATGGATGACTGAAGAGCAATATTCCTTCAAAACAAATTCCGGGACTGAGCAAATTTCAGGTCTGCTGAGCGCAGAACGTCGTGAACATTCTGTGCATTTTCCTGCTCGCATTTACTGTGAGCACTGAGGCTGTACCCGCTTTAAGTTAGTTTTAACAGTGGCCATGTAGTTTACAATGGACAAAATGCATCCCATAACATTTTAACATGGAAATAGCTGTTCTATCATTCAGCCTATAGTAGCAGCCAATGTGTCGTGTTCAATGTAGGCCTTCAATCCATGAGACTTGCAAGGCTTGACATTAACCTGTTTATCCACTTGTCCTTGAGACAAGAAGGTGACTGAAAATGCTGTTGTGATGTTTGATGCAAAACCACTTTACAAAATAAAATGCATTATTATTATCATACCATTATTAGAGAGAATCAGACAAATTATACTACCCTCTGCTACTTAGCTTATTCAAGCCTGTCTCAAAATACAACACTGCCCCTTTAATACAAAACAAATACTCTTTACCTGACTTGCTTTTAAAAGATGTGTAGAAATGTACATGTTTTGTGCCCTTGTAGGAAGCAGTCACTCCCCTATTGCTGACTACAAATGATCTATAACTGGGCTATCAACTCACTAACTAGCAAAGGATATAAACATGCATGGCTACATGTAGCTTCCGCTTTGATTTCAAAACAAGCTCATCTACTCACGACCTTCTCATGCTGTCAACACGATCCAGTTCAAAGTAAATGGCACAGGTCCATATATGGCAATGGTCTATTTGCATATAGGCCTACTGCAGCTCTGATTGTTTATGCCTCACCTCTCTGTGTACAGTACGGACTGAGTAGTGCGTGTCAATGCAATAGACTCCTACTCAAATGCGTTATGCCCACAACAAAATATATTGCGTAGTTGGTTTTGTTTCGGGTATGTTATATTGAAAGTGACTAATATTGCATTGATTCGATCACAGTTGCCACAGTAAAGGGAAACGTTGATAGTGTTAACAGAGAAAACTCTAGAACGGTGGTCACCAACCCTTTCTGAGTCAAGATCACTTTCTGAGTCAAAATGCAAGCCAAGATCTACCACTCAGAATTGTAGTTTAGGGAGAACAGTGCTGAAGATTCATGGCCATCCAGTGACACCTCTCATACAGTCCTGGTTCATTGTCTACAGTGCCGCTCCGAGTCCAGCCGTTCGGACGACATCTCCAGTTGCGAGGAGGAAGAGGACCCCATGTCCTTCTCCCCGGCCTCCTCCTCTTCCTGTCATCAGCCTCCCCCCACACTCCGATTGGAGGGCTCACCGGCGCCCCACTTCCTGCCCGGCAGCCCTGCCCAGTGGAGTGTGGAGGAAGTGTCTCAGTTCATATCATCTCTGCAAGGTCGGTACCACAGATGAGCTATATACTGTAGACGCCATTGGTTGATACATTTCAGAAGGACATGCGTTGTCATGCAACAACACACAAATGCTACTCTTTTTGTGACTTTTGAAATCTTTAAAACATTTATCGTACTTGTTTTTTTGTGTTTTTTTAATCCCAGTATTATTCTATGATAATACGATTGCTATTGTATTTTCACCATTGTAAATGCTATTCATGTTATTGTCTTGCTTACCATCTCTCCCCCCCCTCTCTCTCGCCCTCTCTTACTCCCAACTTCCCTCTTTCTCTCCATCTCTCCTCCTTTTCTCCTCTCGCAGACTGTGAGGAGCTGGCGGCCCATTTCCTGTCCCAGGAGATTGATGGACAGGCCCTGCTGCTGCTCAGAGAGGAGCATCTCATGTCCACCATGAACATCAAGCTCGGTCCCGCCCTCAAGATCTGTGCCCACATCAACAACCTGAAAGACTGAGAGGAAGGATGAAAGGATCAAAGGAGGGTTTCTTGAAATACTACCCCAAAATAAAAGGAGAGAAGAAGGGATGGAGAGAGAGAGAGAGAGAAGAGGTGACAATATGGCCATTGAAAGACTTTTTAGCTGTGTTAAGTGGGGTCCCTGTTGATTTTATTATACACCATATGTACAAAAGTATGTGGACATCACTTCAAATTAGTTGACTTGGCTATTTCAGCCACACCCATTGCTGACAGGTGTATAAAATCGAGTACACAGCCATGCAATCTCCATAGCCTAACATTGTCAGTAGAATGGCCTTACTCAAGAGCTCAGTGACTTTCAACATGGCATCGTCATAGGATGCCACCTTTCCAACAAGTCAGTTTGTCAAATTTCTGCCCTGCTAGAGCTGCCCATGTTTCAGCATGACAATGCCCCCTTGCACAAAGCAAGGTCCACACAGCAATGGTTTGTCGAGATCGGTGTGGAAGAACTTGACTGGCCTGCAAATAGCTCTGACCTCAACCCCATCGAAAACCTTTGGGATGAATTGGGACGCCAACTGCGAGCCAGGCCTAATCGCCCAACGTCAGTGCCCGACCTCACTAATGCTCTTGTAGCTGAATGGAAGCAAGTCCCTGCAGCAATGTTCTAACATCTAGTGGAAATTCTTCCCTGAAAAGTTGAAGCTGTTATCGCAGCAAAGGCGGCCATTGATTTTGGAATGAGATGTTCGACGAGCAGGTGTCCACATACTATTGTCTGTGTAGTGTATTTAGTCAAAACAAACATAGAATAAAAGTGGAAAATATGAGGCTTCTACCCACAAGACCTGGACCTTCAATGTAGAGTATTATGTTACATTATGTGAGTGAGTGAGCAAATCCTATATATGTGTGTAATGTTTGCCTATATATTTAAATATACCTTTGTTGGCTGGACTGCCTTTGTTTACGCTGTAGAGAATCATTGCGTTATCTCTCTGTGGAAATTGTGGCCTTTTTAAGTAGTTTCGACAAGCGAAAATAGAACTAGAACGGAGTCGTCCGTAAAAAAATAAAATAACGTGTTTCATATCATTCCTTATTTTTTACGAGCAGTTATGTATGGTAAGGTCATGTAAACCAATGGACCATTGCCTTTACCAACCATTACTGGGGAGTAGCAAATATATTGGCCTATGGATCCTTGACAAATAGAAGGTGACATTTTCTGTCCGCTGAAATGAGAAAAAAAATGTACAATTGGTGCACAGGATTTATATTAAAAAAAAACTTCCTTTTTACAATGTATGTGAGGTGGCAGCAATAATCTATGAGGATCTGAAGTACTGGTACACCTGATCCAAGTTATACCGTCCCATTGGCTACTGTAGTTTTCCAAACGTGTTTCAGATTATATGCCCTCCTGTGTATTTGAAATGTTTGTTTTTTGTCAAATCTTTGCAGTTTTACACACAGCATGAGCTATTTACAGTAGTGGACAGAACATGTCACCAAGGTCTTGTTCATTAGGCATCAAACGAACGAAAACTGACTGAAACAGGGAGGGACTACCTGGACTTGTCCAATAAGAAACACACATTTTCTCGATGCATGCCCTAATGAACATGACCCTGGATTGTGGTCTTCCTCATAGCTTTCCTCATAACTTCTACCTTTCCAAGGCTTTTGTTACAGAAGCAGTGACTGTGGCTATTATGAATAATCAATCATCTTATGATTAGGTGCTCTGCTAATTGTGTGTTTACGTTTTAAGCTTGGAGAAGGCGAGGTCAATATCATGCAAAAAAATAAACGAACTACTAGGACAAAATGGAGGAGTGGTCGTGCTTTTATTTTGAATCCGATTTGTTTATTGTGTGTAATAGCTAGTTGTGCTCTTTACTTTACAGTCCTTTGACTGGTTAAGATTTATGAGGTTTTTTTTAAGGCATATTTGTTAGGCAGGGATCCCAGCTCAAATAAAGATCACTTTTCTTTGTTGAACAACAGATGCCTTAAAGGGAAATATCAAATGATGTATGATATACATGTATGGTGCATTTTTCATCATCATGATGATGTGGCCGGGTGACAATTTGCTTCTTAAAAGTCCAATACTGCATCTTGGAAACTGCTGACATGCAGAACATTTTGGGATTGTATAAAAGTGGACTAATGGAAAAGAGAGTTTTTGAGTGGATTTTCCCTTTAACTTACTTTCCCTGCTGGGCTAGGTTTTATTATGATGAGGCAATTAGCCATTTCTATTTGATGGCACTGTGGTTGTTTACAGGGTTAAAGTGCGAGTGACCATAGTTTGCATGTACAGTAGAAATAGCGTAGGATAGAGACCCAGGTAGGGCCTTGGAAGTCACTGGCATTAGAACCTGCAGTGAATCAGGGAATCTTCATTTTGTTGTCCTTTGGAGCCACATAGATATTCAGTGGGACAGTGGACAAATATAGAAATATACATATATTATTCTTTAAATACACAATATAAGTATGTACAGTGCCTTCGGAAAGTATTCGGACCCCTTGACTTTTTTCTATATTTTGTTAGGTTACATAGAGCCTTGTTCGAAAAATGTATGAAATATTTTTTTCCCCTCCTCAATCTACACACAATACCCCTTAATGACAAAGCAATAACAGGTTGTTAGACATTTTTTGCAGATTCATAAAAAGAAAAAAAATGGAAATATTACATTTACATAAGTTTTCAGACCCTTTACTCAGGACTTTGTTGAAGCACCTTTTTCGGCATCTACAGCCTCGAGTCTTCTAGTGTATGACGATACAAGCTTGTTGGCACACCTTTATTTTATTGTTGGCACACCTGTATTTGGGGAGTTTCTCCCATTCTTCTCTGCAGATCCTCTCAAGCTCTTTCAGGTTGGATGGGGAGCGTCGCTGCACAGCTATTTTCAGGTCTCTCCAGAGATGCTCGATCAAGTTCAGGTCTGGGCTCTGGCTGGGCCACTCAAGGACATTTAGAGATTTGTCCCAAAGCCACTCTTGCGTTGGCCTGGCTGTGTGCTTAGGGTCGTGGTTCTGTTGGAAGGTGAACCTTCGCCCCAGTCTGAGGTCCTAAGCGATCTTGAGCAGGTTTTCAGTACTTTGCTCCGTTCATCTTTGCCTCATTCATGACTAGTCTCTCAGTCCCTGCCGCTGAAAAGCATCCCCACAGCATGATGCTGCCACCACCATGCTTGACCGTAGGGATGGTGACAGGTTTCTTCTAGACACGACGCTTGGCATTCAGGCCAAAGAGTTCAATATTGGTTTCATCAGACCAGATAATCTTGTTTCACACGGTCTGAGAGTCTTTAAGTGCCTTTGGCACACTCCAAGCGGGCTGTCAAATGTGCCTTCTACTGAGGAGTGGCTTCATAAAGGCCTGATTGGTGGAGTGCTGCAAAGATGGTTATCCATCTAGAAGGTTCTCCCATCTCCACAGAGGAACTCTAGAGCTCTGTCAGAGTGACCATCTTGGTTACCTCCCTGACAAAGACCCTTCTCCCCTGATTGCTCAGTTTGGCTGGGCAGCCAGCTCTTGGAAGAGTCTTGGTGGTTCCAACCTTCTTACATTTAAGAATGATGGAGGCCACTGTGTTCTTGGGGATCTTCAATGCTGCAGAAATGTTTTGGTACCCTTCCCCAGATCTGTGCCTCGACCCAATCCTGTGTCGGAGCTCTACGGACAATTCCTTCATACCTCATGGCTTGGTTTTTGCTCTGATATTCACTGTCAACTGTGGGACCTTATATAAACCGGTGTGTGCCTTTCCAAATCATGTGCAATCAATTGAATTTACCACAGGTGGACTCCAATAAAGTTGTAGAAACATCTCAAGGATGATAATTGTGAGTCTCATAGCAAAGGGTCTAAATACTTATGTAAATAAGGTATTTCTGTTTTTTGTAAAAATGATTAAAAACCTGTTTTCTCTTTGTCATTATGAGGTATTGTGCGTAGATTGCTGAGGATTTTTTTTTAAAGTAATCCATTTTAGAATAAGGCTGTAACGTAACAAAATGTGGAAAAAGTCAAGGGGTCTGAATACATTCCGAATGCTGTATGTGTTAATACCTGAGTGTTTCATCAGTCTCTTACGTTGTATTGAGCATAGTAAGGGACCTAAAGATAAACTAGTCGTGCTGTTTTGACATTTAAAATGCTCTCCCAACAGTCTTCATGATAATGTGAGAAAAGCAACACTGAACGTAATGTAGACCTTGATTTAAATGACCATCGCAGGAGCCAATCAGAGAACAACGTAATTGTAGGCCTCTTCATATCCCGCCTCCCGCAGGTACTTCTCAATGTCCAGTGGCTCAGGCACTCGAAGAACTGTCCTATTGTTGGCACTCTTCTCTCCTGATTTGAGCTTCTGGATCACCTCAGCCAATGTAGGGCGCTCGTGTGGAGCGAACTGGCCGCAGGACTTGATTATGGAATACCTGAAAAGGGTACAGTAGTTTTTGTAACCAATGTAACTTGTTTTGTGGTAATCATTGTGGCCACTTCTACCAACGTCGAAGAGAACTATTACAGCATTGTTATAATCATGTGTTTTCTGTCGTATATCAGGTAATTATTCATGTATTATTACTTAATGGGGTCTCTTACAGTGAGTTAGAACAATTAGCTGGTCTCTTCTGAGTCTTTCCTCTCTGGAGGTATTGAAGAAGATCACCGGCCATGACTTTAGGGAATGGTGGGTCACCTACAAAGTGGAGGAATAAATAATGAATTAGGTTGTGTATACAAGATAAATATTATCATAATGAGATACATATTTTTCAATTTGGTTACAGCAGTTCAGTAGACCAGTAATGATGCATTATTTATTTAGGAAAGCATTTACCTAGTGTCACTATTTCATGGAGCAGGATACCAAAAGACCAGCTGGAAAAAAGGATGGTCGGAGAGTTCATTGTTGAAGTAAAAAAAAAGTCACATGTATTTTTGATAATTTGTGTGTAATGGATATGTCCGATCAGGTTGGCGACTTACACGTCACTGCTTTGACAGACAGGTCTCCTTGCCAATACTTCTGGAGCCTGCCACTTCCTCATCTCAACGTTCTGCAGCTCTCCTGGAGTTCCTGCTTGTGTTTTCTTACAGTATGCTGGACCCAATCCCCACAGTTTAGCCGTTAGGTCTAGACCAACCAGCACGCTCCGAGCTCCAACGTTGCCATGGATACAGCTCTGACCGTGCAGGTATTCCTGGATACACAATTAGAGAGAATGTTGTGTTTTAATATGGCTATGTGACATTCAAGCGTATGAAAGCCATTCATACAGACGAATCAAGTAGGTATGGCCAGGAGTTTTCTTCTAAACACAGGTAAAACTCTTGGCCCCTACCAACAGGTTCAAATCAAATGATCATTTACATCAGCAGTTGTCACCGTGCTTATACAGTTCTGAATAAGAATTATGTAATCATCCGATTGACATTTTATAACATACGCACTCAACTTGAACTATCATTTTTAATTGTAGACAAAATGACAGAGATGGATGGATCACTTGATGTGTGGGAAGGAGAGCGAGAGGGAGAGAGAGACCAACCAGAGCAGAAGCCACTTGTCCTCCCATGGTGAAGATGCGCTGCTCTGTGATATCGCACGGGGACTCCACACCCGTGTCCTGCCAAGAAAGAGCACTGTGAGTTTCCACTCACACTATCACTAAGGATCATGTCCATATTCACTGTAGTCTACATGAGTTACAGAGTGTTTGCTCAGCCTCTTGAGACCCACATACAACAAGAATTGTCAGGCAAACTGACGACAATTTACGTAAAAGTTGTGGGGGCAGATCTCTAGTTTGGGCCGTTTCCTAACATATCAGGGTAGTGTTCAGTATACTCCAGTCCGTAGCAAAACATTTTGGTGAAACAATAATCTCTCTTTGGACAAGTTCAAGTCGGCTACCTCTCCATTTCACTCTGTTTAAAACAGTGTTCTCCCTACTGATCACCCCAGCTATTTGGTAACTTACAGTAGGAATACCCACAGAGATAGATAGAGGACTCATCTTGGATTTAAGCCATTTTAGCATGGACATTGCTATTGAGGGCTTCTATCGTGCTTCGCCCATTTTCAAGTAGTAAATTGGGTGGGGATTCCTATGGGTTGCAGCCTCAATGATGCTGCCCATGTCACAGATGCTTTAATGACACAGATATAACGATGAGTCCTCTATCTAACTCTATGGGAGGACCATACCTGTCGACACCTCCATAGGAACCCCAGCAGGTCCCTGTGCACCAGTTCCTCCATCACGGTGATGAGGGAGGTACGTAGGGAGACCACGCCCATCAGACCAGGCAAAAAGGGGTGGGGCCCCAGCTCAGACAGGAAGGAGGCAAAGCCCAGGAAGGACTGCCGCTCGCTGTCATCGGCTTTTTCTGGGGTGAGAAAAGGTACACGTTGAGATTAACTACATTTCAGTCGGACTGCGTAGAATCACTGATCTACAAATCACCTTACATCCAAATAACTACTCCTTATACTATCAAGATTAGAGATTCTACACCTTGCCTTGCTTAAACTGATCTTAAACTGTTGTATGCTTTTGTCCTTTATCTGGCAGTAGGTTACTCATGGGAAAGTTAGTCATTTTTGTTATGGGTTGGACTAGGTCTTTTGATTTGAATATCGAGTTAAAGATCACAAGATTTCATAGTAACACAAAGACAAGACAACATCCCCAAGATTTCAGGTTTTATACTCTTATAAGCCTCAAGGTCTTACAATGCACGTCTCTGGATGGGAGCGTCGATTTGACCATTCCAATGAATATCAAAGCGTGTTACCTTTAAGTGTCCGTAGAACCACGTCTCTGTTGTCCATCCTTGCCCTGTAGAGGGTGACAGAGTCGTCCGGTTTGACGGGGAAGGAGAGGGGCAGCGGAGTGGCCAGGTTGAAAGAGCCATGCTGTCTCTCTTTGGGCGTCTCCGGTACGGCAGACAACGTGGCAAGGGCGTCACGCCGGGTCGGAGTGCTCATAGGTAACTCCTCATGCTCCAGAGGGTTCAGCTCAGGAGGAGCTGCAGGTAATGAGATGGGTATTGCACATATATCAAATCGAGTACTACTTAAGTCGTTTTTTGGGGTATCTGTACTTTACTATTTATATTTTTTTAACTTTTCTTTTACTTCACTACATTCCTAAAGAAAATACGGTACTTTTTACTCCATACATTTTCCCCGACACCCAAAAGTAACAGGAAAGTGGTCCAATTCACACACTCAACAGAAAATCCCTACTGCCTCTGATCTGGTGTACTCACTAAACACACATGCTTGGTCGGTAAATGATGTCTGAGTGTTGGAGTGTTACCCTGGCTATCCTTAAATAAATAAAAAACAAGAAAATGGTGCCGTCTGGTTTGCTTAATATAAAGATTTTTAAAAATTATTTATACTTTTACGTTTGATACCTAAGTATATTTTAGCAATTACATGTACTTTCAATACTTAAAGTACAGTATATTTAAAACCAAAGACTTTCAGACTGTTACTCAAGCAGTATTTTACTGGGTGACTTTCACTTTTACTTGAGTCCTTTTCTATTAAGGTATCTTTACTTTTACTCAAGTATGACAATTGGGTACTTTTCCCACCCCTGCGTAGAAGAGACCTAGAGATGCAACTCATGCATTACAAAACAAACATCAGTTTCTGCCAATGCAGGCTTTTTAAAGTAGATAAATACACCATATGCCAGTAGATGCATATATGGCAGGAGTTTGTCTAGTTTTGGAAAACATTTATATTAAAAGTTTGAAATAAACCATATGGCAATCATTGTGCTTAAGCAATTGACCAAGTATGTGTTTTACACAGTTTGTAAATGCTTACTACTGTACTGTAATTCTAGTACAGAGTTAGTTTTGGATATCTCAAACCTTGGAGCATTGTAACCCACTGGGCACAAACTTGTGCTTCAGTGTTTCAATGTAAGTTGTCAAAGTACTGTGATGTGGAATTTAACTTGAAAATGAACTGGATTTGAAAAAAGTAACTGTTGTTTTGAGGAAAGACATTTCAACCACAGGATTATGTCATCATTGTAACCAATTTTCAACATAGACAAACCTAAAATATGTTGAATTTGTACATTTGAAACAATGTCAGATCTTCAACGTTATATCCACTATCAGAATTTAAAAAACAATAGACTGGACGACACGTCCTACTGGAGAGTTGATTAAAGTTAAAGAATAGAATAGGAAAGTAAATCAAATTAAACTTTAAATACACTTCAAATAAAGTTTGATGTGATTTAGTTATATTCTTCAACTTTGATTCTTGGTTGAGTGGTAGACATTAATGCAATATATCAACTATTGATTTGTAGAGAAGCTGGAGTTAAAGTCAGACTAAGTCAGTGGCACAAAAGATACATCTCCTTCAAATGTGGATATTTGGTTGTGTGGACAACCAAACTTTTGCAATACAGTAAATAGCCAATTAACTTGTCGACAAAGTTAACCAATTATATGTTGGATTTAGGTCTTCAACTAAACCAAAAATTAATAGGATTATGCCAGTGGCTCAGATTAACCTATCCAAGCATTAGATATCCTTTAAATGTTGATATTTGGCTGCACTGTCAACCAAACACAAGTCAATATTACTTTTGTAAAACACTAAATAGCCTAAAGTTAAGGCTATTGTACAAACTAATGTAACAGTATTTATTCAACCCTAAAATGAGTAATGCATCCATGGCCACATTTTGAGGTTAGCCTCTTGTAACTACACAGAGTATACCACACATTAGGAGCTCCTTCCTAATATTGAGTTAGCATGCAGGTCTGTGGAGATCTTTATAATTGCTATAATAATCTGTACAGATTCTCGAACAGCGTGTATCACTTGCACTATGTACTTTTAATGTAAACTCAACTGCACAGTAATGACATTAAATTGTTGTATAATTACAAAATATCTGACATTGTATTTCCAATGGAATTTGGTTGTGCTTTTAGATGGTTGAAAGCACAGTGATAACACATTGGGAATTCAACAAACTTCTTGCTTTCTTTTTGAGTGAGTGAATAAAGGCTGAAATCTCATTGATCAACTTCCCAACCAAATATTACCCTCATATCCACATTGAAATGATGTGGTTTGCCCAGTGGGAAGCTAGGCAGCAACAGCACAAGGTCTGGAGGGGGATGTCGGCTTCTATATGACAATTTGAAAAGGGATTGAAAAACATATTCAGGGGAGGGTCCTCATCAGACAACCAACTCTCCCAAAAAACCACTCGTTTAGGTAGGCAGGGATTAAAATGCAGGCGGGTACTGTGCTCATCTTTAGCTAGGGCAGTAATGCCACCGGTGACGCGCTTCCCCTTTCCGACTCGTCCTCTCTGTCCCAACTGACAACACAACTTGTAAAGATGTGTTAAGCTGGAGCATTGACACATTGCCATTTGTCTAGAGAGAGTTGCACATAGTGGTAAGATACTTGTGCTGGCTCATCAGTCGAGCTCATTGGCATTACCTCGATGTGCACACCAACTTACCCTCAATGCCCTGTGTGTTCCGTCTGGTACTTTTCCTCTGTGTGTGTCTGCTCGCCGTGCTGGTGCTGTGTGGTCGGGCTAGGGTTACTGTGGGTCGTCTGCGGTTTTCCTTTCCAGTGCAGTACCTCAGCAGGAGGACGATTAGCAGACTGACCAGGAAGCTTGCTAGGAGCAGGACGGGCACGATGATCACTTCCTGTTCATACACTGTGATCTCTGAGAGAGAGAGAGAGAGACTAAACTCTGGTGCCCAAACACTAGGTATGCCCTGGAGCTGTTGTCATAGGACAGACTTGGGTCCCCCAGCCACATTATAATTCACAAAAACAACCTGATGAGCCAGGTAGACATTAGGTAGCAGAGCAACAGATCCAAACCCCATCTAATGTCTACCTGGCCCACCACTCCACCCTGGACCTGAACAGCATTTTACGACCAGGTCCACCTCTACAAGGCAACAATCACCACTTTTGCCAGGACACTGAAGGACATCACCCTCAACCGCAAGCCACAGCACCTCACACAGGAGCAACAGAACAACGGACACCTCACCCAGACCAGCGAGAAACCCTCCCAGACCTGCAAGACTCCCTCCCGAAGGACTTGCACACAGAAAAACCACGCCAAGAGGACCTACACCCAGACCACATCCTCACCAGCCACACCTCAACCAGCTGAGACCACCACAAACACTCTCTGGCCACACCCTATATAGGCCCCGCCCATTTCGGACCTATGCTCACATCGACTGTAATGGTCCGGTCCTAAACCGGAAACAACATTACACACTATGGAACATAAAGCTGAAAATAAAACAAAGAAACAAAGAACAGAGAAAAATGTCCTCATGTGTACTACCTATATACTCCCATTAGAAAACTCATACTTTAACAATGACAGCTTCTCCGTCCTAAAGGGGGACTAGTCTGTGGTGACCTAAATGCCAGAACTGGACAAGAACCTGACACGCTCAGCACACAGGGGGACAAACACCTACCTGGAGCTGACAGTATTCCCTTCCAAATATGCCCCCCTAGACATAACTATGACAAAACAATGGGTCACACCTGCAGCCCTGTCGCACACTGGGTTTGTACATAGTCAATGGTAGGCTTCGAGGAGACTTCTATGGTAGGTACACCTACAGCTCATCCATTGACAGTAGTACCGTAGATGACTTTATCACTGACCTCAACCCAGAGTCTCTCAGAGCATTCACAATCAGCCCACTTACACCCCTATCAGATCAGAGCAAAATCACAGTCTACCTGAACGGAGCAATACTCAATCATGAGGCATCAAAGCCAAAGGAACTGCACAATATTAAGAAATGCTATAGATGGAATGAAAGTAGTGCAGAAAAATAGCAAAAATCAATTAGGCAACAACACATTCAATCCCTTTTAGACAACTTCCTGGATAAAACAGTTCACTGTAATAGTCAAGGTGTAAACCTGGCAGTAGAAAGCCTAAGCACTATATTTGACCTTTCAGCTTCCCTATCGAATCTAAAAATGTCAGGCAGACAACCTAAGAAAATTAACAACAATGACAAATGATTTGATGAGGAATGCAAAAACAAGAAAGAAATTGAAAAACCTGTCCAATCAAAAACATAGAGAACCAGAAAACCTGAGTCTATAACTTCACTATGGTGAATCACTTAAACAATACAGAAATACACTACGGAAAAAGAAGGAACAGCATGTCAGAAATCAGCTCAAGGTGTGTGGATAAACCATTTCTCTAATATTTTTGGCTCTATAACAAAAACAAACAGCAAAAACATATACATGCTCAATTACACATTTTAGAATCAGATATTAAAGACTACCAGAACCCACTGGATTCTCCAATTACATTGAACTAACATTGAATTAACTAAAATACAAACCCTTTCAACCCAAAAACGCCTGTGGTGTTGATGGTATCCTACATGAAAAATTCCAATTGGCTATACTTAGTCTTTAACATCACCCTCAGCTCTGGCATCTTCCCCAATATTTGGAACCAAGAACTGATAACCTCAATCCACAAAAATTGAGACACATTTGACCCCAATAACCTGGGATATGCGTCAACAGCAACCTTGGCAAAATCCTCTGCATTATCATCAACATCAGACTTGCACATTTCCTTTGTGAAAACAATGCACTGAGCAAATGTCAAATTGGCTTTTTACCAAATTACTGTATGAAAGACCACATATTCACCCTGCACACCCTAATAGACAAACAAATAAACCAAAACAAAGTCAAAATCTTATCATGCTTTGTTGACTTCAAACAAAGCTTTTGACTCAATTTGGCATGAGGGTCTGCCGTACAAATTGATGGAAAGTGGTGCTGGGTGAAAACAAACAACAATATAAAATCCATGTACACAAAACAACAAGTGTGCGGTTAAAATTGGCAAAAAACCACACATTTCTTTCCACAGGTTTGGGGGGTGAGACAGGGATACAACTTAAGCCCCACCCTCTTCAACATATATATCAACAAATTGGTGAGGTCACTAAAATAGTCTGCAGCACCCGGCCTCACCCTACTCGAATCAGAAGTCAAATGTCTACTGTTTGCTGATGATCTGGTGCTTCTGTCCCCAACCAAGGACGGCCTACAGCAGCACCTAGACCTTCTGCACAGATTCTGTCAGACATGGGCCCTGACAGTAAATCTCAGTAAGACAAAAATTATGGGTTTCCAAAAAAGGTCCAGTTGCCAGGACCACAAATACAAATTCCATCCAAACACTGTTGCCCTAGAGCACACAAAACACGCCACAGGTAACTTCCACAAAGCTGTGAACGGTCTGAGAGACAAGGCAAGAAGGGCCTTCTATGCCATCAAATGGAACATAACATTTGACATACCAATTGGATCTGGCAAAAAAATACTTGAATCAGTTATCGTAGCCGAAGCCCTTTATGGTTGTGAGGTCTGGGGTCCGCTCACCAACCAAGAATTCACAAAATGGGACAAACACCAAATTGAGACTCTGCATGCAGAATTCTGCAAAAATATCCTCTGTGTAAAATGCAAAACACCAAATAATGCATGCACAGCAGATTTAGGTTGATACCCGCTAATTATCAAATTCCAGAAAAGAGACTTTAAATTCTACAACCACCTAAAGGCAGTGATTCCCAAAACGTCCATAATAAAGCCATCACCTGCAGAGAGAAGAGAACCATAATCAAGCTGGTCCTGGGGCTCTGTTCACAAACACAAACAGACCCCACAGAGCCCCAGGACAGCAACACAATTAAACCCAACCAAATCATGAGAAAACTAAATGATAATTTCCTTGACACATTGGAAATAAATATAAAAATCAGAGCAAACTAGAATGCTATTTGGCCCTATACAGTGAGTACACAGTGGCAGAACACCTGACCACTGTGATTGACCCAAAATTAAGGACATCTCTGGCTATGTACAGACTCGGTGAGCATAGCCTTGCTATTGAGAAAGGCAGACCTGGCTCTCAAGAGAAGACCGGCTATGTGCACACTGCCCACAAAATGAGGTGGAAACTGAGCTGCACTTTCTAACATCCTGCCAAATGTATGACCATATTAGAGACACATATTTCCCTCAGATTACACCGACACACAAAGAATTCGAAAACAAATACAATTTTGATAAATTGCCATGTCTATTTCGTGGTATACCAGAGTGTGCCATCACAGCAGCAAGATTTGTGACCTGTTGCCACAAGAAAAGGGCAACCAGTGAAGAACAAACACCATTGTAAACACAACCTATATTTATGTTTATTTATTTCCCTTTTGCACTTTAACTATTTGCATGTCATTACAACACTGTATATACAGTACATAATATGACATTTGAAATGTCATATTTGGAACATTTGTAAATGTAATGTTTACAGTTAATTTTTTATTGTTTATTATCTATTTCACTTGCTTTGGCAATGTAAACATATGTTTCCCATGCCAATAAAGCCCTTCAATTTCATTTAATTGAATTGAGAAAGTAAACTCTGGTGCATCTTTCTCTTAACCTCTAACCTGCTACAGCTGACCCTGGGCTGCAAAAAGACAACGTTTCTGAATCACAACAATAAAGTGAAAAAGAACCAAAGAAGTATAGAATGGAAATGGTTCATCTACACAAACAGTGTAGATGAAGGGGAGGAGACAGGTTAAAGAAAGATTTTTAAGCCTTGAGACAATTGAGACATGGATTGTGTATGTGTACCATTCAGAGGGTGAATGGGCAAGACAAAGTGCCTTTGAACGGGGTATGGTAGTAAGTGCCAGGCGCACCGTTTTGAGTGTGTCAAGAACTGCAACGCTGCTGGGTTTTTCATGATCAACAGTTTCCCATGTGTATCAAGAATGGTCCACCACCCAAAAGACATCCAGCCAACTTGACACAGCTGTGGGAAGCATTGGGGCCAGCATCCCTGTGGAACACTTTCGACACTTTGTGGAATCCATTCCCCCGGCTGTTCTGAGGGCAAAAGGTAGTGGAAGGTGTTCCTAATGTTTTGTCCACTCAGTGTGGTACATGACACTTAAAAGCAAACAGGTGTGGTCTCGGATTTGTTTTGAGTAGGATAGACTTGAAGTAGCAAGAACACTACATGCCAATAGGAATGTGTTTCAGACTGTTTGTCAGGGGTGATTTAGTGCTCGTCATTCCTATCATATATCATAAGTTACTTATTTACACTCCTTTCATTTAAAGGTCCAATGCAGCCGTTTTTATCTCAATTTCAAATCATTTCTGGATAACAATTAAGTACCTTACTGTTATTTTTGTCAATTAAAATGTTTTTAAAAAATTAAGAAAAATAGCTTCTTAGCAAAGAGACATTTCTCAAGCAAGAATTTTGCACTGACTGTTTGGGAGTGGTCTGAGTGAGGAGGGAGAACATTGAAAACTAGCTATTTTTATTTATTTATCCGTTATTTTACCAGGTAAGTTGACTGAGAACGCGTTCTCATTTGCAGCAACGACCTGGGGAATAGTTACAGGATGAATGAGCCAATTGTAAACTGGGGATTATTAGGTGACCGTGATGGTTTGAGGGCCAGATTGGGAATTTAGCCAGGACACCGGGGTTAACACCCCTACTCTTACAATAAGTGCCATGGGATCTTTAATGACCTCAGAGAGTCAGGACACCCATTTAACGTCCCATCTGAAAGATGGCACCCGACACAGGGCAGTGTCCCCAATCACTGCCCTGGGGCATTCGGATAGATTTTTTTTAGACCAGAGGAAAGAGTGCCTCCTATTGGCCCTCCACACCACTTCCAGCAGCATCTGGTCTCCCATCCAGGAACTGACCAGGACCAACCCTGCTTAGCTTCAGAAGCAGTGGTATGCAGGGTGGTATGCTGTTGGCAGAGAAATGTGGAACTCTGATTGGTCTATTAACTAATTTACCGCATGGTGATGTTACCAGGCAGGACAAAACTCCATCCCAAAAAAACTGTCTGCCGATCTTTTCAAACAGGTCTTACACTAAAAGGGTATTCTCATAATTTTATTACAACCTCATAGTCTGGAAATATATTCAAATATATTCAAAACACAGGAAAATCACATGACTGCACTGGGCCTTTAAGTGCTCCTTAAATAGCATACTGAAAAAGGTGTGGGTGGGGGTGCAGTATGCTTGCACCACACCTTGATTGTTTGGCTAAGTCAAGCTGCTCTGTGCCGTACAACGTCACTAGAATGTTTAAAGCCAATTGATAAGAATTTAACAATCTGTTTTTGATTCCTTTTCAGGTGATCCATGATGCATCATCAATCAACTGTTCTTGTTCCTTTTAGAAGCTTCCGGGGAGTCTGAACTCCCTTTCTCCTAACCTCCCCTGCTCTGCGGCTGGCATTGTGGGGGACAATGTGGCTGACCCTGTTCTGCTCCCAGCCTGTCTTATGTGCCTGGTGGATCTGAGTACTGTGACAGCAAACACAACACACGTCTCTTATCTTTGTATAATGGACCAGAAAAGGTTGTATTGTATAGTATTGTATTAGGACACGCAGCGGAAACAAAATGAGTGTTTCTCACTAGACGAAGCCTAGGTCTTTTTTTCCCCCTGCGTTTGGTGCCTACTAAAACCAGCCCCCTCCTAACTATATTTCACATGTATCTATATTTATTTCACATTTCCGCTGCTTTCTATGCTATGTATCCAAGGTGTTTTCTAGACGTTTGAAGTGGCTTCATTGTGTTGGTTGCAACACCTTTGTTACAGCTCTGTTTGGTAAAGGCTGGACAAGGTAACAACCGTCTCCACCCAGAGAGATAGCCATATGTATCAAATGTATTTACTCTGATGGTGATCATGTGGAAGCACAAATACAATCTCAGCAATTGGATAACCAGTTTAGGACAGAATGTTACGTCGCACTTTTTACACTGATGGGAAGAATCGCAAAAACTCATCTCACCAGAAATATATCAATGGACAGCTCACTGTCACATAGTTAAACATTTCCTTGTAATTTCCGTAATATTGTCTATCGATTTCGAAAGAGTCCAAATGTATGGAGTGTTTTCAATCAATGCCTTTGGCTTGGAGTCCCAACAACTACATGCAGTAAGATGTAGAAGTGGAGGACAAGGGGACACGGGAGAAAACGAGAGAGGAGTGTAGAGTGTAGAGAGGAGTGGAGAGAGGAGTGGAACAAGGAGTGTAGAGAGGAGTAGAGAGAGGAGTGGAGAGAGGGGTGTAGAGAGGAGTGGAGAGAGGAGTGGAGAGAAGAGTGTAGAGAGGAGTGTAGAGAGGAGTAGAGAGGAGTGGAGAGAGGAGTGGAGAGAGGAGTGTAGAGAGGAGTGTAGGGAGGAGTGGAAGAGGAGAAGAGTGTGTAGAGAGGAGTGTAGAGAGGAGTAGAAAGAGGAGTGGAGAGAGGAGTGGAGAGAGGAGTGTAGAGAGGAGTAGAAAGAGGAGTGGAGAGAGGAGTGTAGAGAGGAGTGTAGAGAGGAGTAGAAAGAGGAGTGGAGAGAGGAGTGGAGAGAGGAGTGTAGAGAGGAGTGTAGAGAGGAGTGGAGAGAGGAGTAGAGAGGTAGTAGAAAGAGGAGTGGAGAGAGGAGTGTAGAGAGGAGTAGATAGAGGAGTGGAGAGAGGAGTGGAGAGAGGAGTGTAGAGAGGAGTGTAGAGAGGAGTGTGGAGAGGAGTAGAGTGGAGAGAGGAGTGGAGAGAGGGAGTGTAGAAAGGGAGTGGAGAAGGAGTGTAGAGAGGAGTGGAGAGGAGGAGTGGAGAGTGGAGGAGTGTGGAGAGAGGAGTAGAGAGGAGTGGAGAGAGGAGTGGAGAGAGGGAGTGTGGAGAGAGGAGTGTGGAGAGAGGAGTGGAGAGAGGAGTGTAGAGAGGGAGTGTAGGAGAGGAGTAGAAAGAGGGAGTGGAGAGAGGAGTGGAGAGAGGAGTGTAGAGAGGAGTGGAGAAAGAGGGAGTGGAGAGGAGTGGAGAGGAGTGGAGAGGGAGTGGAGAGTGGAGAGAGTGTAGAGAGGAGTGTAGAGAGGAGTGGAGTGGGGAGAGAGGAGTGGAGAGAGGAGTGTAGAGAGTGGAGAGAGGGAGTGGAGAGAGGAGTGTAGAGAGGAGTGGAGAGGAGTGTGGAGAGGAGAGTGGAGAGAGAGGAGTGGAGAGGGAGTGGAGAGGAGGTGGAGAGGAGTGTGGAGAGGGAGTGGAGAGAGGAGTGGGAGAGGAGTGGAGTGTGGAGGAGTGTAGAGAGGAGTGTAGAGTGGAGTAGAGAGGAGTGGAGAGAGGAGTGGAGTGTAGAGTGGAGTAGAGAGGAGTGGAGAGAGGAGTGGAGAGAGGAGTGTAGAGAGGAGTGTGGAGAGGAGTGGAGAGAGGAGTGGAGAGAGGAGTGGAGAGAGGAGGGAGAGAGGAGTGTGGAGAGGAGTGTGGAGAGGAGTGGAGAGAGGAGTGGAGAGAGGAGTGTAGAGAGGAGTGTAGAGAGGAGTGTGGAGAGGAGTAGAGAGGAGTGGAGAGAGGAGTGGAGAGAGGAGTGGAGAGGAGTGGAGAGAGGAGTGGAGAGAGGAGTGTGGAGAGGAGTGTGGAGAGGAGTGGAGAGAGGAGTGGAGAGAGGAGCGCTCACCACAGATGGTGTTCCCCGGTTGACACTGATTATCGGCATCAGAGTAGGATGACATCCTGAGGAGGAACACACACACGGATATATCATCATTAGATTACCATCGGTCAGCAGCCTCATAAAGCCTTCGGCTGTAATGACACATGGCATGGAGTGTCCAACACCACTGTCACACAAGACACATGTAAGAACGTCTGGAGTCTGTTAGCTCCATCTAGGCTAATCAATGGCTGCTTCAGAGAACGGAAAAGGACTGTACAGTTTGTATACTTGACAAACAATTTCCATTTCGCATGTCTTGCACCCCCCCCCCCTCCATTGATAACAATGACAATGCGAGTATTTTTAACATGTTTTTGTTATGCTGTGTACGTATGTTTTTGACTGCTAGTATCTCTTATCATATCATCTCAATTGTTGAATGCAGAGTTTAGATTAACCCTAGATTAACCCTAGATTAACCGTAGTAACTATGGTATCTGGGTAGATCTGATAGTGTCTGAATGGTGAGGCAACTTAAGGTGCAGTAGCGTGACTATGACTATAGTACAATCACACAATGACTGCATAAGAAGGCAATATAGATAGCTCAGCAAGGGGCGTCCAGTATGACACCAACTTGGCAAGGTTAGAGCGTTGGTATTTGGGATGTGTGTCCTAAAGACGTTAAAACCCTAGATGGGTTGGGCGTGCCGGTGCGTTGGTACCGCAGCATTGTTTGCCCAATAGGCCTGGCCCGTCTGGGAACAGTACAATATGTCACACTCAACTTCACAATTTAGAGGCCTCATTATCAAACAAAGTCTGACTTGTATTGTTAAGTCTCGGATGACACCGCTACTTGAAGTTATTTTGATATGATTTGGGCATGACGTTTGGAAAATGCTAAGACAGACGGGCTGGCTTACTGGCTGACTAGTATCCAGTGAAAATGGACAGGATATCATTATTGAAATTAAGTTGGCAGGGTCAGGGCAGGTCAATGTGAGAAGTAATTACTAGGGGCTAGACAGTAGGAAGAGACTGGGTTGTGTCTGAAATTGCACCCTATTCCTCATGCAGTGGACAACTTTTGACCAGGGCCCTACGGTTCCCACTACATAGTGGACAGGCTGCCATTTCAGACTCAGCCCCCGTTTTCATTTTATCACCACAGAGATAAAACAACAATGGGTTGTATGGAACAACTAGAGGCCCAGTCACAGCTCTCTGGATGTTTGTTTTTCAAATGGAACTACAATTTGAATCAACTTGAGAGGGCAGAGAGTGGGCCACGGTAAATGTTCAAAATGGCAAATGGGATCAAATACACCTCGAGAACCAGTTCAGTTACGCAGGTTGTGTTGTTTACATATTCATATTTAGGATTTGAATACTATAATCACATCCTTAGAAACAGATTGGCACCCATGCTATGTCCATCTTACCTTACTTTAACACATTTGAGCCATTTAGCAGATGCTCTTATCCAGAGCGACTTACAGGAGCAATTAGGGTTAAGTGCCTTGCTCAAAGGCACATCAGCAGATTTTTCAGCTAGTCTGCTCAGGGATTCAAACCAGCAACTTTTCGGTTACTGGCCCCTAATCAAACTCGACACGTTGAAAGTCACCTGTTCCCCTCTCATCCGCAGGATTCTATTTCATAATCGATCGTGAAACTCGATCGTGAAACTTTGGGTGTGTTTTGTCACCTACTTCCGTCACTGTTCTCAGGTAACAATAATGAGTCACGGTCACAGCACACTCCTCCACTTCGTGTTGTTAGGAAGCACATTCGGACAGCATTTCTGCGTTTTCCCTCCCTCACCTCTTTCCAAGTATGTTTGTGTCACTCAACCAGTCTGGCTGCATTGCTCTTCGACATCCATTTCTCACACACAACACGACACACACATACACACCCCACACATGATACTAAACATGGAACTTTTAGGATAGTCCACCTTGTATTTTCACCAACAATGTATTCTACCCTTTATTTGAACCAAAACTGTACATTTTATTCACTCATTTTATTGTGTGAACTTACGTGGCATGCTCCCTGTGTAAGGCTGAGTCTCAATGATGTGTAATGGTATTAGGTCCTCAGCATCCAAAGCTTCTGTAGTGCCCCTCCTCACGAGAAGCAGTACTAGAATCACACTTTGATATTAACGATCGTCAACCACCCTCCATTGTATTATAACCCCAGCGTGTGACAATTGGCCTCTCCCACTTTCCCAACTTCTCTATCTGTCAATCTCTCTCTTCTGTTGCGTCTCTTTCCTTGTGTCTGCTTTGTCACTCTCCCAGGTTAGCCCTGCCCTCTCCTGCACCTTTTCCTCCTCACCCTTATCACCTGCTCACGGTGAGTTCTGTTTTGGGCTTTTAGTGTGTCCCTTATTGTGTAAAGTGCTACAGCGTGTGGGTTTGCGATGCCCTCACAACTCTCTCAAAGTAATTTTGTCTCCTCCTTATCACCTGTCTCCATCAAAGGTCAAAGGTGTGGTCGATTCACAGTGCCTCCGCGTGGCTAGTCTTGAATGCCAACACCTCCCATCTCCATTACTTTTCCCAAAGTGAAACTGGTCTTTCCACTCCTATCAACAATCACAGGCACTGAGGGCATTGGGGAAGTACTGTAATGTAGGTAGTATCAGTCTTCTGGTGCACTGCTACTCTGGCTCATGAGGGGCAATGGAATTATTCCCCGCCTTACAGTTGTTTGGTACTGTATACAGCAGTGGAGGCTGCTGAGGGGAGGACGGCTCATTAGAATGGCTGGAATGGAATCAATGGAATGGTATCAAATATGGTTTCCATGTGGTTGCTACCATTCTATTGACTCCATTCCGGCTGTTACTATGAGCCGTCTTTTAACACCCAAAACATCAGCGCTAAAGAGTCTGCTTTATAGGGCTCTGAAAACATCTTGTGATATGAAAACCTCTATGCTTTCCGTACATCTACCATATTATGTAATTGTCTCCTTTCTGTGCATTTTAATGAATTTATCTTTAATGAAGTTCAGTAGTATCTTGAACTCCTTGGATATTTTTCTGAGTTCAAAATGAATTTTCTTTTTGACGGGCATTGTATATCAACGTCTGTTTTCTCGACTCTCTAGTTGCTGGATCAGACAGTCGCAGTTGCTAGACCCTGAACCTTGCTATATCCTGACATCTCCAAACCCAACAAGCCAAAAGAACATCCTGTGCCATAGCCATACCCTCAACAAAGTGCAGTGCCAACTCCAACGAGGAACATCCCTCACAGCAGGCCATGCCCAATGAACTTTCTCTCTCGCTTTCTCATTCCCTGTCCCCACCCCCCTCCCCTTCTGTCTCCCCCCCCCTTCCCTGCTGTACCTCTATTCAAATTAACAGGTTCTCAAAGTCTTAGGGGGTCGCCCCAGGCAACAGGATGGGTACGCCATTAGCCACTGCTACAGTCTGTGCTGCCTATCTGATAGAGGGAGCGATAGAGGGAGAGATGGGTTAGTGAGGCAAGGGGCGTCTGTTCATTCACACGCACTGCTTACCAGGACAGGGGTGGGCAATCCGGAGTGGTGGAGGGAAGAAGGGGGGGGGGGGGGGTCTACTGCAAGGGCTCGTTTACACTGTGTCAGAATGTGTGTGTGTGTGTGTGTGGAGAGTATCTATCTCTGTGTGTGTGTCTCCAGTGTGCATGTGTGTCTGCGCGTACTCTCCGGCGCGAACGCAGAGCTGGAAATGCTGAGACCGACAGCTGGTTTATTTTTGGGTCAGTGACAGTGTGTCAATGGCCGCAGATGCGTCGGAAAGGAAGGCTCTGAGATACCAACAGACCCTGGTCAGTTCTCTTTCTCCCACGCTCTCTTCCTCTCTCTCTCTGTCTCTCTCCTCTCACTTCCTATCCCTCCGTAACTCTGTCAGTAACTTCTCCTCTGATCTCATTCCATTCGCTCTCAGCGTACCACTGTGTAACGCTACCTATCTCTGCCGCTTCATCTCTAACTCGGAATTGAATCTTGCACAATCTCTTGCATGACATATCGGGTCGTCCCTGCTCTTGCATAGGGAGCATGGGGAGGGACACAGTATTGTCACGGTGGTCACAGAGACCTCTTAGCAGGCCTGTTACTGTGGCAACAGGCTCATGGCAACAGGTGTCTTGTGTGTCTGAGGACCACACACCTTCAGTCTCCGTCTCAACTCTCTCTCACCGTCTTGCTCTTTCTCTCTCTGCCTTTCTCGGCCACCTGTTCATTAGCCTCTCCACCTTTCAGTCCTTTCGTTGCTTACCCACAAACATAATGCATTTTTAAGAGGAGATAGATGTTTGTTTGTTCAACTACCTCCTTGGTTTTGTATGGTGGTAAGTGCCTCTCCATGCTCTCAGATAGACCTGGGAGAAATGTGTTTGCATGAAAAGTGTGATTTCCTCCATGGTGATAAATCTAGGTTTAAAGCAGTGTGGTGTGGTGTGGGAAGGGGTAAACCCAATTGTGCACGTGGAATATGCTTGTAATCTCCGCGCGTCACGTAGTCTAAGACCCCGGGGAACAGATTGTTCCAAAACACCCAGAGGGACATAAACCATTGGACGTTCAGAATGTTTTTTTGGATTCTTAAGAAACACGCAGGATGTAAATTGGTGTGGCGTATTGTATTTAACAGGGAAACAGTATACCGTGGGGCTTTGGCTAAGGCCATAGGCTGTTAGACTGTGTGTACACATGGTGATGGGTGTGTGTGTGTCTACACCTGCGTATCTGCATGTGGGTGTGTGTGTGTGTGTGTGCATGTACTGTATGTCCTGTGTGTGTGTGTGTGTGTGTGTGTGTGTGTGTGTGTGTGTGTGTGTGTGTGTGTGTGTGTGTGTGTGTGTGTGTGTGTGTGTGTGTGTGTGTGTGTGTGTGTGTGTGTGTGTGTGTGTGTGTGTGTGTGTGTGTGTGTGCGCGTGTGTGTGCGTGTGTGCGCGTGCGTGCATGCGCGTGCGTACATGTGTGCGTGTGTGTGTGTGCACATGTGTGTGTGTTTGTGCAGGCCATGTGGACTGTGATAACCGTATGTTTACATTGTCACCCGGGGAGCCGGGCTATATTGAGAAGTGTCACTTTTTTGGAGCAGGAGTTTGTTTCTGTTCTTCTTTTCATTGTGCTGGGGAGGATCAAGAAATGATATCACCTGGGGGCCTCCCATTTCATTTCAACAAGATGCCATTGCCAGGCACAATAGAGAGTTATGTGGAGAGTTGTTGACAGACATGCGGAGAATGTATGTGGTTAATACTCTGGAAGACTTTGACTTTACATTCCCGTCATGTGGCCCATTGCTATAGATGTCACGCGTCTATAGTTCAATCCAAACAGCAGATGAATGGACCTGCAAACATACAGAAGGACGGGTGGACGGATGGACGGATAGACGGACAGGCAGGCAGGCAGGCAGGCAGGCAGGCAGGCAGGTAGGCAGGCAGGCAGGCAGGCAGGCAGGCAGGCAGGCAGACAGACAGACAGACAGACAGACAGACAGACAGACAGACAGACAGACAGACAGACAGACAGACAGACAGACAGTAGAAAGTAGATAGATTCCTATTTGTTACTACTACTACTATTATTACTGCAATAACTTCTTCTATTTTGGTGTCCCTGCTGGTGCCACTTGAGGACATGTTATAATGTGAATACAGTTAAGGGTGTTGTCAGGCCCAACGTGCATGCGAAGGCCCTGCAACCACTAACAGTGATTATTCATTGTCACGTTGGTATAATTTATTGGGAGACAGACGCAGGAATTCATAATAGGATTTATTATTGTACAAAATTACGGCGTGCTTTACACAGCACGGGGACGAAGACCAAACAAACACGTATACAAAACACAGGGTTGAGACCCAAACAAAAGAGCGAGGAGTACCTTGAATAAATAACACAAGCGCACAATGATTAACACACTGGACGAGACCCGTAAACATCTGCGCAATCCACAAGGGCACGAAAACCCAAAACACAGCACAGGTACTCACACGCACCAACGGACATGGTAACAATAATGGACAGCACCATGGTGAACAAAGGGCACATATATACAAATACAATCAGTGGGAATAGGGGCCAGGTGTGCACAATGAAAGTTCCAGAGGGATCTGTGACAGTAACCCCCCCCCATGTGCTGCACCAGCAGCGCAACGACACCGGTCTCGAGGACGATGGACCGGTTGTGGTGGCGTTGGACGGGCCAGGTGTGGCTGATGAAATTGCGGAGGCGCCGGACTGTCAAGTCGCAGCGTCACCAGACGGGCCATTCCCGCTGTCTCCCTCTATGGTCAATCATTCTGTCACGTTGGTATGAAGGATCGGGAGACAGATGCAGGAATGCGTAATCGTTTTTTTTTATTGTACCCAAATGATGGCGTGTCGTGTAAAGGCACGGGGACGAAGACCAAACAAACACGTCTACAACACACAGGGTTGAGACCCGAACAAAAGAGCGAGGAGTACCTCTAATAATAACACAAGCGCACAATAATTAACACATGAGACGAGACCCGTAATCATCTGAGCAATCCACAAGGGCACGAAAACCCCAAACACACCACAGGTACTCACGCGCACCAACGGACTTTGGAACACTAATGGACAGCCCAATGGAAACCAAAGGGCACACTTACTAATCAGTGGGAACAGGGGACAGGTGTGTGTAAACGTTCCCGGAGGGATCCGTGACATTCATAACATGACCGTTATGTATTTTATCCATCCGAGTTATCAGTAACAGCCTGACGGTGTAATAAATGTAATTCTTCACATTACATTGTCAAGCTGTTACTAAAAAAAAACGCACGGATAGAATCTGTAACGGTCATGAGGCAGAGCTCATGAATCACAATCTATTCTCATGTTGTTTTCTCTGATTTGAATCCACCCTAACTATCTCACGGGTGTGTCCAGGTATGTGCCTTCATTGTGAAAACTACAAAAAAGAGCCGTTATGATGTTCATGGAGATGAAATATATTTTTGCAATGTTGATCAAATCCACACAGAGGGATTTGATGTCTCCCTGTACACTTTATGATAAACGTGCTTGCTTTCCGCTTTACGAACATGCCCAAATGCCGTGGTCCATTCACACCTACCTCTCCCTTACAGAAATCCTTGAGGGTCAGCGGGACGACAGACAAGCAGACAGATAGTGAGAGATTGGGAGATACACCCAGAGGGTGAGAGATAGCGAGAGTGAGAGGTGTGGAGAAGTGTGTAGCGGTGAACGTTGGGTCACACCGGTGCTAAATATAACTCCCAGAGTAGAGTTACACCCGGTGAGAAAGGGGGGAGAGAGGGAACGTGTTCGAGGAGCATGAGGTGTAGATGCAGAAGAGAGCAAGGGGCTCAGAGGGGAGGAGAAATCTGGAGAAAGAGGGGGATTACATGTACTGACAGAGGTAGGGAAAGGCAGAGGATGACTGAAATAGACTGATGGGAGTTGTGAGATAGCAGCGACGTGATGGTATGGGATAAAACACATGTATCAGTCACACAGGTGTCATTTCTCGTTTGAAAACTTGACCAGCTTGTTGATAATGTGTTCATACAGGCACTTTATAAGACTGATCTGAATGTATCGACAAGCAAGATGATGGGGACGTTAATATTACAATGGTCACAAAACCTTTAGCATATGACCTACTGTGACCTACTGTGAACCACTGTGTAGTATATTAGTAGTTGTAGTATATTATAGTGTGTAGAATAGTCAATAGCCATATGATAGTGATGCATTACAGTCATGGACTAGTTAGTTGACTGTCCTAATTTAGATCCAGTTAGATGCTAGTTAAGTAAGTAAATGCATAGTAAATGTTTGTGAAAACATCTGTGTGTTACTAGACATATATATTGGTGAAATATTTAAGATTCCAACTCGCCCATGGCCTTTGTTGGAGGAGTGAGCATCAAAGAGATTTGCCTTCCTGTCACAGGAGTTTGCCAGGATGTTATGTTACCACAATGTATTCTGAAGGTGAAAGAGTTTGTACAGAAACCACTAGGAAACACAAGGACCCTGATAAAAAAAAAATGGGCAAATGAAAAATGGAGTGAGGATTAAGTCTTGAGGTAGACCTCTCGCTAATAAGGGAATCTGTAGGGGGAGAATTTCTTTAAGTTCCCCAAACAAGTTAAATCAAACTTACAGTATGGAATCATTTAGAATGAAACCAAATGTTTCTATAAAACGTGATTAGACATGATATTTTGTCATTATTAAAACATGATTATCTTTTGAGTATCTTTTGGTGTGTGGAGGATCGTCACTCAATTGCAGGTGGGGTTACGGCTAACCCCACCTTGCACTATTTTCCAGGGGTGAGTCGGTTGAGAGCGGTTTCTTCTTCCTTGGTATAGTATAACAAGTGGCATAACCAAGGCTTTACTGCTGCACTTCAGGGGACTGAAAGTATTTCTGACTCCTTTTCTGGAGGCTAGTATTTCCCAGTAAATCCATGACTACAGCCAAATGGATTTTGTGTACACATAATATCTGTAAGTCTGCTGCTGATACCTGTGTTGAATTCAGTCATTCAAATCCAACAACACACTGTTATAAAAGATTCATTGTTACTAAATCCTGTCCACAGAATCCGCAGACGGCAGCTGGGAAAGTTCCCGCATGAACAATACTACCGTTTCCCGTTTACAGTACTTACAATAGAATTCTGTAGTAAACCTTAGAATACTATACTACACACTGTAGTATCCCTTGATTGTGTAGTGCTTACTGTGGCACTTTGTACTATACTGTAGAATACTACATTACACACTGTAATATCCTTTGGTCGTGTAATGCTTACTATAGATGTTGTAGAAAACTGTAGAATACTATAGTAAATACTACATTATTATCCGCAAAAACACTGTAAATACTATTTCTGCAAAAATACCACACTTGTTTAACTATAGTAAATACTACAGTATTTGAATTGTAAATACTCTGTCCATTCCCCTCCCCCATATCGCAGTTTGTCCCGCCCATAAATGAGAAACTGTGTACTACAATCCGCAAAAACACTACATTAATTACTATAGTATATTAAACTACAGTTTTCTTTCACTACAGCATTTATACTATAGTTAACAAGAAATAATACAGTATACTACAGTGAATACTACAGTAGAGTCAGCAAAAACACTACAGTGAATACTATAGTATTAATACCAATGTATACAATAGTATATATTTTTTTAAAGACATCCCCATATATTCTGTCTTGTTTAATTCCTAATTATATCCCCTTAGGGCCTATTTTTGAATTGATACAACTTCCCCAACATATTGTAATAGTAAGAGGTTTGTTGGACAGTTACCCGATACAGGTATAATACAGTCTGAAGCTTTGCTACGGCATCCCATGGTAAGCCTGACAGTGATAGGTCTGGTCCAATGGAAGTCATGTCGAGTGTGCAGCTCAGTTTCGTCACATGTTACGTTGGTGATTTATTTGCTATACATTTCCGTGTGTATGACCATGACTGACGTACAAGCACTCTTTCTAGGACCCACAGAGACAGACCTGTACGTGTACACTAAATTAAGAGGTGTTGAAAGGTTATTGAAAGGCCGGCCCAAAGCGTCAACGCTAGGCACCACTTGTGACTACTTGTCGCAATGTTAACCAGCGATCAACTGCACTATGCAGATGTTGTTCGTATCTGAGCTCTCATAGTATACATTAGATGCTTTTCAGACTCCACACAACAGATTGTTGGTTTCCCACAAAATGTTTTTTTTCACTAATTCAATGATGTCTGATGTATGATGTCTATGTGCTTGTGGTGTACCATGGTAAATTACGTGAGAAAGATCCGCTTATCAGATCAAAATGTTCACTAAACAAAGGTACAGTATGTGTATGGATGTATGGGTTCTACTCGATATTGCATATTGTCCCAAGCAGCCCAGCACCCCATTGACATTGATCTGTGTCTGATTTCAAGAGGATGTTTTGTGTCAACATGCCCTATCCACTGTGTCATGGGCCTTTTCTAATTTTGGCAAAAGTCCATCCTCCACCCTCTCTCCTCCGTCTTCTCTACTCCGTGGCCTGGAAACCGATGAGTGGTTTGAGGAGATCTTTTTCAAAAGGAAGGACGTAGGAGAGAGGACACAGGAGTTCAGCAAATCCAACTGAGAAAAGGCCATAGCATGGAGTTACAATGTAGGCCTTCACTTTGTGGAACAGATACACAACATGGCCAAAAGTATGGACACCCCTTCAAATGAGTGTATTCGGATATTTCAGACACACCCGTTGCTGACAGGTGTGTATAATCGATCACACAGCCATGCAATCTCCATAGACAAACATTGTCAGTAGAATGGCCCGTACTGACGAAGTCAAGTGACTTTCAACGTGGCACCGTCATAGGATGCCACCTTTCCAACAAGTCAGTTCATCACATTTATGCCCTGCTAGAGCTGCCCCGGACAACTGTACGTGCTGTTGTTGTGAAGTGGAAAGGTCTAGGAGCAACAACGGCTCAGCAGCGAAGCGGAAGCCGCACAAGCTCACAGAACGGGACCACCAAGTGCTGTAGCACGTAAAAATCCTCTGTTCTCCGTTGCAACACTCACTACCGATTTCCTAACTGCCTCTGGAAGCAACGTCAGCACAAGAACTGTTCATCGGGATCTTCGCACAAGCTTAAGATCACCATGCGCAATGCCAAGCGTCGGCTGGAGTGGTGTAAAGCTCGCCGCCATTGGAGCAGTGGAAACACATTCTCTGGAGTGATGAATCAGGCTTCACCATCTGACAATCCGACAAACTAATTGGTGGATGCCAGGAGAACGCAACCTGCCCAAATGCATACTGCCAACTGTAAAGTTTGGTGAAGGAGCAATAATGGTCTTGGGCTGTTTTTCATGGTTCGGTCTAGGCCCCTTAGTTCCAGTGAAAGGAAATATTAACGCTACAGCTTACAATGACATTCTAGACGATTCTGTGCTTTCAATTTTGTGGCAACAGTTTGGGGAAGGCCCTTTCCTGTTTCAGACTGACAATGCCCCCGTGCACAAATCGAGGTCCATACAGAAATGGTTTGTCAAGATTGGTGTGGAAGAACTTGACTGGCCTGCACCGAGCCCTGACCTCAACCCCATCGAACACCTTTGGGATGAATTGGAACGCCGAATGCGAGCCAGGCCTAATCACCCAACATCAGTGCCAGACCTCAGTAATGCTCATACTTGAGTAAAAGTATAGATACCTTAATACTTATATATCAAAAGTAAATGTAATTGCTAAAATATACTTAAGTATCAAAAGTAGAAGTAAAAGTATAAATCATTTCAAATTCCTTATATTAAGCAAAGCAGAAGGCCCCATGTTGTTTTTAAAATGCGTGGATAGGCAGGGGTACACTCCAACACTCAGATGTTATTTACAAAAGATCCATCTGTGTTTAGTGAGTCCGCCAGACCAGAGGCAGTAGGGATGACCACGTGTTCTCTTGATGAGGGTCACGTGTGCTCCCTCTCCGACCTCTAGGTCACCAGGCTGCTCGTCAGACTCACCTGGACTCACCTCCCGGATTACCTTCCCTATATATGTCATTCCCTTTGTTACTATACTGTAAGTGCGTGAATTTCACAATTTTCCTGTTCTGCTAAGCATTCAGAATGTAAATAATGCTTTTGGTCGTCAGCTGTAGCGATGAGACAAGATAGTAGCTACTACAACAATTGGATACCACGAAATTGGGGAGAAAAAGGGGTCAAATAAAAAAAAATTAAAAAAAAAAAAGATACATTCCATGCATTGTAATTACACTATGATAAAAGCCAAGTAATGTAGTATTAGATGTATTAGACAATAGGACATTATTTTAGTGTGTCATGTATGTGTTTCTGAAAGTATGGCCATGTTTCTGTGTGTGAGAGATTTGCGAGGTGGAGTTATCTCTTTGCCAGATGTCTGGATGCGGTCCAGAGGGAATTCATCCAAATGTAGACCCACGCTTCCTCTCTACGAGATTTAAAGTCAACATGTCGAGGAGTTTTGTCTTTCTGTATGACCCGTCCGCCAGGATGCGGTGAGCTCCAAAAGTATTGGGACAGTGATAATTTTTGATTTGTTTGGCTCTGTACTCCAGCACTTTGGATTAACGTGGATGCTACCATTACTTTGTGCCCAATAGAAATGAATGGTAAATCATTTATTGTATCATTTTGGAGTCAATTTTACTGGAAATAAGAATAGAATATGTTTCTTAACACTTCTACATTGTGTATTTTTTATTTATTTATTTATTTCACCTTTATTTAACCAGGTAGGCTAGTTCTCATTTGCAACTGCGACCTGGCCAAGATAAAGCAAAGCAGTTCGACACATACAACAACACAGAGTTACACATGGAATAAACAAACATACAATCAATAATACAGTAGAAATGGATGCTACCATGATTACGGATAATCTTGAATGAATCGTGAATAATGATGAGTGAGAACATTACAGAGGCATAAATATCATACCCCCCCCCCCAAAAAAAAAAATGATAACCTCCCCTGCTATTGTAATGGTGTTGAGGTTATAATGTCTTGGGGGGTATGATATTTGTGGCTACAGAGCCAAAACAACAAAAAATGTGTGACTGTCCCAATACTTCTGGAGCTTACTGTACATTATGACACTTGAACTCTCCCACATTCTGAAACAATCAACATATGTTTATATATTTTAAGTTCTTCTTTGATACATGACCATTCACATTATATTTATATATTTTCATAACATACAGTACCAGCCAAAAGTTTGGACACACCTACTAATTCAATGTTTTTTCTTTATTTTTACTATTTTCCACATTGTAGAATAATAGTGAAGACATCAGAACTATTAATTAACATATGGAATCATGTAGAAAGCAAAAAAGTGTTAAAAAAATCTAAATATATATTATATTTTAGATTCTTCAAAGTAGCCACCGTTTGACTTGATGACAGGTTTGCACATGCTTGGCATTCTCTCAACCAAAATAATTATTTTCTCAACGGTCTTGGAGTGCCCACATATTCTGAGCATTTGTTGGCTGCTGTTCCTTCACTCTGCGGTCCAACTCATCCCAAACCCTCCCAATTGGGTTGAAGTTGGGTGATTGCGGAGGCCAAGTCATCTGATGCAGCACTTCATCACCCTCCTTCTTGGTCAAATAGCCCTTACACCGCCTGGAGGTGTGTTGGGTCATTGTCCTGATGGAGAACAAATGATAGTCCCACTAAGCACAAACCAGATGGGATGACGTATCGCTGCAGAATGCTGTGGTAGCCATGCTGATTAAGTGTGCCTTGAATTCTAAATAGATCACTGACAGTGTCACCAGCAAAGCACCCCCACACCATCCCACCTCCTCCTCCATGCTTCATGGTGCGAACCACACATGCAGAGATCACCTGTTCACCTACTCTGTGTCTCACAAAGACACGGCGGTTGGAACCAATCTCAAATTTGGACTCATCAGACCAAATGACAAATTTTCACCAGTCTAATGTCCATTGCTCGTGGTTCTTGTCCCAAGCAAGTCTCTTTTTATAGGTGTCCTTTAGAAGTGGTTTCTCTGCAGCAATTTTACCATGAAGGCCTGATTCACGCAGTCTCCTCTGAACAGTTGATGTTGAGATGTGTCTGTTACTTGTTCTCTGTGAAGCATTTATTTGGGCTGCAATTTCTGAGGCTGGTAACTCTAATGAACTTATTCTCTGCAGCAGAGGTAACTCTGGGTCTTCCTTTCCTGTGATGGTCCTCATGAGAGCCAATTTCATCATGGCCCTTGATGGTTTTTGCAACTGCACTTGAAAAAACTCAAAGTTTTGGAAATTTTTCCGGATTGACTGACCTTCATATCTTAAAGTAATGATGGACTGACGTTTCTCTTTGCTTATTTGAGTTGTTCCTGCCATAATATGGACTTGGTCTTTTACCAAATAGGGTTTCTGTGTACTTCCCCTACCTTGTCACAACACAACTGATTAACACTTTTTTGGTTACTGCATGATTCCACATGTGTTATTTCATAATTTTGATGTCTTCACTATTGTTCTACTGTTATGAATACTCAGGGAGAAAAAGGTCTAAAGTCACAGAGCGCGGCAGGTGTTTATTTCGCCTTCACAGAAGGCAGGAATCGTGGTCACAGGCAGGCAATGGTCATACACAGATAGGCAAACAGGCAGGTGAATCCAAACTGGGACTGAAGTCTATAACTGGTTCTCACAAATAAGCTAGGAAAAGGCTACGTAGAGTCAAACGAACAATACCTCACAAAGGCACAAACAGAATGAACTGAACTAAATAAGGAGCTGATGAGACCAGGTGCGTAACTAACACAGGTGAAATCAATGAACAAAAATGAAAGACAGGGCTGCGTTCAAGAACACAACAAAACAGAACACAAGGTTGACTAAGAAAATAAATGCAGAACCTTACATCTACAATGTAGGATATTTGAACTGTTACGTGCACATATACTGTATGTAATAATAATAGTATATATACTGCATGATATATATTTTCTTTAAAATATACACATTCAGAGCAAATTAAAATATCTTAAACTGTTGTTTTTTATTTTCCCAAAATAGAATGTTGTCATCCTAACCTTACCTGAACTACATTTTCGGCGGGTCTTCACTGTAGTCCTTTGTTCATGAACATATGGGTCATGTTCTGTAGTCTCTCTTCCTCCTGTCACTTTCAGCTGTATGGGGAATACCGTGAGCACCCGGGTGGGTCTGGCCGGAGAGAGGCCACCCGACTTCTAACAGAGAGACAATGGAAGAAACACCACCACCATCACCATCACCATGGCCACCATCCACAGCATCACCGTGGCCACCATCACCACGGGCACCACCACGGTCACACACATGGACACGGGCACCACAGCAGGCATAGGGGTCGGCATCACTCAGACGAGGTGGGACATGCACAAATGGCTACAGAGCAAGGCAACCCTTTGTCTATAAAGAAACGTCGCTCCTACTCAAAGTGCAGAGGTGAGAAGTCAGTGCTCAGCAAAGTCGCAGATGTTAAAAGTGTCTTTATTGCCCCACAATACTCAGAGTTAATACTCAGAGTTAACGTTGCACTTTCAAAATTGTTAGCTTGTGATCAATAGTTGAACATGAACATTGACGTTAAAAGTGTCTTTATTGCCCCACAATACTCAGAGTTAATACTCAGAGTTAACGTTGCACTTTCAAAATTGTTAGCTTGTGATCAATAGTTGAACATGAACATTGACCAAAACTGGTTATTGTTGTATTCAAATTAAATCTTTAGAATTGATGACCTTTTAACACTGTATAGTTACGAAGTATTACATGTAGTTGAAGCTTTATTGTGAATTATCGTCTTTCATGGTGTTTTCTCAGACTGTGTAGCACGGGTACAGAGGTTCCTGGTCACCAAGCTGGGAGAGGACTGGATCTTTCTGGTGCTGCTGGGCATCTCAATGGCGCTGGTCAGCTGGACCATGGACTACACCAGTGCCAAAAGTCTACAATGTACTACAATACCCACAATGCAACACACACTAAACCATCTTGTTTTATGATGAGATATGTTTTCACAATGCTTGCATTCAAGCCACTGAACCGGCAATTCATACAGTTGCATGAATGCTTTTACAGCATAAATAGTTATCTAACAAGACACCTGGTTGCTTATTGTTGAGGGTTAGGCTAAGTGATTATCAAAAAGTGTTGCAAAACAGTTCAGCGGTAACCTGATTTGCAAAATGAATCTTGCAAAACAAACATTGCAAAACGTTATACTTGAAATTATAAAGTATTTTTATAGTCATTACCCAAATTAGGGGGTTGAGTGAAGTTTGTGCAGTGGAATCCCTCAAGGCTCTGTTCTTGGACCGCTACTGTGCAAATGTTATATGCTACCTCTCAGTGATGTTATTCATAAACACAAAGTAAATTTTCTCTGATACGTGGACGATACACATCTGTACACTGTATAGCTTACAAAAGTTTGTTACCAAGCTGCCTTAAAATTTGATTTCAAGTCCAATCTGGATTTTGTGTGGAGTTTACTTATTCTAATGTTACTTTAACCTAGTAAAGTAAGTGGAACTCACAAATTAGTATTTAATAACTTGTTGTATAAGTTGTTTTAAATTTGCAACCAGGCTGCCTTAAAATGTAAAGTTGTGTCAACTTCCTATACAGTTGAAACAACTACTTTGAAAATGACTGACTAAGTCTTTGAAATTATGTAATAGAGATTTTAGTAAGGAACATTACCCTCCCATCTGTCTCTTCACCATGTGTGAGTTTTTCAGTGTACTGAGTAATGTCACTTCAACTGCAATGGCATTCTCAGCAACAGTGACAGAAACGTTTACCTTGTTACTTTTTAAAAATCTACCTTCAACTGAAGTCGCTCTGGATAAAAGCGTCTGCTAAATGTAAAAAAATGTAAATATAAAAATATACTGTTGTAAAGCATGCTGGGTATTATTGTAATGAGCTCGGCCCCCCCAAAATATGTTGAAGTCATCTGAACTTGACACTTTCAGTCAGCACTACTGTTATAGTGCATTCGGAAAGTATTCAGACCCCTTCACTTTTTTCACATTTTGTTACTTTACAGCCTTATTCTAAAATGGATTAAATCAAATAAAAAAATCCCAGCAATCTACACACAGTATCCCATAATGCAAAGTGAAAAAAGGTTTTTAGACATTTGCACATTTATACAAAATAAAAAAAACTGATAAAACTTATTTACATATTCAGACCCTTTGCCAGGAGATTCAAAATTGAGCTCAGGTGCATCCTGTTACCATTGATCATCCTTGAGATGATTCTACAACTTTAATTTAATTGATTAGACATAACTTGGAAATGCACACACCTGTCTATATAAGGTCCCACAGTTGACAGTGCAAATCAGAGCAGAAACCAAGCCATAAGTTCGAAGGAATTGACCGTTGAGTTTCGTTGTGTTGAGACACAGATCCGGAGAAGGGTACCGAAACATTTCTGCAGCATTGAAGATCACCAAGAACACAGTGGCTTCCATCATTCTTAAATGGAAGAAGTTTGGAACCACCAAGACTCTTCCTAGAGCTGGCCGCACAGCCAAACTGAGCAATCGGGGGAGAAGAGCCTTGCTCAGGGAGGTAACCAAAAACCTGATGGTCACTCTGACAGAGCTCCAGAGTTCCTCTGTGGAGATGTGAGAACCTTCCAGAAGGACAACCATCTCTGCAGCACTACACCAATCAGGCCTTTGTGGTACAGTGGCCAGACGGAAGCCACTCCTCAGTAAAAGGCACATGACCACACGATTGTCGTTTGCCAAAAGGCACCTAAAGGACTCTCAGACCATGAGAAACAACATACTCTGGTCTGATGAGTCCAAGATTGATGTCTTTGTGCCAAGCATCACATCTAGAGGAATCCTGGCACCATCCCTATGGTGAAGCATGGTGGTGGCAGCATCATGCTGTGGGGATGTTTTTTCAGCGGCACTGACTGGTAGACTAGTCAGGATCAAGGGAAAGATGAATGGAGCAAAGTACAGAGAGATCATTGATGGAAAGCTGCTGCATATGCACTCAGGACCTCAGACTGGGGCAACAATTCATCTTCCGAAAGGACAACAACAATAAGCGCACAGCCAAGACAACCCAGGAATGGCTTCGGAACAAGTGTCTGAGTGTCCTTGAGTGGCCCAGCCAGAGCCCGGACTTGAACCTGATCGAACATCTCTGGAGAGACCTGACAATAGCTGTGCAGTGACGCTCTGCATCAGACTTGACAGAGCTTGAGAGCATCTGCAGAGAATAATGGGAGGAAACACCCCAAATACAGGTGTGCCAAGCTTGTAGCGTCATACCCAAGACGATGCAAGGCTGTAATTGCTGCCAAAGGTGCTTGAACAAAGTACTGAGTGAAGGGTCTCAATATTTATGTAAATGTTATATTTCGTTATTATTATTTTTTATAAATGTGTATACATTTCTAAACACCTGTTTTTGCTTTGTTCATTATGGGGTATTGTGTGTAGATTGATTAAGGGGGGAAAATGATTTAATCCATTTTAGAATAAGGCTGTAACGTAACAAAATGTGGGAAAGGTCAAGGGGTCTGTTGCTTCAGTTGATTTGACTTCACGGTTGTGAATTTCTAAGTTGAGTAAACATTGTTTTTTGCTAACTCAATTTGATAAGCTTTGACATTTTAAACTTAATATTTTGTCAACTCAACAAATGTAACAAATTGAGTTGACTTGGCCTGATAAAACTAGTCATTTTGACTGAATCTCGATATCTTTTTTTACAGTGTACATTTCGATGAAACACGGGTGAAGCTAAGCAAGTCAGTGCCTCTCTCACAGAATATTACTAATGGCAAGAGAAACATCTACAAAGGGAAAGGACATCTGTCAGTCCAGATGGATTGACAGTTCATCCAAGAAATAGGGCATCTTAGTGTATTTTCTTTGTATCTGTCTGTGTCAGTGTCTGCCCTGTCATAACCAACTTCCCTTTCTCCTCTCTTCTCACCCCCCTTACCTTATCCTCCGTCCTCTTCCCATCATCTTCACCCCTTGTTCCGTGTCTTCCCCTCATTTCCTCCTCCACCTCCTCCCTATTGCCCTTCATCCTTCCCCTTTCTGTTTTGCTCACCTGCTCCTCTACCTTCCTTGCTTTTTCTCACATCCCTTCACATGCCTCACTTTCACCCCTCCCCTCAATCCCACTCCCCCCTGTCAGTGTATAAGTGGATTCACTGGGAGCTGAGGGGTAATGTCCTGCTCCAGTACCTGGCTTGGGTCAGCTATCCCATGGCGCTCATCATGTTCGCCTCCTTCTTCTGCCACCTGGTCGCCCCACAAGCCATCGGTGTGTACCCGCTCACTCACTCAATGCTTACTGCTTACTTTCCCCACCACCCGCCACCCCTAATGACCTGTTACCCACAGTCCATTGATCTTCTCCCCTCTCTGCTTGTCTACCTACCTAGCCCTGTCCTCACACACTGATGACCTCACTGTCTATCTAGAGCTATGACCTTTCCTTGTCGTTCTGAGACAAACATATATTTGGTTTTCCTGTTTTCCTGTAAAACAACAATTTTGTAATTCTACCTCTTCCCTGACCTCTTTTCACCTCCCCACCCTGTCTGTCTGCCTGTCTGTCTCGCTATCTCTTGCTCTCTCTCTTGCTCTCTCTCTCTCTCTCTCTCTCTCTCTGCTCTCTCTCTCTCTCTCTCTCTCTCTCTCTCTCTCTCTCTCTCTCTCTCTCAGGCTCTGGTATTCCTGAGCTGAAGACCATTCTCAGAGGGGTAGTGTTGAAGGAGTATCTGACTGTCAGGGCTTTTACTGCCAAGGTCATTGGTCTGACTGCAGGTCTGGGCAGTGGGATGCCAGTGGGGAAAGAGGTGGGTTACACACACTCACATCTGATTCCCTGATTACAGCTGTCTAAAAAGCCACTACAAGTTTCCTTGTTTCTGCACCCTTGTCTTCCACTTTTTCTTCCCAAGGGCCCATTTGTTCATATCGCCAGCATCTGTGCTGCTGTGCTGAGCAAGTGTATGACGTTCTTCTCAGGAGTCCATCAGGTGAGCAGTTACTTGACCAACATCGAGAACATGGACATTACAGTTTTGTCAGATCACTTCGCATTATACTTTTAGATGTTTTTCCAATGAGGTTCTCTTTTCCTCCCTCGGTTCCTTGTCTACTTGTATGGGATCCCCTTGCCCCTTTCCCTCTATCTGTCTGTCTGTCCCTTCCGCTCTACATCTCTGCTGCCCTCTCTCTGTCACCATCTCTCTGTGTGTCAGTAGAGCCCATACTGCTACACAGACATCCTTACAGTTGGCTGTGCGGTTGGGGTGGGTTGCTGTTTCGGTACCCCTCTTGGAGGTACAACACTGTTTTCCTTTTCGATTCACCTTCCATTCATCTAGTATAAAGCGAGCTACAAAATCAGCTCAAGCAATTGTCATGTGTCTGACAATCAATATAGACACGGTGTTGAAATGGCCTCAGTTATGTGTATTTGTGACAGGTCATCATGGCAAGTCTTCAAAATGCAATATGCGATCTGGAGTTGAACTATGTGCCACATTCTCTGACATGACGTCTGACTGATATTTGACCTCTCTCTTGCTTTGATCCCGCTGATCCACCAGGGGTGCTGTTCAGCATCGAGGTGACGTCCACTTACTTTGCTGTGAGGAACTACTGGAGAGGCTATTTCGCCGCCACCTTCAGTGCCTTCATATTCAGAGTGCTCTCTGTGTTCAACAAAGATGCAGGTGGGTCCAGGAACTGCATGCACTGTGAGGTATTGCGTGTGGGCAAAATGCAAAATACAGGCGGTGACACAACAAAATGTGGGAAATGTGAAGGCATGTGAATTTCTGTGGAACTATACATGATAAATAGTATAATGTTCATGTATAAGTTCTAAGACTCTCTGTCGCTCTATTTCCCCGCACCCCCTGTCTTTTCGTCCTCCATAGTCACCATCACTGCTCTCTTCCGCACCAAGTTCCGCATGGACTTCCCCTTTGACCTCCAGGAGCTGCCTGCATTTGCCATCATCGGGTGAGAGAAAGGGTCGAGAGCCCCCAGGAGCGTGGTGAGGGCACGGTGACCACACTGTGTGTAGTTCGTTGTCATAACCCAACATGAATGCCTAACCTCATTCTATGTGCCATAAAGCTCTTACATTGGTAGTTATTTTAAGAACGGAGATGGCGTGTATGGTTTTACTTGCCAGTGTGCTTGCTTCAGCTTCCTAGATTACAGATCTAGAAAAAACGATATGACAGGCTAGATCAACACCAACTAAACTTACATCTGAAGCAGGCACACATACTGTATATTATTCCGAAAATGTACCTTCTCTTGTTCTTATTTGAACCTTGAGAGTGAGTGAGGTAAAGGTGCGGGTGGTTGTCACTGCAGGATCTCCTGCGGCTTCCTGGGGGCCTTCTTCGTCTGGCTGAACCGCCAGGTGGTGCTGTTCATGAGGAAACCCAACGCCATGACACGCTTCCTCACCAGACAGTGAGTTAAAGGGACGGGGGTGATGTATTTTGATGAGACACATGAGGAAAATGCAAACCTGAATTGGGGAGGATCAGGCTAGGGGCTTAGTAGAATGGAATAGAATAGAATAGAATCATCCATTGTCTTTCTCCAAACGAATTTGTGTTGCCGACTGGTGAGTTTTACAAGAACAGACAATCAAACCATCATCCAGACATTGATCGATCCATCTATAAGCAATTAGTGGTCTCTGAAAAAGAAACTGGTTACACTCTCGCTCCAATAGAAATGAATGATTTAGCAGCAACCAGTGCAGCTGCTTTTGTGTGAGCTGAACATAGTTACACTGTAGGGAAGATGATGGATGGGAGCACTGGAATTAGACCAACAGAGACCAGGAGGATGTAATTATATTGTCAGCTTTGAGAGTGTTAAATTGGTGCTTGTTCTTAGGCCTGTCCTACTGGGAGAAAGAGGGAGGAGAAACAGGACATTTGTGAGGAGGGTATTATGGCATAGGGTGCAGTTATGTTGAGAGGATTATATACTGCCGTCGTAAAGTATTCACACCCCGTGTCTTATTCGCCATTTTGTTGTGTAGCAAAGTGGGATTTTTTTTAATTTAATTGTCTTTTTTTTTGGTCAACAATCTACACAAACTACTCAAAGTGGAAGAAGAAAAATGCTTAGAAAATAAAGCACTAATATACTTTGGTTAGATAAGTATTCAACACCCTCAGTTAATACATGTTAGAATCACCGTTGGCAGCGATTATAGTCTCTCTGGGTAAGACTCTGAGAGCTTTGCAAAGCTGGATTGTACAATATTGGCCCATTATTTATTTTTTTTAAACTCCAAGCTCTGGTCTAGTTGTTTGTTGATCAGTGCTAGACATCCATGTTCATAGATTTTCAAGCCAATTTAAGTCCACACTGTAACTAGGCCACTCAGGAACATTTGATGTCATCTTGGTAAGTTACTCCAGTGTACATTTAGCCTTGTGTTTTAGATTATTGTCCTGCTGAAAGGAGGATTTGTCTCCCATTGTCTTTTGGAGAAAAAAAAGCATACCGAAGCAGGTTTTCCTCTAGGACCTTGCCTGTGCTTAGCTCTATTCCTTTTCTTTTTATCCTAGAAAACTCCCTAGTGCTTGCTGATGACAAGCATATCCATAACATGATGCAGCCGCCACCATGCTTGAAAATATGAAGAGTGGTACTCAGTGATGTGTTGTGTTGGATTTTCACCATACACAATGCTTTGTAATTTAGGACAAAAAGTGCATTTTTTGGTCACATTTTTTGCAGTATTACTTTAGTGCCTTATTGCAAACAGGATGCCTGTTTTGCAATATTTGTATTATGTACAGTCTTCCTTCGATTCCCTCTGTCATTTAGGTTAGTATTGTGGAGTAACTACCATGTTGTTGATACATCCTCAGTTTTCTCCTATCACAGACATTAAACTCTGTAACTGGTTTAAAATCCCCATTTGGCTTCATGGTGAAATCCCTGAGCGGTTTCCTTCCTCTCCATCAATTGAGTTAGGAAGGACGCCTGTATCTTTCAGTGGCCGTCGGTGCCATTTAAGATGAGGGAGGACAATTTATTTGTATTTTTCTCATGAGCAGGGCCTTATTTCCTATTACAGCGTATTGGATGACTGTCATTCATATTCCATTCACCCAGTTCCATGTAACAGTGATAGGTTTAGGCTACTACATGATACTCAAATTTTTCCCTGTACCCATCATGAGGTTGCTGCAACCTAGTCTATGAATGAAAGTTTACAACGTAAGTGCACACAGGTCGAGAGAGAGAAGTTTGAGGTGATAGACAGTGACACATGGACAGACAGTGACACAGTCAATACCACCTACCACTCTTGCCTGCATCTAGGTGATATAGGGTGTAATCATTAGTCCAACAGTAAATATGAGTTTCTATTGGACAAATTCAGGTATGTTTATCCCTGTTTTGTTTTAGCAGCGTGTGATTAAATTTTGCATCGTTTTATCTAAAAAGGATAACGTTTTTAAATGTTTTAAAATGTTTGTTTTTATGAAATTCACTGAGGAGGCTGGTCCTCCTCTTCCCCCTCTGAGGAGCAGAGTGACTGGGTGTATTGATACACCATCCAAAGTGTAAATAATAATTTCTCCATGCTCAAAGGGATACTCAATGTCTGTTTTTTTTGTTATCTTCCAATAGGTGTCCTTCTTTGCAAGGCATTGTAAAAACCTCCCTGGTCTTTGTGGTGGAATCTGTGCTTGAAATGCATTGCTCGACTAAGGGACATTAAAGATGATTGTATGTGTGGGGTACAGAGATGAGGTAGTCATAAAACAATTATGTTAAACACCATTATTGCACAGAGAATTAGTCCATGCAGCTTATTTTCTGACTTGTTAAGCAAATTGTTACTCCTAACGTTATTTAGGCTTGCCAAAACAAAGGGCTTGAATATTTACTGTCTTAAGACATTTCAGCTTTTCATTTTTCATTAATTTGTAAAAAAAAATCTAAAAACAGAATTCCACTTTTACACTGCTGGGTATTGTGTGTAGATCAGTGGCACAAAATCGAAATGAAATCCATTTTAAATTCAAGGCTGTAACACAACAAAATGTGGAAAAAGTAACAGGGTGTGAATACTTCCTGAAGGCACTGTATGCTGTATGCCACTTAGCAGACATTTCTATCCAAAGCTATTTACAGTCATGTGTGCATACATTTTACACAAGGGTGGTCCCAGGAATCGAACCCACTATCCTGGCGTTGCAAGTGTCAAAGCGTGCTCTACTAGCCGAGCTACAGAGAACCACAGGGACATAGGGTTGGAACATAGAGTTTTTAATCCCTTTTCTTTCCCCAGCCGACTGATTTTCCCCGGTGTTGTGACCTTAGTGATAGCCAGCTTGACCTTTCCCCCTGGATTTGGACAGTTCATGGCTGGAGAGGTCAGAGTTCAAATATAATTATATTTGCCAATTTTTGTTTCATCTCTCACTATGAATATGCTCTGTAGAAGTCCCTGTTTATTGGGACTTGAAAACATGCTAGTAACACTTTATAACACTTTGATGAATGAGCATAAGTTATTATAAAGTGTTACCAATATTGTTTTGTTTCGCTTAAATGCGACTGTTATCTCCTTTTCTCAATCATGAAAAGCGTCACTGCAGAACAACATTCATAGGATCATCTAACGAGTATAACTATTTACCAAAATATGTCAATTGGGAATTGTTGCTTTCTCATAACTAAAAATACCCACTAGGCACAAACTGTTTGACTCAACATGGTTTCCACGTCATTTCAACCCAAACATTCTATGTGATGACGTTGATTCAACGTGGAAAACTGATTTGAAAGAAAGTAATTCACGTTGTTTTTGTCACCAAACTTTTAACATACATTTTTGTTGTTGTTGAATTCACGTTAGTTGACAACTCAACCAAATGTAAATCAAAACTAGACTCTGCACTCACGTCTGTGCCCAGTGGGCTGGCTGCTAGTAGCAGTCTGTTTCTAGTCTCAAGAGAATTCTACAAGGAGTTGGCACCCAGGTTAAACCTGGACTGTGTAATCTAGATGTTCAGTATAAGCTGGATATTAATTGAAGAAGCCTCTTTGCCCAGCCATTCAGAAAAATGCCCTAGGTTCATCTTGTGTTTTGAGACCGCTTAAAATAGCATGCATAGTTAGTGCGAATTAGGTGTTTAAAGCAGTCAGAAACACCTGTGTGCAGTGGGATCTTCACCCTCAAGCTACGATGTTTAGCACCTTTTAAAGATGGAACTTGTGCCCCATTTCTACCGTGTTAAAATGCAGAGTTGGTTCCAAAACAGACCATTATGCTCACAGTACAGTATTGGCAATTATATCAAAACCTCTCTTTTGGAACTATATTGAATAGGCCTACAGGTTGACATATTTGCACACAAAGCAATCTTCATCTGCAGTATTTTGAACGTGTTCTGACTACAGTACAGTTGGTTTTTGTCAAAATATGATTCGATATTTATATATGCAGTACCAGTCAAAAGTTTAGACACACCTACTCATTCCAGGGTTTTTCTTTATTTTTACTATTTTCTACATTGTAGTATAATAGTGAAGACATAAACTATGAAATAATACATATGGGATCATGTAGTAACCAAAAAACTGTTAAACAAATCAAAATATATTTGAGATTCTTCAAAGTAGCCACCCTTTGCCTTGATGACAGATTTAAACACTCTTGGCATTCTCTCAACCAGCTTCGCAAGGAATACATTTCCAACAGTCTTGAAGTAGTTCCCACATACTTGTTGTCTGCTTTTCCTTTACACTGCGGTCCAACTCATTCCAAACCATCTCAATTGGGTTGATGTCAGGTGATGCAGCACTCCATCACGCTCCTTCTTGGTCAAATAACGCTTACACTGCCTTGAGGTGTGTTTAGGTCATTGTCCTGTTGAAAAACAAATGATAGTCCCACTAAGTGCAAACCAGATGGGATGGTGTATCGCTACAGAATGCTGTGGTAGCCATGCTGGTTAAGTGTGCCTTGAATTCTAAATCAATCACAGACAGTGTCACCAGCAAGGCACCCCCCACACCATCACACATTTTCCTCCATGCTTCACGGGGGGAACCACACATGCAGAGGTCATCCATTCACCTACTCTGCATCTCACAAAGACACGGCGGTTGGAACCAAAAATCTCAAAGTTGGACTCATCAGACCAAAGGACAGATTTACACCGCTCTAATGTCCATTGCTCGTGTTTCTTGGCGCAAGAAAGTCTCTTCTTGTTGGAGTGGTTTCTTTGCAGCAATTCAACCATGATGGCTTGCTTCACGCAGTTTCCTCTAAACAGTTGATGTTGAGATGTGTCTGCTACTTTGTGGCGCTCTGTGCAATGTGTGACTATACTGACAAACGCTACGGGGTGGAAAAGAAATTGGGCTGCAATTTCTGAGGCTGGTAGCTCCAATGAACTTATCCTCTGCAGCAGAGGTACATCTGGGTCTTCCTTTCCTGTGGCGGTCCTCACGAGAGCCAGTTTCGTCATAGCCCTTGATGGTTTTTGCGACCGCACTTGAAGAAACTTTAAACGTTTTAGAAATTTTCCGGATTGACTGACCTTCTGTGTTAAAGTATCTCTTTGCTTATTTGAGCTGTTCTTTCCATAATATGGGCTTGGTCTTTTACCAAATAGGGCTATCTTCTGTATACCACCCCTACCTTGTCACAACACAACTGATTGGCTCAAACGCATTAAGAAGGAAAGAAATGCCACAAATGAACTTTTAACAAAGCACACCTGTTAATTGAAATGCATTCCAGGTGACTACCTCATGAAGCTGGTTGAGAAAATGCCTAGAGTGTCATCAAGGAAAATGGTGGCTACTATGAAGAATCTCAAATATAAAATATATTTTGATTTGTTTAACACTTTAATTACTACATGATTCCACAGTCTTGATGTCTTCACTATTAGTCTGCAATGTAAAAAATAGTAAAAATAAAGACAAGCCTTGGAATGAGTAGGTGTGTCCAAACTTATGACTGGTACTGTATATATTAAACTATACATTACACATTTTAACACAATTTATCCCTTACTCTTTTTAACACTTTTTCATTAACACTTTTTAACCCTATTTTTCATAAACACTTTTTAACACTATTTTTCATTAACACTATTTTTCATTAACACTATTTTTATTTATTTTTTTATTTTTTATTACCCCTTTTTCTCCCCAATTTGGTAGTATCCAATTATTAGTAGTTACTATCTTGTCTCATCGCTACAACTCCTGTACGGGCTCGGGAGAGACGAAGGTCGAAAGTCATGCATCCTCCGAAACACAACCCAACCACGCCGCACTGCTTCTTAACACAGTGCGCATCCAACCCGGAAGCCAGCCGCACCAATGTGTCGGAGGAAACACCGTGCACCTGGCGACCTTGGTTAGCGCGCACTGCGCCCGGCCCGCCACAGGAGTCGCTGGTGCGCGATGAGACATGGATATCCCTACATGCCAAACCCTCCCTAACCCGGACGACGCTAGGCCAATTGTGCGTCCGTGGGGCGAGTTCTTGCCATTACCTTTTCCATCTTCCTTTCCTTTCTTTCATGCCACCGCCAGCTAATGCCCAGAGAATGCATCAACTCGCTGTTCGACAACTTCACCTGGACCAAAATCTGGGGCTCCCCCCCTCCCCCCGGCCTGGGGCGCTCCTCTGCCTGGCTGCACCCCGACGTCAGCGTCTTTGTCATCCTCCTGCTCTTCTTCGTCATGAAGGTACCCTTCCTCATTCCCCTGCTCCCTCCTCCCTCTTTCTTTTCCACCCCGTAGCGCTTGTCAGTATGGTCACATGTTGCACATAGCGCCACTCAGTACAATGGCGGACTCCTGGTTGACTCACTCATCTCAGTAGAATAAGAATCTCCTTCAGAGAGACTGTGGTGGAGATGTAATCCTTAGCACTCCATCAGTATCAAACTCGACATAGTTGCCTAGAGATTTCCACTGAGTGTACTGGAGGATAAGAGTGCAATACTGTGAGTGTTAGCATCAGTAGGATTAGTATTTCCCATCGAGGAGATAGTGATGTGTATCTTGTCACAATGGCATTATTGGATTGGAGAAATGTCACCGAATAGACAAGTCGGGAATGTAGTCTAGTATTTGAAAAAAAACGTTCAAGTCAAATCCTCTATACTTTTGTGGAAGTGCTAAGATGCATTAACTCTGCTCAGTTACTAATTGAATTCCATCCATGTCCCAGTTTTGGATGTCTGCTGTTTCCACGACGATGCCCATCCCTTCTGGAGCCTTCATGCCTGTCTTCATACTCGGTAAACAGAAGCACAAGATTATCATATGTTATTAGTTGTAATATGAACACAAATTCCATATCCATTTTTTATATTTCCTTGTTCATATCAATTGACAGAGAGAGTGACCCAAAAGCCTACAGTACATGACTATTGTATAAAGCTTCATGAGTAATCATGTAGTAAAGCATTCCGGGTCGTTTTTAATCAGTGTACCTTCAAGGATGCGATGTCGTGTATAACCAAAGAGTGGAAAATTACTAGTGAGCCACATGGATAGATGGGTGCTTAGGAGAGTGGCGGAGGAGGCCGGGGTGGGGGTGGGGGTGGGGGGGGGTGGGTGGGGGGTTTAAACATCATATAGCCAACATGCAAAGTAAACATGACATTCCGCCTCCCATATCCACCATTTTTTCCAAACCAGGAGCCTCTTTTGGCCGGCTCGTGGGGGAGATCATGGCTGCCCTCTTCCCCGATGGGATTCTGTTTGATGGAATCTTGTACCGCATCATCCCAGGAGGGTACGCAGTCATTGGTTAGTCTCCCTTTCCACCTCCTCCTCTCCCTGTCTCAGTCAGTGCCTGCCCGTCATCCCCCTTTGGTGTGACAGTGAAATGTCACTGTCTGTTCCCCCTCTCCTGTCCTCTGCTGTCTCGGTGACCATAAACCTATACGCTACCATTAATCTCCTTCATCTTCCCTCTCTCACCCTACAAACCCCCCTCTTTTCCTCTGCTCCTTTCATTCCATCCCTTTTACTCTTTCTTCCTTCGCTATTCCCACATGCCGTTCTGTACATCATTACCAACCCTGGGTCCCTGATATAGTGTTTCTCTTCCTCACCCCTCATCCCTTGTTCTTCACCCCATTCCTCATCCCTTCTTTCCCTCCTGCCATCCCTCCTGTACTTGTCCACAAACTATGAGTAGTGTGTTGCCTCTTCCCATTAATCCCTCCCATCTTTTGCCATCCACCCATCACCCCCCCCTCCATTTTTTTGTATATCCCTCCCTAATTATGGATCATCCATCTACACATCACTTCCACCTGCAAATGCCTGTTTTCTTCCTCTGTCTTCCATTTCCTTCCTCTTCTCCCTCCTCACTCCCAGGAGCGGCGGCACTGACCGGGGCGGTGACCCACACGGTGTCCACGGCGGTTATCTGCTTTGAGCTGACGGGCCAGATCTCTCACATCCTGCCCATGATGGTGGCCGTGATCCTGGCTAACATGGTGGCCCAGGGCCTGCAGCCCTCGCTCTATGACTCCATCATCCAGATCAAGAAACTGCCTTACCTCCCTGAGCTGGGCTTTGGACACATCAGGTGTGCAAAGAGAAGCTGCAACCAAGGTGACATGTTGGCTCTAAGGGGGCCCAGTTGCATTGAGGGTCTCATGCTAAAAGAATGAGTTGTTTGAGTCAATATGGCCGCCTCAGCATGCTTGATTCTTCAACATAAACACACCCGTAGTACACAGTGTTGAGCATGAATTAATGATTGGCATTTCCTTCTGACTTACAGCCAGTATAACATCTTTGTGGAGGACATCATGGTTAGGAAAGTGAAGTTTCTCTCATTACAGTCCACCTACAGGGAGTTGATACACCTCCTGGATTCCACTTCTCTCAAAACGATACCACTAGTGGATTCAACAGGTAAAAATGTATGCATTTGTTTGTGAACGTGAGGATACATTTCAGTGTCTTCATTTCTTGAGTGGTTCATCATCATGTGACTCTTCCTGTAGACTCTATGATCCTCTTGGGCTCCATCGAGCGGTCAGAGCTCCACGCTCTCTGTGATTGGTGGCTCTCTGCAGAGAGGCGGATCCTCAGGCAGGAACAGCGTTTGCAGGAACAGAACCAGTATGCCAAAGACAGCTGGGAATCCTTTGCCTTTGTGGATGAAGATGACGAGGAGAGTGGAGATAAGGTGTGTTAGAGACACCAAGGGGAAATGTTCATAAGGAATCAAAAACACACTCATAGAAAATCAATCAAATCAAAGTTTATTGGTCGCCTATAGGGCTGTTATGGTGACCGTATTACCGCCACACCCGCGGTTACGAGTCATGAAGGCAGTCAACTTGTCTGCTAAATATGGCATAGCCAGATCAGGACCTAACATAAGGACAACTCAGAGTATGTTATTTTGTTCATCTGAAGTAGACTACATTTTCTTCATATCATGTTTCTTTAGACCAGTCTAAAATAAATAATGGATTTATTGTGAAGGTGTAGACTATATTACATGGACTTATTAGACTTTTTAAAATGTAGATGTTCCAAAGGTCTGCATCAGTGACTTGTAGTCTGGGTGGAAGTCAGGAGATGCTGAATGCGTTTATGTTAATTAACGGTCAATTACTGTGAGACCGGCAGTCATTTTCTTGACAATCACCGGTTGAATTTTGTGACCGCCACAGCCCTAGTCGCATACACAGATATGCAGATGTTATCACAGGTACAACAAACAATGGTTCTAAAAGGGTTGATCTACAAGGACAGGGTTCTACTTGGGTCTGCATGCACATTTTTTCATCCAAGAAGGTTTTTTGAAGGGTACTAAAAGGATCCAAGGTTCTACCTGGAACCGGAAAGTGTTCATCTACAGGAACAAGCTGGAAAACGCTTACTGAAGCGCCTTGCTGCAAGGAACTTGTATTGTGCCATTATTTAAGCCTTCAACGTGATGAATTTACTGTTGTGTTAAATTTCCCAGAGTACCCCAGTTCAGGAAGAGAGCAATGGCCCCCTGCCATCTCCTAAACCACAGGAGCCCTTGTCCAATCACACAGCTCCTGGTGAGTTGAACCATCTCCGTGGAACAATGCTTCTATCGGTGCCTGGCAACAGTGTCATCTATTATTATACAGCTTATTGTATATTCATATTATTATACAGCTTATTGTATATTCATATTATTATACAGCTTATTGTATATTCATATTATTATACAGCTTATTGTATATTCATATTATTATACAGCTTATTGTATATTCATATTATTATACAGCTTATTGTATATTCATATTATTATACAGCTTTGAATTATTTTGTTATCAATCTTAACATCAAGACACCTTTGTAGAGGACTTTGACCTTCGTTCATCACAACTTTTATCATCTGTCCTTTTCAGAAAAGGGCCATCTTCAGTCTGTTAGGAGAACTCTACGGAATATCTTCACCTCTCGAGACAGACAGGCAGAGGGACAGTCACAGGTAGTCTAAAACTGTGTGTGTACAGAATGTCTGTGTCTGTGCCTGTGACTCTACGTTAGTGCTGGGCGATTAACCAACATGTCAGTTTTCTTGTTTGTTTTTTTAAACAACTAATTGACCAACGTCGGTTCAATTATTTGAATTCCATGTTTTTTTTCTTCTGTGAACTCAATGTACATTTTCTCTGGAGATAAATCAGATCAAGCCCGGATCTGTGCGATGTAGTAGGGAGTTGTAGTTTCCAACAGGCCAATATACTACTTAGTCTGGCACATTAAACATGGTAATTGACTACAATGATCATAATCCCTTGTGCACCTACTTGTCCAGTCTGTGTGGTGCAGACACAAAGAGGGAGAGAAGAGACAGAAGACCTCGCTATCGAGAGTTGGATAGAGAGCAGGTACTTTGTGAGGTATCTCGACCTGAAAATACATAATCTAAGTGATTCATAGTTTGTATTCAGCAGTCATAAAAATATGCCTTATTTACTTTGAAGAACTCGGATACTAAAATTGTGATTTTGTCAGACGGCATAGGCAGCAGCTCTATAGAGACGAGATGGTGGCTTGGAATGAAATAAAATAATCAAATAATACAAATGCAATATACACTGAGTACAAGACATTCTCTTTCCATGACATAGACTGACCATACTGAGACAGGTTTAAAGGAATATTTGTATGCCTTGAGACAATTGAGACATGGATTGTGTATGTGTGAATGGGCAAGACAAAGGATTGAAGTGCCTTTGAACTGGGTATGGTAGTAGCAGTCAGACGCACCAGTTTGAGTGTGTCAAGAACTGCAACGCTGCTGGGGTTTTCACAGTTTCCCGTGTGTATCAAGAATGGTCCACCACCCAAAGGACATCCAGCCAACTTGACACAACTGTGGGAAGCATTGGGGTCAATATGGGCCAGCATCCCTGTGGAATGCTTGTGACACCTTGTAGAGTCCATACCCCCAACCAATTGAGGCTGTTCTGAGGGCAAAAGGAGGTGCAACCATTGACACAGGAAGTAAGGGTGCTGAAGGTGCTGCACCGCACTGTGAAAAATCTGAAATAAAACAGTTCTAATAATAAACACAAAAAATGTATTTAAAAAAAAAACTTAACCAAAGTAGCGCTCTTGGCCTTTACTCGTCATGTATTAGTGGACCGGTATTGCCGCCTGTAGCATGGACAAAAAACCCAACCAACCTCAAAGCACTAATCGCTCAGCACTGCCGTGCACACACCAATATCTTCCTAACGATCACTAAAGTATTTCTGGTGCAGCAAATAAAGAGAATTGAGCAGCAAATAAATTACTGGGGTAATGAGCTGTTGAGATGTAGACACAGGTGAAGTTGGACGTTTACATACAACTTTGACAAATACATTTAAACTCAGTTTTTCACAATTGCTGACATTTAATCCCAGTAAAAAGTCCCTGTTTTAGGTCAGTTAGGATCACCACTTTATTTTAAGAATGTGAAATGACAGAATAATAGTAGAGAGAATGATTTATTTCAGCATTAATTTCTTTCATCACATTCCCAGTGGGTCAGAAGTTTACATACACTCAATTTGAATTTGGTAGCATTGCCTTTAAATTGTTTAACTTGGATAAACGTTTCGGGTAGCCTTCCACAAGCTTCCCACAATAAGTTGGGTGAATTTTGTCCCATTCCTCCCGACAGAGCTGGAGTAACTGAGTCAGGTTTGTCGGCCTCCTTGCTCGCACACGCTTTTTCAGTTCTGCCCAGAAATGTTCTATGGGATTGAGGTCAGTGCTTTGTGATGGCCACTCCAATGCCTTGACTTTGTTGTCCTTAAGCCATTTTGCCACAAATTTGGAAGTATGCTTGGGGTCATTGTCCATTTGGAAGACCCATTTGCGACCAAGCTCTAACTTCCTGACTCATGTCTTGAGATGTTGCTTCAATATATCCACATAATTTTCTTTCCTCATGATGCCATCTATTTTGTGAAGTGCACCAGTCCCTCCTGCAGCAAAGCACCCCCACAAGAGGATGCTGCCACCCCTGTGCTTCACGGTACGGATGGTGTTCTTTGGCTTGCAAGCCTCCCCCTTTTTCTTCCAAACATAACGATGGTCATTATTGCCAAAATGATCTATTTTTGTTTCATCAGACCACAGGACTTTTCTCCAGAAAGTACAATCTTTGTCCCCGTGTGCAGTTGCAAATGGTAGTGTGGCTTTTTCATGGCGCTTTTGGAGCAGTGGCTTCTTCCTTGCTGAGTGGCCTTTCAGGTTATGTCGATATAGGACTCGTTTTACTGTGGATATATATACTTTTGTACCTGTTTCCTCTAGCATCTTCACAAGGTCCTTTGCTGTTGTTCTGGGATTGATTTGCACTTTTCACACCAAAGTACGTTCATCTTTAGGAGACAGAAAGTGTCTCCTTCCTGAGCAGTATGACGGCTGCGTGGTCCCATGGTGTTTATACTTGCGTACTATTGATTGTACAGATAAACGTGGTACCTTCATGCGTTTGGAAATTGCTCCCAAGGATGAACCAGACTGTCCCATGATGTCAAGCAAAGAGGCACTGCGTTTGAAGGTAGGCCTTGAAATACAACCACAGGTACACCTCCAATTGACTCAAATTATGTCAATTAGCCTATCAGAAGCTTCTAAAGCCATGACATCATCATGACAGAGTTTTCCAAGCTTTTAAAGGCAATGTCAACTTTGTTTATGTTAACTTCTGACCCACTGGAATTGTGATACAGGGAATTATAAGTGAAATAATCTGTCTGTAATCAATTGTTGGAAAAATGACTTGTGTCATGCACAAAGTAGATGTCCTAAATGACTTGCCAAAACTATAGTTTGTTGACAAGACATTTATGGAGTGGTTGAAAAACGAGTTTTAATGACTCCAACCTAAGTGTATGTAAACTTCCAACTTCAACTGTATCTTCTATCCTTGGCAGTTTAATTGTAAAACCATATTTCAAGAAGGGAAATATAAATATTTAGCCATTACATTTGCGTGGGATGAATCTCATTACTGAGCTCTGCTCTCTACGTACACACACTCCTTTATCTAATTGCGTGCGACATGAAATCACATGAATTGCAAATGGAGATTGTTCCGAGTGTGTGCATAGTCAAACATATTCCCTCTTAGTTCTATATGTTAATCAACATATGACTTATGGTTATTATTTCCCTGGTATGGCTGGTTGGCTTTTCATATTACCATTCTATACTGCAAATATGAACAACAATGCATGTTAATGATACTCAAGGATGTACTTGTAAGTACAGGGTTTGAATGTGCACCTTTTGGTCAACCTACTGTATCTCCCTATTCAATGAGGATTCTAATATTTTGTCACCTGTCATAGTTGTGCAGTTTTCTACTGGGTAGGCCAGCCTTTGGTTTGAATTGTGCACCCCAAACTCATGACTATTTCATAATGAAAAGTTATTGTTATATTTCACACAAACGCCTGGCTTTAGAAATCAACAAGAGTACATCGATGAACATTCAGCCCACACAAAACATGTTATTCTTGACACTGTATTCAACCAAATCGTTCTATATATTTTGAGGAGACAAATATGAGTTCTTGGTTTCAAGAACAGCCGCCATCAGCTATGTTACGGGAAGCAGAAGTGTAGAGACTCTCGTCACCTCATCTTGAAACTCTTCAAAGATAGTGGGGGCAACTAAATATATGTGCATGACGTTACTCGGGAAGTGTCTTATCTTATTTTATTTTATCCTACCTCTATTTTCTCTCTCTCTCATCAGGAGCCTTGCGCCAACCCTCTCCTGTCCGATACGATGACACCAGAAGAGGTAACTGATCTCATTCAGGTCCACTTAAGTGTGTCCCCAAGAACTTTACTTCCCCTGATGCCATGCCAAATGATTAGAGTAGGCTGCCTTGTACATTTTCCAACACTTTTGTACTTTTTACCTTTATTTAACTAGTCAACTCAGTTAAGAACAAATTCTTATTTTCAATGACAGCCTAGGAACAGTGGGTTAACTGCCTGTTCAGGGGTAGAACGACAGATTTGTACCTTGTCAGCTCGGGGATTTGAACTTGCAACCTTCCGGTTACTAGTCCAATGCTCTAACCACTAGGCTACCCTTGTCATAAGGGTCTGGGTTAACATGTCGAAACACATAAGAGGGTTAAAATGTGTCAACATCCATACATCTCTTATGGAGGCAGTTGACATTGAAGGTTGCGTTTTAGAGTGTTTTTAGACAATTACAGTGTTGCGTTTCTTGACATTGTGTCTGATTGGCTGGAGCAGATCAAAGAATGGGAGGAGGCTGAGATGGACAAGCCAATGGAAATTGATCAGATCCGAATAGATCCCTCCCCTTTCCAGCTAGTGGAGAGGACATCATTACACAAGGTTGGTTCAAGTGCTGCCAATTCATACCAATTTGGAGATATAGTATCTGACATCATGTCTAGACACATGGAAATACGAACGATAGTGGATTTGCTTAGAACAGAAGCCTTACCAAAATGTTGCGGCCTAATTTGACGTCTGACCTTTTCTGCCTGTCCCAGACCCACACTCTCTTCTCATTACTGGGCCTGAGTCATGCCTATGTCACCAGTATCGGAAAACTGGTGGGTGTTGTTGCACTTAAAGAGGTAAGAAAACGTCCTTTTCTCTTTCTTTTATCTCTTTCTCTATTTCTGTTTCACAGTATTTCATTATCTTTTGCTTGTGACGGAACCTGACAGTTTAGTAAGAGTTGAGTCAAATTGCCTTATGAGTCTACTCATCATGCTATTTTCACGTAATTCAATGTTTTGTTCTTCTAATGTGTCCCCTCCCTTTCCCTGTTCCCACTACCCCATTCTCTCCCAGCTGCAAAAGGCCATCGAGGGCTCCACCCGTAGCGGGGTCCGGCTACGTCCCCCTCTGGCCAGCTTCAGCAACACCAGCCGAAAGTCATCCAAACCCCAGGCAACCTCCGCTCCCTCCTCCCCAACCACCCCCTCCTCCCCTCTCTCCCAGGCTCCCATCTTCCCCCATGCCACTGCCCCGCCACCTCCCCCGACACAGGAGGAGATGGACGTGTGGATCGAGGGCACGAGGCGGGAGGTGGCAGAGGTGAACAGCAGCAGTAGTAGTAGCAGCAGCGGAACGGGGAGCAGCAGTAGCAACAGTAGCCCCTCACTACCCCACTCCTTGCCCCTCTCCATCCCCCTCACCTCGCCCCTCTCCATGCCCCTCACCGTTGCTCTCTCCATCCCCCTCGCCGCCTTCTCCTCTCCCCTCACCGCCCTCCGGCCTGTCGCAAAGCAGCAAGTGGAGGAGGAGAGTGAAGATGAGCAGCCCATCTAGCCTTTATAGACGAGTGATGTTTTTTTATAACGTTTTTTTTATGGTGTGAATTTCTCTTTTAGTCTTTCTCTATCCCTCCATCTTCTCTCTCTCCCTATTGCCCTTTCCCTCTTTCACTCTCTCGCTGTTCCTTCTCGCACCCTCTTTCTTCACTCGATGAATGATGTCTGTGAATCCACGAGGAGAAATAATCTGGGCTCGATAGTAGTACTTGACCTTTTAAGATTAGAATTGATGTCATTGGTTTTTAAACAGGAGACAATGGCTACCCGTGGTGCTCCAAGAGCTAAAAAATCAACAAGGCCCCAAAACGACCTTTACTAAACCCATCCTCACCTTGGGAGGGAGTTTTATGATCACCATGCTGGGTTGATAGATGACAGTGTTAAATCAGACTGACGACAGCCAACTCAGATGTAATGATGCTAGAGGTTTTTTACTTAATGATGCCATGACTCCAGCTGAACAACCGCCATCCCCCTCTGTAATTTAGATGAATCGCTCACTTGATGATAACGCAAAACAAACACATACTGATGACATTATTATGAAACTTGGTGACTTTTACGTTGGTGACTTTTCCTACCTCCCCCCAAAAAAGCTGGGTTGTGTTCATTAGGCACCAGATGGAGATAAATGGACTGAAACAAGGGGGACTACCTCAACCTTGGCCAATAAGAAAGGCTCATTTTCGTTTTACACTGCGAAACATTGTAAAACATTACCCTTTGCATGCCCTAATAAACAAAACCCTAATGTTCTTCTGACACAAATCAAATATATTTTATTGGCCGCATAGACATATTTAGCAGTTGGTATTGCGGGTGTAGCGAAATGTGTGTTCGTAGCTCCAACAGTGCAGTAATATCTAACAATTCACACAACAAATCTAAAAGTAAAAGAATGGAATTAAGAAATATATAAATAGTAGATTGAGCAATGTTGGAGTGGCATTGACTAAAATACAGTAGAATAGAATACAGTATATACATATGAGATGAGTAAAGCAGGATGTAAACATTATTAAAGTGACTAGTGTTCCGTTATTAGAGTGGCCAGTGATTCCAAGTCTATGTACTGAGCACAGAAGAAAAAATCTACGGTATGACGCAATGCTTTATCTGAAAAGTAGTTGGATGATGAATGAAGTTCTGTCATTCTACCACAACCACCTTTTTCTTTCTCCCGCTCTCTCTCTTCTTCAAACAGTTTCTCAGGTTGCTCCCTATGTCTTTAAACCTGCAGATGTTGGACAGAGGAATCTTCCTGTCTGTTAATTGAAAAGGATTTTGATTGTATGATGTCGATATGTTTTTTAAGGTATGAATGTACAGTTGAAGTCGAAAGTTTGCGTACACTTAGGTTGGAGTCATTAAAACTCATGTTTCAAACACTCCACAAATTTCTTGTTAACAAACTATAGTTTTGGCAAGTCGGTTAGGACATCTACTTTGTGCAAGTAATTTTTGCAACAATTGTTTACAGACAGATTATTTCACTTATAATTCACTGTGTCACAATTCCAGTGGGTCAGAAGTTTACGTACATGAAGTTGACTGTGCCTTTAAACATCTTGGAAAATTCCAGAAAATGATGTCATGGCTTTAGACGCTTCTGATAGGCTAATTGATATCATTGAGTCAATTGGAGGTGTACCTGTGGATGTATTTCAAGGCATACCTTCAAACTCAGTGCCTCTTTGCTTGACATCATGGGACAATCAAAAGAAATCAGCCAAGACCTCAGAACAATAATTATAGACCTCCACAAGTCTGGTTCATCCTTGGGAGCAATTTCCAAACGCCTGAAAGTACCACGTTTATCTGTACAAACAATAGTACGCAAGTATGAACACCATGGGACCACGCAGCCGTCATACCGCTCAGGAAGGAGACTCAGTGCCTCTTTGTCTCCTAGAGATGAACGTACTTTGGTGCGAAAAGGGCAAATCAATCCCAGCACAACAGCAATGGACCTTGTGAAGATGCTGGAGGAAACAGGTACAAAAGTATCTATATCCACTTTAAAACGTGTCCTATATCGACATAACCTGAAAGGCCACTCAGCAAGGAAGAAGCCACGGCTCCAAAACTGCCATGAAAAAGCCAGACTATGGGTTTCAACTGCACATGGGGACAAAGAGCGTACTTCTTGGAGAAAAGTCCTGTGGTCTGATGAAACAAAAATAGAACTGTTTGGCCATAATGACCATCGTTATGTTTGGAGGAAAACGGGGGAGGCTTGCAAGCCGAAGAACACCATCACAACCGTAAATCACGGTGGTGGCAGCATCATCTTGTGGGGATATATTGAAGCAACATGTCAAGACATCAGTAAGGAAGTTAAAGCTTGGTCGCAAATGGGTCTTCCAAATGGACAATGACCCCAAGCATACTTCCAAAGTTGTGGCAAAATGGCTTAAGGACAACAAAGTCAAGGTATTGGAGTGGCCATCACAAAACCCTGACCTCAATCCCATTGTGGGCAGAACTGAAAAAGCGTGTGCAAGCAGGGAGGCCTACAAGCCTGACTCAGTTACACCAGCTCTGTCAGGAGGAATGGGCCAAAATTCACCCAACTTATTGTGGGAAGCTTGTGGAAGGCAACCTGAAACGTTTGACCCAAGTTAAACAATTTAAAGGCAATGCTACCAAATACTAATTGAGTGTATGTAAACTTCTGACCCACTGGGAATGCGATGAAAGAAATAAAAGCTGAAATAAATCATTCTCTCTACTATTATTCTGACATTACTCATTCATAAAATAAAGTGGTGATCCTGACTGACCTAAGACAGGGATTTTTTACTCTGGTTAAATGTCAGCAATTGTGGGAAAATGGAGTTTAAATGTATTTGGCTAAGGCATATGTAAACGTCCGACTTCAACTGTATTTACAGTACACTAGAATGTGTGAGCACACATGTTTACGTTTCTTTGTCTGTCTTTAGTCGTGTATTTATTTATCTTTTCGTAGAGCCAATTTGTCTCTGAACGTATTAACAATGTGTAATGTAGTTAATAAATGTTAATAACTTATCTGCCAAATTCTTTATTATTGTGATTATTCAAGGCATATAGATTTGGAACAGCATAATGAATCATGTAAAATGATTAACTGAAAACGAATGCAACTTTTATGAAACTATTACTAGGAAATGTGGTGCTACTTACACTATATTAAATGAACATGGGCTTTTGGAATTCACTTTTGTACTTAGCAACATGCCTGTTCGTTTAAAGCAGTAGAGGAATCTTTGTCATATTGACGAATTGGTGAACAAATTAGTGGTTCTCAGCTCCACTCCCACACTTCAGTCTTTCTGTCTCTCACTTCTATTGTCATCAACGTTACAGGCAGTAAAACAATCTCCTCCAACAGAAGAATTAGTCGGTTATGAAGAGACAGACTGAGGGTAGTGATACCTACAGTAAGATGGCAGTAACAGAACTGCCATCTTACTGTTGTCAGGACTAGAACACTCCAGATTTCATAGCATTGTCGGAGGAACTAACGGCTTCCAAAAAAATATATGAGTAAATGTTTTGTCTTTTTAATACTTTTCAGCTGTGTCCGAATGAATGGAATATTTTAATTGTCCTTTATTCATAATGGGTGTGAGTGACCCAGTCTACTCTCTGAATCCTAATCCAGCCGGCAAGCATATAGCAGTTTAGGCTCAATTCAGGATTTAATTGAGAATGCCTAATAAATTCCAATGAAATTATTTTAATTGAATTTCATTTGAATTGAAGTAGATAACAGTGTACAGAATTAAAGGAAAACTAATTATAGTACCAATAAGCGCAAACCAGATGGGATGGCGTATCGCTGCAGTATACTGTGCTAGCCATGCTGGTTAAGTGTGCCTTCTAAATAAATCACTGACAGTGTCACCAGCAAAGCACCCCCACACACCATCACACCTCCTCCATGCTTCACAGTGGGAACCACACATATAGAGATCATCCATTCACCTGCTCTGCATCTCGCAAAGACATGGCGGTTGGAACCAAAAATCTCAAATTGAGACTCATCAGACCAAAGAACAGACTTCCACTGGTCTAATGTCCATTGCTCAAGTTTCATGGCCCAAGCAAGTCTCTTCTTATTATTTGGTGTCCTTTAGGAGTGGTTTCTTTGCAGCAATTCAATCATAAAGGCCTGATTCACACAGTCTCATCTGAACAGTTGATGTTGAGATGTGTCTGTTACTTGAACTCTGTGAAGCATTTATTTGGGCTGCAATTTCTGTGGTTGGGAACTTTAATGAACTTATCCTCTGCAGCAGAGGTAACTCTGGGTCTTCCTTTCCTGCGGCAGTCCTCATGAGAGCCAGTTTTATCATAACGCTTGATGGTTTTTGCGACTGCACTTGAAGAAACAACCAAAGTTCTTAGCATTTTCTGGATTGACTGACGTGGACTGTCGTTTCTCTTTGCTTGTTTGAGCTGTTCTTGCCATAATATGGACTTGGTCTTTTACCAAATAGGGCTATCTTCTGTATAATACTCATACCATGTGACAACACAACTGATTGGCTCAAACACATTAAGAAGGAAAGAAATGCCACAGATTAACTTTTAACAAGGCACACCTGTTAATTGAAATGCATTCCAGGTGACTACCTCATGAAGCTGGTTGAGAGAATGTGGAGAGTGTGCAAAGCTGTCATCAAGGCAAAGGGTGGCAACTTTGAAGAATCTCAAATATAAAATATATTTTGATTTGTTTAACACTTTAATAATTACTACATGATTCCATATGTGTTATTTCATAGTATTGATGTCGTCACTATTATTCTACAATGTAGAAAATAGTAAAAATAATGAAAAACCCTGGAATGAGTAGGTGTGTCCAAACGTTTGACTGGTACTGTATATAAAGTATTGTTGAAACAATTGATTTTTAGGACAAACTCTTAAAATGTATGATCAAGGAAAGCATAACCTATATGCAAATTTTATTATACTGTATATAATGAAAAAAATATGAACGCAAACTTTTCACAGATTTTACTGAGTTAGAGTTCATATATAGAAATCAGTCATTAATTAGGCCCTGATCTATAGATTTTACATGACTGGGAATACAGATGGTCAGACGCCTTAGAAAAAAGTTAGGTTGTGGATCAGAAAACCAGTCTGTATCAGGTGTGACCACTATTTGCATCATGCAGAGTAGAGTTGATCAGTCTATTGTTTGTGGCCTATGGAATGTTGTCGCACTCTGCTTCAATGGCTGTGCGAAGTTTCTGGATATTGGCGGGAACTGGAACACGTTGATCCAGAGCATCCAAACATGGTCAATTGGTGACACGTCTGGTGAGTATACAGGCCATGGAAGAACTGGGACATTTTCAACTTCCAGGAAATGTGTACAGATCGTTTCAACATGGGGCCGTGCATTATCATGCTAAATCATGAGGTGATGGCGGTGGATGAACGGCACGACATTGGGCCTCAGGATCTCGTCACGGTATCTCTGTGCATTCCAATTTCCATCGATAAAATGCAATTGTGTTCGTCGTCCATAGCCTACGCCTGCCCATACCATAACCCCACCGCCACCATGGGGAACTCTGTTCACAACGTTCACATCAGCAAACCTCTTGCTCACACAATGCCATACACGTGGTCGGCGGTCGTAAAGCCGGTTGGACGTTTTGCCAAATTCTTTAAAACATAATTGGAGGCAGCTTATGGTAGAGAAATTAACATTAAATTATCTGGCAACAGCTCTGGTGGACATTCCTGCAGTCAGCATGCCCATTGCACACTCAAATCTTGAGACATCTGTGGCATTGTGTTTCTTTGAATTGCAATGAATTCAATTCTACTTGCTGTCAAAATTCTGAATTGAGCCCAACCCTGCGATACAGTGGCCAACAAGAAGCCTACCAGCACTATAAATGGTATATGATCCATATTTTGTGTGTGTGTGTAATCTCAGAAACCCAGAAATAAAATGTTGCGGAATTGCGTCAGATATTCAATTAAGTTCTGGGCGAGAGGTGGTAGAAAATATTATAGAACGAGGAGCGGAGGCAGGGCAGTAGCTCCACCCCTTCTCTCTGAAAGCTTTGGGCAAGTCAATGGGCCAAATGTCCCCTCCCCTTCCAAAATTCAAAAGATGTGAGCACCTGCAAAATGGTGATTTGTCCAATATGATCAGTGACAAAAAATCTGGGCACTGGAATAAAGCTGCTTGTTAGTCAGTTTGTTGAAAGACGATACCATCTATGTTATGTGCGCCTGTCCACAAGAAATTAGTTTGTGTGTAAAACTGTTGAACACCACACAAAATACCACTACCAACAATAATGTTTTTCGAGAATATATATATATATATTTTTACATACATACATACATACATACATACATACATACATACATACATACATACATACATACATACATACATACATACATACATACATTTGAACACTCTCACATACATACATGCAAGCGCGCACACACACACACTGTACATACACACACACTGTACATACACACACACTGTACATACACACACACTGTACATACACACACAAACAAACACTGATACATATCACTTTATTTCCTTTTTTGTTTTTATAAAAATCATTATTATATATTATTACTTTGTATACGGTTGACTATTATCGTTAGATTCCTTTCAAAAGCATGCACTTCCTTCTGGTTGTCTCGTGATTCTTTATATTGCACTGAACTTTATCGCAGTGTCCTTTGTCTTTCTTTCTACTCTTGAACTCCATTCTTTCAACTTCCTTTCCTCAGTTCAATATCAGGGCAAAACAAATCCTTACGTTTCAGCAAACCCACAGATTTGAGCAGTCAATGAACTGTCTTTAAAGTCGCCTGTGGCTCTTTCATCATTGTCATTTCCAGCACTTGGTCATTCAGTTTTTTTCTCAGTCTCAGAGTGGGTAAATAGCTGGAAGGGGTGTGGAATAGCTTGCTTGGTTGATTATTGATAAGTGTATCATGTTTGTCAATCTCTCTTTCTGACTGTCCCTCTCAATTGATTGCCACGGCAACAATAGGCCCCTCCGCCACCTCTTCATCCTTCTCCTCCAACGATTGGACTATGCAGGGTGTGACCACAAAGGGTATGCGCTCTCCCATTGATTCTGGGCGTGCTAGCTGTGGACTGGTGCCTCCAATCGGGGTGGCGTCTTCTCTAAGCGGCGACGGGGTCAAAGTTGGCTCCAAGGTTAACGTAATCTCATCTTCCTGTGAAAACAGTAAATGGATGGTTTACTAACTATACTGTACTTACCAAACCGTGAAGATCAGTCAACAGTCTCTACCTGTGGGTACAGAATAACCCATTTATTAGCATTGCACGCCATCGTGTGGCTGGAGGACTGACTTTGACGTAAAACACTTGTAGTAGGCAGGACAAACATATTTTCTCGATTTCACTAATATCATCACAATCAATAAATCATAGCACTTTTTTTGTGGCTCATTCAGTAGTTTTTACCTGATAAAGTAAAATCATGTTGAGAAATAATGTTAAAAGTACCACTTATATGGCTAAAACATCCATTGGCCAAGTGTCAAAACACCAGTTTTAGATCAATATGCTTAAATAAGTTGTGATATTTTGAAGACCAATAAGTTACTCCTTACACATTTCACACTTGTGTTCAGATTACTTAAATTAGTACCTCAAACTGCACACGCACCAATATCAAGCGGTCACTCAAAACTGGAATTGATTAGCTTGTTCTACTGTATCAATAACACATGCAAATTAATCACTCACATTGATTTTGTATTTCAATCAATGGAACTGGGACAATAACCACAGCGACATGTACTATTTGCGCTCTTCTAACAGATAAACCTCAATGAAATTGGGTACACTACATATATCTGTTGATAGATGACAACCTGTCGTAGCCCATTATCAATGTATATCTCTGTGAGAAAATTATTTCGGTAGATGGCCAACATGGAAAAAGAAACATAACACTTTTGTCAACGAATCCCCACCTCACACCAGTTTCTAAATATCGACAGGGGTTGGCTTTCATTTGAAAGCTAGGTTAACCCTCAAATCCATGCATTCATGTGAGGCAAGAGACGTTTATGGGAAGAGCGCCAATTTCTTTCTAGCCACCGTGGTCTGAAAATGACAGCTGCACTATGGACTGGTCCCACTATGGACTGGTCCCACTATGGACTGGTCCCACTATGGACTTGTCCCACTATGGACTTGTCCCACTATGGACTGGTCCCACTATGGACTGGCACATATGGCAAAAACACTGGTACTTAACCAAAAACGATAAACTTTAATACTAACATCACCAATCTGAGGTAAAAGACTGTGTATTTCCTGTAATTATTGTGTGGTGAAAATGTTAGTCTGTGTAATGTAGAAATACGTTCTGTCCACCATACGGAATTTAGCGTAATATAACGTAATTAAATACAGTGCCTTGCGAAAGTATTCGGCCCCCTTGAACTTTGCGACCTTTTGCCACATTTCAGGCTTCAAACATAAAGATATAAAACTGTATTTTTTTGTGAAGAATCAACAACAAGTGGGACACAATCATGAAGTGGAACGACATTTATTGGATATTTCAAACTTTTTTAACATTGGGCGTGCAAAATTATTCAGCCCCTTTACTTTCAGTGCAGCAAACTCTCTCCAGAAGTTCAGTGAGGATCTCTGAATGATCCAATGTTGACCTAAAAGACTAATGATGATAAATACAATCCACCTGTGTGTAATCAAGTCTCAAAATAAATGCACCTGCACTGTGATAGTCTCAGAGGTACGTTAAAAGCACAGAGAGCATCATGAAGAACAAGGAAAACACCAGGCAGGTCCGAGATACTGTTGTGAAGAAATCTGTCTGCAAAAGAAAAAGTCTGCAAAAGACCTGAGACTGGGACGGAGATTTGTCTTCCAACAAGACAATGATCCAAAACATAAAGCAAAATCGACAATGGAATGGTTCAAAAATAAACATATCCAGGTGTTAGAATGGCCAAGTCAAAGTCCAGACCTGAATCCAATCGAGAATCTGTGGAAAGAACTGAAAACTGCTGTTCACAAATGCTCTCCATCCAACATCACTGAGCTTTGAGCTGTTTTGCAAGGAGGAATGGTAAAAATGTGCAAAACTGATAGAGACATACCCCAAGCGACTTACAGCTGTAATCGCAGCAAAAGGTGGCGTTACAAAGTATTACCTTAAGGGGGCTGAATAATTTTGCACGCCCAATTTTTCAGTTTTTGATTTGTTAAAAAAGTTTGAAATATCCAACGTGTGTGATAATATGGATTATATCTAAAGCAATACAAAAACTGGCTGATTTTAAGGGTTTACTGGTAACCTACAAAGCATTACATGGGCTTGCTCCTACCCATCTTTCCGATTTGGTCCTGCCGTACATACCTACATGTATGCTACGGTCACAAGACGCAGGCCTCCTTATTTTCCCTAGAATTTCTAAGCAAACAGCTGGAGGAAGGGCTTTCTCCTATAGAGCTCCATTTTTATGGAATGATCTGCCTATCCATGTGAGAGACGCAGACTCGGTCTCAACCTTTAAGTTTTTATTGAAGACTCAGCTCTTCAGTAGGTCCTATGATTGAGTGTAGTCTGGCCCAGTAGTGTGAAGGTGAATGGAAATGCACTGGAGCAACGAACCACCCTTGCTGTCTCTGCCTGGCCGGTTCCCTTCTCTCCACTGGGATTCTCTGCCTCAAACCCTATTACAGGGGCTGAGTCACTGGCTTACTGGTGCTCTTCCATACCATCCCTAGGAGGGGTGTGTCACTTGAGTGGGTTGAGTCACTGATGTGACCTTCCTGTCCGGGTTGAATTTGAAGTATTCTCTCTCTAATTATCTCTTTCTTTCTTTCTTTCCTTCTCTCTCTCGGAGGACCTGAGCCCTATGACCATGCCTCAGGACTACCTGGCCTGATGACTCCTTGCTGTCCCCAGTCCACCTGGTCGTGATGCTGCTCCAGTTTCAACTGTTCTGCCTGCGGCTATTGAACCTTGACCTGTTCATCGGACGTGCTACCTGTCCCAGACCTGCTGTTTTCAACTCTCTGGAGACAGCAGGAGCAGTAGAGATACTCTGAATGATCGGCTATGAAAATCCAACTGACATTTACTCCTGAGGTGTTGACCTGTTGCACCCTCTACAACCACTGTGATTATTATTATTTCACCCTGCTGGTCATCTAAGAACATTTGAACATCTTGGCCATGTTCTGTTTATAATCTCCACCCGGCACAGCCAGAAGAGGACTAGCCACCCCACATAGTCTGGTTCCTCTCTAGGTTTCTTCCTAGGTTCTGGCCTTTCCTTGGAGTTTTTCCTAGCCACTGTGCTTCTACACCTGCATTGCTTGCTGTTTGGGGTTTTAGGCTGGTTTCTGTACAGCACTTTGTGACATAAGCTGATGTAAGAAAGGCTTTATAAATACATTTGATTGATTGATCGTCTGAAAATCAACACGTTTTTCTTCAATCACATGGCTCACCTTAGTCTCCTCCTCTTCCTGTTGCTCTGAAATGCATTCGCTCTCCTCCTCTGGCTCCTCCCCCAAGGTCTCAACCACACCCCCAACCATGTCACCCATTGGCCCGCTCATCTGTCCGACAATCTCCACCTGCGCGGATCCCCATAGGTCAGCCAGGCGAGGGTGAGTGGGCAGGCCCAGACTGTGGATGGTGCTGTTGGGCGTGGCTTGGAGGGAGTGGTTTGCACTATGTAGTCTGTGTTCCATTGTCTGTAGATAAAGGAAACATCCCCGTGAGTCGATAGCTCATGGCTCGTGGGAGGAAATGAGTCATCTGTTGCTCTTGGCAACAAGTATTTCTGTATGTAATTAGTAGGTCTCATGTGTTGTTATTAACACTAAAGCGATGGTAGCATTACATTAACAAGAATAAAGTAAGAAGGATTAAAAAAATGGATACATTTTGTGCTAATAACACTAGCAAACTGCTAGTATACTACTGTCTTACAATGGTTGTCAGTTAGACACTTCCATGTTTTATTGAAACACTAAGTCCACCTGGTGACAGTACTCTATGAGGCAGTCCAGTCTGTCTCACCTGTTGCTGTTGGTAGAGCATTAGCTGCTGGTGCTGGTACAGCTGGATCTGCTGCAGCTGCTGGAGCTGCAGCTGGCTCTGCTGCTGCAGGGTGAGCTGTTGGGACTGCTGCTGCTGCTGGATGTAGCCCCCCACGTTGTCCACCTCGCCGTAGCCCTCACCGGGCGTCCCTCCAACCCCACCCGCCATGATGTAGGCGGCCGGCGAGGCCACGCCCGATGGATCGTTGCTGATTGGCTCCCAGGCGTCGGAGGAGGAGAGGCAATAGAGGCCCTGTGCGACGTAGGTGTTGGGCCACACGTCGGCCGAGGAGTGATGCGTCGCCTGATCTATTGTGTTCGGGAGGGATGAAGGGAGAAGTACATGTTTTATTAGACACAAGTAATAAACTGTAATCTCAGAGCAGAAAGCAAAGATTTTTGATGTGTCACAGAAGGCAGTGGATACAGGTAAACGTGGCCTTCAGTTTCCATAACAGTGGTTTACATTAGTTGGGTTCAAAGGGCCTTGAAGCAGCAGTATCACCAGATATCAGAAGATATTTACAGCAGCGTCACCATTTTGACAATAAATACACTGGAAACTTATATAAACCTCAACATATCTAAGGAGAAAATGAAAGCTCACTTGACGATGGGCAAACCGTGCCTTAGTTATTATAATGCCTATAATAATCTGATTTTAATTGGTCTCTGGGTTAATAATAGCAGAGAATAGGCCAATATGGTGCTGTTAATGAGAGTCAGGCTAAGTCCTTGTGTTAACCTACAAGCTCCCCCAGGGTTTTCTGCTACAACACAACACTACCCAACCAAACACCCCAGGGCCACAGCTACCATTTTGAGTTTCTCCACAACATTTCTTCTTAAAGCCCTGATGCACCTCTAGCCGACCTGTCAAATGGAGTGGAAATGACATCAATCAAACCGGAGGAAACAACGTCAATCACAGTGGCTGGAAGCCTTCTACAGTAAAATATGGAGCAGCACAGTCCAATACAGAGTGGTCGTGGAGCTCACAAGTCAATTATGATTTCTCTTCAGAACGACATATATATTAACTCAATGATGTGTTTTTGCATTTGGCACTAATATTGTTGTGGAAAAGTAAATGCTCCATTTAGTATAAATAAACATTTTGTATTCATTGGTTGAATCTGGAATTCATTCATTAAAGCTGAAACTGCCACATCCGTTTGCGATATCACAACAACAAAGAAGCTCATTTAAACAACGAAGACTGTTTCTTCCCCTTGGACCAATTGCACGCAAGATAGAACAGCACAGTATGTACTACGATTTCTTTTGACCACAATGCTGGATGCTCATTTCCTCCCCCCAAAAAAACAATAACAAATGCTCCTGGGGAGACCCATGGCGCTGTTGCGTCTATCGCGAATCTCAGCTTTAAATACTATATGCTATCAAACGTTATTTCTACATCCTTCTCAATTTCACAATATAGCACTGTGGATGAACAGATTCAGTGAGTGCTGTTCATTGAAATGTAGTTTGTACATTAAAAACAAAAGTTATAATAAAATGGCTGCCCTAATTCTAGTGTGTGGTGGCCATGTTTCTAGTCCTTTACCTCTGCTGGTGATGCTCTCCTGGTTGGTCTCACTGAGGTGTGCCACACTGCCTTGGTTGGAGCCAGCACAAAGGCTGTCTTCCTCCATAGATCTCCAGCCCAACAGAGTAGCCTCCGATAAGGCAAATTGTGCCATTAATCCTGGATGAAACAAGGGGACAGACTTTGTAAACAATGTCAAATACATGGTTCCAAATCTCATTTATTTACGGTGCGTTTGGAAAGTATCCAGATCCCTTGACTTTTTCAACATTGTGTTACATTTACAGCCTTAATCCACAATTGATTAAATATTTTTCCCCTCAGCAATCTACACACAATAACCAATAATGACAAAGCCAGAACTGGTTTTTAGACATTTTAGAAAATGTATAAAACAGAAAACAGGAATACCTGATATATATAAGTATTCAGACCCTTTGCTCTGAGACTCGAAATTGATCTCAGGTGTGTCCTCTTTCCATTGATCATCCTCAAGATGTTTCTACAACTTGATTGGAGTCCACCTGTGGTAAATTCAATTGATTGGACATGATTTGGAAAGGCACACACCGGTTTATATAAGGTCCCACAGTTGACAGTGCATGTCAGAGCAAAAACCAAGCCATGAGGTCAAAGGAATTGTCCATAGAGCTCCGAGATAGGGTTGTTTCAAGGCACAGATCTGGGGAAGGGTACCAAAATATTTGTGCAGCATTGAAGGTCCCCAAGAACACAGTGGCCACCATCATTCTTAAATGAGCTGACCACCCAGCCAAACTGAGAAATCGAGGGAGAAGGGTCTTGGTCAGGGAGGTGACCAACAACTTGATGGTCACTCTGACAGAGCTCTGGAGTTCCTCTGTGGAGATGGAAGAACCTTACAGAAGGACAACCATCTCTGCAGCACTCCACTAATTAGGCCATTATGGTAGAGTGGCCAGACCGCTTGGCATTTGCCAAAAGGTACTCAAAGGACACTGGGACCATGAGAAACAAGATTCACTGGTCTGATGAATCCAAGATTGAACTTTTTGGATGCCAAGCGTCATGTCTGGTGGAAACCTGCCACCATCCCTGCCACCCTTTTCAGGGACCGAGTGACTAGTCAGGATTGAGGGAAAGCAAAGTGCAGGGAGATCCTTGATGAAAACCTGCTCCAGAGCGCTCAGGACCTCAGACTGTGGAAAAGGTTCTCCTTCCAACAGGACAACAACCCTAAGCACACAGCCAAGACAACTCAGGAGTGGCTTTGGGACACGTCTCTGAATGTCCTTGAGTGGCCCAGCCAGAGCCCGGACCTGAAAATAGCTGTGCAGCGACGCTCCCCATCCAACCTGACAGAGCTCGAGAGAATCTGCAGAGAATTATTTTTACCAGGTAAATTGACTGAGAACACATTCTCATTTACAGAAACAACCTGGGGAATAGTTACAGGGGAGAGGAGGGGGGATGAATGAGCCAATTGTAAACTGGGAATGATTAGGTGACCGTGATGGTTTGAGGGCCAGATTGGGAAATTAGCCAGGACACCGGGGTTACCCTACTCTTACGATAGGTGCCACAAGATTTTTTGTGACCACAGAGAATCAGGACACACGTTTAAAGTCCAATCTGAAAGATGGCACCCGACACAGGGCAATGTCCCCAATCACTGCCTTGGGGTATTGGGATATATTTTTTTAGGCCAGATGAAAGAGTGCCTCCTACTGGCCCTCCAACACCACTTCCAGCAGTATCTGGTCTCTCATCTAGGGACTGACGAGGACCAACCCTGCTTAGCTTCAGAAACAAGCCAGCAGTGGGATGCAGGGTGGTATGCTACTGGCTAATAATGGGAAAAACTTCCCAAATATAGGTGTGCCAGGCTTGAGGCGTCATACCCAAGATTCATACCCAAGACTCAAGACTGTAATCGCTGCCAAAGGTGCTTCAACAAAGTACTGGTAAAGGGTCTGAATACTTATCCAAATGTTATATTTCAGTTTTTTATTTGTTATAAATGTGCAAAAATATTTTTGCTTTGTCATTATGAGGTGTTGTGTGTAGATTGATGAGGACATTTTTTTATTTAATCCATTTTAGAATAAGGCTGTAATGTAACAAAATGTGGAAAAAGTCAAGATCGCTGAATACTTTCCAAATGCACTGTACGTATTGATTTGTTTAATTTTCACTGGTTCTTCTGTTCACTCTTACCTGCGGTGAAGCGGGCTTCCTTTTCTCCTTCACTGAGTTCACTGTACATTTCACTCTCCCTCCTCCTATCCTTTTCGCGTTGCGAGGTTGGGATTTTGGCGACCACAGCCCCTTCAGTCCCAGTGGATGGTGTGTTCCAGCTCTGCCATTCGATCATGTGAGCCACCTTGCCCGAGGCCATGGCAGTGGGCTTTGTCACTTTATCCTTCATGGAACGGGACACGCCTAAATAAAGAATAGAGGTGGGGGGGGGATTTTGCTTTACAACACATTCAATTTCTGAATATGGCACCTCCCACGACGGATTTGGGCTCAGGAAGTGAAATGGGCTAGGATGCGTGGACAATGCTTAACGGGTTATGCATTCTTTCTGGAAGGCATAGAATTCAGTACAAAATGGCTTCTTCCTCTTTCATGGATGTCTCTCAGCAATTCTGGGTGGTTGGAGATTGAAGTTGATGTAGATGGGGCTTACTGCATTATTAAAAGCTGTCTGTTTATTCATCATGGCTTGTTGACTTGATCGATCTCTCAGTCACCTGTCGTGAGCAATCAGGGTGAACTAGAGAACTCTATGAACCATATTAATATTCCGTCTTCACGTTTGAAATTCACCAAGGAGACGAGATTCATTAGACTTGAAGCATTTGTTTGTAATTCAAATGTGAAAAAAGTTACCTTCGCTGTAAACATCATTCTGAAAAAGCACCACTGCAAATCGTTAATTAAAGTGCAAATATCTGACGATAAAGAGGGATGTACTATTTATTCGGTGTAAGTGTTTGGGGGGAACAATGCACATCTAATTAAATCAACTGAGTGTGAACTGAATACACTGAGCAAAAGCAGATATGCTGGGCTGAAGCTTTGTTGATTTGACAAATGTTGTTCTCATAAAAATGCTAATTTCCTTCATAAAATAATATCCATTGTCGATTTATATTCAGTGTTATGCAAAGTTATTTTGGGAGTAAGGAAAGTAATGCTTTTGAGGTCTTTATCATTCCAAGGTCGATATAGTCTGACTGTTAAATACACACGATATCAAATCAAATGTACTTCAACTGCAACAGAAACGACCACAACACTAACAATACACTAAAAGCACAGACAAGCACAGAGCCATAAAACTGCCTTGCCAACACAATAAAAACAGACCACCACCACAAACACCACGCTACATTTCCCAACACGCCTGTGGAGATTTTTATTTCGATTTAATTTTTTTTTTATCTGATTGGATTCCATCAATTGCCCATAAGCGGTAAATTGACGTGTGCATTAGATATCAATGGGGAGGAAGGGAGTGAAACAGGAAGGGCACCCATGTTGGCTCCATCTCCCCCTCCTGTCTGGAGCCAACATGGCATTGGTTTACCATCTACCAGGACAGACACACACCTGACACACCTGTCAGTGAGGACTTAGCCAGAGCACCGATCCCGTAGGCGCTGGAGTTCCTCTTCAGACGAGGCAGGATGGAAGTGGTGTCCTCCATCGAGAGCTGTAGAAAGGGATGAGGCGAGGAAAGAAAGAAAGAATTGTGGAAGAGAAAGGGGAGAGGAATGGCCGATTGTTGAGAGGGGGCAAAACAATATTATTGGTTGAGGGATTAGATATGCAATACAATTTAATTGAGAAAATAGAGGAAAATTCTACTTAACAATCAAATACAACTACCATCATATTAAGCAAAATTGACATTACATTATCCAACACATCCCAAATCATATCGGCACTTTGGTCAAACCAGCAATAGTCAGCACAGTGGTGTAGTAGTTCAATGTGCAGACACTGGACTGTACCCGTAGGGCCTGTGATTCATATGCTTGATAAATAAAGGAGCATCACGCTAGCAGCTAGCATTATTAGCTACCGTAGATTATGGTAAGGTTGTTACAGCTTCGTATCCCCCAGCCGGAGATACTATGTAACACAGGCAGCACAGTAGATTAGCAGCAACGCTCTGCAGACAGAGTGAGCCAAACCACGCGGCGGGACGGACGGAGGAGGAAGAGGGCGAGATTAGCAAAGGATTTACATGGATTCCCTTGCAGGAAAACTCGGCACGCCCATGCTGAGAGAGAGAGAGAGGGAGGTGGAGGAAGAACGCCGGGAGAGATATACAGTAGGTATGTGTGTAGAGGAGGCGGGAAAGGGAACCCAACAGAGAGGAGAATTAAAAGAAGAACAGCTCCAGCGACAATGACAGAAACCAAAAAAATAAGGTGTGCAAAGGATTCGCAGGACGAAACCAGTGGTAGTAAAATTCTAAAGATTTGGGTGGAGGGGGAAGAGAAAGAATGTGAGTGATGGAATATCAAAAGAGGAAGAGAGATTTGGACGAAGCGGGCGGGGGGGATTTAAATATTGATACATTTTGGATAGATTAGATATGAGAATTCACTGTCTGTGAAGGAATAGATTCTCTCATATCAGCTTGACCATCTGCTTTGGAAATCGGAAAACAAAACAAAAAATGGTTGTATTGCCATTGAAGTCAGTGTTGGTGTTTGTCGTGCTTCCCACCCAATAATAGGATAGAACTAATTATTCATAATTGAATGATATCTTATTTATCATAACAAATACTGTACTGAGAAATAGGACAAAACTGTGCCCATACATAAAATGGTGCCCCGTGTGATGTCATTCTCCTACTATACTCCAAGTCAATATTCACGTCATAAGTAATTCCCCTCAACCACACCCACAAATTAGGAACAACAAACATTATTTTCCATTGACCCCCAAAAAAAGCCAACTTCATCATACATTTGTAGTTATACAGAAATAACAAAACATGCCAAAAGCTAGTGTGTTGTTCAGTGTAAATGTAACCAGGTCAAACATCCCGACATACAGTTCAGAATGCTCCCGAGTAGGGAAATAGAGCCTGCGAGAACAGCCCTGTGGCTGCAGGCTATACGGTATGGGAGAGTGGGAAATTGTGGGGACCCAGAGTCCAAGTATGCTATATGTGTGGAAAACATTTCATCCCAGGTAAGACGTTTAACTTGTTTAGTATAGTCTGTATGTTTGTGTTGTTGGTCTTGGTTAGCTTAATGTTCTGGTCGGTAGCTAGCTGGAACTCACGCGGCTGCTAGCGCCACCATAACAAGAGGCATGAGGGAAGCCCTACAATATGATGTTTTTCTAAGTAGTGAGAACTCTCAGGAGCAGGCAATGTCGAAAAGTACTTGTCTTAAATGTAGATTTGTAATTGGCTAAAACAAGAATACTGCAAGAAAATTGCGTTTGAAAAAGGTCAAGTGTTTTCTGTGAGCAAATAGGATCAACAAGGTAAAAATGGGTTGTTTTCCCCCAAGGCGGCCCGGGTCGCGACATTCTATCTAATACCGACTGAGAGCATACACTAGTCATAGAATTGTGGAATCTGACTCATCATCAGGCCTATCATACTCCAATGTTATGATAACAAGGAAAGGCTTGAGGTCAAATCTGACCTAGTTGCCAGGGCCAACAGCCACTTCTGCAGGCAGTTAAGTGGCCCTACTGGAGTATGCCCATTGGCCATTGTATTTTGTCATAAAGAATTAGGCTGGCCTTAGACAGGTGTTGGAAGTTGGTTGGATATAAGGAGTATTGCTCAGTCCAACCTAGTTGAACAGACTAGATTTGAGATTCACAGATACATTTTAGATTCCATTCCCACATACTCAGGGGCCTGGTGTAAATTATTGCTAGGAATATGTATTATGGAGACTGGTCTTGCGAAAGGCCTGAAATGTCCAAATTAAACATTCTCGACTGTATTGCCATTTCTTGTTGTTTCTATAGGAGTATGTATTGCAACTGCAAGTGAATCTTTTTTTCACCTTGTAATACCTTCTTATAAAACACCTCATGAGTTGTCAGAGTGATTTAGCAATCCCCGTGAAGTCCAAGCTAGCCGCCCAGAGGATTTCTGCTTTAGTTGGGATGGTGATAAACGAATGCCACAAAATGCTGAATTATTCACTGAAAAAAAGTGACCGGGGGTCAGTGCTTACTCTTTATTTATGAGGGCTTGCGGTGTGGGGTGTCACTAGAAAGGATTTATCATGGTTCAAATGTGCATTAACAGAAAGGGTGAGCAAGGAGCAGCAGGGCGTCAGCGTCCTTGGAACTTCTTCTTCCTAGCAACAGGCCCAGTGATTTCTGGGAACAGGTTTCCCCCGGTGAAGCACTTGTGTGTCAGTCGGCCAATCAGACATCAGTGGCCGTGTTGTTGCCATCAAACTCTGGCCAGTCCAGAGGAGCGCATACTGTCTTTCTAACCTTGTGTGTCAGTCGGCCAATCAGACATCAGTGGCCGTGTTGTTGCCATCAAACTCTGGCCAGTCCAGAGGAGCGCATACTGTCTTTCTAACCTTGTGTGTTACGAGGCTGCTGGCTGCATCCACCTTCAGCTCAGCTGCCACTGCTGTGTTGACATCATACAGTGGCATCTTGGATCACAGACTCATTCATCCGAATGTGGACGGATTTCATCCACCATAATCCAGAAATATATGGGGTAACTTTTTATTTATTTATCACAACGTCTAAATTGAACTGTGTTTTGTTACTTGTCGGATGGGGGATGGGGGGGGGGGGGTCCCATAAAATATCAAATAGCATATTAAGTGTAGTAGAATATGCTTTCTTTGTATTTAAAACATCTGTGGTGGTCTTGTTGGTTGTCATTGTGGAGTGTGTTTTTTCTGTTTAAATAGACCCCACTGTGTATTGCAATTCAGCCTTGTAGCCTCTTTCAAGAGACAAAAACAGCAACAGTGGTAAAGGATGTGAGATGGATCGTATGCTATGTCCCTGGAGTGGGAGATTATATATAGCACCGTAATGGTTTTGGCTCTCGAGACCAGCTCCGGTGACCTCTGTGAGAAATTCAATACAAACCATCTCTGAGCAACATTATGTCATGGCACTCTCAGTATAGGAAGCAGCGTGAACGAGTCAAGCTCAGTTTCACTACTAGATATGAGAAACCATGAAATGACCCTTTTCCTCGATGACCATCTTGGCTCAAGGATCCATTTGACATAAATATGAAATACACTCGAGAGTAGAGCTGGAGTGGTATAAAATCCAGACAAATGATATTTCACTTCAGGGGGGATAAAATGTACTGTATATATCGAAATGTCCTTCATACCTGCTCCCCATCTTTCCGTACGGGAACAGCGTCCGCTGCTAGAAAAAAAAAGATAGAGAAAGCAGATAGAAGAAGATGAAGCCAGCCTTATGCAACCTTTACTGAGTAGAGCTGACAGCACTCTCCAACATGTATGCTAACATTCACACAAAGCACTAAAATGTGATTATTATTTGCACCAACTGTTAGCACATTAGGAAAAACTAGTATGTGTCATCATGGGCCAAGATCATTAGATTCCTATACTTGATTATGTTTACAATGGCCTCAAATGACAGTTCAGTATGTCCTATTTCAACTGTGTGATCATTAGGATGCATTGGACAGTAGGCCTAGTAAATCATGCATTCAAATACATATTACATTACATGCTAATCTGTTATGTTTTCATTATTATTTAACTGTTAGTAAGGCATATTGTATTATTATACCCAAAATACAGAAAATATGGTAAAGTAATATTATATTGTCACATACTGTAAATTGACACTGCATTACGTGCCCTCTTCTCCACACAGATATAAGCTGAAAAAAGTCATTAATTGAATTCAAAATCCTTAAAACACTTGTCTGTATTGTTTTATATCATAACATCTCACTTGAACACATATACAGTTAAAAGGGGAGTCGAACAGAGTTCATAATTGAAACACATCTTCATGACCATCTAAGGGCCCCCATCTAAATCTGAACACGTTTAACACATGAACGTGTCTTTTAAACAGGAAACAAACAAAATATAGATAGAAATAGAAATAGATCCAACATAAAAGAAAGTCAAATTGAGTTCTAAAATCTGATTTGAAACACTTTAACTACAGCTGAGTTGACACACAGGGGAAGCTGGAGGCCATTTTCCTCCATCAGACACTCACACACCAGAGACCTCTAAAGCTGATGGAACTCCAAGATAACCGAGGAGAAAGAGGGCGAGTAAGAGGTAGTAGCACTCAATGAAAAAAAGAGAAAGGAGGGCAGGGAGGGTTGGGAAATGTGGACAAGAAAACCAAGGGTATACCAAGATGGGGCAGAGAAAACAGGACAAAACTACGAGGAGGAGGAGGAGAAGGAGGAGGAGGGTGAGCGTTCCAGTAGGCCAATATTTTAATGGTATCAATTGGTGTCTATGGTGTGTTATCAAGCCTGCATCTTAACCAATGGAATGAGAAGGTGGTGAATATTTTTTGTTGTTGGTGTTAAAACAATCGTCACAATATTTCAGTGAATTGTGTCCACAGTTGATCACCACCTCGTGTGTGAGGTCCACCCATCTGTAAAACATGCACAAAAAGAGCAGGCCCAAACACACTCATCTTTTCCCACACTTGTCACCCTGGCCTGTCAAGAGGTTTTCAATCTTCATAGGCATCACTGTCATCTAACAGCTTGTAATAAACTAGACAGGCAGACCTCTTGATCTCATAGAGAACTAAGCCTCCTCCACTTTGCTGTAGAATTTGCCTCGTGGTAGAGAATTTTCTTCTTTCCCTCGTTCATTGATGATTCAAAACATCTGAGTCAGATAATGAACCGTTTGAGAGGAGAGGTAAGGTCTCAACCGCCACAGCAGTCTTATGATACAACTGTACAATTACGAAGGTGGGGGGAAAGCTTTGTTCTGAGAAATTGTGTGAGCTCGGGAAGGGTAGGACTAGGTTCACACAGTGGGCGAAATAACAGGGGCTCGCCACTCACGCTGAACTGAGCGAATTCCTTACGGGTGCATTAGCCTGCTGTGACCAACCGAGCGGAAGCCAGAAGCCGCGCGGGTCATCAAAGCAAACGGCAGGGGAAAGGGAGAATCGTCGGACACTGCCGCAATCGCTCCTGACAGATCTCGTGGTTCGGAATGTTGGGCACCACCATCATCTGTCTTTTGCGATCACTTGGGGCCGAGTAGGGCGTCTTGGCTGTCACACGGTGGATGACGTGCTCCCTGACGCTGATTCCGGGTGAAGGCCAAAGTCTGACTCATTTCAGCTCCAGTACCAGTGCCGAATGGAGTTCTAGCAGGACATAGTACTGAAAAAATGTTATTCTGAGCGCATATACAGTGACTATCATGGCAAGGAATGGCCAAGGTAAGAGCAGAGCTTGTAACCAAAGTGACAACCTGGGGAAATGGCACCTCGACATTTCAGCATCGGTTACCGTAGCCTTTATGAGGGGACTTTATTTGTGATAAAAAAACTGTTGGAGCTACCACAAATACTGTCAACCTAATATACAAAAGCATTGGACCCGAAATACATACCCACTGGGCACAGACATCAATTCAATGCCTATTCCACATTGGTTCAACGCAATTTCATTGAAATGAAATGGGAACAACGTTTATTCAACCAGTGTGTTCCCAGTGGGTAACTACTGTGTAAAAAAAAAAAGAGTTGGATAGCTGTTCCAAACTACTACTGGCAGAAGAATCACCAAAACAACATGCTACTAATTCAAATGATATGTCTCAGAGTTTAAGTTAACACTTAGCCATCCTAACACAACCCATGCTTCTCCCTGTTTTCTTTTCTCCATTCCTCCTTTACTCTCACCCTTCCAAATTCCTTCCTTCCTACCATCCACCTCCCTCTCCCTGAGCCTCTCTCTCCCCTCTTCTCCTATGACCACTAGCAGTCTTCCACTCTAACGGTCAGTAGCAGCTCAACCATGACCACCCGTCAAGTAAACTCCATCGACAAGTCACCTTGGCCTCATGTGCGTCACCTTGCGAGTTGTCCGTCAACTCGCGTCATCAGCCGTACGGTGTATGTGGCACAGTGAGCATGCTCCACTCAATACCGAGCATCCGTCAGTCAGTCTGTCAGCACTTTTAATGAAATCAATATTGGGGGGGATTCCTGTGTAATGCAATATCTCAAAGACACTCAATAGAACCGAATAACAAACAAGATGAGCGGTGCAAAATAGGACACAACAAGCTACAGCAGGTCTCTGGCCAGGTCAAGGCTTCAACAGATTGTTTAGCAGTGCGTTTTCATATGGGAAATTGAAGAAGGCTTACAGTGCCTTGCAAAAGTATTCATCCCCCTTGGCGTTTTTCTATTTTGTTGCATTACAACCTGTAATTTCAATGGATTTTTTATTTGGATTTCATGTAATGGACATACACAAAAAAGTCCAAATTGGCGAAGTGAAATTAAAAAAATAACTTTTTTCAAAAAATTTAAGAAAACAAAAATGGAAAAGTGGTGCGTGCATACCTATTCACCTCCTTTGCTATGAAGCCCCTAAATAAGATCTGGTGCAACCAATCACCTTCAAAAGTCACATATTTAGTTAAATAAAGTCCACCTGTGTGCAATCTCAATGTCACATGATCTCAGTATACAGTCGTGGCCAAAAGTTTGAGAATGGCACAAATATTAATTTTCACAAAGTCTGCTGCCTCAGTTTGTATGATGGCAATTTGCATATACTCCAGAATGTTATGAAGAGTGATCAGATGAATTGCAATTAATTGCAAAGTCCCTCTTTGCCATGCAAATTAACTGAATCAAAAAAACACATTTCCACTGCATTTCTGCCCTGCCACAAAAGGACCAGCTGACATCATGTCATTGATTCTCTCGTTAACACAGGTGTGAGTGTTGACGAGGACAAGGCTGGAGATCACTCGGTCATGCTGATTGAGTTTGAAATAACAGACTGGAAGCTTCAAAAGGAGGGTGGTCCTTGGAATCATTGTCTTCCTCTGTCAACCATGGTTACCTGCATGGAAACACATGCTGTCATCATTGCTTTGCACAAAAATGGATTCACAGGCAAGGATATTGCTGCCAGTAAGATTGCACCTAAATCAACCATTTACAGGATCATCAAGAACTTCAAGGAGAGGGGTTCAATTGTTGTGAAGAAGGCTTCAGGGCGCCCTAGAAAGTCCAGCAAGCACCAGGACCGTCTCTTAAAGTTGATTCAGCTGCGGGATCGGGGCACCACCAGTACAGAGCTTGCTCAGGAATCATAGCAGGCAGGTGTGAGTGCATCTGCACGCACAGTGAGGTAAAGACTTTTGGAGGATGGCCTGGTGTCAAGAAGGTCAGAAAAGAAGCCACTTCTCTCCAGGAAAAACATCAGGGACAGACTGATATTCTGCAAAAGGTACAGGGATTGGACTGCTGAGGACTGGGGTAAAGTCATTTTCTCTGATGATTCCCCTTTCCGCTTGTTTGGGGCATCTGGGAAAAAAGCTTGTCCGGAGAAGACAAGGTGAGCGCTACCATCAGACCTGTGTCATGCCAACAGTAAAGCATCCTGAGACCATTCATGTGTGGGGTTACTTCTCAGCCAAGGGAGTGGGCTCACTCACAATTTTGCCTAAGAACACAGCCATGAATAAAGAATGGTACAAACACATCCTCGGAGGGCAACTTCTCCCAAACATCCAGGAACAGTTTGGTGACGAACAATGCCTTTCCCAGCATGATAGAGCACCTTGCCATAAGGCAATAGTGATAACTAAGTGGCTCAGGGAACAAAACATCGATATTTTGGGTCCATGGCCAGGAAACTCCCGAGACCTTAATCCCATTGAGAACTTGTGGTCAATCCTCAAGAGGTGGGTGGACAAACAAAAACCCACATTCTGACAAACTCCAAGCATTGATTATGCAAGGATGGGTTGCCTTCAGTCAGGATGTGGCCCAGAAGTTAATTGACAGCATGCCAGGGCGGATTGCAGAGGTCTTGAAAAAGAAGGGTCAACACTGCAAATATTGACTCTGCATCAACTTCATGTAATCGTCAATAAAAGCCTTTGACACTTATTAAATGCTTGTAATTATACTCCAGTATTCCATAACAAAAATATCTAAAGACACTGAAGCAGCCAACAGAAATTAATATTTGTGTCATTCTGAAAACTTTTGGCCACGACTGTATATACATACACCTGTTCTGAGAGGATCCAGAGTCTACAACACCATGAAACAAGGAGCACCACCATGCATGCGGCACCATGAAGACCAACGAGCTTTCCAAACAGGTCAGGGACAAAGTTGTGGAGAAGTACAGATCAGGATTGGGTTATAAAAAAAATATCAGAAACTTTGAACATCCCACGGAGCACCATTAAATCCATTATTAAAAAAATTGAAAGAATATGGCACCACAACAAACCTGCCAAGAGAGGGCCGCCCACCAGAACTCACGGACCAGGCAAGGAGGGCATTAATCAGAGAGGAGAAGAGTTATGCATGCTCAAGTTCTGTTTTTTTTTGTCTTATTTCTTATTTGTTTCACAATAAAACAATGTTTGCATCTTCAAATTGGTAGGCATGTTGTGTAAATCAAATTATACAACCCCCCCCCCAAAAAAAAAAATTGATTTTAGTTCCAGGTTGTAAGGTAACAAAATAGGACAAACGCGAAGGGGGGGGGGTGAATACTTTCACAAGCCACTGTACTTTGCTAAATGTCTCACCACCCATGAAAGGCAAGACATTAAGTCAATGACAGATATGTGATTGATTGATGAAGGCCTATAACATCTGCAAAATACTCTTGAGTATAAAAACATCAAGACCACCTGTTTGTCGAGCTGGTATAAAGGATCGGGAGACAGGTGCAGAGGTGCAGTAATGCACCTAATTAGGTTTTTTTTATTTACCCAAATTACAGCGTGCCGTGTAAAGGCACGGGGACGAAGACCAAATAAACACGTCTACAAAACACAGGGTTGAGACCCGAACAAAAGAGCGAGGAGTACCTCTAATAATACCACAAGCGCACAATAATTAACACATGAGACGAGACCCGTAATCATCTGTGCAATCCACAAGGGCACGAAAACCCAAAAAGCACAGCACAGGTACTCACACGCACCAACAAACATTGTAACAATAATCGACAAGACCATGGAAACCAAAGGGCACATACAAATACTAATCAGTGGGAACGAGGGACAGGTGTGCATTATGAACGTTCCGGAGGGATCCGTGACACTGTTCTTTCCATGACATAAACTGACCAGGTGAAAGCTATAATTCCTTATTGATGTCACTTGCTAAATCCACTTAATTTATTGTAGATGAAAGGGAGGAGACAAGTTAATGAAGGATTTTTAAGCCTTGAGACATTTGAGACATGGGTTGTGTATGCATGCCATTCAGAGGGTGAATGGGCAAGACAAAATATTTAAGTGCCTTTGAACGGGGTATGGTAGTAGGTACCAGGCGTACCGGTTTGAGTGTGTCAAGAACTGCAATGCTGCTGGGTTTTACATGCTCAACAGCTTCCCGTGTGTCTCAAGAATGGTCCACCACTCAAAGGACATCCAGCCAACTTAACACAACTGTGGGAAGCATTGGAGTCAACATTGGCCAGCATCCCTGTGGAAAGCTTTCGATACCTTGTAGAGTCCATACCTGGTGAATTGAGTCTGATCTGAGGGCAGAATTGGACGCAACTCAATATCAGGAAGGTGTTCCTAATGTTTTGAACACTCAGTGTATGTGTACTCCGCCAATAAAATTTGACGTGCCCATTTGAAATCGAATAACTTCTTGCCATAATCCGCCTCATAAAGCCTGTGACGAACCACTACAGTAAGCACGCTAAACTGCTGAGATTGACATTGCTATGCCAATCTTCCTTGATATATAACCACAGAACAAACCAACACAATACTGAGTGAGCACGGTTATTAAAGAGCTCTGTTGTCTCCCAGAGTCTAGGAATAAACACAGCTGCCAACCATTCATCGTGAACGACATCCGTTATGAACATAATGGAATACACTGTAAGAACGAGATTCGGCAGGCTACGCAATTCACCGGAATAACAGTAGGACACAGTAGAATCAGATCATGCTCTCTTGTTGACATGGCACGGTTCCTCTGAATGTTTCCCAGAGGATCTCAACACGGTGTGGGGGTGCGCTGTTGACCCATATTTACTGTAAGTATCTCCCCTCCATTCCGCATCCACCGACCTCACTCCATACCCGATGCTATATATAGCAAGTTATGCTTATTATAACAATAGCGCTCGGGGCAATGGGCTGTTGTTGTTTAATCACAAGACATCAACCTCAGTTCATATGTGATATCAAACGGCCCATGTCACGTGATAAGACACACTAACATGGGCATGTCTATTTAGTAGACAAAGCAAACCGTTTGTTTGTTTGTTTGTTTGGCAGTAAGTATTGGTAGGAGTAACAGTGGTGTTTTATACAAGTTACAGCATCTTTCTAAAACCCCATGTGTTAAATACTACGGACGCAAACCATGACGGAGAGAGAGATGAGGACATAAATGAGAAACCCAGTCAGAGGGAAAACTCCCTTACAGCAAACAAGGAAAACCCTAGTGTCGTTTTCCTGCTACAAATTCCACATCCACTGACACCTTCCCTAGTTTGTTTTCACACACACATTTCGCACACTCATTTGTCTCTAAAACGCCAAGGCTGGCTTTAATTTCCACGCTCGATACACATGCTACACATCCTCCACAGACTCAATGACAATCAAAGGTCATCTCCGACGGCGAGCCTCCGTTTGTTTTCATAAAGGAACTGGCAAATGTTTAAAAGAGGGCAACCCCCCCCCCTCCCCCTCCCTCTTATGTATCCCCCCAAACAACGACACACCACTCTTTAATTCATCTGTTATACTATCTACAGTACAACACACTCGCGATAATATCTTATCCAATCGGAGAGAGATCGAGCTCAGTGAAATCAACTGCTGCCTATGTCACAGCCGGACAGACCGTAGGAGTTCCACAGACCATGTAATTCCATTCAGTCAACAGTATGCTCCGTGAAACTAGTTTTAGCACTGAAACTCTCCATACACCTCAATGTAGCTCCACCGGCTGTATTAACAATTGGCACCGTTAACTTTCCTCAGTTAACCTACATGTGCAGCGCACCCGGGCTCCCACCTGGGTTTGACCGGTCATGACTCATCCAATGCGGGTCATAGTCCAGCCAAGTGAGTGTGTGTTTGTGTGTCTCAATTTTATACAGTACCTCTTAACCTGAAATGCGCTGCCGCACGCATGCTTCAATTTATTACCTGCTGGCATGACGCACTGAGACAGAGGAGAGGAGCATTTACGATTTTCTCAGACACAGTGAATGGTTCTCTTAGCTCTATTATCAAGGCAAGAGGGCAGCTAAACAAGAGGGAGTGCGCACACAAACACACAGTCAAACTAACAGTCCTTCTTCCATAATGAAATTCAGAGGTCTGCTCTCTTTCTCTCTGCTTTACTCTTTCCTTTTTCTTTCTCTCCATCACTATTTATACGTGCAACAGTACACCATGCAGACACTGCTAGCAGGATTTCTCATCATTCTTTTCTCTCTCTCCCTCTCTCCCTCCCTCTCTCCCTCTCGCTCGCTTTCTCTCTCCTCTCTCTCGTTCTCTCCTTTCACCTGTCTCCCCTGAGATCATTGTAAACAGCCTCTAACGTCATCGTTCAGTCTCTCTGTCTCCTCAGAACCTTCTGCATCTCTCTCTCTCTCTCACACACACACACACACACACACACACACACACACACACACCAATCGCCATCCACACATGGTCGTACAGCCCATCAGGCATATAAAGCTGAAATGTCAACCCGAGTCGCCCCTTATTCCAGTCCACTACAAATCGTCTCACGTCCTGCCTTCACTTCCACTGTCATGCTGGTGCCTTTCCATCTCTCCCTAGTCCACACACACATTCACCATGATCAAACAAAAAAACTCTATTGTATGTCTAGCCTCGGTCGAACGCTGCTGAGCCAGGTTAACCCAACACGTCTCCATAGAAACGTACATACAGTTTCAGAGGAGAAATTGAGAGCCCTCCTTACCTCCCCCACTCCCACCCTCTTCCATTTCTCTCGTCACTGGGGGAAAAGCAGAAGGGGGAAAAGATGGGGGTCTGCTTACTGATGGTCCGGGAGCCGATGCAGCCCATGGTGTCTCTCTCACAGAGGCCTTGGAAGCAGCAAGCGAGGAAGCGCCACCCTTTCACCAGGCATTCTCTCCACTCCTCTTCTCTCCTCCCGTCTCGCTCCGTATGTGTGTGTGCGTTTGTGCACGTCTCTCACTCGCTCGCTCTCTCTCTCTCCTCCTCTTGCTCTGCTTTTCTCTCGCGCGCTCCCTCTCTCTCTCATTACCTCCGTCAAGCACACTGGCACACACACAGAGACACACAAAGTCCAGTGTTGCGATGCTGGAGCATCCCAGTTAGTCAGTCAGCAAGTCAAATGTGTCTGAGAGCAGGGGAGGATGGAGGGAGGGAAAGATGACAAGCAAGTACCAGCTACTTCATATGCCATTAATATCCCAACTCTCTAAATGATTTAAGCATCACAAATTTAGCAGAGATATTGACCTATTCTATGAAATGGAAATGTCCTCTGTATCTTCTGACGGTGTGAAGAATGAGTGTCCAGTACATATCTTTTCCCCCACCTCTCTTTCTCTCTCGCTCTAACAATGCAGCACAGCTGTTTTCCTCTCCTTCTGCCCCTCCCTCTTTCTGTCTCTCTCCATCTCACTCACACAATATGCATATAAACAAAGAATGGGATTCAATTGTGAGGAGGCGAGGCAGGAGGACAATGGAAGAGTCCCTAAGCTCTCTGACTCTCTCCTACTCCCTCTGCTTCTGATTTTATGCTCAAAGTCCAATCTCACACATTGAATACTTGTTTTTCCCCTCGGGAGCTCAATGCTTTGACAGAATTGGCTGTCCAAAAATGTAAAATGTGTTCAAACTGATTTAAACATATGTTTAAAATATGCAAACATCTATTGGTTAACATAGAATAGAATAGCTCAAATAATAACTTATGGGTAAGTATTCATCTAACACCAAGAGAGAGAGACAGATGGAGAGGAAGAGAGGGGGAGCTGAGGAGGATGGAGGATGGGTGCTGTGAGTCGTGTTAAAGAGCGACGGCCTTTAAAATGCTACGAATCCCTTTGAAAATGGCCTATGTGGCATCGATATGTGTTAGAAAGAGTTATTATTGTGTCAAAATTGATTACAAAGTGTAAACAGGAAGTCAGTCTCCTCTAAAACAAAGTTAGGAAAATCCGTGCATCACAACAGGTAAAATTAAGGTTGGGTTTTGATTTGACAATGTACATTTGCATTTTTTTTAACTTGAGAAATACTGCACCAAACACCTTAGATGTAAAATTGTGCAACTAAAACATCCTTGGAAAAATCATAAAACATTTATGAGAGTTACTTTAGATTCATTCTGGGGATTTTGAGGAATTGAAATAGGCTTAATCGGTCAGGAAACACTCATCCAATACTGAAATCTAGTTTTTGTAATGAGCAACTGAAAAACACTCTTGCCAATCAGCGTGTTCAGTGGCGCTTTAAGGAGTGGTGATACTGAGATGCACAAATTAGTATTTTAGGAGAGAGGGGGAGGGATGAGGTAAGGTGACAGAGGAGGAGAGGTGAAAGGGAGACAGAGGCAAGGATGGATGCTCGTGGGTTGCATACAGAAATAAACATACAGCCATGTTTCTATTTATAGCTGTGTGTGTTTGTTACCTGTTGTGGTAAACCGTGGGGTGTTGGGTTGAGTGTGCAGAGATGGACACAGAGACCGAGATCTAGTCAGAAAACAGAACTTTACTATGCAACAAAAAATAACATAACAACAAAATAACAGGGTTGGCTCAGTCCTTCTTCTCATATTTGGCTTCGTGCCTCCGGGGGCTTCGTTCCCCTCGATAGGCTCACTCCTTGCCTCTCTCTTTGTCTACCTCACGGTGTGCCACGGTGCTCCTTATATGTGGCTTGCACGGCTGGTTGGCACTCTCCCCTAATTACCTCTACTTGGGGCCAACAGCGTCGGGGTGCCCAGCCCGTGTACTCCCAACAGAGTGACCCAGCGTCACGGAACGTACCTTCCCTTTATCACCAATCCCCGGGGTAGACCTTCCCGGGATACCACTGTGTGTGTATGTGTGTCTGTGTGCACATGCGTTTGTGTGGCTGGCTGATTGTCTGGCTGGTTGGCTACCTGGCTGGCTGGTTGATTAGCTGGCTGGCTGGTTGACTATGGATCTTTCCGTGTATTTGTTGTGTACTGTACTTGTGTGTCTGTATATGTCTGCATATTTATCTATGCACATCGTGTCTGCATATTTATCTTTGCACATGCATGCGTCACACGTGTATGTATTCATCACTTCCTCAATAAAGAGAGTTGTGGGTCATAGAGAGGTGATCACAAAGAGACATGCCAAGAGAAGGGGCTGATGGGTAATCCTATTCTTGGCAATGAGTTGGTCTATCACATGCTGAGTCTCATGGAAGGACACTACTTAGATATTCCCTTTGAGAGAGAGAGAGAGAGAGAGAGAGAGAGAGAGTGTGTGACTGACTGACTGACTACTTCCTTATCAACCTTGAGTGATTTTGTCTTTGTCTGTGGGGACTTTCATATTTAAAAAATATTTGGCTTCACTGTAATATGTGGCCACAGTCTGGTGGCATTATCATTATTCCACACACACACACATACTGATATAAATCCCACAAAAGGCTTATTAGGTTCAAAAGCTTACAGCAAAGACAAATAACGATCCCTTCCACACTCGCGACTGCAGCTTAATCAATAGGTTCACTTCGCCTTCAAACAGCTGAAGGTAAAGCATCTGATCTCTGCTGCTCTCTCGCAGGGAAGAGGACTCTGAGGCTGTGTCCCAAATGGCAGCCTGTTCTCTATATAGTGCTTTACTTTTGACCAGTGCCCATAGGGGATAGGATGCCATTTGGGACTCAGTCTGAGAAAAGTCACTTTCTTAATCCTCCCACTCTGCTCCCTTGTTAAAAACCACGTCTCTCAGCATGATCCAATCCATATCCTAGATTGGAGTTTTCCAGATTCAGTCTTGTTATAAGGGCAGCTCTGCGTCAATGGCACAAAAAAAAAATCTGTGATTGGTTAAGTTTAGGCAAGTAATGTGATTGGTTGAGATTAGGGTTAAGTATGGGTTTAGTATTTAGTATTTTATTAGGATCCCCATCCCCACAGCTGCTCTTCCTCGGGCCCAACCTGGAGTAAAGTTTGATTAAGAAATTTGGTTCGGTTTAAAAAGTTAAGGGGAAACTCGACTGTGCTCATGGCCTTCCAAGCCTGTCCGAGGTCCAAAACTAATTTGAAGAATCTGTCATTGTTAAATGGTGGTAGCCGAATTAGGATTCTTCCATTTCCCTCAATGGCCATATGTTCATGTTTTCAGGCTTATTTACATTCTGTTATTTCTCTCACACAGAGTCATGTTCTTCCCAGACCTAGGTTCAAATACTATTTGAAATCTTTCAAATACTTTGAATGTTTGCTTTGCCTGCCTGGAATGCCATTTGGGCGGGGTTTACACTTTGGGGACTTTTCTATTGGTTCCTTTGTTGCTGACAAGCTCAATCAATCACAGCAAAAGTGTTTAAAATGATTTCAAGTAGTATTTGAGACCAGGTCTGCTTCTTCCTCCCAAATACATTTTTCTTACCCTTGTTTTACCATCTGGTTGCTCGAGCTGCCCTGAAGCATCAACAGAAATAAATAGCCTTTCCACATAGCATCAGCTCATCAGAAACCAACCGTATGCATGATCGCTCAAAGCATATGGTACTATACATTTCACTACAAGACTGACTGCCATAGCTATAAAGAGCCAATCACACAGCATTCACAACTGCCACTCAAAACACACACTGTAATAGCCATAGTGACACTTTAGGTGTTGTGTTGAATGCAGGCCCGGTGGAACAGTGCCCAGCCAGAATGAATGTGGTGGCCTTGCCACTGTTGACAGCTCACTAATCCAGACAGAGAGCTGCTACTTGGGGCCCCCACCTGTACCGATTGGTTGCCCTTGGCGACAATCAATTCTTTGGGTGGAATAGGAGCAATCAAGCAGGGTTTTATTTACTTGCCAGCTTATTGGTTCGGCAGACGCCATCACCCATGGCAACTGATGTAGACGACTCTGGTTTCATTAGGACTCTCATGGGGATGTAGAGTATTTCGCTGCGCTGAGATGGAGTCAGCCATAGAATTAGAATACTAGAATGGGCATGAACCTTCTTATGATGGGATAAAGGTCAGCCATTTTGGTTTGCCAGTGCTGTGATAAGATATTGATTAAAATAATGAATTTGAAGAATTGATCTGAGCTGTATGTTTGTTAACTGGCTACCCAGACAGATTTAGAGGAATGATTCAATTAATTTTTCAAACAAACTGCCAATATGCCCACATTCCATTCAAACAATACAGTTAATCAATCCATTGTCATACACTGGCTCAAATCAGTTGATGATTTCACAAGTTGTGGATGCAACAAGCACTGATATTGTATCATATAAAAGCACACAGCTTTCAAAGAAAACAAAAATGTAGACATTTCTATTTTAGAGGCTATTGATACGGAAAATGTGTATGACATTTGTATAAACTGTACTTATAATTAAATGAAAATATTTTTGGTTGACAATAATTCTATTACACCATTTCTGATACATCACATGCCTTACCTTTCATTTCCTGCATAAGTAAAAGGATTATGTCTCTACTGCCATTCATTCCAGTTCGACTGGGTTCGGTTTCTCCCTGAACAATATGGCTGCCATTTTCACACCCTTCTGGAACTTTGAGGGTTTATGACATAGCCCCGTCCCCCCCTCTAGTAATTGAATAGGATCTCTATGGAGACAGCAACCTTCTGGTTTGAACAGGTTTTCTTTCCGTTTGCAACATTTTGCAGCCAGTGAAAAACCATTCTCTTTCTTCCCAGTAATGAAGTAAAAGATTGCTACTGTGTAACGTGTGAAACTGCAACAATGCCCCTATAAGTGCATAAGTTTGTTTATATTTGACAGTCTGGTATGGGTTTAGGTCAAGTTACTGTGGTAGGAAATACCATACTATAGTAAATGAAAATGCCCCGAAAACCACATTCCAAAGGCATTTCCCAGCTAGCAAATAATGTTCTGAGAACCATATGTTTCTTAGGTAGGAATTTCACTGCATCAGCATAATGCTTTCTACATGTTTCCTCGTGGTTCTATTTGAATTCATGTTCTCACAACGTTCAGGGAACATTAAGAAACAACGTTCTTCTGTGGCAATCTCAGTACATCAGCATAACATTTTTCTGCAGGTTTCCTCATGGTTCCATTTAAAGTCATGTTTTCAGAACTTTAAGAAAAAATTCCTTTCAAACGGCGAAGAAAACATTAGTAATGTTCAAAGAATAGAATCGTGGAGCAAAGATACCACAGCAAGTTGAAAGTGGCGAGAGCCAGCTTCAGAATCTGTCAGGAGAATCATTACAGTGGAGTCTCATGTGATGGGTACATCCAGTATTGTGGCAGTGGAGTCCTGGAGGACAAGTGTCTTTCAATTGGGGGCAGGACAACAGCACTTTGGACGACTGGCTACAAAACAAGAGAGGGCATCTGGCAAGCCATGTTCTTCTAAAAATCAATGGCTGTAATGTTATTTTGTAACGAATAGCCTCGGGCTTGTTACACCGCATGCTCTCACTAATTTAGACCCAAGCCAAGGTGGGGGAGCTCGGCTCCTGCCCAATTCATGGCCAGCTTTTCATCCTGTGTACACAACAGGCGAACGCAACACATTTCACTATCTCTTAGACAGGTAATGTAAGCTAGCTTATGGACTTTCAGGATGGCTTTCACTCGACCCTGCGTGTTTATAACCGATTACATTGTTGAACTTGAGATAGCTAACGTTAGTAAGCTCCTTCGCTCGGGAGACCTGTACAGGTCGTGGTGGTACCACAGATAGCATTACTTCCAGCTACAGTTGACTGAAAGCATATGGAAAAAAAGCTGGACAGCTCTCCTTGTTATACACAAACACAAATCAACAGTATAACACACATCTACACCCTGTCTAATGTAAACAATAATGACTTTTGTAACCTGTAATGAAGGGTTTACCACACACATAGGTGTGACGAAGCCAGGATCGACTGGGTGTTTCCTCTTATTAGAGGTAGACCCTGCGACACAACAGCTTCTGGGCATTTTTGCGTTATTTGAACGCTTCTAAGGGACCATGGAAAAAAGCCAACTTTGAATGGCGGACTATGAGATGAACCGGGACGTGCCCCGACAAATGAGGGGCTTTGCGTGTTCTAATTTATAACGTGAAGCTGAGTATTAGGATGATAACATCCAAAAGTTTTATTTTTGTTAAGATTTTTTTAAATCTTGGAATCCTTGGAATCTTCTCCTAAAATTCACAAAAATGTTGTGAAACACACCATCTATAACAACCACCACAGAACGTTCCCCTACGGTAATTATTAGGTTCCCAGGTAATGTAATAACGACATTTGTTCTGGGAAACATTCTTGCAACATCAGGTGAATGTTTGATACAAACATTGTGTAAATGTTGTGCTCCCGAGTGGCGCAGCGGTTTTAAGGCACTGCATGTTAGTGCTAGAGGCATCACTACAGACACCCTGGTTTGATTGCAGGCTGTATCCCAACCGGCCGTGATAGGGCGTCGCACAATTGGCCCAGCGTCGTCTGGGTTTGGCCGGTGTAGGCCGTCATTGTAAATAAGAATTTGTCCTTCACTGACTTGCCAAGTTAAATAAAGGTTCAATTCATCATCATCATCAGCACAACGGGACAGTTTTCGGGTTTTTGCAGAACAGGAAGTTCTACACACATCTAGTTCATTTTAATTCCTTCACTAGCACTTATATTCTATTGACATTTATCACTATTTGCAGATGGAAATGTTACGTGTATGGCTTTCCGCCAAAAACATAAAAGTTTGTGAAAGTTAATTTCTCACTTCACTCACAGTGTCTGTGCTCCAACAACAGCATTACAGCCATTCCAGAAAAGTGGGTATTGCTTCATTCGTGTCATAATTGTTTAATACAAGGCCTCTTGATACAATGAAAAGACAGCTAAAGCAAATCACACTAGTTCTATTTAAAATTCATAAGAAATCCATAAAAACAGTATTTTCAATCAAATGTGTTGATTTCTTATTGAAAACCAGGTTTCTTCTCGGGATGGAAGCCCTTCCATCTTGACGGATGACTGGCTAGCAGAGACGTTCGGCGCAGACAAAGGCGTGACTATAATTGCAATCTTGATCATTCCACCTTGGGTCAAAATGGTTAGTTATTACACAGTTTTGACTCCGTCCGCCATCAGGCTGGGATGGATGCCAGGGTATGAAGTCCACTTTGGACCCGTCAGACCACATCCACCTCCCCTCCACGTGGATGTCAGACAGACCCATCCAGGTTCCTCTCTCTGCAGGGTCGAATCTCTGGATCAGGATTCTGATGAACTGGTGTTCTGCCTCACTGTGCACAGAGACCAGGTTTGCTCCCTGAGTCAAACAGTAGGACTCAGCATCAGGCCAGTTCAGTGGTGTAGCGACATACTTATAGCAGCGTCCGTTAAAATCGTACCAGCCCATTGGGCAGGAGTTTTGGGATAGCTCTTCCCCCTGGTAAAGCACAGGAGCACCCAAAGCAAGGCTGTGGAGAAAGGCGACACAGAGGAACACGAACATGTTGCAGAGTGTTGGGCCGGTAGGCAGGCACTATAGGTGAGCTGTGCAGCAGTGGGCCCTGTCCTTTTATTTAATTGAGAGAGGGCAGGGATGCCGGTAGGCTTGACATCATTGGTGGATCACCCCACCAATCCATATACGTGCACATTCTCTGTCTTTGAGTGAATTTTAACCTCTGCCTTTACTAAACTGTTTCATTTTTTGATTTCACTCCAGATCCTAAAAAAAACTCTAAAAGTTTAAGAAGAAAACAATAACATATTTAAGGAAATTAAAAATGATAAAGTTATTTCTCGATTCCCTCACTGAGGGCTTGTGTGAATAAGCTATGCTGCAAAGGCATGACAACTGCCAGATAAGGGGGTATTGCCACATAACCAAGTGGTCATATCAACTCTGCAGCTGTGTTCTTCTCATCATTTCTGTGCCAAGTTTTGGTACAGGGCTATTTGACACTAACAAAGCACACCTAGATAGTATGTTTTACATCTTTGACTTAAGGTAAAAATCTGCCATATTTACTGCTGTTCAATAGTCATTTCAAGTTTCAAGCTTTTTTTGCAATAATTCAGTAGTCAATAATCATGTAAGGTAGAACAAAATCACAAAATATATAAAAATAAGAAATAAGAAAAACACGATAAACTACTGTAAGTAAGCATATACAGGGTCAGTTCCAGTACCATCATAACCCAAAATATAAGGATGGTTTACATCATTGTTTAGGTTTTGTTGTAATTTGAGTCCTTGTCAACAAGCAATGTAGCCCATAGCTTCAAGTTGCTGTCAGGTCTTGCATCCATAGATATATCTAGAAATTTGAGAGTGCTTACATTTCTTTAGCCCTTTTCCTCAGCTTAGCAAATCAAGTGTCAAGGGGTGTCATTTGCTGACCCACAGACTCAGGGTTGTGGCTTTAGCAACAGTCATGTTTTTCTACATGAAAGCTTTTCAGATTGACAAAATAACAGCATATTTTGGAACCATCTTAGACAGTGAGACATAAGACAGTCCGAGAGAGGAAGTGAAATAAAGAGCTATTCTCGTTTAACCTCCCCACAAAAGTGGGTGGCCTGTTTGACATAGTGAGGCACAACTGATGAGGATAAAGAGTAGCAGTGTGTGTGTGTGTGTTCTCTATAATTCAGAGCTTTTCAATCTGGTCTGCATGTCGTGCGGTGCACACGTCTGTGTTCCTCCCTCCTCCGACTGTTAGTCTGTCGACCCCTCTTCAAGTTCGCGTTTGTCTCTCTTAGTAATGCGTCTCTAGTTGGTCGAGTGCTTTTGCCCCGATAGGTTGGTCATTCCTTGCATCTCACCTTTGTTGCTACTTACTCAGTGCTTGTCATTTTCAGAGTCATTAGGAGACTGACAAATATCTGATTCTGGATCAGTGGTAGGGGAATCTACTTCCATTTCATCAGGTTCTTTACTGACAGTGAATTGTGATGGTGATAGAATATAGTACACTGCCACCTATTGGTGACAAACACTCAGAGAATCCTTTGTAATTTTGAAGTGTCCCATATAATAAATAAATGGATATTGCACAAATGAATGAACGAATGAATGAATGAACAAATGAACGAATGGACAAACCAAGTGGTGTCTCCTCTGCATCCTCTGACCAAATTATTCCATTCACTCTGTCTGGTTTCCTACCAGCTGTTGAATGGCTCCGCTGAGTTGATTAGAATCCCATTCTAGCATAGAGGACAGCACAAGGAGAAATGACAGTTTGCCATATTTAAGTGGTAGAAAGGAGGTCTATATGCACCAACCAGGATCCCTCAGATGAAGAGGAATAGCCTCTTCATCTGAGGTTTAGATAGGCCTACTATTTATTTCTATTTTTGCCAACTCCATATAAATATTTCTGTTCTATAACAAAAGGTATGTATTTCAGATAATATTTATATTATTTTGTTCCTTAGACATATTGCATCTCGTTTGTAACATAGCTTACGGAAGGGAAAAAATAGGCCCACATAAAATAGTTTCACTTTTTACATTTTTTAAATGCAATAGAGAATCTTTATTATGTATTAAATGTATGAAAACCTTATTTTGGTGGCAAAAAAATGAAAAGGGGTGTCCCCTACTGGGTTCCCCCGAACTTCATTTCCTGTCTGAACACTGAACTATGGAAGTGTAGCGTATGGATCAGCAGCTCAAACATCTTTTAAAAAAGCTTGATGTAATCCAGGCACAAGACCTAGATATGTTATGTTGTGATATGTTGTGGAGCAGTCAGGACCTCCCCGGTGGCAGCGCTGCAGGTAGAGTTGGGAGAGATTTTTTTATTTTTATTTGTATTTATCTGTTATTTTTCCAGGTAAGTTGACTGAGAACACGTTCTCATTTGCAGCAACGACCTGGGGAACAGTTACAGGGGAGAGGAGGGGGATGAATGAGCCAATTGAAAACTACCATTAAAGTTGAGATGACAACAACTAACCATGATATAATGGGTAAATCTTCAAGGATATAAGGGTACACATACTACACATAAGGTGCTCCTAGAGTGCTGGGAGCATGAACGAGATCTGAATAGAAGTTCTGGCTGGATAGGTAAGAGATGGGAATGGGATTGTTTGGGAAGGAGTTCAGCCTCTTTCTGCTATTCCACCTTGGTTGTTCCCTCAGCCAATGATATACCTAGGGTTGCCTGAGAGGGTAAGAGATGTTGAGGAAGGATCCGGCTTTAAACTTCTTCACAACAGTATCTCGGACCTGCCTGGTGTGTTCCTTGTTCTTCATGATGCTCTCTGCGCTTTTAACGGACCTCTGAGACTATCACAGTGCAGGTGCATTTATACGGAGACTTGATTACACACAGGTGGATTGTATTTATCATCATTAGTCATTTAGGTCAACATTGGATCATTCAGAGATCCTCACTGAACTTCTGGAGAGAGTTTGCTGCACTGAAAGTAAAGGGGCTGAATAATTTTGCCCGCCCAATTTTTCAGTTTTTGATTTGTTAAAAAAGTTTGAAATATCCAATAAATGTCATTCCACTTCCTGATTGTGTCCCACTTGTTGTTGATTCTTCACAAAAAAATACAGTTTTATATCTTTATGTTTGAAGCCTGAAATGTGGCAAAAGGTCGCAAAGTTCAAGGGGGCTGAATACTTTCGCAAGGCACTGTATATACTGAACAAAAATATAAATGCAACATGCAACAAACTCTACTGAGTTACAGTTCATATAAGGAAACCAGTCAATTGAAAGAAATGAATTAAGCCCTAATCTATGGATTGTACATGACTGGGCAGGGGAGTAACCATGAGTGGGCCTGGGAGGGCATAGACCCTCCCATTTGGCAGTCAGGCCCACCCAGTGAGTTTTCCTTTATTTCAGACAGAAATACTCCTCAGCCTCCCACCTGCAACTGGATTCTGGACTTCCAGACGGGCCGCCCCCAGGTGGTAAGGGTAGGCAACAACACATCTGCCATGCTGATCCTCAACACTGGGGCCCCTCGGGTGTGTGCTTAGTACCCTCCTGTACTCCCTATTCACCCACGACTGCGTGGGCAAGCACAACTCCAACAACATCATTAAGTTTTCTGACGACACAACAGTGGTAGGCCTGATCACCGACAACGATGAGACAGCCAATAGGGAGGAGGTCAGAGACCTGGCAGTGTGGTCAGAGACCTCAATGTGAGCAAGACAAAGGAGCTGATCGTGGACTACAGGAAAAGGAGGGCGGAACAGGCCCCCATTAACATCAACGGGGCTGTAGTGGAGTGGGTCGAAAATGTCAAGTTCCTTGGTGTCCACATTATAAACAAACTATCATGACCCAAACACACCAAGACAGTAGTGAAGAGGCAACGACAACACCTTTTCCCCCTCAGGAGACTGAAAGATTTGGCATGGGTCCCCAGATCCTCAAAAGGTTCTGCAGCTGCACCATCGAGAGCATCCTGACCGGTTGCATCACCGCCTGGTATGGCAACTGCTCTGCATCCGAACATAAGGTGCTACAGAGGGTTTTGCGTACGGCCCAGTACATCACTGGCGCCAAGATTCCTGCCTTCCAGGACCTATATACTAGGCGGTGTCAGAGGAAGGCCCAAAACATTGTCAAAGACTCCAGTCACTCAAGTCATAGACTATTCTCTCTGCTACCGCACTGCAAGCGGTACCGGAGCGCCAAGTCTAGGTCCAAAAGGCTCCTTCCTAGCTTCTACCCCCAAGTCATAAGACTGCTGAACAATTGATCAAATGGCCACCCGGACTATGTACATTTACCCCTACATCTACAAATAACCTCGACTAACCTGTACCCCCGCACATTGACTTGGTACCGGTAGCCCCTGTATATAGCCTCTTTACTGTTATTTATTGTGTTACTTTTTTATTTTATTACTTTTGTTTATTTAGTAAATATTTTCTTAACTCTATTTCTTTAATTGCATGGTTGGTTAAGGGCTTGTTGTATTGATCATACTGTTTAATCAGCTTCTTGATATGCCACACCTGTCAGGTGGATGGATTATCTTGGCAAAAGAGAAATCCTCACAAACTTTTTCCCCCCACTGGTCATGATCCCCTCCATAATTGTAGCAAGACTGTTCTTCACTCCGCTCTTCTATATACTCCACCTGTCTGCACACACTTGAAACATGGCCAAATTGTTATGTTATTTTACACTGTAGTGGTGTAGAGACAAAATATCTTTCTGCATACCTCATATACCCCAGCGAGCGTTACCACATGCATAGGAAGTTGCTCACCATAAAAACAAAACAATAGAACCAACAAACCTTCTTCCTTTCTTCCATCCACCATGCAGGGATTCACGTCACAAGGTTTTCCTCTTTTAATAGAAAAGGACTCAAGGAAATGTGTAAGTCACCCAGTGAAATTCTACTTGAGGAGGTCTAAGAGAGAGAGGGAAGAAGAGGGAGAGCTTGAGTCAGATAAAAAATGGTGGGAAAAAAGGGAGATGGTTTGTTAAAAAGAAGAAAGTTAGAAAGTGTAAGCAGAGGGGGCTGAAGACAGGAGGAGAAATGGAAGTGAATGAGGGTGAAGTATCGGAGGTGGTAGGTGCAGTGAAGTTATATGAGACCTGGGTATGCACCGAGGATCAGGAGAAAGATGAGTCTGTGACAGTGGGAGTGAAGTTTATGGAAAACGTGGACTCTTGCCTTTTGGCTGATCCATTTGTGGTTTCACGGTGGGTGAAAAACTTGTTGGGTCATGTGGAATCGGTGAGGGTAACCAGAAGTTGTCTAGTGATAATTGTTTGCGTTTCTGTTGGTCAGAGGGAGAATGAGCTCGGAATAAAATGAATGTGAGCAAGAAAAGTGAATTGTTTTGTTCTCAAGAAATGGGCACTAATGAAAGGAGTAGCAGTAAATAAAAAAAGTTGACCAGCTGAGGGGAAAGATTCCCGGTGTATGTGATTCTCGTCATTTGATGAGACGCAGACAGGGTGGCGAGAGTGGGGAACAGAACATTTTGAAGTTGAGTCTTTGCCTGACAAAGTGAAGTTAGGATATATAAGTTATCCTGTACGAACGTATGTGTCGAATTCATTACGATGTTACAGGTGTCAAGCTTATGGACATGTGGCAGCAGTGTGTGGGAGCGAGGGTCCAAGGTGTGAGAAGTGTGCAGAAGGGCATGAAACAAAGGAATGTGTAGCATTGGGGAAAGTAGTGGAATGTGTTCATTGTAGGGGTGCCCGTGGAGCTGGGGATCAGAAATGTCCCGTGCGAGAGAGGCAGGTTGAGGTTTCCAGGGTTAGCGTAGAGCAGACGTTGTCATATGCAGAGGCAGTGAAGAAAGTAGAGGAAGGTGGGTTAAGGAGGAGGAGTGGTGAGAGTAGTAGAGATATACCAGTACAGAGGGAGAGGCCAAAAAGTGATATAAGTTTCAGTACGATTGGATATTTAGCATTTATAGCAATGGTTATCAAATGTACTGCAGGGATGGAATGGAAGCCGCAGAAAATTGAGGTTGTGGTGTTACCTGCAGAGAGGTATTTGGGTGTGTGAGACTTACAGGGTGTGATGGCATGAGGTAGGAATAAATACATTTAATTAGTGGAGTAGGGGGGTGTTAATTTTTATTTTATATAATTTTGAAATTAGTGAGTGTAGTGTTAGATGGTAGGGTATTTATTTAGTATATTTTTATTTTCCAAGCAAATTATAAGGGAGTTGTACTCCAGTCTCGTAGGTGGCGGTAATGCAACAAATTGGATGCCAACCGCCGTTAAACCTCATAAAAACCTCGGGAAAACCTTTGTTTATTATTTTCAAGATGGCGGCGGGAATGTATTTAGAACATTACCTTGACAGTAAGATAGTTTCCTTTTTTCATGTTTTATTCGTGAAATAATGTAGAATCCTACTAAAATATAGTGTAATGGAATTTGTTTGTGTATTTTTGTTTTACTTGCACGCATAGCTACTCCCAGAACCAGTACCAGGGCTTGAGGAGACAAGAAGCCCAGTTACTGGTTCAGCTAACGTTACTACATAAAAAAGCCCAGGGCAAGAGACAAAGAGCACGCGAGAAAGCTAACTTACGTTAGCTAAGTTAGCGCGCCTGCAACCCAAGTTAGCTAGATGGCCAGCTAACAAAGCGGTGCATAATTATACCGTTCTTGATCGACTCTAAATTACTTTGTTATATCGTAGGGTTCTATTCAGTGGTATCCCCACGTTTACGTAATAACAGTTATACATATTTATAGACCAGCATTGACAATTTTAGTAACATTACCTAACACACACAAGAAGCTAGCAATGTTGCAGCCCACTGACGCTGATAATACATACTGATGTATTTGATTTGGAACCCGGTATATAACGTGATATACTGTACAACCTTGTTTTTCTAGGTATAGAAAATCTGCCGTTTGAGCTACAGAGGAATTTCACTCTTATGAGAGACCTGGACACACGGACAGAGGGTGAGACACTCACACAGATCTGATATTATGATTGTTGCTGCTATCATAACAGGTAAATAGAAAACACTTATCCAGAGTGTCTAGGCAAAAGTCAGAAGTCAGCGTGCATGTAGCCCATGTGATGGTTGTATCCACAATTGACTATAAATTCATTCATCTCTTTCTCTCAGATCTGAAAGGGCAGATAGACTCTTTGGCTCGTGAGTACACGTCAAACACACACACCCTCTCCTCTGAGCAGAAGCTCTCCCTGCTCCGGCAGATCCAGCAGTCATATGGCAAGTGTAAAGAGTTTGGAGATGATAAGGTCCAACTGGCCATGCAGACCTATGAGATGGTGAGTAGGATCTTAAGATGGATACAGTAGATTGGGAATAGAAGTGCTGCTTGGGGTCCATACTAGTAATGAGGAAAGGGAAGGTGCTCCTTGGAGAGAGGTTTACCTCAGGTTGCAGGTAAGCTTTACATAGTGAAATGTGTGTTATATTCTCAGTTAGCATGTTTGATGCAGCTGGAAATGGAAATGTTGACTACTTTCTGCTTTGACTCTGATTAGTTAGCCTAGGCAAGTTAAAATGTCTATCATTTCTACATGTAATGTCTCAGTCAGTCCTGTTATTCATTGTGACCCCTCAGGTGGACAAACACATTCGCAGGCTGGACACAGACCTGGCCCGCTTCGAGGCAGACCTGAAGGAGAAAAAGATTGAGAGCACAGACTATGACTCAACCTCCAGTAAGGGAATCAAGAGTAAGTTCTGTTCAGACACTTTGTGCTCATTTTCATTAAATTTTGTCCCTTCAACCCAAATGTGACTTTTTAGTGTTGTCTCATTGACGTTTCAACCCTATGTATAGATAGCTGTGAATTGGGCCATGTTCATTATGGCATGCAATGGAAAAGATTTAGCAAAAACAAACATTTGCTTATTCTTATTGGACAAGTCCAGGGAGTCCCTCCTTATTTATTTTATTAGTCTATTTTCTTCTGTTTGGTGCTTAATAAACAACCCAGGTAAGCTCAAAATGTGTCCATAGCCTAAAAAGTTTTGTCTTTTTTCAGGTGAGCTCAGGGGGCCAAAAGAGAAGAAGGTGGCTCGCACAAGGTTAAAGGTGAAGTCAGATGACGACTGCAGCCCCAAAAGCGGACAGAAGAAAGTCAAACTAACACAAGCGTATGTACACTTAAAACATACGTTTCATAGGCTGATGCTTTGTATGAGGGATGCACGATATATTGGTGAACATATTGGAACCGGACGATATTACCTAAAAATGCCAACATCGGTATCAGCCCGACGTTAATAACCGATGTCAAAGCTACCGTGCATACCTATATAACGTAAGTACATGATGTAATAACGCCACGTAAAATGTAGCGCTACACGTGCAACACAGCATTCCTAACCTAGCCCACACAATGTCTGCTGCGTGGATCGAGCAGTCATTTGAAAGAGTAACAAAATTTCAGCGAGACAACTCAAAGGCGAAATCCATTAAAGCCAAGATAATGGAATTCATTGCCCTTGACAATCAACCGTTCTCTGTCGTGGTTGATGTTGGCTTTCGCCGACTGGTCGAGCACCGGTACACAATACCAAGTGTGCTATTTTTCAGATGTTGCCCTACCGGAGTTAATGTAATCTGTATATATATATATGTATCTCTCACGTCGCTCTACAAAAATGTAGGACCAACGGGTGTTCCTACCATGAGACAGCATTTAAAAATACTGTAGAAGATCAACTGAAACGGATCAGAGGCTCTGGGACCCCACAGGGTCACTGCTATTAGCTTCACGACATACTATGGAATGCCGTTTGGGTCTTTGCGTGTCATAAAAGATACAGTAGCACTGTCAAAGCTGGACAAAAAAGTCTGCAAACACCGGCCACAAACGATGTGTTTACAATACCGCGTTGGCAATAAAGCATTATTTGATCAACCGCAACTTCTGGGGTAGTTAACTTTAGCTTGGTACCTAGCTAGCATCAATACAACCAGCCTGAAAACAATGACCAGTAGAAACTGCAGTCCTTTTCATTATTCTTCACAATGATTTATGAATCCTTGTGACTAAGTGTGGTTGTTTGCCTATTGAAATTGAACTTCAGATCCATGAAAATAAATAGCTAGCTAGCTACTTAACCCTGTTGCCCAAAGCTAACATTATAAGCAGCCAGCTAGCTTCATCTGGCTAGTGATGCTCGTTATAACCATAACCAGGTTATGTGTTGTGAAGTTAGCCACAATAAGGATTAAGCACAATAGTGGAATTTGTGGTTTGCCTTCAAAATAAAAGTATGTCGTTGACAGTGATGCAAATGAATACAAATAGTAGAATTATGCCATACTTTTATTTTTGAAGGCTAACCGCAAAGTCGACTCTTGTGGCTAATCCTTATTGTGGCTAGCTTTACAACTCCCGTGAATCTAACCGAAATGTGCTTTTCTGGTCTTCTCTCACTACATATCTTGCAGCAGCTTCTGATGCAGTACATCTCTTCCTCTCAGTATTCATCCCCATTGTCCTCCCTTGTGCTTAGGCCTGAGTTCACAGCCCCTACAGTGAACTTTGGGAACGTCCACCCCTCGGATGTGCTGGACATGCCCGTGGACCCCAACGAGCCCACCTACTGCCTGTGTCACCAAGTGTCCTACGGAGAGATGATTGGCTGTGACAACACAGACGTGAGTCCACAGCTTTCTGCCAATGACGATCTAGTGGTACATGAGCACTAGGTCCAGAGTTGAGGTCAGTTCTTTCAATTCAGGAAGGAAACTGACATTCCAATTCCCTTTTTTTCTCATAGAGAGAAGCAATGACATCACGTCCTGAGATGACGGAATTGAAATGAACCCCAACCCTGATTGGGTCAACTATTCACTATGATCCAAATCCTAACCTGATATCTGGGCACTAGAATGTTCCTACAAAAATACCACATTGACATGAATGTGTGATTTTACCTAAAAGTTTGATTTATAAAATAGTGTTGAGAAATGAGCGATGGCTTTGGAATTTTTGGCACTTAAATCAAAGATGAATTAAGTAAAACCTAAATAAAGGCTAGTTCCTTTTGTCCCACTAGAGGGCAGTAAAGCATTATAAAAGTCTCTCCCGGCACTAATAGAATACTAAGCAGAATGTATTGTGTTGGACTCATTGCAGTGCTCCATTGAGTGGTTCCACTTCGCCTGCGTGGGGCTGACAACAAAACCCAGAGGAAAATGGTAAGTCAAGAAAGAGATGGAAATCAGGAATTTAGGATTGGAAAATATGGATTTTTCACCTATAACATGGAAGAGATCAAGACCCTGAACGTAGCACCATTTATCTCTCACCCTTTCTTTTCTCTTTTCCTCTATCGTTTCTTACGCCCAGGTACTGTCCAAGGTGTACTCAGGAGAGGAAGAAAAAATGAGCCCAGAGACAATCATAACCAACAATCATAACGCTAGAGTTTACAAAGGAGGGTTCAGTGTTTTGTATTGGAACATGGGGAAACCCTCCATAAACACTAACATGGACCCCACAGGGTCATGTTTAATAGGTCACACTGTCGCAAATTGTCAAAACCAAAATGAGCATTTCCTATTGGGCAAGTCCAGAGTAGCCCCTTCCCTGTATCAGTCTATATTCTTCAGCTCAGTGTCTAATGAACACGACCCCCCACCCCCACACACACACACAGTATTAGGGTCCTGCTGGTCTGCCATCCTGTATAATTCTCTTTGTTAAACAGAAAGAAGCTATGATGGACATTTGACAGAGGTGAAGTTAGACGTTCCCCAATCATGACTATTATGTTGCATTTTATTTTAGAACTTTTTTTGACGGTTGCTTTAATGCCTTTATATGCAGAGTAATACAGGGACGTATACCCTTATTTTACAGCCAGTGGTTCTATATGGCTCTCAGCCACTCGGTTGCTTCATGACAGACTAACAGCGACTCCTACTGGATGCTTTTATACTGAACACTATTCAGCCCTGATACACGCAGATCACATGTTAACTCTTATTTTCCAACTGTTATCTTAATTCACCCCTGGTTATTTCCATATCAGACTTTTGGGGGACAGAACATTTATTGATTAAGCAGAGTCATTGATTTAGTTGATATATTTGACTCAATGAGAATATACAGATCTAGATGTCCTAGTTCAGAATGCAGTCGGAAGCAAACTGGACAGAATTTCTCTCGCACATTCGCTTAAACAGCAATGACCTGAATTGCAGGTTGTTTGCACAAAATTAGCGCTGGAAATGGAATTGCTTAAAGGAATGTAGATGCTAACACTTTCAAATATATATGGATATTTTGATAGGCCCCAACTCACATCATTCAACAATGTCCTGTATATTTCTATTATGGAGAGGCATATCTTTGACTGGCTGTGTTTATGAAGAGCCTTATTGATCATTACTGTAAGAATAAGAATTTAAATGTGCTTAAAAGTATCAGAGTTACCTGATACTTTGCCCAGTAGGTTTTGACTGGTGCCTCAAGAATATTATTTCAAGTTAAACTAATGAACATTTATTTTGTTGCCATTTACTTTTTGTATTCAAAGTGTAATTGAATACTGTGCTGAAACATTGGGTGCTGTTTTTGGTGTTTTTCCATTAAGCAATAAAGCTTTAAAAAAATAAATAGTAAAATGACATTTGTTTCTAGAAGTTGCTATATTCTCATTAGCTTAACATGTGTATTCCTGCTGTATTTCCTGCATGTAATATATTTTTGGCCCAATGTGCGAGATGTCTAAAAGATAGACACATCTTTGCATGGATAGTATTGACAATATCAATCTGACGTCATCCAATAGTTTATCACTCTAATATGTTCTTTCCTTTGACCCACTGTTATTTTGGTAGACATCAAATAACTTCATAAGTCCAACATTGTACACAGCTGACCCATTCCCTAAGCTGACCCATTCCCTAAGTGTTAAATCCCTGTACTATTTCAAATCCCATCACCCCCACTCCAGTGCAATCTGACTAAAAGTCTCATCACTGCTCTATCATAGACCATAGCATGTCCTGTGCTTTCCAAAATTCCAGAAGGTGTCCATCTTCCCTTTTTCACATGACACTAGTGAATCATATAAAATAAATGTGCATATAGAGGCAACTGCCAAAATAAAGGAAACACTTGTGTGAATGAGGGAGACAAAGTATATTGAAAGCAGGTGCTTCCACACAGGTGTTGTTCCTGAGAAATTCCTAAGCAAGTAACATTCCATGATGCTTAGGGTCATGTATAAAAATGCTGGGCAGGCCCAGTTGCCCATTATTTTGGCCACAATGGCTATACCCCCATCACTGGGCCCGAGTGGTCACTGAATAGTCTGATGAGCATAGAAACAATGTAAACCGTAAGCCATGGCGGTCTCGGTCACGACATCTTAACCCAATTGAACACTTATAGGACATTCTGGAGCAGTGCCTGATACGTTTTCCACGCCATCAACAAAATTATTGCATTTCTTGTGGAAGAATTTTGGAAGGATGCGACACCAGAGTTCCAGATACTAATGTGAAGGTACATTGAAGCTTTTCTGGCTCATGATGGCAGAATGCCCTATTAAGACTGGGGCGGCAGGTAGCCTAGAGGTTAGAGCGTTGGGCCAGTAACTGAAAAGTTTCTAGATCGAATCCCTGAGCTGACAAGGTAAAAATCTGTCATTCTGCCCCTGAACAAGGCAGTTAACCCACTGTTCCTAGGCCGTCATTGTAAATAAGAATTTGTTCTTAACTGACTTGCCTAGTTAAATAATACCAATATTGGTGTTAGTTTTATTTTGGCAGTTACCTGTAAGTGGAAGGTGTTTATGGGTGGAGATTATTAGGAATTGTTTTGTTTATCATGTATACAGTACCATTCTAAATTTTGGACTCCTACTTATTCAAGGGTTTTTCTTTTATTTGTACTATTTTATACATTGTAGCATAATAGTGAAGATATCAAAACTATGAAATAACACATGGAATTAGTAACCAAAAAAAGTGTTAAAATCAAAATATATTTTATGTTTGAGATTCTTCAAAGTAGCCACCCTTTGACGTGATGACAGCTTTGCAAACTCTTGGCATTCTCTCAACCAGCTTCATGAGGTAGTCACCTGGAATGCATTTCTAAACTTTTGACTGGTACTGTATGTATATATTTTATTTTCCAAGGCCACTGGGTGCACCAGTGTGTACAAACCCCAATAAACATTGCAGGGGGTTCTGTATCTGAAGTGCAGGATCAAAACCCTAATTTCTGAATTGTCCCTATGAATGCTGATTTTCATGTAAATGTATCTCTGTTTTGTTAGAGCATAGAACAGAGGTTTGTTAGCAAGATAAACCCCTAACAACTACAGACATTTGCAGACACTGTGCACAAAAGTTATTTTAAATATAGCCTATTAAGACATTAAGATTTCATAATACACGCATATCACCATATCATGGATATGCATGTTCTACATTGCACTGAATGCCAAGAGTGTGCAAAGCTGTCATCGTGGCAAAGGGTGGCTACTTTGAAAAATCTAAAATATATTTGAATTTGTTTAACACTTTTTTTGGTAACACTTTTTTTGGTATGTGTTATTTAATAATTTTTGATTATTCTATGTAGAAAATAGTCAAAGTAAAGAAAAACCCTTGAATGAGTAGGTGTGTCCAAACTTTTGACTGGTAGGATATGTCATCCCAGAGTGCAGTGTATTCAGTAGCTTGGAAGACCATGAGATGGTTATCGGCCATATTTTTAGGTTGACCTTTACTTCACCTATGTGACTTAACTACTGCAAGGGTTCAAATGTGGGGTGCTGGAGAGCTACTCTAGGCCTATGTGTCATTTCAACTCATCTCCATTCAGTGATTCGGTGACCATACAGTTGAAGTCGGAATTTTACATACAGTTAGGTTGGAGTCATTAAGACTCGTTTTTTAACCACTCCACAAATTTCTTGTTAACAAACTATAGTTTTGGCAAGTCGGTTAGGACATCTACTTTGTGCCTGACACAAGTAATTTTTCCAACAATTGTTTACAGACAGATTATTTCACTTATAATTCACTGTATCACAATTCCAGTGGGTAAGAAGTTTACAAACACTAAGTTGACGGTGCCTTTAAACAGCTTGGAAAATTCCAGAAAATTATGTCATGGCTTTAGATGCTTCTGATAGGCTAATTGACATATTTTGAGTCAATTGGAGGTGTACCTGTGGATGTATTTCAAGGCCTACCTTCAAACTCAGTGCCTCTTTGCTTGACATCATGGAACAATCAAAAGAAATCGGACAAGAAAATTGTAGACCTCCACAAGTCTGGTTCATTCTTGGGAGCAATTTCCAAATGCCTGAAGGTACACGTTCATCTGTACAGACAATAGTACACAAGTATAAACACCATGGGACCACACAGCCATCATAACGCTCAGGAAGGAGACGCGTTCTGTCTCCTAGAGATGAACGTACTTTGGTGCGAAAAGTGCAAATTAATCCCAGAACAACAGCAAAGCACCTTGTGAAGATGCTGGAGGAAACAGGTACAAAAGTATATATATATCCACAGTAAAACGAGTCCTATATTGACATAACCTGAAAGGCTGCTCAGCAAGGAAGAGGCCACTGCTCCAAAACCGCCATAAAAAAGCCACACTACGGTTTGCAACTGCACATGGAGACAAAGATTGTACTTGTTTGAGAAATGTCCTCTGGTTTGATTAAACAAAAATAGAACTGTTTGGTCATAATGACCATTGTTTTGTGTGGAGGAAAAAGGGGGAGGCTTGCAAGCCGAAGAACACCATCCCAACCGTGAAGCACAGGGTAGCAGCATCATGTTGTGGGGGTGCTTTGCTGCAGGAGGGACTGGTGCACTTTACAAACTAGATGGCATCATGAGGGAGGAAAATTATGTGGATATATTGAATGTGCATCTCAAGACATCAGTCAGGAAGTTAAAGCTTGGTTGCAAATTGGTCTTCCAAATGGACAACTTCCAAAGTTGTGGCAAAATGGCTTAAGGACAACAAAGTCAAGGTATTGGAGTGACCATCACAAAGCCCCGACCTCAATCCTATAGAAAACTTGTGGGCAGAACTGAAAGCGTGTGCGAGCAAGGAGGCCTACAAACCTGATTCACTTACACCAGCTCTGTCAGGAGGAATGGGCCAAAATTCACCCAACTTATTGTGGGAAGCTTGTGGAAGGCAACCTGAAACGTTTGACCCAAGTTAAACAATTTAAAGGCAATGCTACCAAATACTAATTGAGTGTATGTAAACTTCTGACCCACTGGGAATGTGATGAAATAAATAAATCTCTCTCCTACTATTCTGACATTTCACACTCTTAAAATAAAGTGGTGATCCTAACTGACCTAAGACAGGGGATTTTTTTACTAGGATTAAATGTCAGGATTTGTGAAAAAATTAGTTTAAATGTATTTGGCGAAGGAGTATGTAAACTTCCGACTGTATCTGTAGAGACATTGATTTGTATTGTGCCTGCAGCCATTTACGCTTTGTTACTTATCAATTTGTCAGCTATAACACTCCACATTCTCCAAAGTTCAGTCTGGTCAAGACATGTTGAAAAGCCCAAATAACATCCTAAAAATGTCATGTATTGGGAACCGGAAAGGACGGTGCCAATTTTATTTGGATTATAGGTTTATTGAACTTATATGACATGAATGATGATATCATGACAGAGTGGTGCTGGAGCAAAGACCAGCATTTGACTCTAAAGGAATGGAGTTGGAAGGCTTTGGTGTACAAGATATGAGCCTTAGGGTGTCAAACTCAATCAATCGCTACACTATCCCCCGAATTCGCAAAACTACATCTGCCGAGTGTAATCAAGAGGGACTTGGTATAGAAAAATGTGGGGAGGAAGGGGGTAATGTAGTGACAGTTGACAAATTTATGTCAGATGTAGTTTTGTGAGCAAATGCTAACTAGCATTATCACAATGACTGGAAGTCTATGCAGATATGCAGAGCAATTGACTACTCTGACTGAATTAAATTAGCTTTTTGGTGACTTTGGGTTGGCATCCAAACTGTGCACGCAGATACTGCAGATGCCAAACAGCTGACAAATCTGACTCCACTTTTCAAGGGCACACTGGCGGTACCTTTGCCATTGGCCATGCTCTGGGCTGTGCACTCACAGATCTCCTCACTATTCAGACATCATGAGAGTGGGGCAGAGAGTCTTGTAAAATGTCAACCACCAGTGGAAACAAATTTCTTTCTCTCTCACCCACTTGTTTCCCCTCTGCAGGTCTCTTTATGATTGGTCACAAGAAGTTCACATTAATCAACTGTGAGACTCATTAACTGTGGTATTTATTATTTAGTTCATTTGATTTAGATTGCAGTAAATTATCCCAGAGAATGCTTAACTCATACAGCATATGGGCAAGGATATTCAGGTAATAATACTGTAACGACCCTGGGTTTATAAGCGCGGAAATCGACTCTGCCGCATGAGCACGCGGACCTCGGGCTCGAAGGTCGAGGGTTCGAGACCTGCTCCCTGCCGTTTCATTACATTGTGCTGACTATAAGCCTACAAGTATTGTCAAATTAGGTATATGAAAAGTCAACACATCCTATAGGATGACTGTTGGATGTGTCAATGTTGAGAAATGATATGATCAATCATATAGGCCCATGCAATGATGTTTCTGAAAACATTCCTCAATGGTGTGCCTAGTCTACACTGTACATATGCAGATGTACACTAGCAACGTGCGCCACATAGTCACATGCCCCAAGTCTCAAAGCATCATATTCTTAATTTGAGAAGAGACCACTTGACTCTAAACAAGTAGCCTAGTACAACAGAATTTGAGTCTTACCTTGGCAGTGTGCCAATTTAAAGGTAGAGCGATATGACGTAGATGCAGAAATTAAACAGCATAGTGGCTCAAATCCCGCAACAAATATGAGCGTTGAAGCTCAAGGCTCAACTTCTCCGCTGTTTAATGTCCCATGGCTACCACGCTGTGATAGCGTAACGCGAACACCGTGCACAAGCACAGACACTCCGTATGAGTCATCGACTGACAGATTGCTATAACGTATGATGTGGTAAGCTGACATGAGCATTTTTATTTATTTATTTTATTTTATTTCACCTTTATTTAACCAGGTAGGCCCGTTGAGAACAAGTTCTCAATTACAACTGCGACCCAGCCAAGTTAAAGCAAAGCAGTGCAACAAAAAACAACAACACAGAGTTACACATGGGATAAACAGAAGTACACTCAATAACACAATTGAATAGAAAAATATATATACAGTGTGTGCAAATGGAGTAAGGAAGTAAGGCAATAAATAGGCCACAGCAGCGAAGTAATTACAATTGAGCAAATTAACGCTGGAGTGATCGATGTGCAGATGATGATGTGCAAGTAGAAATACTGGTGTGCAAAAGAGCAAAAAAGGTAAATAAAAAAATATGGGGATGAGGTGGGTAGTTGGATGAGCTATTTACAGATGGGCTATGTAGAGCTGCAGCGATCAGTAAGCTGCTCAGATAGCTGATGCTTAAAGTTAGTGAGGGAGATATGTCTCCAATTTCAGCGATTTTTGCAATTCGTTCCAGTCATTGGCAGCAGAGGACTGGAAGGAAAGGCGGCCAAAGGAGATGTTGGCTTTGGGGATGACCAGTGAGATATACCTGCTGGAACGCATGCTACGGGTGGGTGTTGTTATGGCGACCAGTGAGCTGGGATAAGGCTGAGCTTTACCTAGCAAAGACTTATAAATGACCTGGAGTCAGTGGGTCTGGCACAAATATGTAGCGAGGGCCAGTTGACGAGAGCACACAGGTCGCAGTGATGGGTGGTATATGGGGTTTTGGTGACAAAACGGATGGCACTGTGACAGACTGCATCCAGTTTGCTGAGTAGAGTGTTGGAGGCTATTTTGTAAATGACGTCGCCGAAGTCAAGGATCGGTAGGATAGTCAGTTTTACTAGGGTATGCTTAGCAGCATGGCTGAAGGATGCTTTGTTGTGAAATAGGAAGACGATTTTGGATTGGAGATGCTTAATATGAGTCTGGAAGGAGTTTACAGTCTAGCCAGACACCTAGGTATTTGTAGTTGTCCACATATTCTAAGTCAGAACTGTCTTCAAAGCACCACAAATGCCAGACTTTGATGACAAAGTTTGATGACAAAATATTTCCACAAAGAACCGCCGCGCCACCTTCCTGTTCAAGTGAGCACAGCACAACAAGGTGAGTCCAAAAAGGTATTGTATGCTGCTGCATAAATTATGCAATATTCCAGGGAGATATGTATACTGTAGCCAAGAAAGTAATACTAAGTGTATGTTGTGTAGTAAGCTGTTAGTAGCCCATGTGCTACACCCTAATAATTTGGTCCCTTTTCCCCTCATAATTCAGCCTACTGTTCTGACTTGGTGGTGCACATGTAGCCTTTAGCATGTTTTTGAGAAATGTAATCATTGGATATTGTAAGAGCTTCCTTTGTCTGCTTATATGTTCCCTTTATTTATTATACGGTTCTGACTTGGTGTACAGGGAGGATACTGTAAGAACGGCCCATGTTCTGAATTATGTCGCTGTACATTTCAAAAGTGCTGAACAAATTGTTATATTGACCACGTCATTTGATGTAATTTTTATAAAAGTCGCGTTGTCCAAGAGAGATTTACATGGTTATCAAAATGTTACGCCAGGGCAAGCCTACACGAAACACAGACCTTATTTTAAGTGTTTCTAATATTCCCTATGGGAAAAATGAATGGTGGGAAAACAATTGGAACCATTTCCCTGTTTGAATGCTAGGTTTTATGGGTATTATGACACCTCCACCTCTATTGTGTCACACCCTCTAGAAATGTATTGCCAGATCAATAATAAATTGGCTTTTAGTCCATGTGTATTAAAAATTGACAAATCAGTTAATCAATCCATCCAAACCCACCATTTTAATTGATTAGTATATGAATGAAATATAAAATTAGACTGAAAAGTATTTAAAACATGATTTTGCCAAGATGCACCCACCGTCCAAATTAATGGTGTAGGTTTTTAGTTCTGCACTTCCTTGTCGATTGATAAGCGACAACGACCTTGACATTCTGACAGGGCGTGCGGGCGCGGAGGGCGTGTCCAAGGACTCAATGGGAAGATAAAATGCGAGCGCACCTTTGCTCGTCCACGCTTCCCCTTGCAAACAAGTGGACAGACAGAGGCTATACAAGAACGGTACTTTAACATTTTGTTTGTTATGCCTTCAAAACGAATTTTAATTCAGTTTCATGTATGTGATTTACGCACTACTCATTGTAGGCCTAGGCTTATCTGGCGTTTATAATTGTTTTCTTTTATGACTTTGCGGATCGTGTTTTTAAATGTTTTCTTTGGCATGCATATTTAGTCGCTTCATTTTCCTTTCAACGTTTTCCAAGACAGTTTGTTCAACTGTGTACATTAATAAATGAGTCATTGCCACAGACTAGATTCTCATGGCTATTTTAACATTTTCTTCTTTCTATGACTTGATTGACGAACATCGTCTCCCAAACTCAGTCCTGGGGAACCCCAATTAGTGGACTTTTTTGTTGCTTTCACGACACAGCTAATCCAAATAGCCTAATCAACTCAAGTTGCTTACGCTATTTGATCATTTGAATCGGCTGTCTACTGCTAGGGTGAAGGACAAAACTAGTTTAAGTAACACTGACATTCAAATTTTGCATTATGCTCATATTACTTGTGATACAAAGTCTAGTAACTTTTACTTTCAGAGGACTAGACCATATCCGGCGAAATGGTGAAGATTGGGATCAATGGGTAAGTTGCTTTTGCTTAAATACTCTTGAATATTTTAACACAATTTTGACTTTTGTATTAAAGCTAGAGAATAAATTTAAAAGGTCAGAAGAGACCTTGGCTTGCATTGCACAAATCCCATGATACAGTTTGTGTACTTAGGAACAAAGGTGGTGGACAGCCATATTGTAGCTACTAGTTCATAGGCCAAGTCTGGACACTTCCCCTGTCCATTCTCTACATATTTATAGTTTGGGTGTCACACTGCCTCTGCAACACTCACGTAGAAATCCTCTCAGCTGTCATGTCTTTATTCTATCTAATAATACCCTGTTAAAGTTCAGAGCTCAGATTGTCTAAGAGCTCCTCCAAACAGTCCTAGCCTTTTAACCTTTATCTGGCCAATAGATGGCTGTAAGTTAATATATTTTTAAATTTAACTAGGCAAGTCAGTTGAGAACAAATTATTATTTAGAATGACGGCCAAACCCGGGCCAATTGAGCGCCACCCTATGGGACTCCGGATGTGATACAGCCTGGATTTGAACCCGGGACTGAAGTGACGCCTCTTGCACAGAGTGCCTTAAATGGCTGCGCCACTTGGGAGCCCAATGACTGAATAATTGAGCAGCACAAAGATTAAAGTTGGATATGATAGGCCCTTTCTCAAATAAACATGAAGTCCAAGACAACCTGTAACATTGACCATTTTAAACTGGAAAAGATAACATGTCATTGTTCTGATTGACCTTTATACAGTGTGGAAGCTAAAAGTTCTTATCACTGAGTGCAATAAATCCTCTTGACTGTTCAGTTCCCTCAACCGATGTCATGGACGTGTTGAATGACAACTTAATTGACTAGAACAGGACTTGTTAATGGGATTGGATAACAAGGGTTCAGAACACCAACTGTTTACGTCCTTATGTTACCAAATGGGCTAGTTGTTTTTCACTTAGTGCATCAGAACAGAGTATAAACAGAGTCCTTTTCTTGGTCAATACATTGACCCTTGTGAACAGGACACCCTTGTAGTTGGGGGTGTGTCGGCTTGCGTCACTGGACAAAGTTCAAATGAGTTTAAACATAACCACGTTCACAATTCATGACAGTGAATCCTCAGTTTTAGTATCCACTCTGTGAACTTGATTGTTCTAGATAGATATACACTCCAAGACAGCTCTGCACTAATTGACTGCTGACAGTATCTACAAGGAAGTTAATACTTCAGCTGCCCAGAACTGACTTTAAATTCAGACTGAAAACAAGTCTAGACTACAATCCAGTGTGCTTTCAGTCATCTAGATTCATATGCCTTATTATTGACCATAAACGTTTCTCAACTACTAAAAATGCAGTCTCCTGTATTCAGCATTTGACTGTAGTCCTGTCAGTAATCTGCTTGAGTTACAGTAACCATCAGACTGAATTTATTTCAACTATGTGGATTGCGCTAAACACTTCACTGACATTATGCTGAAACGAGACCTACACAACTGATGGCAATGTGGCTTAATCTAGTTTAAACACTACGAAAACATTGATTTGCTTTTGGTGGGTAATGTCCCTAACTGCACAGGCCAACCAAGCTTACATATCTGTCTTCTCTAACCTGATTTTTCCAATTTGTCCTAACCTGCACTTTCTCGTCACTTCTGGTCACGCTGCACCAACCCAACCATATTAGGCATGAACAAAGGCTCTGGGCTGCAAATGTCAAGTATTGTTATCAGTCAAGGTTGACAGGCCTTGTAGGGCTGCTGCCACCTGCTGGTATGGTCATATGGATACATGGGGATTAATCGTAAAATGATCTGATTTCGCTTCTCAGATTTGGGCGTATTGGGCGCCTGGTGACCCGTGCTGCCGCCAAGAGTGGAAAAGTTGAGGTTGTTGCCATAAATGACCCCTTCATCGACTTAGACTACATGGTGAGAACTTTATACTACATTAAGTGCAGTACACTTAAAATGTAAACTGAACCTTCTCAGGTATACTGTACCCTGACTGTACTTGCCCCTGTTTCCATAGGTCTATATGTTCAAGTATGACTCCACCCACGGTGTTTGGAAGCACAGTGAAGTGAAGCAGGAGGGTGGAAAACTGATCATTGGGAACCTCCACATAACAGTTTTCCATGAGTGGGTTTTCCTTATTCTTTAAGTACATTGGTTCAAATCACACATTTGGATGCTTTCCTCCACCCATATTAAGCTTAAAAGTTGACTAAAAATCACTTTCAATGGAAATGTCTCCTTGGTTCTGCGAAACTGCCCCATTGACTCTTGGGCGTGCCAAGGCTGACGCTTGGAGTGCTTGATCAGTCTAGACCACTTATATTAGGGTGCCTATGGGTTTCACACCATTTGGAACCATTCAGTATCTGTAATTGAATGCTAGGTTTGTGGCTCTTAATCCCAACTTCTATCTTCAGGAGGGACCCCACTGCCATCAAATGGGGCGAGGCTGGCGCTGACTATGTTGTGGAGTCTACCGGTGTGTTCACCACCATCGACAAAGCTTCTGTAAGTACATCCGTTCACTAGCCGTAGGAAGGCCATCGTCACATTTGTATGTAGTTTGGGATATTGGCGAGCAGTCGTTATAATTTTAGTAGGCATGTTGTGCCGTGACCCTGCTTTACAGTAACTTTTTACAGTAACTTTCTTTAGTTCTAAACTACTGCTATCTAACATAGCTTGGGCTTTTTAAACTCTGTGCCTAAATGTTGTCTGGCTTGGTTAATTCACTGGCTTTGCTATTCCACAATGTCATTTTCCCTCTAACCCCAACTGCCACAACAGGCTCACCTGCAGGGAGGTGCCAAGAGGGTCATCATCTCCGCCCCCAGTGCAGATGCCCCCATGTTTGTGATGGGCGTCAACCACGAGAAGTACGACAACTCCCTGAAGGTCGTCAGGTAAGCCCCCCCCCTTCGTTGCATCATAAAAGAGCAGTGGTAATTCCCTGTGGCCAAAAGATGATGCGTACAGTTTCAGCCATTCTGTGTGCTTTATTTAGACTCCTACCCCTCAGTCCTGAGGTAATACTATTTCAATTTAAATAAATAGGCCACTTAAGCTGAGTCTGCAATGCATTTGTTGTAAAAAGTGTATTTAACATTTGCGCTGGTATGATAGTAATTCTGTAATGTCCTCACAGCAATGCCTCCTGCACAACTAACTGCCTGGCTCCCATCGCCAAGGTTATCAACGACAACTTTGGCATTGTGGAGGGTCTCATGGTAAGAACAGTTTCCTTCAGTGTTTGACTTTGTCGAAGTGCAGTACTTACTGGAATGTAAACTCATCAAAAAAAGAAACGTCTTCTCACTAACTGCATTTACTTTCAGCAAACGTAACATGTGTAAATATTTGTATGAACATAGCAAGATTTAACAACTGACATAAACTGAAGTTCCAAACATGTGACTAACAGAAATTGAATAATGTGTCCCTGATTAAAGGGAGGGTCAAAAGTAAGTCAGTATCTGGTGTGGCCACCAGCTGCATTAAGTGCTGCATGTCATAGACTGCACTAGATTTGCCAGTTTGTGCGGTGAGATGTTATCCCACTCTTCCTCCGAGGCACTTCTAAGTTCCCGGACATTTCTGCAGGGGAATAGCCCTAGCCCTCACCCTCCGACCCAACAGGTCGCAGGCGTGCTCAATGGGATTGAGATCCGGGCTCTTCGCTGGCCATGGCAGAACATTGACATTTCTGTCTTACTGGAAATCACGCACAGAATGTGCAGTATGGCTGGTGGCATTGTCATGCTGGAGGGTCATGTCAGGGTGAGCCTGCAGGAAGGGTACCACATGGGGGAGGAGGATGTCGTCCTTGTAATGCACAGCGTTGAGATTGCTTGCAATGACGACAAGCTCAGTCTGATGCTGTGACACCGCCCCAGACCATGACGGACCCTCCAACCAATCTATCCCGCTCCATAGTACAGGCCTCAGTGTAACGCTCATTCCTTCGATGATAAACGCAAATCCGACCATCACTCCATGTGAGAAGATTGACGAGTCACAGTGAAGAGCACTTTTTGCCAGTCCTGTCTGGTCCAGCGACGGTGGGTTTGTGCCCATAGGTGACGTTGTTGCTGGTAATGTGTGGTGAGGACCTGCCTTACAACAGGTCTACAAGCCCTCAGTCCAGCCTCTCAGCCTATTGTGGACAGTCTGAGCACTGATGGAGGGATTGTGCGTTCCTGGTGTAACTCAGGCAGTTGTTGCCATCCTATACCTGTCCCGCAGGTGTGATGTTCAGCTGTACTGATCCTGTGCAGGTGTTACACGTGGTCTGCCACTGCGAGGACGATCAGCTGATCGTCCGTCTCCCTGTAGCGCTGTCTTAGGCATCTCACAGTACGGACGTTGCAATTTATTGCCCTGTCACATCTGCAGTCCTCATACCGCCTTGCAGCATGCGTAAGGCACGTTCACACAGGTGAGCAGAGACCCTGGGCATCTTGAGCTTTTTTTGTCAATAGAAAGGTATCTTTAGTGTCCTGAGTTTTCATAACTGAACTTAATTGCCTACCGTCTGTAAGCTGTTATTGTCTTAATGACCGTTCCAAAGGTGCATGTTTTAATTGTTCATTGAACAAGCATGGGAAACTGTGTTTAAGCCCTTTACAATGAAGACCTGAAGTTGGATTTTTACAAATTATCTTTGAAAGACAGGGTCCTGAAAGGGGGGGGACATTTTTTGGGGGGAGTTCAGTAGTAAAGTGTGTACTTAGCATTTACATTATCAGTGTTAACATGTGGTCATTACAGCCCAAAATCAAATTGTCCAGTTAGTGTAACAATCTATCCAAACCCTCCTGGTTCATTTATTAGTATATCAATGAATTATACATTTTTCTGAAATGTTTGTTATATCAGTCTGCAATGACTCATGGGCGTAACTCAAAAGTTGTCCATTGAGATGAATGTGTCCAAAACATAGTTTCTGGAATGTTATCTCCATTTAATTTTGGTGCCCTCCATAAACCTTGCCTAGACTAACATCCCTACCACTGGTTCCCCCAGAGCACAGTTCATGCCGTCACAGCTACACAGAAGACTGTTGACGGGCCCTCCGGTAAGCTGTGGAGAGATGGACGTGGTGCCAGCCAGAACATTATCCCTGCCTCCACCGGCGCCGCCAAAGCCGTGGGAAAGGTTATCCCCGAGCTGAACGGGTATGAACTAATCAGGATCACTTTAATGACTATTTTGACATGTGATAAAGGCTGGGATTTATATGGCTCTAGTAGTGCTTTTTACTAGTGACAAGTTTTATTTTTTTTATATACTTGAATTGTGCAATGGTGTGGCTCCTGAACCTTGTTGCTCTTTCTAAACCACAGCAAGCTGACGGGCATGGCCTTCCGTGTCCCCACTCCCAATGTGTCCGTGGTTGACCTGACTGTCCGTCTTGAGAAGGCTGTAAGTCTCCAACCACTTTTTAATATGTTCGCTTGTCTACTAGGGTTAAACTAGGCGTTTGGGGTACGTTACCGGCATTACAGCACCAGGCACTTCATGTATGTATGGTCTACCTTTTTGTTTACACGTTCGTCTGCTTTAGGCACCTTATGACGAGATCAAGAAGGTCATCAAGGCTGCTGCTGAAGGACCCATGAAGGGAATTCTGGGATACACAGAGGACCAGGTAAATTTCCCCAGTAACTCTGTCCAATTTTACTTTTCTTAGTGTCCACTTGTATACTATTCCTTATGATTAAAACAATTAGATTAGTCTAAATCCGTCTACCAAACTGACCTGACACCCCCCCCAATGCATGTTTTGGTTTTTGCTTTGCACTACACAGCTGACTCCATTAATTAACTTATCAAGTATCTGAGTGTCTAGTCTGGCAAAAAACAAAACTTGCAGTTTGGCGAAACCCTGGTTTAGATCAGTTTATTGAACTTGAGTCCCAAGACATTCTTTATTTGATGTATTCCAGAACTAGCACATCTGATTTGAATGAGGGGTTATTAGTTGACAATTTGACTACTGTGCTAGTTCTGGAATGCATCGACTATGTGGCTGTAGTTCACACCAACAGGCAACATTTCCTTACTCAAATGCCCGGGTCCTAAAGTCTGGCTGAAATGTCTAAGCTCAAAGTGCTTCCCCCCCCTGCAGGTGGTGTCCACAGACTTCAACAGTGACTGCCGGTCCTCAATCTTTGACGCCGGTGCAGGAATTGCACTCAACGACCACTTTGTCAAGCTGGTCTCGTGGTATGTATGCAGGAACCGACACCCTTGCAATCTCTCACCAGGTGTCCACCGACTCGATGTGTCATAGATGTACAGCGGTGTATTATACACATTGCAGTGAATGTGCTGTTAAAACGATATATATATATATTATGCAGCGACTTCCGGCGCCGACAGATGGCCGCCTCGCTTCGCGTTCCTAGGAAGCTATGCAGTTTGTATTTTTACGTGTAATTTCTTACATTGGTACCCCAGGTCATCTTAGGTGTCATTCCATACAGTCGAAGAACTACTGAATATAAGAGCAGCGTCAACTCGCCATCAGGACGACCAAGAATTTGACTTTCGTGAAGCAGATCCTGTGTTCTGCCTTTCACCCAGGACAACGGAATGGATCCCAGCCGGCGACCCAAAAAAACTACTTCGTAAAAGGGGGGGAAACGAAGCGGTCTTCTGGTCAGACTCCGGAGACGGGCACATCGTGCACCACTCCCTAGCATTCTTCTCGCCAATGTCCAGTCTCTTGACAACAAGGTTGTTGAAATCCGAGCAAGGGTAGCATTCCAGAGGGACATCAGACTGTAACGTTCTTTGCTTCACGGAAACATGGCTCACTGGCGAGACGCTATCGCAGTCGGTGCAGCCAGCTGGTTTCTCCACGCATCGCGCCAACAGAAACAAACATCATTCTGGTAAGAAGAGGGGCGGGGGTGTACGCTTCATGGTTAATGAGACGTGGTGTGGCCAACATACAGGAACTCAAATCCTTCTGTTCACCTGATTTTAGAATTCCTCACAATAAAATGTCGACCGCATTATCTACCAAGGGAATTCTCTTCGATTATAATCACAGCCGTATATATTCCCCCCCCCCCCCCAAAGCAGACACATCGATGGCTCTGAACGAACTTTATTTGACTCTTTGCAAACTGGAATCCATATATCCTGAATCTGCATTCATAGTAACTGGGAATTTTAACAAGGCTAATCTGAAAACAAGACTCCCTAAATTGTATCAGCATATCGATTGCGCAACCAGGGCTGGAAAATCCTTGGATCATTGCTTTTCTAACTTCCGCGGCGCATATAAGGCCCTGCCCCGCTCTCCTTTCGGAAAAGCTGACCACAACTCTATTTTGTTGTTCCCTGCCTACAAACTAAAACAAGAAGCTCCCGCGCTGAGGTCTGTTCAACGCTGGTCCGACCAATCTGATTCCACACTCCAAGACTGCTTCCATCACGTGGACTGGGATAAGTTTCGTATTGCATCAAACAACATTGACGAATACGCTGATTCGGTGAGCGAGTTCATTAGAACGTGCGTTGAAGATGTCGTTCCCATAGCAACGATTAAAACATTCTCTAACCAGAAACCGTGGATTGATGGCAGCATTCGCGTGAAACTGAAAGCGCGAACCACTGCTATTAATCAGGGCAAGGTGACCGGAAACATAACCGAATAAAAAGTATAGCTATTCCCTCCAAGGCAATCAAACAAGCTAAGCGTCAGTATGGAGACAAAGTTGAATCTCAATTCAACGGCTCAGACACTCAGGCTCAGGTATGTGGCAGGGTCTACAGTCAATCACGGATTACAAAAAGAAAACCAGCCCGTCACGGACCAGGATGTCTTGCTCCCAGGCAGATTAAATAACTTTTTTGCCCGCTTTGAGGACAATAGTGCCACTGACACGGCCCGCAACCAAAACATGCGGACTCTCCTTCACTGTAGCCGACGTGAGTAAAACATTTCAACGTGTCAACCCTCGCAAGGCTGCAGGCCCAGACGGCATCCCCAGCCGCGCCCTCAGAGCATGCGCAGACTAGCTGGCTGGTGTGTTTACGGACCTATTCAATCAATCCCTATCCCAGTCTGTTCCCACATGCTTCAAGAGGGCCACCATTGTTCCTGTTCCCAAGAAAGCTAAGGTAACTGAGCTAAACGACTACCGCCCCGTAGCACTCACTTCCGTCATCATGAAGTGCTTTGAGAGACTAGTCAAGGACCATATCACCTCCACCCTAGACCCACTCCAATTTGCTTACCGCCCAAATAGGTCCACAGACGATGCAATCTCAACCACACTGCACACTGCCCTAACCCATCTGGACAAGAGGAATACCTATGTGAGAATGCTGTTCATCGACTACAGCTCGGCATTTAACACCATAGTGCCCTCCAAGCTCGTCATCAAGCTCGACCCTGGGTCTCGACACCGCCCTGTGCAACTGGGTACTGGACTTCCTGACGGGCCGCCCCCCCAGGTGGTGAGGGTAGGCAACATCTCCACCCCGCTGATCCTCAACACTGGGGCCCCACAAGGGTGCGTTGTGAGCCCTCTCCTGTACTCCCTGTTCACCCACGACTGCGTGGCCATGCTCTCCAACTCATCAAGTTTGAGGACGACACAACAGTGGTAGGCTTGATTATCAACGACGACGAGACGGCCTACAGGGAGGAGGTGAGGGCCCTCGGAGTGTGGTGTCAGGAAAATAACCTCACTCTACGTCAACAAAACTAAGATGATTGTGGACTTCAGGAAACAGCAGAGGGAACACCCCCCTATCCACATTGATGGAACAGTAGTGGAGAGGGTAGTAAGTTTTAAGTTCCTCGGCGTACACATCACAGACAAACTGAATTGGTCCACCCACACAGACAGCCTTGTGAAGAAGGCGCAGCAGCGCTTCTTCAACCTCAGGAGGCTGAAGAAATTTGGCTTGTCACCAAAAGCACTCACAAACTTCTACAGATGCACAATCGAGAGCATCCTGGCGGGCTGTATCACCGCCTGGTACGGCAACTGCTCCGCCCACAACCGTAAGGCTCTCCAGAGGGTAGTGAGGTCTGCACAATGCGTCACCGGGGGCAAACTACCTGCCCTCCAGGACACCTACACCACCTGATGTTACAGGAAGGCCATAAAGATCATCAAGGACAACAACCACCCGAGCCACTGCCTGTTCACCCCGCTGTCATCTAGAAGGCGAGGTCAGTACAGGTGCATCAAAGCTGGGACCGAGAGACTGAAAAACAGCTTCTATCTCAAGGCCATCAGACTGTTAATCAGCCACCACTAACATTGAGTGGCTGCTGCCAACACACTGACTCAACTCCAGCCACTTTAATAATGGGAATTGATGGGAAATTATGTAAAATATATCAGTAGCCACTTTAAACAATGCTACCTAATATAATGTTTACATCCTACATTATTCATCTCATATGTATACGTATATACTGTACTCGATACCATCTACTGTATCTTGCATATGCTGCTCTGTACCATCACTCATTCATATATCTTTATGTACATATTCTTTATCCCCTTACACTTGTCTATAAGGTAGTAGTTTTGGAATTGTTAGCTAGATGACTTGTTGGTTATTACTGCATTGTCGGAACCAGAAGCACAAGTATTTCGCTACACTCGCATTAACATCTGCTATCCATGTGTATGTGACAAATAAAATTTGATTTGAACTTCCCTTTAATTTGATTTTAAATCAACAAGTTGATACCTTGTCAGGATCTAAACCAGGCCAAAAATATTATACACAATAGCTTATTAAATAGTGTCCTGTTATTGTGGGATGGTGAAATGCAACACGTGGGGGAGGGGGGCAATTTGAAAATGAAAGACCTCTGTTGGACCACATTGAATGCAGTTTATTGGTGTCACTCACCCAGATACAATCTTTGAATTAGTATAGTCTGTTCTGTAATTTGTGGTTTTGTTCTCTATTCCACAGGTACGACAACGAGTTTGGCTACAGCAACCGTGTCGTTGACCTGTGTCTGCACATGGCCTCCAAGGAGTGAGGATTCCACAACTCCAAACCCCCACACCCCGTGACGTATTCCTTCTGAACTGACATCCCACCAGAGAAAAAGAGCCTGTAGGGAACTCCAAGGCAACATTTTCATTAAACATCACCTCTAGTGTGAGGACTGAATATGATTTTTGCTTGAAGAGTATCTTTTTACTGCAATATGGCTTAATTTGCACTCCGACAATAAAGGTCCCGTTTGTGAAAACTGTCCTCGTTCTTCTACAGCACATTTTCATTACGTCGCGCAACAGCATTCTGATTATCTTTACTTTTTACAACAGAAAATAAATCTATTCCAGTTGGAGCCTAATAAACCACTCTGCATCGACTAACGTCCCGAGCCCACAGTTCACGTCGCCATAGAACAGACAGGCACTCCAGTAAGCTGTAGAGGCACCAGATAGCACATCACTCGTGTCACTAAGGCTGTCCAATCCAGGACCACTGTGTCCCTAATAGGTTTTTATCACCTGTGATGGATAGGATTGGTGTACTGCTTTTCACTTGGCTGAAATCTCAATTCTAAAGCAGTCATATGGAGAGGCATCTCTATGCAGCTGGTTTAAAGTAGTTGACGTACCCAACTGCTGTGCCTTGTAAAAAAGGGTTTAACTTAAGATGAACTACAGTATTGAACGGATTCTTTGTTCAAATTAAACTTTTTGTTTAAATTAGCATGGCCTTCCGTGTACCCCCTTGTCTGTGACCTGACAACCCATCTTGTAAGTCTAGCCTGACTGATCCAGAACAGAGTAGCAGAATGAAACCGGACAGGTCAAGGAGGTACTCGGATCCAGACTCATGGTAGGAAATGTATTGTCTGTGGGCGTGGCATAGCGTTTGGTTGGTACAAGGAGTCTGGGTGCCAAGCAAGTCTCAGTATTTCCTACATGTCGATTAGTGTAAATGAGGGTCAGGGTTGGTTCAATTCACTAAATCAACTGAAATTCCACATTCAATACTTCTCTAAAGATGTGTTTCTGTCAAATTGGCTACAGATTCCCTCATAAAACTGGTGTTTTCCCACCAGTTGTCTTTGCACAACTTGTTGCGGCTAAAAAGCGGTGCTTGATGAAGGTGCACAAAGTTAAACCCCTTCCTGGTAATTTCGGGAAAGAAATCACTGACCTGGATTGGTGTGCAAGCTTTCCTTTGCTTTCACCATGTTGGAGTCAAAGGGAGGGAAGAACACCTTTTTATGAGTATTAAAAAGGGCCCAAGCTTTCCTTATGTCCTGTGCCTCGGTCATAAATGGTCAAATCTAAGATTAGACACGGGAGCAGTATTTTTTTTCTTTCACACCATCCCTCAGGTGGTGTCCAGACTTCAGAGTCTGCTGCTCAATCCACGACGCCATCACACTCAACCTATGTCAAGGGGTTCTCGGTGTGTATGCAGGAACTTACTCATCCTTGCAAAACCACAATTGGCACCAGACATGAGCTTCACAGCACAACTGCAAGAAAATTGCCAGGAACAAAAGCGACCATAAGCCTTTGACTCTGGCTAATTCTGTCAAATTGTCTGCCCTGACAAATTCGCCAGAATTCTGCGACTGATGCATGACATGTCAGCTTCAGTGCTCAGTAATATTGAACAGCTGGGAGGACACTGGAAAAGAGGTTGATGTGGAGTAAAACTGTCCACGAGGGAGTAGCCCGGTACGAAGAAGCTCTCCGCCATGCTGCAGAAGACAAGCGGCAGCTTCGAAAGAAGGCCCAACCACCACCGAGACCCACCATTCACCCATGCCCACACTGCATATAGGTGCCAGGAAGTTGAGGGGTGTGAATACTTTCTGAAGGCACTGTATGCTCATAACCTGTTTGAATGTTTTCATTTCATGTTAGAGTAAGTGAACAGGGTCAAATGTGCTCGTAACTAGTCTTCAAGTGCCTAAGTCACAATCACTAAACCAACTTAAAACATTCCATTTATCACTATTTACTTCCATAAAAGCTCCATAGGCTATAATAATCCATTTTGGATTCACCACTGCTCTTGAATCATTTAAGCTACAAATGCTAAACCAACCTTGAAATGTGAAGTGAAATTGCTCGTCAAAAGCTTTTTGATACCATTTACAGTTGAACTATAACCATTTTAAATACCATAAAAGCTACATAGATACTATAACGTCTTCTCTAGACAGAACAGAATTGCGGTACTTTTCACTTAAGTATTCCCTGAACTCAAAGTAAACCCTGTGTTGGTTAAACTGAATTTAAAAATGTAGCTATCCCTCAGCTATCCCTATGAACTGAGCATCCTTTTCCCTCCAACAAACCACCTTCCTATTGGTTATAAGTTGTAGTCCATGAAGAGGGCTGAGAATGGCCATTTTGGCTTTAACTTGTAGTCCATGAAGAGGGCAGACCATGGCCCTATTGGTTATAAGTTGTAGTCCATTAAACCTGTTGGATGCATTTGCTGTTTGCTTTGGTTGTGTTTCAGATTATTCTGTGCCCAATTGAAATTACTGGTAAATAATGTCATTTTGGAGACACTTTTATCGTACATAAAACATATAATATGTTTCTAAACACTTCTACATTCATGTGGATACTTCCATGATTACAGATATTCCTGAATTATTCATGAGTAATGATGAGTGAGAAAGTTAAGAGACGCACAAATATCATACCCCCAAGACATGCTAACCTCTCACCATTCCAATAACAGGGGAGGTTAGCATTTTTTGGGGGGGGGGGGGTTATGATATTTGTGCGCCTGTAACTTTCTCACTCACCATTATTCGCGATTAATTCAGGGTTATCCATAGAGGTAGCAGTCTGCACTTTAACCTCATAGTCATTGAATCATTTCAAATCCAAAGTGCTGGAGTACAGAGCCAAAACAGCAAAAAATATGTCACTGTCCCAATACTTTTGAAGCTCACTGTAGGGTGCAAGTTGAACAAGCTACAGTCTAATCACTCATCTCCATTCAGTGAGTGATAATATCCGCAGGGACACTGATTATGCAGCAAATGTCGTATTGTTACGCATCAATTTATCCAATTTAATAACCCCAAACTCTCCCAAGTTCAGTCTAGTCGAGACATGTTGATGTTGAAAGCTCAAATAACATCCTAAAAGTGGTGTATCGTTAAACGGAAATGTGGGTTTTATCGAACGAATCAAACCTTTTGAAGAAGGGACTACATGCAATGACTAAGCTATGTGGTTGCAAGTCGCTCTGCAGAAGAGCATCTGCTAAATAACTCAATTGTCAAATGCGTGATGAGTGATGGTATGAAGAGTGGTGCTGGAGCAATTGCCAAAATCTGACCCTGAAGGAATGGAGTTGAAAGGCTTTTACTGTAAAGGATGCCAGAGGTATTTCAGCCAAATAGCCCATATCCAAATCACTTTGTAAACATTTGCCTTTGGCTTTAATTGAGACATATTATAACTTGGACGGAAACCTTAGAAGATTCCTACTGTGGAGTCTTGTCCGGCACCAGCAGTGGTTGCCAAAGCCCTCCTCGGATCTTTGCCTGGCCCTGGTCCAACCTCCAGCAGCATTTCTGGATCCACTGTAGATTCCTCTGCTGGGTGATAACCCTGCGATAAGAAGTCATCCTCCTGACTCAGAAGTAGGATTGTATGCATGAATGTAACGAACACAACAGGAAGAATAAGCATGAAATGGAAGTGCAGATGAAATTTAATAATAAACTGTCGATAGCACAATAGAGAAACAGCCACTTTAAGGTAACAAAGGACTGTAATAAAGGTAGCAATACAAACTCGACCCAATGAATAAGAATAGGGACAACAATGCCAGACGTACAGTTGTATGTGCACTCAACTTTATGAGAGCCGCTCAGAAGATCGGGTGCCAGGTTTTGAGACTCTGCACTGCTGCCGGGAAACCGTGGCTAGTGGGAGAGGTGAGGAGATTTTCTGGGCAGGCTGTAATGGGACCGATTGGACGCCTGGTCATTCAGGTCACGGACAGTTACAGAGAGTTACAGGTGGCTGAGATGCTTTGTCCCTCCAAAGACAAATTGCTTCAACTCCCTTCCCGATCTCATATTTCTGTTTTTGTATGCTACAGTATGTTTGATTTTGCTATTTGGTTAGATTTTTAAACACTTTGAGAAACTTTGTGTGTCAGTGTATTATTATTATTATTAATATATTATTGTTATATCTAGAAACCTAGACGTCTGGGCACAGTGGGAAGCTCACCATCCCCCTGTTTTATGTCTCTACTATCTTCTGCAGTAAGGCTGAGTTTCGGGGAGCTTGAGAAAGAGCTGAAGTGGGTGTCAGAGCTTACCAGCGCAGCTCAAAACGTTGTTTTTTTATCATTATTTTATTTTACCCCCTTTTCCAAACCAATTACGGGATATCCAATTGCAATCCAATTATGATCTTGTCTCATTGCTGCAACTCACCAATGAGCTCGGGAGAGGCGAAAGGCCCTCCGAAACACCCACGCTTCGTAACACCCGCTCGCTTAACCAGGAAGCCAGCTGCACCAACGTGTCGGAGGAAACACTGACGACCGAAGTCAGCCTGCAGGCGCTCGGCCCGCCACAAAGAGTCGCTAGAGTGCGATGAGCCAAATAAAGCACCCCCGGCCAAACCCTAACCCGGATGACGCTGGGCCAAATGTGTGCCGCCCTATGGGACTCCCGTTCACGGCCGGTTGTGACACAGCCTGGGATCGAACCCGGGTCTGTAGTGACGCCTCAAGTACACCGCTGTGCCATTCTATGGGCCTAAACAGGTATTCTTAACAGACAGTAAAACATGAGGAAGCTTGTGAGGAACGAGGGAGTCAGGCATAGCGACTCAAGAGACTCACCATCCAAGTGACGTCCACTATCCTCTATCCCACAGCCTGCCTCTCAGTGTCACCACCTCACATTATTATTATTTTTATTTTTTATTTTTTTTGACATACAGTTGAAGTTGGAAGTTTACGTACACCATTTAAACTCAGTTTTTCCACAATTCCTGAAATTTAATCCTAGTAACAATTCCCTGTCTTAGGTCAATGAGGATCACCACTTTATTTTAAAAATGTGAAATGTCAGAATAATAGTTGAGAGAATGATTTATTTCAGCTTTCATTTCTTTCATCACATTCCCAGTGGGTCAGAAGTTTACATTCACTCAATTAGTATTTGGTTGCATTGCCTTTAAATTGTTTACGTTTTCGGTCAAACGTTTCGGGTAGCCTTCCACAAGCTTCCCACAATAAGTTGGGTGAATTTTGGCCCATTCCTACTGACAGCTGGTGTAACTGAGTTAGGTTTGTAGGCCTACTTGCTCGCACACGCTTTTTCAGTTCTGCCCACACATTTTCTATAGGTTTGAGGTCAGGGCTTTGTGATGACCAATTCCTTGACTTTGTTGTCCTTAAAACTTCTTGATGCACCCATCCCATTAGCGGGATCATTTTCATCAACACCAGCTGAATTGCAGTGCGCCAAATTCAAATTAAATTACTAAAAAGGCTTGTTGTTAATCCACCTGGCGTGTCAGATTTCAATACAGCTTTTTGGTGAAAGCATAACAAGCGTTTATGTAAGAACATCTCTCTCAGTAGACAAAATATTACAAACACCTAGCAGCCAAGTAGATTGGTCACGAAAGTCAGAAAAGCAATAGATTAAATCGCTTACCTTTGATGATCTTCGGATGTTTGCACTCACGAGACTCCCAGTTACACAATAAATGTTACTTTTGTTCCTTAAGGATTATTTTTATATCCAAAATACCTCCATTTGTTTGGCGTGTTATGTTCAGAAATCCACAGGCTCGAGCGGTCACAACATCGCAGACGAAAATTCCAAATAGTATCCGTAATGTCCACAGAAACATGTCAAATGTTTTTTATAATCAATCCTCAGGTTGTTTTTAAAATATATAATCGATAATATATCAACCGGGACTGTCGCTTTTTCAATAGGAGAGGGTGAGACAATGGCTGCCCCACTCTGTTGCGCAAGCAAAACTCTGCAAACACCCAGCTATCCACAAACGCGATGTTATCTTTCTCGTTCATTTTTCAAAATAAAGCCTGAAACTATGTCTAAAGACTGTTGACACCTTGAGGAAGCCATAGGACAATGAATCTGTTTGATATCCCTTTAAATGGAGGCAAGGCATCAAATGGAACAGAGTACTTTCAGGAAAAACAACCCTTTTGCCTGCAATATCATTTCTGTTATAATCACAGACAATATTTTGACAGTTTTGGAAACTTTAGAGTGTTTTCTATCCTAATTTGACAATTATATGCATATTATAGTTTCTTGGCCTGAGAAATAGACAGTTTCAAATGGGTCCTGCCCCCTACACTCAAGAAGTTTAAGCTATTTTGCCACAACTTTGGAAGTATGCTTGGGGTCATTGTCCATTTGGAAGACCCATTTGCGACCAAGCTTTTATTTCCTGACTGATGTCTTAAAATGTTGCTTCAATATATCCACATTATTTTCTTCCCTCATGATGCCATCTATTTTGTGAAGTGCACCAGTCCCTCCTGCAGCAAAAAGCACCACCACAACATAATGCTGCTACTCCCGTGCTTCACGGTTGGCATGGTGTTCTTCAGCTTGCAAGCCTCCCCCTTTTTCCTCCACACATAACGATGGTCATTATGGCCAAACAGTTCTATTTTTTGTTTCATCAGACCAGAGGACATTGCTCTAAAAAGTACAATCTTTGTCCTCATGTGCATTAGCAAACCGTAGTATGGCTTTTTTATGGCGGTTTTTGAGCAGTGGCTTCTTCCTTGCTGAGCAGCCTTCCTGGTTATGTCGATATAGGACCCATTTTTACTCTGGATATAGATACTTTTGTACCCGTTTCCTCCAGCATCTTCACAAGGTCCTTTGCTGTTGTTCAGGGATTGATTTGCACTTTTTGCACCAAGGTATGTTAGTCTCTAGGAGACAGAACGCGTCTCCTTCCTGAGTGGTATGACGGCTGCGTGGTCCCATGGTGTTTATACTTGCGTACTATTGTTTGTACCGATGAGTGTGGTACCTTCAGGCATTTGGAAATTGCTCCCAAGGATGAACCAGACTTGTGGAGGTCTACAAAAATGTTTTGAGGTCTTGTCTGATTTCTTTTGATTTTCCCATGATGTCAAGCAAAGAGGTACTGAGTTTGAAGATAGACCTTGAAATACATCCACAGGTACACCTCCAATTGACTCAAATGATGTCAATTGGCCTATCAGAAGCTTCTAAAGCCATAACTTAATTTTCTGGATTTTTCCAAGCTGTTTAAAGGCACAGCCAACAGTAAACCTCTGACTCACTGGAATTGTGATACAGTGAATTATAAGTGAAATAATCTGTCTGTAAACAATTGTTGGAAAAATTACTTGTGTCATGCACAAAGTAGATGTCCTAACCGACTTACCAAAACTATAGTTTGTTAACAAGAAATTTGTGGAGTGGTTGTAAAACGAGTTTCAATGACTCCAACCTAAGTGTATATAATTGTAACTTGCGTTCCATACTTAAGTAGGCTATAAATTAAGCTTGAATTCTGCATTTATAGTAGCCTATTGTAGTGTTTCTGGGCATGGGTAGTTCAGGTTATGCGCTAACAGATCCCCTCACTAAGCAGACCTCTCTGGGGTGGGGGGTCTTGTAAATGTCAACCACCAGTGACTCTTGTTTTTTGTTTTTACATGGCCTCACACTCCCTGTCCCCCCCCCCCCCCTCTCTCTCTCTCTCTCTCTCTCTCTCTCTCTCAGTTTCTTTTGGTCCTGAGACAATGACATGTGGGAGGGGGATGGGGGTTTAGAGGGTCTTGTAAATGTCAACCACCAGTGACTCCTCTTTTTTTCCTACATGGACTCACCCACTTCCTGCTTTCTCGCTCTCTATATGTCTCTCTTTCTATCTCTCTCTCTCTCCAGATTTATTTTAGTCCCGAGAACATTGATGCCTAGGTTCATAAGTAATATAGAACCCCCAACACTTTAGTTCCCTTTACATCCAAATTCTCAGAATGTAGGACAGCGTTAATTTATCTTGATGCATTAGGCATCCTAAACCTCGTGCAGGATATCACATAGAAAATGGCACCAGATCATCACATGACCCTTCATTTCTCCAAGTCAGTGCTTGAGTTGGTGCTGGTACTGTTTATATTTAGTAGCAGAAGCTCCACAATACTTTTGAGCTAATATTCTATAAGAAAAACCGGAGCTCAAGCAGTAGAACACTTGACATTCTGAAGGGGCGTGCGCACTTGAGTTTGTGTTCACGCGGGGGCGTGTCCATGTACCCTATAGGAACATAAATTGCGAGCACACCTTGCCAACATTGTGGACAGAGCAACCCACAATTGTAAAAAAATGTTTTTTTTTTAAATGACACTTTTTTTTCTTTTCTTTAGCTCTTAATGCCTTCGTAGCCAACTTGACATTTAATTATACAATTATGCGTTGATTACATGTGGCAATTTGCACTTTGGCAGGTGAAGTCCTACCTGGCATTTTGAATAGCTGTCTTGTATGACTGCAGTTGAATAGCAAAACATTTTAAATGGGCTCTTTGAAATGATTGTAATGTCTGCACTGTACAATTATTGGGGATTCTATAGATGTCACAAAATAGATCAGCATCTATCACAGCCAGTTTCTTTCTATAGTGACTGTTAATCAGTGATGCTTAATGTAGTGAGGTACCTAGAGGATTTTAGTTACTTATTAAAATGTTGCCTCATACATAATAAAACCAAGTACAGTTAAAGTAAAACAAGTTATTAAGTATAGTATTTTTTTACTTTCAGAGGTCTTAGACCATATCAGAAAAAATGGTTAAGTTGATTTTTTGTGTGCAAATTAACCTTTAAAATGATATATTTTCAAAAGAATAGAAGGGCAGACTTGACAGGATCGAGTGGCAAGATAATACCCTGGGAAGCATTGCACTTCTGTGCTGTACGTTCCATAGGTGCTTGCTATCAAGTTCATAAGCCGGACCAAACTGCTGGGCCGTACATTGACCCTTGTGTGTAGGACTCCTTTTTTAGTTGGAGGTGTGTCTGCTTCTGTCAAGGGACATTTTTTTTATATGGCATCTTTAATATTGCATATTTAAAATTGCACATCATAAAGAGAACATAAGGAATGGCTATTGACAGGATCGGGTCACAGGACAGATCCTGGGTTGCATTTCACTTCTGTACTGTACATACCATAGGTGCTTGCTCATAAGTTCACAAGCCTGGGTTGTACAGTTTTCACTAGAAACAGGACGAAATGAGAAGGATTTACCTGAACTTGTCCAATAAGATGCTGCTTTTAATTGTCCATTTTAATTTTTTTTGTTGTCACCTTGTGCCCTAATGAATACGACCCTGGTCTGGCCAATACCATTCTCTACTTCTTTCCAAACGCCTTTCTGCAACACTCTTGTATCTCTCCTCAGCTGTCACATTCCTTTATTCTATCCATCTAATAATATCCTGCTAAGCTACTCAGCTAAAGTTCAGAGGTCACACTGGGACTTGTTTGGAGGAGCTGTTAGACCAATCATATCCCTCTAACCTTTATTTGACCAATCTGCAGCTGTCACTGCAGAGCCAAAGGAAGATTAAAGTTTGCGTTGATAGGCCCTTTCCCCAAATCAACCCGAATGTTTAACTGTACCTACTTGAAAGACCAAACGCTGTGCCTTGCAGTTTGATATTTCACTCCTGCTATCAACCTTAGCATGACAACTAAATGATGTGTCTCGTAATGACTGACTAATTGATCATGTTGACTGTTCACAGTTCCGGCAAAGCCAATCTTGTTGACCCATTGAAAAATGGTTTGTGGAGTATAGTTATGACTTAACTTTATTGACCTGGGCCAGGTTTCCCAAAAGCATCTTTTAAGGCTAAGTTAATCATAGAACCATAGGATCCTATGGTTCTATGGTTCTAACAATGAACTTAGCATCTTAAAGCTTTTGGGAAAGTGGGCGCAGAACAAAATTTACTTTGACCAAACTGTTACCAAACACTTGTTTTTCGCCCTGTGTTGTTTCTGACCACAGGAGGTTGGTGACAACTTAAGTCTCCAGCGTTGACAGTATTTGACTAATGTGGGCCTATCAGTAGTCTGCTCGAGTTAAACAGTAAAGGGAACGGTGCATACCGTACATACAGTATTTATTCCACTGAACTTTACCCCCCAAGTTATGCTGCAACTGGGCATTTAAAGGGGAATTACACTCCATGTTCCTGAACTATTTTCATACATTAAGTGGTCTTCTGTTGAAGTCTGTGTTACCCAAGATGCGCACCATGTCATTTGCGGTACTCCTCTTTTCCATTCTTTTGGGGTTGAGGGAGCTAGATATGCACAACTGATAGTGTGGAGCGTGGATTAATCTTGACATCAGACTACTGGATAGGTAAACGACAAATGTTACACTGACCAGCCTTGTCCCTTCCCTGCTTCTACAATTTGTGTCCTCAACCCGCACTTATCTGTTCTATGGGTCAGCACGCTGCACAAACCCAACCATATGAGGCATAAACAAAGGCTCTGGGCTGCAAATGTCAAGTATTGTTATCGGTCAAGGTTGGCAGGCCTTGTAGATTTGTCGGTATAGGGCTGCTGCCACCTGCTGGTATGGTCATATGGATACATGGGGATTAATCGTAAAACTATCTGATTTCGCTTCACAGATTTGGGCGTATTGGACGCCTGGTGACCCGTGCTGCCGCCAAGTGCGGAGAGGTCAATATCGTTGCCATCGAAGACCCCTTCATCGGCTTGGACAACATGGTGAGAACTTTATATAGGCTACTGCTTTATATACTGACAAATATACCATTTAAAAGGTGTGGAAATTGAAATAAATTGAGAAATATTAACCTGTTTTACTGAAGTCAGACCTTGAGTGGGTCAGGTCTGTTTCGGTTTAACAAGAAATATCTCAGGTGTACAAGTTTACTGTACACATATTCAACACCTCCCTAAAGATTGTATGTAATATCACTGACCAGCTCTCTACCACTGTTCCATAGCTCGACATGTTCAAATATCACTCCACCCACGGTGTTTGGAAACGCAGTGAAGTGAGGCAAGAGAATGACACGCTGATCATTGGCAACCTCCACATCCCATTTATCCATGAGTAAGTGTTGTTCCTTTTCCCTTTTCTCTGTAATTCTAATCCTAACTTCTATCTCTTTGCCATCTTCAGGAGGGACCCTTCCCAGATCAAGTAGGGCGAGGCTGGCGCTGACTATGTTGTGGAATCTACCAGTGTGTTCACCACCATCGACAAGGCCTCTGTTAGTACCTCTTCGCTAGCAGTAGGTCATATTGACAATGGTCTATACTTGAATTTGGTGGATATATATATATATATATATATATATATATATATATATATATATATATATATAAGACTTCGTGGCTATAAGGTTGTGGGTGAGCAGCAAGTGAGCATTGTGTTTTTATGCTGTGAGCATGTATTTTTGTGCTGTAAATTGTTCACATTGATACCTTCATTTTTTCCCTACAGACTGACGATTTTGCATCAGCTGCATGCGACTGAACCAAGCAAGGCAGCCTTGATGCTGTGTATATGTTGTTACACAAACATGCCCGTTGACCTCTCACAGGCTCACCTGCAAGGAGGTGCCAAGAGAGTCATCATCTCCGCCCCCAGCGCCGATGCCCCCATGTTCGTGATGGGCGTCAACCACCATCATCCCAATTTGTAAGTCGCTCTGGATAAGAGCGTCTGCTAAATGACTTAAATGTAATGTAAATGTAATTACGATAACTCCCTGAAGGTTGTCAGGTAAGCCCCTCCCCCCTCCACCCATGACATTATTTTAAAGGAGCAGTGTGACATGTACAAACATTCCTGCCACAGGGTGACATGTCACATGTACAAACAATTGCTGAATCAGACAGACACTCACACTCAGTTCCAGCAGGACAAAAATCATCCCTCAGTCTTACAGAGAATGCGAGTATGAAACATGCCCTAAACACATCCTACAATTGCTCACACACTTCAATTAAACTTTGGGACAATATCACTAAACAAGGTCCTGTGTTTGACAGATTTTGGAAAATAACTGTTTTCAACAATGGTTTTGTAAAGAAAAATGTACTCTCATCGTAAGCATTGTTTACTTTCCATTGATTTCCATAAGCCTTATCTTCAAATTCTATGGAAGTTGCATAACTCCTTGAGGTAAGAAAACAATTCAGATTAGGTAACATAGGAAACTATTTTACTTTGGAAAGGCAGGATTTAATGTGGGTCAAAGGTGGGTGGAGGAGTGACTTGGTGCTGCTGACGATACAGTTGAAATGATGTTGGGTTCTTCCTAGTGGGAGGAAATAGATTATGTTGATAATGATGTCACGTCCTCAAAGCAACGCCTCCTGTACAACTAACTGCCTGGCTCCAATCGCCAAGGTTATCAACGACAACTTTGGCATCATTGAGGGTCTCATGGTAAGAACGGATGATAATTGTGTTAAAAAAGCACAATTATCACACGGACTGGAATGTAGTGATAAAAGTGGGTCAGCACTGATGCTGACATTGAGATCTCGATTAATATACATGCTAACAACGCTCATGTTTCTGCTCTGCACAAGTTCTGAGTCATGTTTATCAGAGCACACAACAGAAAAAGAAAATATGGTTAATTTCAGATAGTAACTTCCTGTTTTCTTCCTTTTGGTGCCTAATGAACAAAACCCTGCATAGACTAGCATCCATATCACTTGTTTCCTCCCCCAGAACTCAGTTCACTCCGTCACAGCCACTCAGAAGAGACTGGTGCCAGCCAGAACATTATCCCTGCCTCCACCGGCGCCGCTAAGGCGGTGAGCAAGGTTATCCCCGAGCTGAATGGGTAAGAACCAATCCAGGACCATTGGTTTCGTAATGGAGGTTTTATGACCATAGTGATAATGGATGGGATTTGTATAGTCCTTTTCACTAAGGGCGAGTCTCAACATTCGAAAGCATGAAAACAATATTATAGCCCCATCCCTCAGCTGTATATCAAAACAAGTGGCAGGGCTGTCATTGTTTTATTATCCCAGAATGTAGATTTAACTGAACCTTCTGACCCACACAAAGCTGACCGGCATGGCCTTCCGTGTTCCCACCCCCAACGTGCCCGTGGTTGACCTGACTATCCGTCTTGAGAAGGCCGTAAGTCTTGTCACCTCTCTACACTTTTTGGGGTATTTTATTAAAATACAAGATGTTCTACACGAGTAGAGCTACTCTTTGATCAGGCTGTGTCACAGCCGGCCGTGACCGGGAGACCCATGAGGCGGCGCACATTTGGCCCAGCGTTGTCCGGGTTAGGGGAGGGTTTGGCTGGCCGGGATTTCCCTGTCCCATCGTGCTCTAGCGACTCCTTGTGGCGGGGCGGGTGCCTGCAAGCTGACTTCCGGTCGCCAGATGGATGGAGTTTCCTCCGACACATTGATGTGTCTGGCTTCCGGGTTAAGCGAGCAGTGTGTCAAGAAACAGTGCGGCTTGGCAGGGTCGTGTTTCGGAGGACGAATGGCTCTTGACCTCCGCCACTCCCGAGTCTGTAGGGGAGTTGCAGCGATGGGACAAGACTGTAACTACCAATTTGATATCATGAAAAAGGGGTAAAAAAACAGGAATTCAGAGTAGCTCTACTTAATTCCCTTGACCACCCTCCAAGCTACCATTGTTTTTGCACCTTTCCTGTAGTTACTGTAAATGTAACACACAACAGGGACTTAATACATTGTAATTTGTTTCCATTTAGTTACATTCTTGTTCTACATGAATAATGTTTTCTCCTGTCTGCCTCAGGCCCTTTATGAAGAGATCAAGAGAGTCATCAAGGAGGCCTCCACAGGACCCATGAAAGGAATTATGGGATACACAGAGGACCAGGTAAATATTTCCCATTCCAAGACCCTGCTTGAATACTATCAAATGCATCATTCCTTCCATACTTATAGAAATCACTGTTCGAGCATGATTTGATAGGTGTGAGCAAGGGTCTGTGTTGCAGTCCCTAATCATGTCAGTGAGTACCACAATGAAGGAAACAAGGAAGGATGCATTTTAAGACTACATGAACAGGGCTTTCCCTGCTCTCATGAACTGAACCTAAAGGTCATATGAACTAAAACATTTCTGTTTTTCACGTAATGAGCCTGTTGCTCTCCCCTCAGGTGGTTTCCACTGACTTCAATGGTGACAAACGTTCCTCAATCTTCGACGCCGGCGTAGGCATTGCACTCAATGACCACTTTGTCAAGCTAGTCTCATGGTATAGCAACTGGTGCTTGCCTACGGAGCTGTGAGGGGAACGGCACCGCAGTACCTCCAGGCTCTGATCAGGCCCTACACCCAAACAAGGGCACTGCGTTCATCCACCTCTGGCCTGCTCGCCTCCCTACCACTGAGGAAGTACAGTTCCCGCTCAGCCCAGTCAAAACTGTTCGCTGCTCTGGCCCCCCAATGGTGGAACAAACTCCCTCACGACGCCAGGACAGCGGAGTCAATCACCACCTTCCGGAGACACCTGAAACCCCACCTCTTTAAGGAATACCTAGGATAGGATAAAGTAATCCTTCTCACCCCCCCCTTAAATGATTTAGATGCACTATTGTAAAGTGGCTGTTCCACTGGATGTCAGAAGGTGAATTCACCAATTTGTAAGTCGCTCTGGATAAGAGCGTCTGCCAAATGACTTAAATGTAAATGTATGTATCCAGACCTACACACACAATATATATATATATATATATTATATACAATATACATCCCATATACGCAATATACATCCCATGACATCTTCCTTCTCCTGAACGGACATCCCACCAGTCCACCGCCAGAGAAAGAACCGGTAGCAAAGTACATAGCAACAGGTTTAAAATAAGTGACATTTCTGTGGCAGAGGATGGAGTCTTGTTTTTGCCTGCAAAATATTTCTGCCTTAATACACTCGGTCACACAATAAAAGTATTCTGTTTGTGAAGTGTTTGTCGTCTTCTGTTGTTGAAGTGTTCTCATGGTACATTCTAGCAGGCTTGTCGTGGTACATTTCATTAAAGCTGCACAGAGGCGGTGAAACATAGCATTTGGACCATGAATGGCATGCCACAATCTGCCAGTCATTTGCTCAAGTCTGACAACAGGAACCTTCTTCCACCTATAGTCAACTCCTTTAATTATCATGATAAGATAATGGTTCATTTATTTTCAACAGCTAGCAGTGAAGGCTCCTCAGAGGAGGAAGGGGGCCCATCCTCAGGGGGCCCATCCTCAGTGAATTTCTCCAAAATTAAAATGGTTAAAATATTTAAAGTTCACCTTTTTAGATCAAACTATACAAAATATAGTCACATGTTGTCACGCTCGTCGTAATGAGTAGACCAAAGCGCAGCGTGCGTAGAGTTCCACATAATTTTAATAAACCGAAACTCACTGAACAAAACAACCAACCAACCAACTGAAACGTGAAGCTACTGTTGTGCACTCAGGCAACTAAATGTACACAAGATCCCACAAACACAAATGAGGAAATGCCTATCTAAATATGATCCCCAGTCAGAGACAACGATAAACAGCTGTCTCTGATTGGGAACCATATCAGGCCAACATAGACATACAAATAACCTAGATGACCCACCCTAGTCTCTATCACGCCCCAACCAACACAGAGAATAAACAGCTTACTATGGTCAGGGCGTGACAGTTCCCCCCCCCCAAAGGTACGGATTCCGACCGCAAAACCTGACTCAATAGGGGAGGGTCCGGGTGGGCATCTACCGTCGGGGGCGGTTCCGGTGTGGGACGAAGGACCCACTCCGCTCGCAGATCCGACGTCTCCCTCCATGGTGGCTCTGGTGCGGAGATCGTCGCAGGAGGAACCGGACCATGGATTGTCGCCGGAGGAACCGGACCGTGGATCGTCACAGGAGGCTCTGGACTGAGAACCCCTTCTGTTGGCTCTAGACTGAGAACCCCTGCTGTTGGCTCCGGACTGCAGACCGTTGCTGGAGGTTCCGGACCGCAGACCGTCGCTGATGGTTCCGGACCGCAGACCGTCTCATGAGGTTCCGGACCGCAGACCGTCTCATGAGGTTCTGGACCGCAGACCGTCTCATGAGGTTCTGGACCGCAGACCGTCTCATGAGGTTCCGGACCGCAGACCGTCTCATGAGGTTCCGGACCGCAGACAGTCTCATGAGGTTCCGGACCGCAGACCGTCTCATGAGGTTCCGGACCGTAGACCGTCGTTGGAGGTTCTGGACTGTGGACCGTCGTTGGAGGCTCGGGACTGTGGACCATCGTTGAAGGTTCCGGACTGTGGACCGTCGTTGAAGGTTCCGGACTGTGGACCGTCGTTGGAGGTTCCGGACTGTGGACCGTCGTTGGAGGCTCTGGGCTGGGTACTGTCACCGGAAGCTCTGGGCTGGGAACTGTCACCGGAAGCTCTGGGCTGGGAACTGTCGCCGGAAGCTCTGGACTGGGAACTGTCGCCGGAAGCTCTGGACTGGGAACTGTCGCCGGAAGCTCTGGACCGGGAACTGTGGCCGGAAGCTCTGGACTGGGAACTGTGGCCGGAAGCTCTGGACTGGGAACTGTCGCCGGAAGCTCTGGACTGTGGAGGCGCACTGGAGGCCTGATGCGTGGTGCCGGCATTGGTGGTACTGGGCTGGTGACACACATCTCAGGGCGAGTGCGGGGAGCAGGCACAGGACGTACTGGACTGTGGAGGCACATTGGAGGTCTGGAGCGTAGAGCTTGCACAACCCGTCCTGGCTGGATGCTCACTTTAGCCCGACAAGTGCGGGGCGCTGGCACAGGACGCACTGGGCTGTGAAGGCATACTGGCGATACAGTGCGTAGAGCCGGCGCAGGATATCCTGGACCGAGGAGACGTACTGGAGACCAGGAGCGCTGAGCCGGCACAACCCGTCCTGGCTGGATGCTCCCTTTAACTACTACTTAAAGGGATAGCTTTCTGGGTTTTTACTGCAATCCTAATTGGTTTGTGTTCTTACTTATTTAAAATACATACAATTTGTTTAAAATACAGGCTCTACAGAAAGCCCTAATGAAGTAAACTATGTATGGCTTGGGAGTAAAGACATATTCTAAAAATCTTTGGGAAAAGTTATGTTCCATAAACATAGATGAACACAGATCTTCTGGAGTGATATTGTGTCAATAGAAGTCTGATTTAAGTATTGACAAGTCATTTTGGGATGTTTTTAGAGAAGTGTGGCAAACGCATTCTATGCATTGTTTACTTCACAGATCTTTCTGTAGAAAACAATCTCTTTAAGTTGATTGTTTCTGTCCTTTCACTCGCTCAGGACAGGATCATGGTAACATAGCAACTATTGTGAAGAGACCAACTACATCTTTGATTTATGCCCTTCCCTATGCTACCAGAACACAGAATACAACCACTGAGATGATACCAACATCCACAAATTCAAGTCTGTTAAGGCCTGAAAATTCTACTACAACGAAGACCACCAGAACATTTGAGATAACACTATTCTCCTCAATTACAAGTCAGTATACACCCGACCAGTCTACCAGTACTGTGAAAACTCCCATTGAGAAAAGAGCAACATCCTCCATTGCAACTGGGAATGCCACTTCAGTTACCATGGTACATGTTGAAAATGCTATTGGAAGAGGATCTTGTGATGTTAGTAAATATGTAATACCCTCTGACATTTCAGTGAACGGCAGGCCAGAGATTGACATAGATCAGGTGCTGGGAGGGGGGGGGGGATCTACACAAGATGCGTCAGGAATTCATGACCAACTGCAACATCTATCCACACTAAGAGGGCGTGGCCTGTCAGCAAGTCACACTCTTCTCTCCACTGATCCAATGGACAACATTCAACTTTTTTTTAGTATGTTCTCTATTGTTTGTATGTATGTGTCAAATAAAATGAAATGTATTTTACCATATTTCAGCCCTCCTCGATCAAACAACAGGAAATTGTGTAATGGAGCATATGTAACATACATTTCAACTAGGTGTAGGCCTACTTTTGCACAAAGCACAGTCCAAACGTTTCAGTAAGCCAGTAGCCCCTAGCTTTTAGACAATATGAACAGAGAACCTTACAGGCAACGTTATTATGGGCTCTCTCTGACGTCCCCAAGGGATGCCGAGGGTGCCGTAAAACTCCTAAACCGTGAGCCTTCATTGATTGAAATAATGGTGACATAGTTAGACTTACAGACAATAATGCCATTGATATTACTCACGTGTAGGGTAAAATAAACACAATGTGACATTCATGAAACGTGTCGAGAATTTACTCAAACCAAGCAGTGGGTTATTGCGCGTTTACTCTAGTCGTGGCGGTAGTTAAAACCCGCAGTAGCTTGTTTATTTCTGTCTGGCGATGGTCTTGACTGTACTGTTACTTCGGCAGACATCCCTACGCCAAAGTTAGTAGTTGCTCTGCGGCCAGCCAAGTAGCCTTCACCGCTTGATTGCTGCGGCTTTTTTTAGTCACTGACGGGTGTAATTTTAAGACGTGGGATATTCTACTTGTTCAATAGCACTTTTTTACCTATAGCCTATAAATTATTGTATTTTGTTCAGTTATCTTATTCTGTCCTGGTAGGACGCATATGCTAACTCTTCACAGGACAAGGCTGTTAGGGATAGAGCAAGTAAGGCCATCATTTGCAACAGGAGTTAGCTTTCAAGCTAAATTAAGAAGTCTGTTTTCATGCCGGATTTCGAACATTTCAGATTTTCATACGCAAGCATGAATCCGTTAATGGGGGAGAACGCGTACCTAGTTCAGCAACAGCAGCATAACCAGATGGGCAGCAATTCGGATTCTTCCATGACAGGCCTAGACTCATACGGTGCACCTGACTCAGGCTTCATTTTGGGTGAGCACACTGGCTTTGGACAAGATGGGCTATCTGGCCTGGAATTTAGTGCGCTGCCACCTTCGGGACTCGGGTATCTGCACCTGAACAACATGCACCGTGCGCCGCCGCCCCCCGCAGCGATGGCCCTGCGTAATGACTTGGGCTCCAACATCAGTGTTCTCAAGACCCTGAATTTGCGCTTCCGCTGCTTTTTGGCTAAAGTTCATGAGCTGGAGCGTCGGAATAAAGCTTTAGAGAAACAGCTTCAGCAGGCTTTGGAAAATAATGAGGACAATTCAGGAGAAGGACATAGGAAAAAGCCATTGACTAAGGAAATGGGAGTCCAGACTGGTTTTGTAGGGTCCATCGCAGTTAGACCCGGACATATCCCCCTCCAGAACGTCAATAATTCTGCATACCTGCCCGGAGGCCTTCTCTCTCCATCACTCAACAGGCCTACAACTCCCGTCTTTGAGTCCAACAGCAAATCAGTATTTAGGAACTCGACTCTGACTGACTCGAATTGCAACCTCAATTCCAACCAACTCACTCCACATATTTCTATCAGTCCTTTATTAACCCCTACCGATCCTTGCGAGACGATATCCAACATTAACGAGAAATATTTCCGTTTTGGGACTGGTATGTCTACTAACCCGCCTCCCCGGTTCCTTCCCGGCACCGTTTGGTCCTACAACCACGACCGCAGATTTGGCGCGGGGAGGGATTCGCGCATAACGGGCACGGGTGTGCCTTGTGCCCAAACGGACGGAGTAGGTGTACAAATCGACACCATCACCCCTGAGATACGGGCCCTGTACAACGTGTTGGGCAAGGTGAAACGAGAGAGGGATGAGTATAAACGCAGGTATGTAGGAAGCGGTCTAACCATTATAGTTAAAGGCCTGGGGCTTTAAGCCTATGTTATTGTCAACTGTAGGCCTGATGTGTCATGTCATTTATTGTCTCTATACCCCAGGATTGGCCAACCCTCCTGGAGAGTGAAGGGGTTGTGCAGCCCCCCCCCCCCCATCCTTTTTATAGTTACAGATACCATAACATCTGTGTCCTTCTGCCAAAGTCTTGTCGAACAGTAGCCTGATTTGAGCCTAATCAACCATAGTGTGTTTTTGCTTTCTTCATACCAAATTACACCTCAGAACACAAGAAAAGAACATTACATCATCATGCAAGGTCTACATGATTTGCATAAGCATCTTGAAATATAAGGCAGCGCTATATTACAGGCTTTATGGTTGTCCAGCTTATGATCATGCTGCCAAAGTACTACTATCTTAGAACTGAGTTTAAATGAAGAGGCATCATCATCATCATCATCATCATCCTCCATAAGATGGCTTCTGGTTACTCTGTAAACATTGAAGTGTTTTAGCCACTCTACTTTTTGTCTTCAAATTGCCCCTGTACTTCCCAAGTGATATGCCATTACAAGGCTTCACCATAGGCTGGTTGGGGATCATAGTTCAAACATGGTTAATCACAGCGTTTAAAAGAACAGCACTGGCCAATCTCTTAACCAATAGGAGATTATCTAGAGAGGGCTGAATTGGCTGGGGAGAAGTCAGCAATACAATGTTTTTTTCTCTCTCACATGGCCTGCCTCTCTCTCTCTCTCTCTCTCTCTCTCTCTCTCCCCCTCTCCCTCCTCCGCCCATCTGCGTTTCGTCTCACCACCTGCAATGCAGCACTGTACTGAAACCTGTGACCGCTAGTGGGGCCACTAGCGGCTGTTCACATTATTCTCTCTTTTTCTTGTTCCCACTTTCTCTTCCTCTCTCACACTCTCTCTATCACTCCCTCTCTTGCCCCTCTTTTTCTCACTTGAACCCTCTCCCACTCTATTTCTCTCTTCCACACACAAACTCCCTGTTCCTCTCTCTTTCGCCCTCTCTCACCCCCTCACCCATCGCATGCGAGCACTCGCCTTCTGCAGCATCTGTGAGAAGATGCTGACATCACTAAATGACACCAGTAACCTTCACTACAGCCTATAATCCACTGTCTGAATGTTAATGGCAACAAGGCAACGTCAACTCTCTGTTCACCATCCTCTATGCCTTGCCAGCTGAAACACCTTCCTTTAATTCTCTTTTATTGAGAAGGTCAAATTGTTCAACATGGGAACATTTCCAATCATCTGCCTTAGATCGCATGTCAAACAACTGTCTCATAACAATACAGTAACATACAATTCGTTTTTTTGTGTAATAAGTCTCCAGGGGGCTGTGTGAAGCTAGAATAGAATGTAACTTCATTTTCCATTCAACTTATACAGTGTATACCTAAGGCAAAACCGAAAGTAGGGTTCAAGTTATTTTTATTGTCCCAATTGGGAAATTTGTTGTGCAGTCAGGGTTCAACAATATAAAACAACAACATTAAAAACAGTGACAACCATATACAGTTGAAGTCAGAAGTTTACATACACTTAGGTTGGAGTCATTAAAACTCGTTTTTCAACCACCCCACAAATTTCTTGTAAACAAACTATAGTGCATGACACAAGTAATTTTTCCAAAAATTGTTTACAGACAGATTATTTCGCTTATAATTCACTGTATCACAATTCCAGTGGGTCAGAAGATTACATTCACTAAGTTGACTGTGCCTTTAAACATCTTGGAAAATTACAGAAAATTATGTAATGTCTTTAGAAGCTTCTGATAGGCTAATTGACAACATTTGAGTCAATTAGAGGTGTACCTGTGGATGTATTTCAAGGCCTACCATCAAACTCAGTGCCTCTTTGCTTGACATCATGGGAAAATGAAAAGAAATCAGCCAAGACCTCAGAAAAAACATTGTAGACCTCCACAAGTCTGGTTTGTTCTTGGGAGCAATTTCCAAATGCCTGAAGGTACCACATTCATCTGTACAAACAATAGTACGCAAGTATAAACACCATGAGACCACACAGCCTTCATACCACTCAGGAAGGAGACGTGTTCTGTCTCATAGAGATGAACGTACTTTAGTGCAAAAAGTGCAAATCAATCCCAGAACAACAGCAAAGGACCTTGTGAAGATGCTGGAGGAAACAGGTACAAAAGTATCTATATCCACAGTAAAACGATCCTATATCGACATAACCTGAAAGGCCGCTCAGCAAGGAAGAAGCCACTGCTCCAAAACCGCCATAAAAAAGCCAGACTCCGGTTTGCAACTGCACATGGGGACAAAGATCGTACCTTTTGGAGCAATGTTTTTTGGAGCAAGGAAACAAAAAATAGAGCTGTTTGGCCATCGATGACCATCGTTATGTTTGGAGGAAAAGGGGGGAGGCTTGCAAGATGAAGAACACCATCCCAACCATGAAGTATGGGAATGGCAGCATCATGTTGTGGGGGTGCTTTCCTGCAGGAGGAGCTGGTGCACTTCACAAAATAGATGTTATCATGAGGTGGGAAAATTATGTGGACATATTGAAGAAACATCTGAAGACATCAGTCAGGAAGTTAAAGCTTAGTTGCAAATTGGTCTTCCAAATAGACAATGACCCAAAGCATACTTCCAAAGTTGTGGCAAAATGACTTGAGGAAAACAAAGTCAAGGTATTGGAGTGACCTCAATCCTATAGAAGATTTGTGGGCAGAATTGAAAAAGCGTGTGCGAGCGAGGAGGCCTACTAACCTGACTCAGTTACACCAGCTCTGCCAGGAGGAATGGGCCAAAATTCACCCAACTTATTGTGGGAAGCTTGTGGAAGGCTACCCAAAATGTTTGACCCAAGTTAAACAATTTAAAGGCATTGCTTCCAAATACTAATTGAGTGTATGTAAACTTCTGACCCGCTGGGAATGTGATGAACGAAATAAAAGCTGAAATAAATCATTCTCTCTACTATTATTTTGACATTTCACATTCTTAAAATAAAGTGGTGATCCTAACTGACAGGGAATTTTTACTAGGGTTAAATTAATTGTGTAAAAATGCAGCAATAAAAGTATATTATTTCATTTTATGTGCAGATTCGGAAAGTTTATGGCCTGTGGGATAAAAGACTGGTTGGTCTGGGTGGATGGGTGGGCGTATAATGCGATCGTCTCCCCAAAGGTTAACATATCATACATTTTGCAAATTCGTAGCATATAGTGCGTTTTGTAATTCGTAACATATTATATGAAATGGGTGATGGACATCCACAATTGAATACATACCATACGAAACATAACAGATACTAAATGGAGTGTCTCGGATTTACGTACAGAATAATACAAAATGCTCTGAGACCAGGTTGAATTTACAGCATAGGCTACCCACGTATACTGTTAACAATACCAATTTGTAAGTCGCTCTGGATAAGAGCGTCTGCTAAATGACTTAAATGTAAATGTAAAACAACAGGCTACTGTAGGCCTATACACTGCATCCCCACTTGAGCAGACTGATAACAGTGTGTATAGGCAACGTGGACTATGGCACATGCACCCTCCTGGGTTAGGCCACTTCACCTTCAGTAAGTGTTGCAGCAGGGTGCTCTGTATGCATACTACGTGGTGTCCTGTTCTGTAACACAGCTGAGTAAGGGAGATTAGACACACAACGTGGATATACAAACTCCATCAAACTTTAGAATGAACTGGGCGGTTCATGCTGATTGGCTCACAGCTGTGGTATATCAGACCGTATACCAAGGGTATGACAAAGCATTTATTTTTACTGGTCTAGTTATTTTGGTAATACAGGAGGTTGGTGGCAGCTTAATTGGGGAGAACGGGCTCGTGGTAATGACTGGAGCGGAATCAGTGGAACGGTATCAAATACACCAAACACAATGGTTTCCATGGTGTTTGATGCCATTCCATTTGCGTTGTTCCAGCCCTCATTATGAGCCATCCTTCCCTCAGTAGCCTCCACCTCCACGGTTGGTAACTAGTTTATAATAGCAATAAGGCATCTCTGGGGTGTGTGATATATGGCCAATATACCACGGCTAAGGGCTGTATCCAGGCACTCTGCGATGCATCGTGCAGAAGAACAGCCCTTAGCTGTGGTATGTTGGCCATATACCACACACCCTTGGGCCTTATTGGTTAATTGAACCGCATGAGCACAACACTGTAGCCTATAGGAGATGGTATTAGGCTATCTGCCTGGTTTCTATCTGTTATCTGTAACTTTTTACATGTATTTTTTTATTTAACCTTTATTTAACTAGGCAAGTCAGTTAAGAAAAAAATCATTATTTACAATGACGGCCTGCTTGGGAACAGTGGGTTAACTGCCTTGTTCAGGGACAGAATTACATATTTTTACCTTGTCAGCTTGTGGATTCGATCCAGTGTTACTATGATACTATTTGTGAGACATTGTTGCCTTTGACAACGTTATCTACACTCAGTCACAGATGGTCGAGAAAATTGAGGTACTAGAATAGCCTAAATAGACAATAATGGTGATTGTGGGATTGAACTGCTAAAATTGGGTGTGTAATTGGAAGTTGTCTTCCCAGAAGAGACAGTGATGATAGTGCGATGTTGTGGTGATGACTTCCTCATCCATCTCCATTCCCATCTATATGATCACTGTGTGCGTGTGTGTGTGTGTGTGTGTTTCAACAGATGGGAGGAAGAATATACATTCAGGGTGGACCTCCAGGAGAAAGTGGCTGAGCTGGAGGAGGTAAGCCCTTAGCTGTGTCAATGATAATGGGCAACATATGTAACAGTTTAACTTTCGTCCGTCCCCGAACCAGGGACCCTCTGCACACACCGACAACAGTCACCCACGAAGCATCGTTACCCATCAGAGCGAGTGACGTCACCGATTGAAACGCTATTAGCGCGCACCACCGCTAACTAGCTAACCATTTCACATCGGTTACACTCACCCATCTTTTGATCTCCTCCTTTTCCACAGCAACCAGTGATCCGGGTCAACAGCATCAATGTAACAGTTTAACTTTTTTCCGTCCCCTCGCCCTGGGCTCGAACCAGGGATCCTCTGCACACCGACAACAGTCACCCACGAAGCATCGTTACCCATCGCGCCACAAAAGCCGCGGCCTCTGCAAGGGGAACCACTACTTCAAGGCCTCAGAGCGAGTGATGTCACCGTTTGAAACGCTATTAGCGCGCACCACCGCTAACTAGCTAGCCATTTCACATCGGTTACGCATACATGTTTTAATAAATTACATATAGCCATTGATTATTGAAAAACAAAACATATGTAAATGTCTCGTGAGCTTAGTTCAACAGTCAAACCCCCTCAGAACCCAAAATAGAAGTGGGTTTTACTCCATTGTTGGTAAACAATGTAATTGTAAACAAACACTGTATAATGTAGCTTTAAAACATGGTAAAACTATCATTTTGAACTCATGGATGGTGAGTCCTTGTGTCCATAGCACCGTCTATGAATTTGATAGTGGTTGCATTTCTCCGAACCCCCCATCCCTAAGCTGTGTACCTAAAAAGCTGGAGGGCGACTGCTTTGTTATCATTTGAACTGCAGGTTACCCCTTTTAAAATTTCCCATCACACTAACATTATGACTCCACCTCAGATCAGCTGGGTTGATTGGAAAGAAGTAGTAGAGAGATAGGGTATTGTGTAACTGGAGCTGGAAAGAACTACAAATGAACTATGCAATACACCACCCATTCTATTTTTTATGCATACTTATAATCAGTTATGTTATGTCATACTTGCAATGCAAATAAGGTGTGTGTGTGTGTGTGTGTGTGTGCGTGCGTACAGGATCTCCAGGAGAGTGAGGTGTGTCAGGATGAGCTGGCTCTCAGGGTGAAACAGCTGAAAGCTGAGCTGGTCCTCTTCAAAGGCCTAATGAGCAACGTGAGTCCCTCATACCAACGTTGGAATAGCTCACTCAAGTTGTTGAGATTTGTATACCTCAAAAGTAGTCCCATGAGAGATGGCTTAGAATAGGAATTTGGCCCTACTCACTTTTGAGTTATAAAATCGTAGAACATCTCTAATTGGTAACACATTGGTGCGGTTTACTTCAAAAATGTATTTTAAAATACAAATAAGATTTGGGAACACATATTTCCTATTGCGATGGTCACTCACTCTCCACTCCTTCCCTCTCTCTCTATCAGAACCTGTCAGATCTGGACAGTAAGATCCAGGAGAAGGCCATGAAGGTAGACATGGACATCTGTAGACGCATCGACATCACGGCTCGCCTGTGTGATGTGGCCCAGCAGAGGAACTGTGAAGACATGATCCAGATCTTCCAGGTCAGGACTGCTTATAGGCCACTATACAACTAACTATACTATATGTTAGGTAGCCCCTAGACACTGATATGAGATCAGTTTAGCATTTACCACCATAATGGTTAAGTGTAGGATTTTCCCAAGGTAAGCTGATTCTAGATCTGTTGGAGCAATCGTCGATTGGTATAATTACAGCATGACCCATTCTGTGGAAGCAAGTCCACTCATATCTTCTAGGTCAACTCATGTTAATTACACCTTTATTACACTGCTATTACACTGTTATTCCACCTTTATCTAGCAGATGGCCACACCTCCTTCCACTCTGACTCGCCGGCCCCGAAGGCAGGCGGCACAGTCAGTTAAAGGCGGTGATGGGGATGAGCCAACCAGCATCTCTGAGAGCGAGAGGGGCAATGATGAGGAGTCATGTAGCACGTCAGCCAATCAGATCAACGAGGAGATGCAGAGGATGCTGAACCAGCTGTGAGTCCTAACTATGTGGAAATGGTCAGCAATCGAGGTCTGATAAAGTCTCAATCACCACAACTTGGGAGACACTCTAAATTTCAGACCATGATTATTTGATTCAGGACTGTTAGAGTTGGTCTGGATTAAAAGCTTGCACACTGCTCATCACCAGGACTAGTCTGTCACTTGTAAGCAATGAGCGGACCAGAGTCGGCCGGTAAACTACACTGAACAAAAATATAAACGCAACACGCAACAATTTCAAAGGTTTTACTGAGTTACAGTTCATATAAGGAAATCAGTCAATTGAAATAAATTAATTAGGCACTAATCTCTGGATTTCACATGACTGGGAATACAGATATGCATCTGTTGGTCACAGATACCTTAAAAAAAATAGGTAGGGGTGTGGATCAGAAAACCAGTCAGTATCTGGTGTGACCTCATGCAGCCCAACACATGTCGTTCGCATAAAGTTGATCAGGCTGTTGATTGTGGTCTGTGGCATGTTGTCCCACTCCTCTTCAATGTCTGTGTGAAGTTTGTCGATATTGGTGAAACTGGAAGACGCGGTCGTACACGTCGATCCAGAGCATCCAAAACTTGTTCAATGGGTGACATCTGGTGAGTATGCAGGCCATGGAAGAACTGGTACATTTTCAGCTTCCAGGAATTATGTACAGAATATGAGGTGATGGCGGCGGATGAATGGCACGACAACGGGCCTGAGGATCTCGTCACGGTATCTCTGTGCATTGAAATTGCCAGCGATAAAATACAATTGCATTCGTTGTCCTTAGCTTATGCCTGTCCATACCATAACCCCACTGCCACCATGGGGCACTCTGTTGAAAACTGTCGCATCAGCAAACCACTCGCCCACACAGCGCCATACACGCTGTCTGCCATCTGCCCGGTACAGTTGAAACCGGGATTCATCGATGAAGGGCACACTTCTCCAGCCTGCCAGTTGCCGTCAAAGGTGAGCATTTGCCCACTGAAGTTGGTTTCAACGCCGAACTGCAGTCAGGTTAAGACCCTGATGAGGATGACGAGCACACAGATGAGCTTCCCTGAGGCGGTTTCTGATCGTTTGTGCAGAAATTCTTTGGTTGTGAAAACCCACAGTTTCATCAGCCGTTTGGGTGTTTCATCTCAGACCATCCCACAGGTGGAGAAGCCGGATGTGGAGGGCCTTGGCTGGCGTGGTTACACGTGGTCTGCAGTTGTGAGGCCGGATGGATGTAATGCCAAGTTCTCGAAAACGATGTTGCAGGGGGCTTAGGGTAGAGAAATTAACATTCAATTCTCTGGCAACAGCTCTGGTGGACATTCCTGCAGTCAGCATGTCAATTGCATGCTCCCTCAAAACTTGAGACATCTGTGGCATTGTGTTGTGTGACAGAACTGCACATTTTAGACTGGCCTTTTAATGTCCCCAGCACAAGGTGCACCTGTGTAATGATCAGCTTCTTGATATGCCACACCTGTCAGGTGGATGGATTATATTGATTAAATTGATTAAATTCTCACGAGCAGGAAAAATCAGAGATATAAGCTTTTTGTGCGTATGGAACATTTCTGGGATCTTTCATTTCAGCCCGTGAAACATGGGACCAACACTTTACATGTTGCGTTTATATTTTTGTTCAGTATATAAATATATGTACAACGAGTAAGCCATACTATTGCAGGAGGGAGTGTGAGTTTGAGGACGACTGTGACAGCCTGGCCTGGGAGGAGACTGAGGAGACTCTGCTGCTGTGGGAGGATTTTCCAGGATACACTCTGGGAGCAGTGGAGACCCAGGGAGAGGTAGGCCACTGGCTGATTTAAGTTTTGTATTCACCACTGTAATGGTTAATGTTAGGAGCTGTCTCGGTAAGCTGATCCCAGAACTGTGTTAAAGGGCGTGTTTCACTGTACTTCCTGCTTATTAATTATTTTTATGGTTGGGCTGCCTTGTCTATGTGTCTCTGTCCTACTTTAAACATTGCATGATTGATATGTCCTGATCAGTGGATCACAGTGTAAATTACACACACACATACACACACACACACACACACACACACACACACACACACACACACACACACACACACACACACACACACACACACACACACACACACACACACACACACACACACACACAGAGGCAGGTCAATAGAGACACTTTGGAGTTGAGCTGTACTTATGCAATGGATTGGCAGTATATTACATTTCCATATACTGATTGACATCCCTTTTATCTCATGTATATTAGGCAAATAAGCACAAAACAATGTGTTTCTCTCTCTCTCTCTCTCTCTCTCTCTCTCTCTCACACACATGCACACACACACACACATGCACACACACCACGCAGCAGCAGGAGGAGTCCATAGAGAAGGTGATAAAGGACACAGAGTCCCTCTTCCAGACTAGAGAGAAGGAGTATCAGGAGACAATCGACCAGATCGAGGTGAGACACACCCAAACATACAAAAGCCCTTCTCCAAGTACCACAGTTGTCCCCCTGGAGATTGTACAATATGAGGACTTTGCTGCAGGATAAGGCTATTTATAAGCCTGCAGAGATGTAAACAGAGCCATAAATACATAGACGTTTCTCTGGGATTATTAAATTATGGAAATGAACAATTCAGCCATTCCATGTGCTTACATGAATCTCTGTTGAAATTAGTTCCTATGTAGATGATAAGATACATTGAAGTAACAAATTGAAGGTCGTGTAGTCTTTCCAGAGGCTCTCCTCTTGCTTGCTCATTTGCTAGTTTCTCTGTTCCCCGTGGCAACGATAGGAAGGACAAATACAATCGACCTAAAAGAAGACACAAACTAGAAAAAAATGATTTATGCAAACGCCTGCAGCCTATTGGTTCTGCGCTCGCAAAGATCCTGCCCCTCATCACTCCAACATGTTTGTGGTGACACTTCAAAACCAGAAAGCAAACTTACAGTATGGATTGTCTCACGTTACATCTCCACAGTTGGAGCTGGCAACGGCTAAGAGTGACATGAACCGACACCTGCACGAGTACATGGAGATGTGTTCCATGAAGCGAGGCCTGGACGTGCAGATGGAGACGTGCAGGAGACTCATCACCCAGAGTGGGGACAGGTATCAGACACCTCCGCATGGTGATGAACGCTCACCCTAGAGGCTCAAAAAGACCCTAGGTTTGAGGGACCTGTGTGAGATATCCAATCGGTCAACGAGATACCCTGGTATTAGATACCAGAAATAGGTAAAAGATAGCAAGATGTCAAATCAAAATCAAATCAAATGTTAATTTGTCCCATGTGCCGAATACAACAGGTTTAGGCTTTACCATGAAATGTTTACTTACAAGCCCTTAACCAACAATGCAGTTTTAAGAAAATAAGAGTTAAGAAAAGATTTACTAAATAAACTAAAGTTTAAAAAAGTAACGCAATAAAATAACAATAACGAAGCTATATACAGGGGGTATCAAATCAAATCAAATTTTATTGGTCACATACGCATGGTTAGCAGATGTTATTGGTCAAATACACATGGTTAGCAGATGTTATTGCGAGTGCAGCGAAATGCTTGTGCTTCTAGTTTCGACAGTGCAGCAATATCTTACAAGTTATCTAACAATTCCACAACAACTACCTAATACACACAGATCTAAGTAAAGGAATGGAATAAGAATATATACATATACATATATGGATGAGCAATGACCAAGCGGCATAGGCAAAATGCAATAGACGGTATACAATACAGTATATACATATGCGATGAGTAATGCACGATATGTAAACATTATTAAAGTGGCGTTATTAAAGTGATTAGTGTTCCATTTATTAAAGTGGCCAATGATTTCAAGTCTGTATGTAGGCAGCAGCTTCACTGTATTAGTGATGACTGTTTAACAGTCTGATGGCCTTGAGAAAAAAAGCTATTTTTCAGTCTCTCGGCCCCAGCTTTGATGCACCTGTACTGACCTCGTCTTCTGGATGGTAGCGGGGTGAACAAGCAGTGGCTCGGGTGGTTGTTGTCCTTGATGATCTTTTTGGCATCCTGTGACATCGGGTGCCGTAGGTGTCCAGGAGGGCAGGTAGTTTGTCCCCGGTGATACGTTATGCAGACCTCACTACCCTCTGGAGAGCCCTGCGGTTATGGGCGGTGCCAGTTGCCGTACCAGGCGATGATGCAGCCCGGCAGGATGGGTGCCATAGTTATCCTGTAAAAGTTTGTGAGGGTTTTAGGTAACACGCCAAATTTCTTCAGCCTCCTGAGGTTGAAGAAATGCTGTTGTGCCTTCTTCACTGTCTGTGGTCACATTGGCACGGTACCGAGTCGGGGGTACAGGTTAGTCGAGATAATTGAGGTAATATGTACATGTAGGTAGGGGTAAAGGGACTATGCATGGATAATAAACAGGGAGGCGGGGGGTCAATACAAATAGTCCGGGTAGCCATTTGATTCATTGTTCAGCAGTCTTATGGCTTGGGGGTAGAAGCTAATGAGCCTTTTGGACCTAGATTTGGCACTCAGGTTAACTCTTTAATTCTCCCAACTGTACTGATAGATTTCATACAGTATATTAAAGAGACGTGGATGTAGGTCTGTCTATGCAATACTAGACATACAGAAATGCTAGTGACAGAAGAACAATATTCTATTCCACGATGCCAGAGGGATAAGTACAACATATCATACAATGGCAGTGATAAACACACAAGATTGTAGACAGGTATACGCAATGGAGAATACAGGTACTGTCATTAGCCACATTGTACCTCACTGTACTATCGTTACATTGACCCATCTGTGAGTATGGTAGCCTGGTCCCAGATCAGTTTGTGCTGTTTTGCCATCTCCTATGGTCATTATTACTCCAATTATTACTTATTATTACTCCAATGACCATAGGAGTTGGCAAGACGTCTCAACAGATTTGGGACCAGGCTATGAATACGGACCGTTGAGTCATCTTGTCTCGAGAACATTCATTGCCTGTTGTCTTGACTCCACCTCTCTGTCTCCCTTTCAGGAAATCTCCCCCTCTCATTACTGCGGCAATGGAAGACTCTGATGACGGAGAGAAGGAGTGGAAAAAGGCGTCCCCACCCACAGACTCTGAAAGTGATGAACCCTACTGTGAAACACAGGTTAATAGTGGTACGGTCCCTCACTTACCATGGAGGAAGTCCTAATCCTTCCTGATGATGCCCTGTAGATGTACCATAGTCTGGATAGTGCTGCTGTTTACATTTTTTGCCATCAATTATGTCGAACTTGCAGACTCTTTCCAGGGCCATATGTCGTCACTGCCCTCTTGTGGTTCAGGTTATTACAACACCTAATCTGAGGATAGGACTAAATGGCACTTAAAAACATTTCAATGAATTTCTTAACATTGTGCTATTTATATCTCTTCTTATATGATATGAACGATCAAAATATATACATTTTTGTTAAGTTTGCACATTGACCTTGCTGTTTGTAGCAAGGTCCAACCAAAAACTATTTGCACACAGTTTTTGTGGAATAAATGCCTTATGTTACATTGCAGTTAAAGATTTGAAACCACAGCTGCAGTTTTGATGGCAAACAAAAAAAAATGGCAAACTATTTGCACAGGATAAGTAATTATCTAGTAGTCTGTTGCAGTCAAACAAAATGAGCATTTGCAATTTGCTAAAGGGAAAGGACCTAGCTGTTGATAGTCATCTATGAAAATGTCTTTTCTTTATAATTAATGTCCTTCTCATGATCTATTTTCCCTTTTTAAAAGAATGGATGCCACTTCTAGGAAACCTGTAGAAAGATTGCTTAAAAAGGCTTTACATCCTTCAACATTCGTATATACACAACATGTTATTAACAGAAGTTCACAACATTTGTATTTATGTTGAATTTATTATCATTTACTTTATTTGATTACATATTCATACATACTTGATTCATTTATTTCAGCACTTTTTCAGTCATCATTGAAATTCAGATAGCTATGTATTTTGATAGATAGCTATGATAGTTGCTAGATTTTTTTTTAATATGAAATGCAGAGGATAATATGATCTAGTTTTGCAAAGATAATTCACAAAAGCCGTTGCTATAAAGTTTAGAGTTAAAAGTAAAACATTGGTGCTGTGAGCTTTGCACTGTCATGCACATTGCTGTGATTCCAAGCTATAAGCAAACATAGAAGCATACTGCATTAGACCCATGGATAGTGTTGATATCACAACCCACATAAATAAGTCCTACAAAAGCACACACTCAATGCTAGCGTATCAATCCCCAGCCAGCAGTGACTTTATCTTGAACTCAAAAAAGCTCTCTGATCAATCAACGGGGGAAATCAGACTGCTATTTTGGTGCACTTTTAAAATGGACAGCCAAGAGGTATGAGTTTAAAGGCCGTGGATAAAGGGAGAAGTAGGCTAGAGTAGATGTTGGTCCTGTTCAGGACAATCTAACATACTGCTAGCAGGTGAATAACTTTTTTGGGAGCTCGTTCAAGGGCACTCAAACTGTGACATGTTTTATGTAGTAGCACACGAGACCTTTATTATCTGAACACGGGCAGTGTGTTTAACCATCTGCTTTGTGAGATCTGTGGTTTTGTCTCTGGATGTGGCAGTTTCATTGCACTTGAACATGCTCAGTGTTTACAGTTGGAGAAAACGTAAAACAGCAAACATATCTAAGGGCTCGATTCAAATCAGTAGCGCGGAAGATCAGCGTTTACAGCGAGATTGACATTTAAAAGCAATGTGTCCGCGTTCGCAGAGACTCCAGTTCACGGTAGACGCTGCATGTGTCGGCTCAATGAGAAACGACCTTTACGTTTCAATCACACTACAGCACGAGGTTGTCCGCGCTCCGGATTGAATCGCGCCGCTCCTTTGTTTATTGATGTCTGAAAGCCTATTGTAAATAACCCCCCTATATTGTACAGTTTGTAAATCTCCATATATAGGTTGCACAAAATTATCTATATTCAACAGTAATGATAAACACTGTATAAAAAATGCTAACATATAACACCTGTACTAGCTGTTACTGAATGTAAATAACATGTCAATGTACACTGAGAAAACAAATCCATGTAAGAGAAGCCAGGAATGCATGTAAGAGATTTCAGAAAGCGATTTCGGACCGTATGAGTGAAAAGGTGGCCATTGTATAGGGAGTGTCTTTGTGTGTTCTAGGACTAGCTTCGTTGGTGTGCATGTACCTCTGTCTAGTGCTGTCTGTCTTGTATTGCAAGAATGTTTCAGAGTTTACTTGTTCGCCTCTCTGGGGAATCAAAGCATATCTTTCATATTATAAGACTTGAATGTCTGCCTAGTAAATTCTCTCATCTTTACCGCAACAGAGTAAAACACGGAAGAAAACAACAGCAAAAGCCGTCTTGAAACTTGCATCGCCATAGCCATCAATAGACTGCCATACCTCGTCATGCAACTGTGTACAGAAGCTCAGCAAGTAAACTTTTGAAAACATCAATGTTGAAATATGAATATTAGCAACAGCTGTGTGAGAATTACGATTATATGTGGTGAAAGAGTTACATTACATTTCCAGTCTCAAATGATATACACGGAGTATACCAAACATTAGGAACAACTTCCTAATATTGAAACAGCCCCAATTCATCGGGGAATGGACTCTACAAGGTGTCGAAGGTGTTCCACAGGGATTCTGGCCCATGTTGATTCCAATGCTTCCGACAGTTGTGTCAGGTTAGCCGGATGTCCTTTGGGTGGTGGACCATTCTTGACGGGAAACTGTTGAGCGTGAAAAACCCAGCAGCGTTGCCGTTCTTGACACCAACCGGTGTGCTTGGCACCGACTACCATTCCCCGGTCAAAGGCACTTACATTTTTTGTCTTGCCAATTCACCCTCTGAATGGTACACAGACACAATCCTTGTCTCAATTGTCTCAAGGCTTAAAAATCATTCCTTAACTTGTCTCCTCCCCTTCATCTACACTGATTTGAAGTGGATTTAACAAGTGACATCAATAAGGGATCATAGCGTTCACGCAGGGGTGGGCAACTCCAGTCCTCGGGGGCCTGATTGGTGTCACACTTTTTCTCCATCCCTAGCAAACACAGCTGATTAATCAAATTGTATTCTAAACTGAAGATCATGATTAGGTGATTATGGGAGTCAGGTGTTTTAGAAGGGGCAGGGGCAAAACTGTGACACCAATCAGGCCCTCGAGGACTGGAATTGCCTACCCCCTGACTGGTCAGCCTATGTAATGGAAAGAGCAGGTGTTCTTCATGTTTTCTACACTCAGTGTATATCGGTCAACATGATTGAAATGCAGGTGACTGACAAATAGGAATTTGTCAAACAGCAGCATTGTATGGAGACGTTATAATGATTAAGTGGTTGCAAAAAGAAGACTTGTACTCTGTTGAGACCAATATAATTGATCTGGGACTGTGTATCTGTATAACATCACAACCTCCACGTTTCTGGAGACAGTAGGAAAACAATCAATGTATTAATGGAAGTGGTGTTCAAAATAAAATATCTTGAAGGAGACGGTGGTCCCAGGAGTTGTATTTGTTTCCATTCATTTCCATGGCTGTAGTTTGTTTTCCTTAGGCATCTCCCCTGTTTTTACCATTCGCTTTCCATTTGGACTTTCCTAAAAGAATGAAATTATGTGAAAAGGAGGAAGCACCAAAGCAAATCAACGAGTGAGCACTAAAACAACCTGAAAACAGAGAACAAGCCCATTGCAAAAACATTCATTTACCAGTTCAGCGCATTTAAACACTGTACCAGTAATCCTTTGTGCCCTCTGGCTGAAAGGAAAACTGTTGCATTGTGAACTTTGAAGTCATTGTGGACTCGGTGGAGACATTGCTCGAAAGCATGTCTGCTACGTGGCCACCGCAGCAGCTGAGCGCAACTTCATCACAATCTGCTGCCTATACACTGTATTTCTTGCTTCTGCATTGAGCTTGAAGCGACCAGTAGACACACGAACACAGACACCCACAAACACTTTATGTTGAGCTCCATTTCTATTTAGCAGTGGATTTACTTAGACACTGACATGGCTTACTTTCAAGCGTTTTTGATCTGAGAAAAACAAAGCAGTAGGCTATCCCTAGAGGTTCACAAAGGCAAGTCAGAGTAACTGTCGTTTTTTTTAATGGAATTATCATTTCTGAGAGAGACCGCACGTTTCTTCTGGCGACAAGCAAGTGATCGCTCCCATTTCCGTTCACTATATTTTTGCAATAGTCGACAATATAGACTCTAAACTTTGACTTTTAAAAATATATACAAATATATGGTTGTAAAATAGATACATTAGTCAAAAGTCAATAGTTTGGACACACCTACTCATTCAAGGTTTTTTTTTCAATTATTTTTTTAAACTATTTTCTACATTGTAGAATAATAGTGTGAAGACATCAAAACTATGAAATAACTCATATGGAATCATGTAGTAGTCAACAACGTGTTAAACAAATCAAAATATATTTTATATTTGAGATTCTTCAAATAGATACTCTTTGCCTTGATGACAGCTTTGCACACTCTTGGCATTTTCTCAACCAGCCTCATGAGGTAGTCACCTGGAATGTACTTCAGTTAACAGGTGTGCTTTCTTAAAAGTTCATTTGTGGAATTTCTTTCCTTCTTAATGCGTTTGAGCCCATCAGTTGTGTTGTGACAAGGTAGGGTTGGTATACAGAAGATAGCCCTATTTGATAAAAGACCAAGTCCATAATAATACAGTCAATACGGAAAGTTTCAAGAACTTTGAAAGTTTCTTCAAGTGCAGTCGCAAAAACCATCAAGCGCTATGATGAAACTGTCTCTCATGAGGACCGCCACAGGAAAGGAAGACCCAGAGTTACCTCTACTGCAGAGGATAAGTTCATTAGCGTTACCATCCTCAGAAATCGGCAATTAACTGTACTTCCCAAATAAATGCTTCACAGAGTTCAAGTAACAGACACATCTCAACATCAATTGTTCAGAGGAGACTGCTTGAATCAGACCTTCATGGTCGAATTGCTGCAAAGAAACCACTACTAAAGGACACCAATAATAGGAAGAGACTTGCTTGGGCCAAGAAACACGAGCAATGGACATTAGACCGTTGGAAATCTGTCCTTTTGTCTGACGAGTCCAAATTTGAGATTTTTCGTTCCAACTGCCATGTCTTTGTGAGACACAGAGTAGGTGAACGCATGATCTCTGCATGTGTGGTTCCCACCGTGAAGCATGGAGGAAGAGGTAAGATGGTATGGGGGTGCTTTGATGGTGATCCAAAACACACCTGCGGGCTGTGTAAGGGCTATAAGGGGAGTGATGGAGTGCTGCATCAGCTAACCTGGCCTCCACAATCACCCAACCTCAACCCAATTGAGATGGTTTGGGATGAGTTGGACCGCAAAGTGAAGGAAAAGCAGCCAACAAGTGCTCAGCATATGTGGGAACTCCTTCAAGTCTGTTGGTAAAGCATTCCAGGTGACTACCTCATGAAGCTGGTTGAGAGAATTTCAAGAGTGTGCAAAGCTGTCACCAAGGCAAATGATGGCGACTTTAAAGAATCTAAAATATATTTTGTTTAACGCTTTTTTTGGTTACTACATGATACCATATGTGTTATTTCATTATTGTGATGTGGTCACTACTATTCTATAATGTAGAAAATAGTACAAATAAAGAAAAACCCTTGAATGAGTAGGTGTGTCCAAACGTTTGACTGGTACTGCATATGGTTGTAAAAAATAATATATATAAAATATACCGAATATTTTTTTACAACCATCGATTGGGACCGTTATATCTACCGCTGTGTACAGACTGCCAGTTGTGCGTCAAAGACGCGTCGACACTTTCCACAGGCATCTGCTCGCAGAGTTTGTTAGAAATTGGACAAAAGTGACAGAAACCGGCTGGATTTCTTCGCAGTATTGAAACAATCGTTCCCGTGCCTGTGGATAGTACTACTTTCTCAAATATACTGTAGCTATAGTGTATCTCTCTCTGTCTTTTTCGTGCCCCCACTCCCTACTCCCCCTTGACCGCGGATTATTATAAAGCAGCTACCATCGACATGTGAGTAAATGTGTTTTTTAGTTCAGCTAAATGTATATGATATGTGTCCGATAGAGATATAGACTACAGCGTTTTGAATACTTATTTAAGGATGTTAGAGTAATTGTATTGTTGTGTCAACTAATTGCAATTATGGATTGTTTTACTGCTAAGACTAAACATCTGTTGAAATAGTTCATTGCTATTATATATTCATTTTAGGATTCGAATAGTTTACCCAAACGTAAAATATATCACAGGGGGTAGGCCTATTGCAAATGAATATATGTCTCTGTCTCACAATATCAATAGTAGAATGACTCCTTCACAATGACTCAGTCAATATTCATCATCCATCTTCTTTATGAAGCTAGCTGTTGTAATATTTAAAAAAAAAAAAATATATATATATATATATGATTTTTAGTTGTTTTTGTTGTTGTTATCTACTCAATAATTAGCGTACAGCACCTTGCCTGGTTTGTTAATCTGGAGCAAAATTCATCCATTTTTGAAAAGAGCAGCCTTCACGTTTTTTTTTCACCCTCTAATCTCTCTCCATTTTGCTAGTGGAAATCAAGCCTGTCTAATACAGACTCTGTACCAAATCAAATCAGAGTGGTTGTTTGCTCAGGATGTTGCTCAGACATGATGAGAGAACAGGCCCCTATGATTGGCTTTTCTAGTTTAAACATCACATGTATCATTTTCTACCATAGCCGATATATTTCGCATTCATTCAGTCTTTGTGCTTATTAGTCCTTAGTGTTTGAACAGGGTTATTTCAGCAGTTCAAGTTATTCTTCACTTAGACACCATTGCTAGTATTGCCTACTTACTATGCTGCAAGATCAAATCAAAATCAAATCAGTCTATGTGGGTGCAGAGAAATGCTTATTTTACTAGCTCCTGACAATGCAATAACATTTCAAACAGGTACACAAATAATACATAACACATACTTTTATCATTCATTTTCCTTACCAGTTTTGGTGCGGTTTTGGCAGTTGTTGTTGTTGTTAGTAAGTTAATGCCTCTCTCTACACAGGTCGACCACAGACGCAGGAACCCCGGGGGCCCCTGAGGGAGAAGGGGGCCCCCCAGCCCCAGCCCCCAACCTCACCAGTAACCGACGACTGCAGCAGACGCAGGCACAGGTGGACGAGGTAAGACACAAAGAAGAGTACCATTTTTGAGGTGTTGATCTTTTGATATGTCAGTGCGATTACTCATTTAGGCAGTCCTGTAAACAACCTTTATTTGTCTAAAATGTACAGAATACTTATATGTGAAGTGAACAATTATAAAGACTGTGTGGAAGGTGGGATGAAACGATAATGATGGGGATGAATAGAGGGGAGGATGAAAGGATAAAGGGGAAAGAAGAGATGAAAGTGTGAAGGGATGAAGGATACTGCGTTTTCTTTATTGTTATGTGACGAAAGATGAAAATTGTTCCTGAGAGAATCAAATTCAAGAACGATGGGAGGACGGGGTCCTAAGTGGAGGAGATGGGCAAGAGGATGGGAGGCAGTGGTCCGTAAAAGGAAGAATGGTCGAAGAAAAGAGGGATGAGTCAGTGAGAGTTTACAAGGGCATAAACATTGATCACAGAATATTCTCTGGTCATCTGTATGAGGTGTACACATCCTTTCCAATCACTCATAATGAGGATGAAGGAGGCCCATAGAGGTAAACACCTTCCTAATGAAATACCGGATCATTCAACCAGCGTGTGCTATGCAGGTATTCTTATTATTCCTATGGCATTGTTTGTACGCCACACGTGTTTGTTGGATGTTGGTGCACTAGTTGTGAAATAACTCACTTCTTGACCGTTCATTCAGAAATGCTGACTATCCTCACCACCTGTGGCATCAACAATTGTAGTGGAGGCTCACATCATTTCTTCTCAGTCAATTGATTCCTTGACCATTGGGTAACAGTGACATTGATATTTACATTCTGATAAGACGTGATTGATTACCTTGTCATTGAGCAATGCCGACTCTGTCCCTTCCTCGCCGTCTACTGTACATTAGTGACACTGGCAGTTAAAAGTTCACATTATTTCTATTCAGTAAGAATTGATTTCTCGACTGTTAGGCGCAATGCTAGCCTCGACTGCAGATGTTCTATAGGTAACTGCCAAAATAATGGAAACACTTGAGTAAGTGAAGGATACAAAGTATTTTGAAAGCAGGTGCTTACACACAGGTGTGGTTCCTGAGTTAATTAAGAAATTAAAATCCCATCATGCTTAGGGTCATGCATAAAATTATAAAATTGCTGGGCAGGCTAATATTTTGGTTACCTTGACTACGCCCCCACAGGATGGCAATGCCCCCATCCACAAGGTATGAGTGGTTATTGAATGGTTTGATGAGCATGAAAACGATGTAAACCATATGCCATGGCCGTCTCAGTTATCAGTTCTCAACCCAATTGAACACTTAAGGGAGATTCTGGTGCGGAACCTGAACAAAACACCAAATGATGGAATTCCTCGTGGGAAAATGGTGTCTCGTCCTTCAAATAGAGTTCCAGATACTTGTAGAATCTATTCCAAGGTGCATTGAAGCCGTTCTGTCTCATGGTGGCCCAACTCCCTATTAAGACACTTTATGTTGGTCCTTCCTTTATTTTGGCAATTACCTGTAGGTTTCTTCATGAACAAGAATACAATGTTGACTGTCCTCTCCATTCCACTCCTGTCCCCTACAGGTAGTGGACATCATGCGTGTGAACGTGGACAAGGTGTTGGAGAGGGATCAGAGACTGTCGGAGCTGGACGACAGGGCCGATGCTTTGCAGGCCGGGGCCTCACAGTTTGAGAGCAGTGCTGCCAAGCTTAAGAACAAGTACTGGTGGAAAAACCTCAAGGTTTGCGTGTGTGTCTGTCTGTCTGTGTGTCTGTCTGTCTGTGTGTATATGTAACCGACTGGGTTCAAATCCGGTTCTCCTACACACCACATGTCTGCGTTAACCCTCTTAGTAAAAGCCTAGGCTTTAGCTCACGGGGCTAACATAAGTCTTCAGGTCTCAGGCAACTCTTCACACAAGCAGGGAATCATTTGTAATACAACCTTCACACGGGTCACTCTTTATAATTAAAGTGAGTTTGCTGTTTTATGCTTCGGCTTCCATAGTGCAGGCCACCACACCATGGCAGCCACACACTAGCTGTATATTATGACAAGGCGTTGGGGTATTTCCACAGTGCTCAGACAATTTGTACCAATGATGTCCCTGTACATGGAGGAATAACTCTGCCAGTCTGTGACTCTTCGTACTTACAACTACCATTTTAGCCCTTTGTTTGCTCTGTTCTCCTGTGACCTCCCTTAAGGCTCTATTCAATCTGGATCGCTGAAGCTTTACATATTGCGCAATAGAAATGTGAAGGTAATTTCCGATTGAGCCGACAATTGCAATGTTTTTCATTGCGAATGCAGCCGCTAACGCAGGAACATTGCCTTTACATTTCAATCACGCTGAACTTCCGCGATATGGATTGAATAGAGCCCTTGCTATATAAAAAAATGTAGATCCTTCTATCCAACTATCCTTCAATCCATCTTTCGCACAGCATGAATTTATAAACCCTTAACCAACCCCCAAACCCCCGCCCCCTCCCGCCTCTGCTTTTGAGCACAGATGGCTGTCCCGTTGCCAGTCCAATCATGTGTGTCCGTTGTGGAGGGGGAGGGGTTAGAAATCCCAATCTGGATTACAGTGTGATGCAAGATTAAACCCAAAACCCAGCTGTGGCTCACCTCGTGATGTAACCCCTTCAGCTCATCCCTCTCTTCCTCTCACTCTAATACTTCCTCTATTCCTCCCTCCCTTCCTCCCTCACTCCCTCCATATCTCTCTCTCGCTCCACTTGTTTCTCTCCTGATCTCAGTCATTTTATCTGCAGCCCCGTAGTTGATTTGTATTTATTTCCTCTCTTATGCTCTACAGAGCCGGCTCTAATATAATATTCATCACGGCTAACCTCACTCTCTGAAATCGAATCATTCTTTGACATACAGGCATAAACTGCATCACCCAGGTGTGTCTGTTTAGGTCATTGGCTTGCAGTAGTGTCATAGTCATGCTTACACCTTCTTGGCACATAATCCATGTGACGTACTGCAGCAGTATCACATTAGTGCTATTTGTTTATAGTATGGCTGGGATTTCAAAAGGGAGTTATAGATCAGTATTTTTAAGGTAATTTACTCTTGAACCGACATGCGCATCTGTTTACCGGGTGCGAATATTGGGGAAATTGCCTTTGAAAAAGGTGCATTGTTGGCTTTCCTGTCACGTTGGTATGAATGATTCGGGAGACAGGCGCAGGAATGCGTAATATTTTTTTTTACCCAAATTACAGCATGCCATGTAAAGGCATGGGGATGAGGACCAAACATACAAGTATACATCACACAGGGTCGAAACCCAAAGAAAAGAGTGCGAAATGTCCTCGAATAAATAACACAAGCGCACAATGATTAACAAACGGGACCCGTAATCATCTGTGCAATCTACAAGGGCACGAAAGTCAAAAAGCACAGCACAGGTCCTCACACGACCAACGGACATGGTAACAATAATGGACAGCACCATGGTGAACAAAGGGCACATATATACAAATACAATCAGTGGGAATAGGGGCCAGGTGTGCACAATGAAAGTTCCAGAGGGATCTGTGACATTTCCAGTGCGCTGTTTTATAATGCGCGCCTTGGCTTGAATCCCAGCCTATGTGACGAACGACAGTTTAATCTGTTAATGATCGGTATCTATCAATCAATCAATGAAATGTATTTATAAAGCCCTTTTTGCTTCTACTGTACATTGTAAATAACGATGGGAGAGAAGCAACTGAGAGCAATATACACTGAACAAAAATATAAATGCAACATGCAACAATCTCAAAGATTTTACTTAGTTACAGCTCATATAAGGAAATCAGTCACTCAGCTCCAGGCGTGGGACATTTCAACTGATATCCCATCAACGGCTGTTACCGAGACCAGCGCTGGGTGATGGTTGCTGATTAAAGAGGACTGGTCACCCCTCATAGCCTGGTTCCTCTCTAGGTTTCTTCCTAGGTTTTGGCCTTTCTAGGGAGTTTTTCCTAGCCACCGTGCTTCTACACCTGCATTGCTTGCTGTTTGGGGTTTTAGGTTGGGTTTCTGTACAGCACTTTGAGATATCAGCTGATGTACGAAGGGCTATATAAATACATTTGATTTGATAATGGGCCTCTGTTCGCCTATATAGATATTCCATAAAAAATCAGCTGTTTCCTGCAACAATAGTCATTTACAACAATAACAATGTTTAAACTGTATTTCGGATCAATTTTATGATATTTTAAAGGACAAAAAAATGTGCTTTTCTTTCAAAAACAAGGAGATTTCTAAGTGACCCCAAACGTTTGAACGGTAGTGTATATGTAAAGAGCAAGGTTACGGCTATCATGATGAGAGAGTAATGTTGAATGGATTTTAGATTCAGCTCTCTCCAGATTAAAAACAATAATAGATTAAGAATTTGCTATTAAACGTGTTTAATATTGAAATGTGTTAGAGAGAATATGGAAGTGGTTATATATATTTGAAGGTTGATATTTCAGTATATTTGAAGGCTTTATATTGTTTTTTTTTCAGATGATGATTATAATGGCAATCATAGGAGTCATATGTGTTGGAGTTGTGTTCTGTAAGTACCATATATATCTACATTTTCACTTACAGACGAAGTCTGCTTCACTCGATTCTCACACAAAACAACACATGGGAAAAATGTTTAGACAGTTTTGTGAAATTGTGAAACGCATGCGCATGTAATTTTGTGTTGCTGTAGTCTGATGTCCAAAGTAGGAAACAAATGTTTACTCTGTGATATTTACATGGTCTCTTTCTCATCTTCTCCCCTGCAGTGTATTTCTATTATTGAGCTGGTCTCTTCAGGGACGGACAACAAGCGCAAGACGAGTTACCAGAATGAAGCTAAATCCACCCTCAATTCCCTCTACTCCTCCTCTCCTTCATCCCTCTCTTCTTAACCGATGCCTTCCATCCAAAACCACCATGCTCTTGTAGACGTTGGCGCAGTGCCTCACCTTCTTCTTTCTTCACAGTCGCTCTCTGCCGTTGTGCCCTTGAGCAAGGTACTTAACCCCTACAAATGCTCTGGCGGCGCTGCTCTGTGGCTGACGCTGTGCTGCTCCGGACATTGTGGGTGTGTGTTGGTGTGTCAGGTTTGGTATTGTGACAGCAAATTGATAAACGTCTGTTGTAAAATGGACAATAAAGTATCTATTCTATTCTGTTGTTGCCGCTTTCTCCAACTCTCTTTTTTGTCTCTCTTCATCCCCCATTTGTAAGTGTGTTTTCCCTTCAAAGTCCAATGTATGTGCTATCCCAGAGGGCTTATCACATTTATGGACTGTATGGACGTCTCTAATACACTACCGGTCAAAAGTTTTAGAACACCTAATCATTCAAGCATTTTTCTTTATTTTTAATATTTTCTACATTGTAGATTAATAGTGAAGACGTCACAACTATGAAATAACACATACTAAATCATGTAGTAACCAAAAAAAAGTGTTAAACAAATCAAAATATGTTTGAGATTCTTCAAATAGCCACCCTTTGCCTTGATGACAGCTTTGCACACTCTTGGCATTCTCTCAACCAGCTTCACCTGGAATCCTTTTCCAATAGTCTTGAAGGAGTTTCCACATATGCTGAGCACTTGTTGGCTGCTTTTCTTTCACTCTGAGGTCCACTCAACCCAAACCAACCATTTGGTTGAGTTTGAGGGATTGTGGAGGCCAGGTCACTCTCCTTATTGGTTAAATAGCCCTTACACAGCCTGGAGGTGTGTTGGGTCATAGTCCCACTAAGCCCAAACCGGATGGGATGCCATATCGCTGCAGAATGCTGTGTGGTAGCCATGCTGGTTAAGTGTGTCTTAAATTCTAAATAAATCACTGAGAGTGTCACCAGCAAAGCACCCCCACACCATAACACCTCCTCCTCCATGCTTTACGGTGGGAAATACACATGCAGAGATAATACACCGCGTCTCACAAAGCCATGGCGGTTGGAACCAAAAATCTCAAAACTTCCACCTTTGCATGTGTTTCTTGGCCCAAGCGAGTCTCTTCTTATTATTGGTGTCCTTTAGTAGTGGTTTCTTTGCAGCAATTCGACCATGAAGGCCTGATTCATTCACAGTCTCCTCTGAACAGTTGATGTTGAGATGTGTCTGTTACTTGAACTCTGTGAAGTATTTATTTGGGCTGCAATTTCTGAGGTGCTGAGTTAACTCTAATGAACGTATCCTCTGAAGTAGAGGTACCTCTGGGTCGTCCATTCCTGTGGCGGTCTTCATGAGAGCCAGTTTCATCATAGCGCTTGATGGTTTTTGCGATTGCACTTGAAGATACTTTCAAAGTTCCTGAAATTTTCCGTATTGACTGTTCTTCATGTCTTAAAGTAATGATGAACTGTCATTTCTCTTTGCTTATTTGAACTATTCTTGCCATCTTCTGTATACCCCCCCCCCCACCTTGTCAGAACACAACTGATTTGCTCAAACGTATTAAGGAAAGAAATTCCACAAATTAACTTTTGAGAAGACACACCTGTTAAATTGAAATGCAGTCCAGGTGACTACCTTGAAGCTGGTTGAGAGAATGCAAAGCTGTCATCAAGGCAAAGGGTAGCTATTTTGAAGTATCTCAAATATAAAACATATTTTGATTTGTTTAACCCTTTGTTTTTTACTACAGTACAATGACCCCCCCCCCCCCCATGTTGTTTTTCAAATGAATATGACAGGTATTTTTTTGTCATGTTAACCAACTTGTTTGGTATTATAGTTGTTTTTAGATATCCACATGTCCTTTGTCTTTTTCTCTCTGTTAAGACCTGTATACCTCCCCCCAATCTAATCTCACTATAAAAAGGCAAATTAATAGTAAAGAAAGACAACATGATATGAGAAATGATTGAGTTCCAAATAAGGAGGATTAGAAATAATGCAACAATTAAATTGATGGAATACGAATATTAGAATGGTCATGAATCTTATGATGGTCCAAAGGTCAGCCATGTTGGTTAGGGAGTTGGTCAACCATGGTTTGCTAGTGCTGTAATAAGAGATTGTGTAAAACAATGAATGTGAAGAATGTATCTGCTCTTTATTATGTGTTAGCCAGCCAGTTAGTTTTGGCTATTATAGAGAGCAAAGGCACAACTCCAGAAAGAAATAAGTGGCGCAGCAGTATCACATTTTGGTAGCCTGCCTAAATCAATTGCAAAGCTTTTTAATCGCCAAGCCAACTTTGCTTGATAGGCATTCACCATTACGCCACTAGGTGGCACCAAAGGATCTCTCCCAGGACTGATCTATTTGAATGGCGGACGCAGGCCCCTACCTGGGAGAACGCCACACTGACGAACTACATCATGTCCATGCATCATGCTTACAGTTTGGGAAATGGATTTTTGTGTCTAGACAATTCCTAGTCGGAATCGGACGAAAAAGGTTACAGAATCATAAACTGACTATATTCTACCAACAGCCACGCTGTAATCGTTTGCAACATTTAATCTGCTAGCAAGCCAGGCATCACTTACTTTAACTTTTTATATAGGGTTCTAAAGTGATGCGGCTACAAGAGTGTTCCCGCATCGTTGGCGACCCGTGGTTCAAGGCAGGTGGGGGTTTTGAGCCCCACTTTTTTTGCACATTTCCTGAGCCCCACATTTCCTGTTTTGCATGTTATTTTGGCATTAATACGTGTCACATATCAGTTTGCAAACAATGTAAAAAAATATCTATATTTCATTGAGTTAATTAAGCTGCATATACAAACATGGTCTTTTTTGTTTTCTTGAGTAAGGCAGCTCCAAAATGCAGGTGTTTCAGTCAAGCTCAGTGCTTTCTGTGGTGGTGTGGCAAGCCAGTTGAAAATATGGAGTGTTGCACCGTGATTGGCTCAGTGTTCTGTCACTCATGGGAACACAATGTCACCGCCAAGGGTAGAGCTAGAAAATTCAAGCCCCTTGGGTGCTGCCATAGAGTTACATTAGAAGTGTCCATCCAAGAAGGCTCAAGGTCATTGGCCACAGATAAAATGACATCAAATTACATTTCTACAGTAGCTTTGATTGGACTGATCATGTTAACATCATACTTTCAAAATCTTAGCTAGCAGTCATCATCATGAAGTCAAGTCGACAATCTACTGGCAAATCATTTTTAATCCTTGTCATATGAAGAGAAATAATGAAAATAAATTATAGATAAAACGTATCGGTGCTCATCGGCCATTGGACATAAACATCACACAACAAGTTGGAAATCTCAAATTCAACAATGAGGTTTGGAAGGAATCAGTGGCTAACAGCAAGCATTGCAAAGCAATTAGCCTGCTATTCAGTGGAGTGGCTGTGTGGTCCTAAATCTCGGGCCTTTTTCTAGAGCTACGACCTGAAGATCACTGACATCATCATGATTCAGCCTTCATTTTTCTCTCGAGTTTCCAGTTGTCTTGAAAGCGCCATAAGTCCAGAGAACGCCAGACTTTGTTGACAAAATTTGCCCATGAAGGACCACCGCGCCACTTTCCTATTTAAGTGAGTACAGCACAAGGTGAATCCAAAAATGTCTGTTGCTGCATCAATTATGTAATATGCCAGCGAGATATGTATACTGTAGCTAAGAAAGTAATATTAAGTGAAGGTTGTGTAGTAAGCTGTTAGTAACCCATGTGCCTCACCATAATAATTTGGTCTAGTTTCACCTCTTAATTTCACCTACTGTTCTGACTTGGTGGTGCACATGTAGCCTATAACCTGTTTTTGAGAAAGGTAATCATCAAATTTTGTAAGAGCTTTCATCGTCAGCTTATATGCCCCCTTGATTTATATTATGGTTCTGACTTGGTGTACAGGGAGAACACTAAGAACGGCCCATGTTCTGAATTCGGTTGCTGTGCATTTTAAAAGTGCTGAACAAATAGTTATATTGACTACGTCGATACGATATTTTTTACAAATATCAACTAGTTGATGCATTGGTGATTTTAGCATGTCAATCTTAGTGGGACAAAAAAAGTGGGATTTGTAAGTCGCTCTGGATAAGAGCGTCTGCTAAATGACTTAAATGTAAATGTAATGTATGAATGCCAGCAAAGCCACAACACTAAACAATACATTCATTTCTTAATGCTTACCTCATACCAATGTTTGTCCTGTGTAATGTCAAGCTTTATTTTGTGTGCTGAAATCCGTCGTTTTGATAAAACTTCAACGGCATCATGAACTCACCCAGTAACAGGTCATTTTAGCCTCTACCAGGATGCTGAAACTTGGCCACAAGTGGATCTTCCAGCAAGACAATAACCCCAAGCACACATCAAAATCCACAAATAAGCAGATCAGCTTTAATATTGCAGTTAGAACCCACAATCTATCCATAGAAATCACATTATATTACCAGCGAACTGTCATAATCCATCAAAGTTCCACAATGGGGCCAAAATGGAAGTAATCTTGGTCAGGGAGAAATCCAAAACCAGTCTAAACAGAATGAATGGCGGTAGAGCAGGGTTTCCCCAAATTCGGTCCTCTGGACCCCAAGGGGTGCAGGTTTTGTTTTTTCCCCTAGCACAACACAGCTGATTCAAATAGTCAACTCATCATCAAGCTTTGATCATTTGAATCAGCTGTGAAGTGTTAAGGCAAAAACAAAAATGTGCCCCCCTTAGGGTCCAGAGGAGAAAGTTTAGGAACCGCTGCAGTAGAGGCATAGGTGATGCATTTCCTGCTTTTACTTATGCAGGAAACTAAAAGGCATGTGATGTATAAGACATGTATTTAACGGAATTAAGGTCAACCTAAAATATTGTCATGATTACAAATACAGTTTATACGGCTTTTATACACATTTTCTGTATAAATAGCCAACAAAAATATGAAAACAGACCATAGATGTCTCAGATTCTGTTTTCTTGGAAAGCTGATCATTTTCTTGGAAAGCTATAATACAATATTAGTACTTGTTAAAGTACAACTTGTCTAAGTACTATCATCAACTGATTTCAGACAGTGTGTGGCTGTGGATTGACTGAATAGTTTGAATATAATTTTGGCATATTGGCAGTTAAATAAATTAACAGAATAATTCCTCTAAAACTGTCTGGCTAACACATAATACAGAGCAGATCAATTCTTCACATACATTGTTTTACACAATATATTATCACAGCACTGGCAAACCATGGTTGACCAACTCCCTGACCAACATGGCTGACCTTCGGACCATCATAGGATTCATTCCATTCTAATTCCAGCAATTTAATTGACTGCATAATTTCTAATCACCTTTGCCCCCCCCCCCCATGTGTTCTCCAACTCATAAAACATTTTAGAAAAATATTCAGTGTCGATATCCTCACAAGGTGAGGCTTCGAAAAGGAATTGAAAACAGGGGTGTTAATCATTTTGACCACTACCTTTGAGAAAAAAAAGATTACTTGTTATACAGAATGTCTTTACCCGAACAATTGTATTAGTATAAAATATAATTTTGCAACAAGAAAATGTGCACGCTATAGCTCAGTATTTAAATGATTTATTTTAAACAGTCGTTATTGCTCATCTTTATCAAAAGGCGTCAATTTCAGACCCCAGTGTAGTTTGAATTTCTCCTGAGCCTCGATTATACTAGCTGTTCACCCTACGCTTACAGGATATAGGTTATGCTTATAAACCATTTAATCATATTCCCCACCTCCCAATAACAAGAAGAATAATCCTTTAATACATTTTTATTTAGGTAACCAAAAAAGAAATGCAGGCCCAGTACGGTCACAGACAGGAAACCCTTTCAACACATGGCAGAGTGATTTATCTTGGAATAAGAACAATAATGCTACCTTCAACAAAGACAAGACATTAATGCTATAAAAACATCAAGCTAATGCTCATCGAGGCCAGTGTTGGAGGTAACGCGTTACAGTAATATATTACTTTTGTGAGTAAAGGAGTAATATAACGAGTTATCTTCAAATATTGTAATAGTTGCTTTTTTTCAAGTAACGAGTCCTTTACTTCCATCATCATTATATCTCTCAGCGTGTTATACATTGAGTGTACAAAACATGTTCTTCCCATGAAATAGGCTGACCAGGTGAATGCTATGATCCCTTATTGATGTCACCTGTTAAATCCACTTCATATGAGTGTAGATGAAGGGGAGGAGACAGGTTAAAGAAGGATTTTAAAGCCTCGAGACAATTGAGGCATGGATTGTGTATGTGGACCATTCAGAGGGTGAATGGGCAAGACAAAAGATTGAAGTGCCTTTGAAAGCCATTTTGCATGGTCATCTCAGTCTCCGGACTTGAAAACCTGCGGTATGGCAGTAGGTGCCAGGTTTGGTAATGCCACCAGCAATACTGCTCGTTCTGTGCATGATTTCCTGCAAGACAGGAATGCCAGTGTTCTGCCATGGCTAGCAAAGAGCCTGGATCGCAATCCCATTCAGCATGTCTGGGACCTGTATGATTGGAGGGTGAGGGCTAGGGCCATTCCCCCCCAGAAATGTCCGGGAACTTGCAGGTGCTTTGGTGGGAGAGTGGGGTAACATCTCACAGCAAGAACTCGCAAATCTGGTGCAATCCATGAGGAGATGCAGTGCTGTACTTAATGCAGCTGGTGGCCACACCAGATACGGACTGTTACTTTTGATTTGGACCCCCTTTGTTCAGGGACACATTATTCAATTTCTGTTAATCACATGTCTGTGGAACTTATTCCATTTATGTCTCAGTTTTTGAATCTTATGTTCATACAAATATTTACACATGTTAATGTGCTGAAAATAAACACAGTTGACAGTGAGGATGTTTCTTTTTTTGCTGAGATATATATATAGATACATAGATGGCAGCTGTGTTGTTACCCTACTTATCCTTTTCCTTGTGGAAATACTCCCATTACTTAATCGAAGAGAAAGAGGACAACGTTTTAGTCAAGTGCAAACTCTGCACAGGCAGCAAGCATTGATCTCTTCATCCAGAAACACCACATCAAATCTGAAATAGCATCTGGAGGTCGTGCAGAAAGGCACAAAAGCTGGAAGCCGAAGTTCCAGAAATGCGTGAAAGAGGAGAAATCTATAGGCATTATGATAATAAACAAAAGATGCACATGCCTAAACAATATTTCCAAGTACTCTTACAAAATGTCCATGTAAACAATCAAAATGTCTGATAAATCCAATGTTTGATCACAACAAACATTCTATTTTAATATCCAATGGAATAGGCCTTATTGGCCATAAACATTTAGGCAGCTTTACGAAACGAAATGTACATTAAAGCCACTAAATACAGGCTGTCAAGTGACAACAAGGATGACTTCAAATAACCGGCGCATTAACCTGCTGAACGTGAATGCAAACCGTGTCATATGAACCCTACACAAAATGCACTGTAATAAAGTCATACCTCTTCTGTCCTCGACTTTTCCTGAAGAAGTCTATTTAACACACTGACTGACGTTAGTATTTTCGATATAACAATCAAGACTGTGTTCTAAGCACTTTTAGGAGGACATGTATTTCTTTTTTCCCCACGCTGCCTTTCCGTCACCCGACAGTTGACTAACGGCCAATCGAAACTACACCTAAACTATATTGAAAATAATTTCACCCATATAATAATAAACAACAACAACAACAACAACAACAACAACAATAGATGCAGTCTAAAGATCAGATTAAATTCACATGTCCCATGGGTGACAATATCAGGCTATCAATTGTAATTGTGAATGAAGGATTCAGCACCTAGGATAGCGCCTTAGGGGTGGCTTTGCTCATCTGATACAGGTAGGCCTATAGTGGAGCTCCATGGTGCTGAATGACCAGCGGAGGAGAAAAACAACAATTGCAACAAGTGATATGTAATATATTACTTCTTTCCATGCAACCATATTGTAACTTGACAAGATGAATTTTCTTAAACCTAACAATAGATTACTTTTCTAAGTAATGAATCCCAACACTGATCACGCCACACAAATCCCCAACATTACAATGACGTGTAATGTAGGGGAGTGTAATGTAGGGGACTTGTGTGGCTATATAAACACGACTTGTTTTTTTGGTGTACCCTCAAAAGTGCTTTACGGTTGAAAGCCATGCCACATGCTTGACATTTGAACGGCTTCTCTCCAGTATGTATGAGCATATGTCGTTTTCTATCTTTGCTGACATAAAAGCGTTTATCGCAAACTGTGCACGGATACGGCCGCTCCCCTGTGTGCCTCCGCAGATGCTCCTGCAGCTCACTCTTCTGCCTACAACCTTTGCCACATTCTGGACACTTGAATGGCCGTTCTCCAGTGTGCGTCCGGGTGTGAATCCTCAATTCAGCCGTAGATTTGAAACCCTTTCCACAGAGGTCACAGAGGAACGGTCTCTCGCCAGTGTGCATTAACATATGCCTTCTTAACCATACCAACTGAAAAAACTTCTTCCCACAGTCTGGGCAGATGAAAGCAGCATCTGTGTGATGCAACATGTGTTGTTTCAATAGCTCTTTTCTCTGGAACCTTTTCCCACAAGTGGAGCAAGCGTGGGGTTTTCCCTCGACATGACTCTTAGAGTGTGATTGCAGTAGTTTTTCACTCCGGAAACCCTTTCCACACTCAGCGCAGAGGAATGGTTTCTCCCCTGTGTGAATTCGCTCGTGAATAGTCAGGGTATACTGTGTTCGGAATAATCGCTGGCACACTGAGCACTGGTAAGGAGTGGACTCATTTCTCTGATGTAAGCGCAGCTCAGTTAACGAAACAAAAGTCTTCTGACAAGAAGGACAGGGGAACGGTCCCGTAAATTGATGAGTACGACTGTAGTGGCTCTTCAGGTCCATGCCCTGAGAAAAGATCTCGTCACAAAATGTGCACTTCAAGACGTCAGGGCACTTGTTGAGACTTTCCTTTTGGTGTGAAGCAATGTGCCTTACCATTGTAGCTTCAAATTTAAAAGTCTTCTGGCATAGAGGACATGCTTTAGGAATTGTCTTTTTATTAGAGGACTGTGCTGTAGTGGTGGGGGCTTGAGAGATTGGTGGTTCCTGGGTTGCTGTACTGGAAGGCTGAGGAATGTCATTTTTATTTTCCCTTGGAGCCAGTGACCATGCTGGCTTAGTCACATGTTTGTATACTCTCTCTAACCGACAACCTCTTTTGCTCTGCTGGTGTCTCTTCCTTTGACTGTGGGATACGAAAGCCATCGAAGCACTGGGACACTTAAAGCGGCTTTTGTCTGGGGCGTGACGGTGAAGAAAGTGGCTTTTCAAACTAGACGTTTGTGAAAACGTTGCGTGGCACACAGGACATGTTTTGGAATCATTTGCGTTTGAGGAAAGTTCTGGAATGATGCGAGCAGGAGGGCTTTTTGATCTCAGCTCCTTCCTTTTTCTGATGGACTCACTTGTAGGACAACCTCTTTTGTTACTCTGGTGTTTCCTCAAATCACGGAGGAAGGCAAAACCCTTCAGACAAAGAGGACACTTAAAAAGTCTTTTGCCTTTGTGAAATATAATAAGATGGCTTCTCAACATATATTGAAACTCAAAAGTCTTATGGCATAGGTGGCACGTTTTGGGATCACTACTTGCATTACTGGACTGTCCCGATATCCTGTCATTCTTTCCATGCTGGCGCTCATTGACCTCCTGTCGTTTCGTCATCTCCTCACACTCATTCTGCTGATGTTTTTGGAAGTCGTCCTGGTGGTCAAAGCCTTCCCCACACTGGGTGCACTGGTGAGGGCTCTGCTCGGTGTGAGTTCGCATGTGTGTTGTCAAATCCTTCGCTTCAACAAAACTCTTCCCACATAAGGAGCAAATTTTGGCACGCTTGCTTCTTTTAGGAGACTGCTCTGTGGTATGGGAGACAGGACCTGGAGCACCGGCTGGTGTTGGAAAGAGAGAAGTACCATTGTTAGAAGGTGGTTACAGATGTCACTCTCACCTCTAACTTGAGCCTTGGATATATATATATTTTTTTAAATGCTGTTTTACTCACCTGTCATGAGACTGTTGTCATCAAGTTGGGTCAGCAGCACTACGGGCTGAAGTTCTAAATCAGACACGTCTTCAACCACCTGTTGTTTCCTTCCAATATTCATTCTGCCGTCACATTCATCCCCATTCCTCTCTTCTGTTTGCTCTCCGGGGAGTGCCTTGACTTTCTCGTGTAGATGCTCCAACTCCACAGAAGGCCCTTCATCCTGATCCGAAGATACGACTTCGCCATCTGAAACCTTGCCAGTTCCCTTGGAATCAGGCATATCAGGCATGTTGGCGAGAAATGTGTGCAGTTCAGAAAAGAACGGACAGGTCGCTCGGCCACTACTGCTTGGGTTCCTCAGTGCTTGTCTGTAGCTGTGCTTCATGTGCTTCATCTTTGATTGGCACTGCTTCCACGTCCTTTTGATGCCAATGACCTTTAGCCGCTCGGAAACTTCACTGTACGCATGTTTTTTCCGGTAACTTTGCTCCATCATCTGAAGAACCTGTTTGTTTGACCACACGGAGATCAGTGCTTTCGTCCCCTCCAGGGTCCAGGTCCGTGTGTCATTGTCTGCCGAGGTTGTCGAAGACACGTCTTCAACCATCTGTTTGCGACAATGTTTTTTGGGGGGGCTTTTCATCTTGCTGTCACTTTGAGGGATGCAAAATGTTTCATCCTCTTTTTTCTCGTTGGCTTGCTCTCCGGGGAGTGTCTTGCATTTCACTTTTCTGGAAACCATTTTCTCACGTTGAGGCGCCAACTCGACAGCCACAGAAGGCCCTTTATCCCGATCCAAAGACATTACCCTTCCATCTGAAACCTTGCCAGTTTCCTTGGACTCCGGCATATCAGGCACCGCGGCAAGAAAATTGTGCAGTTTAGAAAAGAACGGACACGGTCGGCTACTTGGGTTCCTCAGTGTTTCTCTGTAGCGCCACTTCAAGGCTTTTATCTTATTGTGGCATTGCTTGGTTGTCTTTCTGATACCAAGCTCCTTTAGACATTCCGAAATTTCACTGTAAACATGTTTTTTTCTATAGCTTTGCTCCATCTTATGAAGAATCTGTTCGTCCGACCATATAGAGATAAGTGACTTTGTCTCCTCAGGTGTCCAGCAGGTCCATCCAACGTCGTCTGCGGTCATCGATGATGTTGAGGACATGTCTTCTCCGTCTACAATCTCTACCTTTAAAACATCATAAGCCAAGTCATGACGCAGTCTCTCCTCGTAGTCGTTCTCTCCCCATTCCTCTGTTCTTCCATCCACCATTTCCACTGCCTTCTTAACCGTGTCCAAACTCATCCCTAGCTCCTTCTCTACATTATCGTGCTCTATCAAAATGTCCCTTTCCTTTCTGGATGCACAGGTGGACAAAGACTGGCTCTGCGAGCGTGCTTCATCATGGTCCATTTCTATCCTCTCTGAGAGCGAGTGAGACAGTGAAGAGAGGATACGATCATCGGCACCAGATGACGGAGCTGAAACATTGGAAAAAAAGATAAATATTTAGTCTGCCTGTGATTGCTACATACATTTTTGGATTTGAATGACATATGCTATGATGATATATGGTTCTTGACGAATATAACTTACAACTGCCTCATGAGCCTAGTTCGACTGTCGTAGCCCATCAAAATGAAAATGTAGGTTTGTTTTACTCAATTTTATAGCCTCACTTTATAGCCTCAAATCATGGTTAAAACTATAATTTTGGTATGGACGGTCAGTTATTGTATCCATAGATTTGTCTAGGAGTATGAGAGTGGTTACATTTTTCCAACTCCATCCCTCAGATGTTTACCAAATCAATATCTTGAAAATAGAAACAAAGTATAAATTCCCCCCAGAACCCTCGCTGCTTACGCCCACGATTCCTTTGAAAACAAATGGGAGCGTCTCTACAACAGTTGCACGTCCAGTGTTGCAGCCCGTTAGTCTCGTTACATTTAAAAACGTAATTAAAAACTTATTTGCCACTGTATGAAAACAGAGCTGGGAAAAAGCCTACCATTAGTGAACAAATGGCCATGGCATCTGTTGTGCTGGAGAAGAGTCTTCAAAGGCTGAGGTTGAGTCACAGAATGTGCACACTCCTTCAGCATAGAGGGGGCAGGTCTGAGCCATGATACAGTCTGTGAAGGGGAGGTGGCTTAAAATGAGCAACAAATTAAAATTGACCAAATGACAAAAGTAAGGTATGGTAGATTTCGCAATATAACAACTCAAAATCGGCCAAGGTTGCCACGATTGGCTCGTCCCAAATTGCATCTACCTGTTGAAAGGTTGGCGTTGGAAGCAACTTCTCCAGCCTGATGAGGAACTCCCACATCAGAGTCTGCAGTGCTGCGTCATACCTGGGCCCGAATTCTTCTGGAAAAACATCCTAGAAGAAACATTAAAGTACATCTGAGTGGTGTATAACAGATTAAACGAATGACTTAATTGAGTGTGAGGCATCCTATTGACATCATTAATGGCTATACAAGTCTACTCAATATTAGCTAATGCAGGTTGGGGTTCAGCATTACTGATTTAAATGTCTGTTTAGCAGAAACATTGTTCTCACACCAACCTGGAAGAAGTGTTCCCTCTCAATTGGGTCATCTAGAAGAGTTTGGACAAGTTCCAAGAAGTTTGATTCCGAAGCCTCCACCTCTGTATCTATCTACAGCAAGTATACACAACACAGTTAGTAAATTAACCTAGCCAACAGAGCTACAAGGCTTGATCACTTGAGTGGCACTCACCTCCTTTTCTCTATGAGTGATGATGCAGGTCCTCATCCTGCTCAGGTGTGGCTGGATGGTCTCCGGGTCAGCTGAACAATCAGAGCGACACAACTCCAGAACCAGCTGTCAACAAACAGGTAACACTGAGGCATTTTAGATGCAAACCAATCCGGGCAGTGAGTAAGGTAGAAGAATGTTACAGTAAGTGTTAGACAGTATGTAAATGCACTTACAAATGCGTATAATATTGAACCTTTACGTATCATCGTGCAACCTTATTTTCAATGGTTGCATTGGTAAAGTTATTTTCTCACTTTTGAGTGTGATTGCATTGTTTCTCTGTCCCAGGAACAGAAGAGGTTGGTTTTCATAATGTGTCTTGACCCACCTTTGAAACCCTGATGCCCTGGTCAAATTTACATCCAGGACATGACTGAATCCTCATTCCTAACACACTACCCATATGGTTTTGTTTTCAGACCAATAGCCCCACATTTGAAACCTTGATGATTAATTGGTACACTTATTTATTCCAGGGATGAACGCCTCCTCTGAAGAACTCAAGCCATATTATTGGTGTGGTTTGCTGGTTTCGGGGAAATTCCCAAGACTTGGTGAGATGTGCACATCTATGAAACGTGTTTGAAATAAAGACGACCTGGAACGTGCCCAGAATTGCGTGTTGACACAGACATAGGGCAGGTTTGTAAATTCACTCTGGCTATCTCCCCGATTTCAGAGCACTCCCGTCTGTGTGCCAGAGGGCAGAATAACTGATGAATTTACCAAACGCTCGACACCTGTTGAATATGGCCGGTGTCAGTAAACATCGGGGGGAAAAGCTTGATTAATTTGTTGCCAGCAGCACAGTTACCAATCCTCTGGATAACATGAAGACAGCTTAACCAGCTCTGCTAGGGCAAGTAAAATGGCTAGTGAGGTGTTCTCTCATTTATGTCTGAAAGTAGCTAGCAAGCTAGCTAACGTTAGCTTGACTGCCTTTGTGAGGTCACAACTCTTGGATCAACCCTACTCCTAGGCCAGAGCGACCAGTGTGTGTTCTAAACGCTCCGAGAGCAAAGCGCTCCAAATTTATAAACGGACAATTTACAAACCGCCCAGAGAGCACTCTGAGCTCTCCCTGGCACTCCAGAGTGAATTTACGAACGCACCCATAATGTGACCCATAGTGCGTCGTGAAGAATCAGGATGGACATGGCTATGAAAAGCGTGCAAAGGCCAGAAAGAAGAGATTGCGTGAAAGAAACGTTCACAAGAAGAAAAAAAAAGAGTGTACATCCTCTACAATTTGTTTCACTTTTGGATACAGAAATCCTGTTGATTACTTAGGAAAGAAATTCCACAAATTAACAAGGCACACCTGTTAATTGAAATGCATTTTCATGAAGCTGGTTGAGAGAAAGCCAAGAGATATTTTGATTTGTTTAACACTTTTGCGGTTACTACATGATTCCATATGTGTTATTTCATAGTTTTCATGTCTTTACTATTATTCTACAAAGTAGAAAATAGAAAAAATAAAGAAAACCCCTGGAATGAGTAGGTGTGTCCAAACGTTTGACTGGTACTGTACATGACAGAAGATGACACTAAACTTGTTCAGTCAATGAATGGTGGGGGTATGAAGATCAAAACATTAAGCATTGTGAGAAGATACCTCCACTGTTTCACCAAACAAAAGTATTACGGTTACCATTTCACACCAGAGCATTCTCCATACTTGGACTATCACAGAGAAGTGGTAAGTGTGTTGATATAGTCTGGTTAGCAGTAATATGTTGGGAATGATGATTGAATAATGTCCTGAATGTAAATTTGGCCACGATTTCAAATGTGGGTCAAGACATCATGAAAAACAACCTCTTCTGTTCCTGGGACAGAACACCAATGCAAATAACTAACTGTTCAACTGTGCAACTATTGAATAGAAGGTTGCATGATGGCACATAAGAATTCATCTTAAAAGGCATGTTTTAAGTGCATTTAAACATTGTTAATAACTGGATGTAAATATTGGCTCACCATTTGGCAAACACAGACCAGTTATTGCACTATTTTGACCAATGTGATAACTATTTGTTCATGATTTATACTGCATTTACAAATGATGAAATGTTAATAACATAATTATAACCCCTTTACAAGTGGAACCTTGTAGTAAAGTGTTACCGGATTTGTTTTAATTGTACCTTTATTTTAACCAGGAGTTAACTCAAGGTCTCTTTCTCAAGGGAGCCCTGCATGCACACAAATGTCACCCTACGTTCTACTTCAGTCACACCCCTCCATGTCTCACCTGCGCTCGCAGCCCCATGATGAGTTGGACTTTCTCTCTGTAACTCATCAGATCAGGAATCATCTCCAACACAGTGGTGGCAAACTCCTCCACCAACCCGTAGTCCATTGTGTCTCTCCGCTGAACAACTTGCCATAGAGCTGCCGACACCAGCCGCAGTGGAGGAACCAAAAGGCGCAGAGACGACAGAGGAAGAGGAAGACCTGGTTGGAAAGAAAACATTTGGTGACGTTCCAGGGCATCTTTTATTGCGATTGCCACATACAGATGATCAGATTTTACACGTCATGGAGTGGTTTTGTTGCTGCATAGCTAAATGTGGCTAGCCATCTACTGGACAGGTTATGTTCCTACTTCTACACTGGCATAATGAAACAGAAATGAGTTAACTACATTCCAAATAATAAAGCCTGCATTTCACTTATAAGTAGCCTACATGCATTTATTTGACACTTCTCAATATAACAACTGACCTATACTGCAATAAATTGAACATAATGAAGCTTTGGTTTTCAGATGTAAGAATGTTTTTTAAGCCTCCCTACCTTAATTACCAAGAAATATCACAGTAGTGCCTTTCTACTTTCTAAATCCATCCTGAATCCACCCTTCCAGTGAGATCAAGATTATATGGATTTTCTGCATTAAACCAACCTAACATAATCCTGATTAAAGGCCAGACTGGATTAGCAAATCCGTATTCGGAGGATGAGAATCTTATTTTTCAGTTTTGAAATACCCAACATTTAATCCAATTAGGGCTGTGATTGTCATGGAATTTTGGATGACTGTAATTGGACAGCCAAATGACCGAGGTCACCATGATAATGGTTCAAAAAACGTTGACCCATATTTTGTCCTCGCCTCCGCTCCTGACTGCATGTGCTGCCATAGAAATACAATGGACGTCTCCATTCAATTCAATGATGGTGGACTGGCGGCCATTGCAAAGCAGGAAGTAAAATATGTGCTGTGATTTTTGGATTCAACTCAACTGACATTACAAAAAATTGAAATACAGTCCATTGCATGAGCCACATTACTTAACATAATTTGAATGAACATTCTACATACAAACACTCGATCACTTGCGCGCACACACATTTATACTGACTATCATCATATACGCTGCTGCTACTATGTTAATCATATATCCTGATGCCCACCTTACCCTTCTATCTACCTCTATCAATGCAGTATCCCTTCACATTGTAAATATGGTACTGGAACTGACCCTGTATATAGTATGCTTACTTTATCATGTTCTTATTCCTATATCTCACGTGTTTTGTTCCAGCTTGCTTTTTTTGTATTACATTGTTATGATTACTGCATTGTTAGGGTTAGAGCATGCAAGAAAGGCATTTTTCACTGCAATTGTGCAAGTGATTTTAAGGGTGCGTTGGTAAAATCACTTTGGCCATCTACTTTGTTTTCAGTGTGCAGAATAACGGATGAATTTACAAATGTGCAACACCCGTTGAACATGACCGGTGTCAGTAAACGTCTGCAAAAAAAACAATGAAATTGTTGCCAGCAGCACAGTTACAGTCACCAATGCTCTAGATAACATGAAAACAGCTCAACCAGCTCTGCTAGAGCAAGTAAAATGGTCAGAGTGAGGTGTTCTCTCTTATGTCTGAAAGTAGTAAGCTAGCCAACTTTAGCCAGGTAGCTTTGGTGCTTCAGCGAAACGCTCCGAATCTGGATTTATGAACTCACCCTAAAACATTGCGAGTGCACCCATGAGTTTACCAGTCAAATTGCCAGGGTTAGAGGTTATATTCCTGTGCGCTGCTGCATTTCAAATCAAATCAAATTTTATTTGTCACATACACATGGTTAGCAGATGTTAATGCGAGTGTAGCGAAATGCTTGTGCTTCCAGTTCCGACAATGCAGTAATAACCAACAAGTAATCTAACTAACAATTCCAAAACTAATTTCTTATACACAGGGGATAAAGAATATGTACATAAAGATATGAATGAGTGATGGTGCAGAGCAGAATAGGCCAGATACAGTAGATGGTATCGAGTACAGTATATACATACGAGATGAGTATGTAAACAAAGTGGCATAGTTAAAGTGGCTAGTGATACATGTATTACATAAGGATGCAGTAGATGATAGAATACAGTATATACGTATACATATGAGATGAATAATGTAAGTCGGGGTAGCCTAGTGGTTAGAGCGTTGGACTAGTAACCGAAGGGTTGCAAGTTCATATCCCCGAGCTGACAAGGTACAAATCTGTCATTCTTCCCACTGTTCCTAGGCAGTCATTGAAAATAAGAATTTGTTCTTAACTGACTCGCCTAGTTAAATAAAGGCAAAAAAATTAAATAAACAATTCAGTCAACTGTTTGTTAGCCTGCAAATTCTGACCCTATCGTTACACTTGTTTACACTACTGCACTGGGGTCAGAACACAGTCATGGTTAGATTAAAACATTGCGGAACCGGGGTTGAATATGGGTCGGAAAATGTACCACAATGCAGGGATGGGATGTGCCACTACAATTTTATCTATATCCAAACTGATACATCGAGAGGGTTGAAATAATGCTAGTTCTTCCAGAAAACATACATTTTCGCCTTAATGCTAGCTAGCAGTAGCCACACCAGCCATTTAGGAATGGCACGTCATGTTGATCAACAAAGGAGCTGATTGGCTGACAATGCCATTCCAAAATGGTTTCAGTGACTACTGCGAGCTAGCATGAGGACGAAAAGGGCAGTTTTTCATAAAAACTAGCAGTATTTAAATCTTCAACGTATCAGTTTGGATCTAGGTCAAATTTGGAGTACATCCCATCCCTGCATTGAGGTACGTTTTCCAACCGGGCCCTGCTGTTGTGTTTTTGAGCAAGGCACTTAATCCACCCAGAGTTGCTGCATGCACACTGTGCCTCTCAATGTGTGTGTGTCTGGGGTTTTGGGAAAGACAGAGGACGAATTTCCATTCTAACTAATCTTGCCCACTAGCCGCTCAACAAATCAAATCTGCAAAGTTGCTTAGGAGCTAGAAACAGAGCTGCCATGTCTGTCGGCGCCATCTTGCCATATCGAACCTATATGTGATACTAATTAAGCCTGGGGACAGGTTACATTCTTTACAAACGGCCCAATACATATGTTTTTTTCACTAATTGGTGAAAATTAGCTAATCAGATCAGCTCTTAAAAAGATCTGATGTAAAAAGATCTGAAGTGATTGGTCAACACCAATTTGTGGGAAAAATATAACTGTGCTACCTTTCTAAACATAGCCTTAAACTCTCGAAGATTATTATGTTGAGCTGTGTGACAGGGTTTACACAGGCAGCCCAATTTTTATATATTTGTTCCACTAATTGGTCTTTTGGCCATTAACGTCAGAGCTTTACACATAAAAAAAAATATAAAAAATAATAATAATAATAAATAAATATATACGAGAGCGTCTGCCAAATGACTTAAATGTAAATGTAAATATGAGCTTGTTATGATTGACCGGTATATATATATTTGAGCTTGTTATGATTGGTCCATTGAAAGAAATATCAGAATTGGGCTGCGAATTCTAGAAATTAATATCGCGCCACATTTCTTTTTAAATAATTGGCTATTCATTTAGTTTTTAAAAACTATTGTCAAGTCTGACACTGAAAACTATTAATGTAACCTGATTTTCTTACCATTATCTTCCTCCTCGTCAGTTTCCTTGGACTCAGGCATGTCAGGCATGGCGGCGAGAAATTCGTGCAGTTCAGAAAAGAACGGACACGGTCGGCTACTGCTTGGGTTTCTCAGTGTTTCTCTGTATCTCCACTTCAAGGCCTTAATCTTGTTTTGGCACTGCTTCCACGTCCGTTTGACACCAAGGTCTTTTAGCCGCTCCGAAATTTCGCTGTAAACATGTTTGTTTCTGTACGTTTGCTCCATCTTCAGAAGAATCTGCTCGTCTGACCATACCGAGATCAGCGCCTTTGTCTCATCCGCGGACCATGTCCATCCGACATCGTCTGCCAATGACATTGTCGATCTAGTTTTTTGATAGTAGTCTACAGCAACTAGTAAACTAGATAATACAAGATTAATATTAGTGTTAGTAGAAGTCCAAAAGCGTTGGTCGACAAAACAAAGTACTGGACTACTCCCTCTTTGACTGGCTACTTCGACGTGACGTCATGACGTCATCTACAAGAAAATATGGTCGTTCCCAGATGGGCTACTTTGCAGTCGTGCTGTGAATCTGAATATTGCCAAATATGTTATAAATAGAAAGTAATACGAACTAACTTGCCGAAGTACGTTTGATTAAAATGTTTCAGTAAAACAGTCCAGAAGATGGCATCAATGTCTGCACACTGAGTTAAATTTTATCATAAGCGGAAAAAAACTCTAGATCAATTTTACTCCCACAAAGAGAGAAGAATGCAAAGCTCATCCTCCATCTGGCAAATTTGATTAACGCTTACAAGCAAAAACTTCAACAGGAAGTACCAGTTACGACCTCAATACGGAAGTGTTCTGATGCAACAAAAAAGCTAAATTAGAGGACTGTTTCGCAAGCACAGATTGGAATATGTTCCGGGATTCATGATGGCGTTGAAGAGTTAAGCACTTCAGTCAACAACTTTATTAATAAGTACATCTACGACGTTGTCCTCATAGTGACAGATCCATAGTTGATTTTCAAATACGAGCACTTTTTGGATATTAAATGCTTTAGAAAATTAAACGTTGAAACTGCTTTTTATCTATCGGAATATTTTCTTCACTCTGTCTGTTGACAAGATAGAATAGTGGCTGAGACCATACTTTGAAAAATATAAAGATTTGTATTGGTTTCCCAAAATATTTTTTATTAACAACAAATCAATACAGAAAGTACATGAGGGAACACAAGTATATATAGATTATAAACAATGGACAATCGTGCTAGGGGGTACAATATTACATTACAATTACACAAGGACCTTAAGGGAAATACATACACTTACAATTCTAACAGCTTTTTTGTTAGTAGAGTATTTAACTGTCTTAAAATACAGTTCAATTTATTTTTGTAGGGTAAGAAAATGTGTTTTTTTGTTTGTAAATTTACATTTGTGTATATGAAATTTGGCCAAAAGAATAATTAAATGAATTACATAAAAATGTTTTAGCTTATTTCTATCGTATGTAAAGAATCCAAGCAGTACATCTCTCCACAATAGTGTAAAATCGTCATAAATGTGTTCAATTATAAATCTACTGATGTCTTGCCACAGTTTTCATGAATACAATGCCAAAATGCCAAAAAAGATGCAACACTGTTTCTGGGTGGTCATTACAAGAGGAGCAACTTGAGTTGATGTTTTCTTCAAACTTCTTCATATAGTGATTGGCGGGATAATATTTATGAATAATTTTAAAGGAAACTTCCTTAAATTTTGTTAACAAGTAGGTATGTGTGTGGCAACATCCAAACTTTTTTCCAACAGATATTATCAATAAATCCATTCCAATAAGGCATGACATAAGGTATAGATACAACATCCTGCTGAAACAAGGATCGTATCGCTCTGTTGTTGAATGGACCAAAATAGAAACAAATCTTTCCACTGATGAGTCAACAGGGTCAATAGAAGGTAGGCTCTGAGGGTCAGGTCTTGACACGTTCCTGAATAACAGAGCAACACCTGAGGGAATGGCGCCTAAACAATTGCAAAATCTTTAGGTTAACAGGGACCTTGTAAAGTGATAAGAATTCCTTATAACTGAGTAAAAGACCCTCTGCATTTACCAGTTGGCTCACCAATAGGATATTATTTCGGAATCAATATTCTAAAAACAAAGAAGTATTTTTTTACAAATATGCCGATTATTCCATATATAATATCTGCGTGGAGAAAAATTGTGTTTATAAATTAAGAACCATGACAACAAAACCTGCTGATGAAAAGCAGAAAGTTTCACTGGAATTTTGTCAATATTATAATTGCAAAACAACATGAAGTTAAGGCCACCAAAAGTAGAGAAGACATGATGAGGAATAGAATTCCAGATAGAAGTGGGTCTTCTTAGGAATTGTTTTATCCAATTAATCTTATAAGTATTATTTACAGTAGTAAAGTCCAGAAAATTAAGTCCACCCTTCTCATAAGTGTCCATTACAACAGTTTTCCTAATGTAATGGGTATGGTTTCTCCAGAGAAAGTTGAAAAGCATCTGGTCTATCTCCTTGCTTATTTTACTGTCAAGATATACAGTGGGGCAAAAATGTATTTAGTCAGCCACCAATTGTGCAACTTCTCCCACTTAAAAAGATGAGAGAGGCCTGTAATTTTCATCATAGGTACACGTCAACTATTACAGACAAAATGAGAAGAAAAAAAATCCAGAAAATCACATTGTAGGATTTTTTAATGAATTTATTTGCAAATAATGGTGGAAAATAAGTATTTGGTCACCTACAAACAAGCAAGATTTCTGGCTCTCACAGACCTGTAACTTCTTCTTTAAGAGGCTCCTCTGTCCTCCACTCGTTACCTGTATTAATGGCACCTGTTTGAACTTGTTATCAGTATAAAAGACACCTGTCCACAACCTCAAACAGTCACACTCCAAACTCCACTATGGCCAAGACCAAGGAGCTGTCAAAGGACACCAGAAACTAAATTGTAGACCTGCACCAGGCTGGGAAGACTGAATCTGCAATAAGTAAGCAGCTTGGTTTGAAGAAATCAACTGTGGGAGCAATTATTAGGAAATGGAAAAAGCCTACCATCAGTAACACACTACGCCGCCAGGGACTCAAATCCTGCAGTGCCAGACGTGTCCCCCTGCTTAAGCCAGTACATGTCCAGGCCCGTCTGAAGTTTGCTAAGGAGCATTTGGATGATCCAGAAGAAGATTGGGAGAATGTCACATGGTCAGATGAAACCAAAATATAACTTTTTGTAAAAACTCAAGTCGTTGTGTTTGGAGGACAAAGAATGCAGAGTTGCATCCAAAGAACACCATACCTACTGTAAAGCATGGTGGTGGATACATCATGCTTTGGGGCTGTTTTTCTGCAAAGGGACCAGGACGACTGATCCGTGTAAAGGAAAGAATGAATGGGGCCATGTATCGTGAGATTTTGAGTGAAAACCTCCTTCCATCAGCAAGGGCATTGAAGATGAAACGTGGCTGGGTCTTTCAGCATGACAATGATCCCAAACACACCGCCCGGGCAACGAAGGAGTGGCTTTGTAAGAAGCATTTCAAGGTCCTGGAGTGGCCTAGCCAGTCTCCAGATCTCAACCCCATAGAAAATCTTTGGAGGGAGTTGAAAGTACATGTTGCCCAGCAACAGCCCCAAAACATCACTGCTCTAGAGGAGATCTGCATGGAGGATTGGGCCAAAATACCAGCAACAGTGTGTGAAAACCTTGTGAAGACTTACAGAAAACGTTTGACCTCTGTCATTGCCAACAAAGGGTATATAACAAAGTATTGAGATAAACTTTTGTTATTGACCAAATACTTATTTTCCACCATAATTTGCAAATAAATTCATTAAAAATCCTACAATGTGATTTTCTGGGGGTTTTTCTCATTTTGTTTGTCATAGTTGAAGTGTACCTATGATGAAAATTACAGGCCTCTCTCATCTTTTTAAGTGGGAGAACTTGCACAATTGGTGGCTGACTAAATAATGTTTTGCCCCACTGTACATATAAGGTTCACATATGGGAAAAATCATCAAAATCAATTGTAATTTAATACACCCTTTCCTGACTTAGTGTGGTGGAAATGACATTTCATATAAAACAACAGATGGAAAATTCCATTAAACATTGTCACAGTTGTACATGTTTAATTTTGTTGAAGATATAGAACAGACCATTCAAAACCTCAAAAAACAGCATATTTTAGAACAATTTGGGATTCAATACATTAGGCATAAATACACATACAAGGTTGGAAACACTGGTTGACATTATTAAACACATGATTGTTCACTGGAGTCTATTGATTCAGACTCATGAGACAGGTGTGTGCTCATGCAAGATTAGGTTTTGCCCTTAATGCACTCTATTGCTTAACGAGACCAAATTTCCTCACAGACTGCGCCATCAAGCATCACATGCCATTTTGTCTCTGGATGAGGCTCGGGGACAAGCCCAAGCACATTCCCTGGTTGATATCATACTGTACAATGTCCTCTCTCATTGGCCAAAATAATTGGTTGGCTCCCACATGACTTTTGACTAGAGCACAGCTCTCTGCATCAACATCTTGTATAATACCAGGGTAAGGATCTTCATCCTATTTCACAACACACCACTTTCCAATCAGTCCCTCATATATGTCTGCAATGGGCTGATTTGCTCTAGGATATGGCTGTGATGCTGTGCAGGTTGAAGTGGAAGGTTGTGCTTTGTCTGCCTCTGTTGAATTATCACAGTCTGTGGGCCAAAACAATTACATAGATTTGGAGTCATTTGAGGGGCAGATAGGTCATCATTGTGTAGCTGTAAGACTTCAGGTGATTTTGGTGGTGTGTTCCTTGACAGGGATGACTCCATAACCACTCTTTTCTGGATAGTTGATCTTCTGTTACATTGGTTTATTTTCCGTTGCTTCCTTTTTCCCCCTTTTTTTCCTCACTGGGAAAGTTGTGAGATGGGTTTCAGTTCACCACTTTCTTTTGTTTTGAGGTATCTTTTTTCTCTTATCTTATAGGATCTTGTCTGATTTCGTTTTATTTACACTACCTGACCAAAAGCATGTGGACACCTGCTTGTCAAACATCTCATTTCAAAATCATGGGCATTATTATGGAGTTGGTCCACCCTGCGGCTATAACAGCCTCCACTTTTCTGGGAAGGCTTTCCTCTAATGTTGGTACATTGCTGTGGGGAATTGCTTCCATTCGGCCACAAGAGCATTAGTGAGGTCAGGCACTGATGTTGGGCGATTAGGCCTGACTCGCAGTCATTGTTCCAATTCATCCCAAAGGTGTTCGATGTGGTTGAGGTCAGGGCTCTGTGCAGGCCAGTCAAGTTCTTCCACACCGATATAGACAAACCATTTCTGTATGGACCTCGCTTTGTGCATGGGGGCATTGTCATGCTGAGACAGGAAGGGGCCTTCCCAAACTGTTGCCACAAAGTTGGAAGCACAGAATCGTCTAGAATGTCATTGTATGCTGTAGTGTTAAGATTTATTTTCACTGGAATTAAGGGGCCTAGCCCAAACCATGAAAAACAGTTCCAGACCATTATTCCTTCTCCACCAAACTTATCAGTTGGCACTATGCATTGGGGCAGGTAGCGTTCCCCTGGCATCCGACCAAACCCAGATTTGTCCGTTGAACTGAAAAATGGTGAAGCGTGATTCAACACTCCAGAGAACATGTTTGCACTGCTCCAGAGTCCAATGGCGGCTAGCTTTACATCACTCCAGTCGAGGCTTGGCATTGCGCATGGTGATCTTATGCTTGTGTACAGCTGCTCGGGCATGGAAACCCATTTCCTGAAGCTCCAGATGAACAGTTCTTGTGCTGACATTGCTTCCAGAGGCAGTTTGGAACTAGGTAGTTTGTTGCAACCGAGGACAGACCATTTTTACACACTACATGCTTCAGCACTTGGCGGTCCCGTTCTGTGAGCTTGTGTGGCCTATCAGTTCGCGGCTGAATCGTTGTTGCTCTAAGATGTTTCCTCTTCACAATAACAGCACTTACAGTTGACCCGGGGGAGCTCTAGCAGGAGAGAAATTTGATGAACTGACTTGTTGGAAAGGTGGCATCCTATGACGGTGTCACGTTGAAAGTCACTGAGCTCTTCAATACCGGCCAATCTACTGCCAATGTTTGTCAATGGAGATTGCATGGCTTTGTGCTCAATTTTATACACCTTTCAGCAATGGCTGTGGCTGAAATAACCAAATCCACTAATTTGAAGGGGTGTCCACATACACTATATATACAAATATATGTCATTGTCTTCTTCTTGATTGATTTATGACATCCATGTGCTCCACTGTCACTATTCACATCCATGGTAACCAAGAACAAACTTTTGAAACTATGTTATTATCATGTAATTTGTTGTTGTGGTGGTAATGACCCAATTTAAACATTTAAGTGCCTGAGCTTGACCCATATGTTTTTCTGAAAGTCAAACATGTCCTTTTTTATTTTTTTATTTTTTTAGAATACTTTTATTTTTTTGAAGATATAACTTTTTCAAACAATTGTGAGGTCCAAAAGGCTACGCATAGTAGGAATGACCCAACTAACATTAAAAGATGCTACACCAGCTATGTCCATGCCTTTAAAATACAATTTAATAATAATCACATACATAACACGTCCTTGTTTTTGTTTATTTACATTTTTTTTAAACAAAGCCCCGTGGTTTATGATTTCTTAATCTGGTCCTGGCTATTGCTCCCGATGTTTATCTTTTTGCTATCACATTGTATACAAATGCTTTTTCTTAGCTTCGTATTATTGATTGATGGTATGCACATCGTAGAGTGATGCTTAAAGGAACAGGTCCATTTCAGTCACAGTCAAGAAACCCTTTCAACACTCGGTACAGTGATTCATCTCACTGAACAAAAATATAAACACAACATGTAGGATGTTGGTCCCATGTGCTGAAATGAAAGATCCCAGAACTGTTCCATACTCAGAAAAACCTCATTTCTGTGTACACATTTGTTTACATCCCTGTTAGTGAGCATTTCCCATTTGCCATTATAATCCATCCATCTCACAGACGTGGCATATCAAGAAGCTGATTAAACAGCATGATCTTTACACAGGTGCTCATTGTGCTGGGGACAATAAAAGGCCACTCTAAAATGTGCAGTTTTAGTCACACAACACAATGCCACAGATGTCAACAATTTTGAGCAAGCCTGTAATTGGCTTTCTGACTGCAGGATTGTCCACCAGAGAGGTTGCCAGAGAATTGAATGTTACTTTTTCTACCATAAGCCACCTCCAATGTCGTTTTGGAGAATTTGGCAGTACGCCCAACTGGCCTCACCACCGCAGACCACGTTTATGGTGTCGTATAGGCGAGCAGTTTGCTGATGTCAACGTTGTGAACAGAGTGCCACAAAATTGCGGGGGGTTATGGTATGGGCAGGCATAAGCTACGGACAATGAACACAATTGCATTTTATCAATGGCAATTTGATACCGTGATGAGATCCTGACGCCCATTGTCGTGCCATTCATCTGCCGCCATCACCTCATGTTTCAGCATGATAATGCACAGCCTGATGTCGCAAGGATCTGTACACAATTCCTGGAAGCTGAAAATGTCCCAGTTCTTCGATGTCCTGCATACTCACCAGACATGTCACCAATTGAGCATGTTTTGGATGCTCTGGATCGACGTGTACGACAGCGTGTTCCAGTTCCGGCCAATATCCAGCAACTTCGCACAGCCATTGAAGAGGTGTGGAACAACATTCCACAAGCCACAATCAACAGCCTGATCAACTCTATGTGAAGGAGATGTTGCGCTGCATAAGGCAAATGGTGTTCACACCAGATACTGACTGGTTTTCTGAGCCACACCCCTAGATACAGTGACTTAGGAAAGTATTCCAAAAAATGAATCAGCAATCCACACACATTACCCCATAATGACAACGTGAAAACTGTTGTTTTTTTTACATTTTAGCAAATCTAAAAAAAACAGATACCTTATTTACATACACTGCCGTTCAAAAGTTTGTGGTCACTCAGAAATGTCCTTGTTTTGGAAAGAAAAGCAAAAAAATAAAAAAATTGTCCATTAAAATAACATAAAATTGATCAGAAAAACAGTGTAGACATTGTTAATGTTTTACATTACTATTGTAGCTGGAGACGGCTGATTTTTAAAATGGAATATCTGCATAGGCGTACAGAGGCCCATTATCAGCAACCATCACCCCTGTGTTCCAATGGCACGTTGTGTTAGCGAATCCAGGTTTATAATTTTAAAAGGCTAATTGATCATTAGTGTAACGGCAGATTTCCTCCTCTTCGTCTGAAGATCGGACCAAAACGCAGCGTGGTAAGTGTCCATATTGTTTATTATAAAACATAAACTGAACACTAAGAAATACAAAACAATAAATGTGAACATGAACGAAAACCAAACCGAGACAGTCCCGTGTGGTAACAAACACAGACACGGAAACAAACACCCACAAACCAACAGTGAAACCCAGGCTACCTAAGTATGATTCTCAATCAGAGACAACTAACAACACCTGCCTCTGATTGAGAACAATACTAGGCCGAAACAGAAAACAAACATAGAAACACAAAACATAGACTGCCCACCCCAACTCACGCCCTGACCAACTAAATAAAGACAAAACAAAGGAAATAAAGGTCAGAACGTGACAATTAGAAAACCATTTTGCAATTATGATTTCACAGCTGAAAACTGTTGTTAAAGATTAAAGAATCAATAAAACTGGCCTTCTTTAGACTAGTTGAGTATCTGGAGCATCAGCATTTGTGGGTTCAATTACAGGCTCAAAATGGCTAGAAACAAAGACCTTTCTTCTGAAACTCGTCAGTCTATTCTTGTTCTGAGAAATGAAGGCAATTCCATGCGAAGATCTCTGAAGATCTCATACAACGCTGTGTACTACTCCCTTCACAGAACAGCGCAATTGGTCTTTAACCAGAATAGAAAGAGGAGTGGGAGGCCCCGGTGCACAACTGTGCAAGAGGACAAATACATTAGAGTGTCTAGTTTGAGAAACAGAAGCCTCACAAGTCCTCAACTGGCAGCTTCATTTAATAGTAATAGTAAAATACCAGTCAAAACGTCAACAGTGAAGAGGCGACTCCGGGATCGTAATATCTCATTGGATCGGATTCTGCACCAAGAGATTTCTAAACGTCTTTTTCCCAAGGGGTGCTTTCAACAGATACCCCTCGTGAATGACTGCGTTGCAGCTAGCGTTAGGGGAAGACAGTGTGGTCAGTGGAGAAGGCACTGTGGCCTGTGACCATTCCTAGTTGGTTTTCCAATCCATCAATGGGAGTAACCGATCCATCAAGTCTGCTCCAAGTAGCAGGAGTACAGTTTCGAGGCTGTTAACATACACAGGGTGAACGAGCGATACGTCCTGGAAGTGTAGTTTCAGCATGACTCTCAATGTGAGAGGTGAGGTAGTCTGAGTGACCCCTCGAAGTTTAGTGTCGCATCGTTCCACTTTTAACCAACGTTTAGTTGGCTTCAAAGCCCTTTTGAGACAATCGAACAATGTTTGAGAGATGAGTGATATTGTCGCACCCGAATCAATTAGCGCATGACAAGTTAAGCAGTCCTCCAGGACTGTTTCCAGGTATGGCCGTTTAGATTCGTGGTTAGTGGACATATTCCCCACAAAGTGGAGTGGTCGTTCACTATGACGTGATGTGCCATTTCTGTTCAAGGTGGAAGCAGATTGACTTTTCCGATTTTGAGTGGGCTTGGCTTTAACGAACCGTTTGACCTTTTTCTTGACCTTTTTCCACCCGTCAGTCAGGAGCTGCCAGAGCCGCCCGTCAGTCAGGATCTGCCGGAGCCTCCTTTCAGTCAGGATCTGCAGGAGCCGCCCTTCACTCCGGCGCTGCCGGAGTCTCCCGTCTATTCAGGGCCCGCTGCAAGGGTCCCCAGTCCGAGGTCGGCGGCGAGGCGCCACTTAAGTGGGCCAAGACTATGGTGGAGTAGGGTCCACGTCCCGCGCCAGAGCCGCCACCGCAGACAGATGCCCACCCAGACCCTCCACTATGGGTTTCGGGTTTTGCGGCTGGGGCCCGCACCTTTGGGGGGGGGGGGGGGGTACTGTCACGTCCTGACCTTAGTTCCTTTTTTATGTCTCTATTTAGTTTGTTTGGGGCGTGATTTGGGGTGGGCATTCTATGTTTTGTGTTCTATGTTTTATATCTCCATGTATTTGGCCTGGTATGGTTCCCAATCAGAGGCAGCTGGCAATCTTTGTCTCTGATTGAGAACCATACCTAGGTAGCCTGTTTTCCTATTTTGAGTTGAGGGTGATTGTTTTCTGTTGTGTGTCTGCACCAGACAGAACTGTTTTGGTTTCGTTCGTTCACGTTGTTATTTATGCTATTTCTGTGTTCATTAAATAAATATATAAACATACCACGCTGCCCCTTGGTCCTCTCATTCCAACAGCCGTTACAAAAAGCTCATTCATGCTTTAGTCATATTACAATGCTCTACTCTCCGGTTACCCGGCTAAAGAACTAAATAAACTTTAGTTTGTGCTAAACACGGCTGCTAAAATCCTGACTAGAACCCAACAATTTGATCATATTACTCGAGTGCTAGCCTCTCTACATTGGCTTCCTGTTAGGCTAGGGATAATTTTACTGCTGACATACAAAGCATTACATGGGCTTGCTGCTACCTATCTCTCCGATTTGATCCTGCAGTACATACGTAAATGTACACTACAGTTACAAGATGCAGGCCTCCTTATTGTCCCTATAATTTCTAAGCAAACAGCTGGAGGCATGGCTTTCTCCTAAAGAGCTCAATTTTTATGGAATGATCTTTTTATGGAATGATCTATCCATGTGAGAGAGGCACACTCAGTCTCGACTGAAAAGTCATCTCTTCAGTAGGTCCTATGATTGAGTGTAGTCTGGCCCAGAGGTGCGAAGGTGAACGGCAAGGCACTGGAGTGACAAACTGCCCTTGCTTTCTCTGCCTGGCCCTCCCCTCTCTCCACTGGGATTCTGGGGGCTGAGTCACTGGCTTACTAGTGCTCTTCCATGCCGTCCCTAGGAGGGGTACATCACTTGAGTGGGTTGAATCACAGACACGATTTTCCTGTCCAGTTTTGCGCCCCTTCGGACTCGTCCGGTGGAGGAGATCTTCGTGGGTTATACTCAGCCTTGTCTCAGGGTAGTCAGTTGGTGGTCTGTTGATATCCCTCGAGTGGTGTGGGGCCTGTGCTTTGGCAAAGTGGGTGGGGTTATATCCTGCCTGGTTGGCCTTGTCCGGGGGTATCGTCGGACGGGCCACAGTATCCACCGACCATCCCGTCTCAGTCTCCAGTATCTATGCTGCAATAGTCTATGTGTGAAGTAAACTTGGGCGCTGAAAACATCAACTTTATAAAACGTAATTAACCAGGAGATATAGTTGATAAACATTAGATATTGTTGAATATCTAATACAGTGATGCAAAATGATATATATACATATTGTCACGCCCTGACCGTAGATTGCTTTGTATGTTTCTATTTTTGTTTGGTCAGGGTGTGATTTGGGTGGGCATTCTATGTTTGTATGTCTGGGTTTTTGTATTTCTATGTTTCGGCCAGGTATGGTTCTCAATGAGGGACAGTCTTTCGTTGTCTCTGGTTGGGAATCATACTTAGGTGGCCTGTTTTGCCACCTTAGGTTGTGGGTAGTTAATTTCTGTTTAGTGTTATTCACCTTGCAGGACTGTTTCGTTTTTTCGTTTTGTTTATTCAGTGTTCAGTACATTTATTAAAGATGATCTCGTTCCCTGCTGCATTTTGGTCCGATGATTCTTCTTCCGATGAAAGCATGACACATATACAGTTGAAGTCAGAAGTTTACATACACCTTAGCCAAATATATTTAATCTCAGTTTTTCACAATTCCTGACAGTTAATCCAAGTAAAAATTCCCTGTTTTAGGTCCGTTAGGATCACCACTTTAGTTTAAGAATGTGAAATGTCAGAATAATAGTAGAGAAGGATTTATTTCAGCTTTTATTTCTTTCATCACATTCCCAGTGGGTCAGAAGTTTACATATACTCAATTAGTATTTGGTAGCGTTGCCTTTAAAATGTTTAACTTGGGTCAAACATTTCGGGTAGCCTTCCACAAGCTTCGCTTAATAAGTTGGGGGAATTTATTTGCCTGAGGAAAGCCCATCTAAAGAATAACCAGGCATCCGCTACTGCCGGAATGAGGTTAATATCCTTCCAGGATACCCGTGCCAGGTTGATTAGAAAGGCCTGCTCGCTGAAGTGTTTTAGGGAGCGTTTGACAGTGATGAGAGGTGGTTGTTTGACCCATTACGGACGCAGGCAATGAGGCAGTGATCGCTGAGATCCTGGTTGAAAACAGCAGAGGTGTATTTAGAGGGCAAGTTGGTCCGGATGACATCTATGAGGGTGCCTGTGTTAATCTCTACATCACCAGAGGAACAGAGGGGGAGTAGGATAAGGGTATGACTAAAGGCTATAAGAACTGGTCGTCTAGTGCGTTCGGAACAGAGAGTAAAAGGAACAGGTTTCTGGGTGCGGAAGAATAGATGCTTCAAACTACAGATTTAATGGTGGTTAACACAATGGCATAAAAAGGCCAAAATGTTTTACAATGGTTCTCTGTATTAGTATTACCCACATCAGCCCATTGAAACACATTGGTAGAGCAGAGATGACGTAGAGCCTTCAAAATGAACTCTGGACCTCGAAGCCAGTTCGAACTGCATTTTTTCCAGTGCTCCTCTCTAATCAGGGACTGATTTAGACCTGGGACACCAAGTGTGTGCAATTCATTATCAGGTAGAACAGAAAACCAGAATGCTCCGGACCTCGTAGGGTCAGAGTTGAATACCCCTGACTTAGAGCATGTGACTTTTCAACACACAGGTGTTTCATCTCCCCACTGGGATGATTTTAACAGTGAAATGCCACACATGCCTCATTCCGCTCAGGTAGGAGGGTACCAGAAATACATTAAAAACAAAACAAATGAAAGAGAACACAGGGCCACAGTACTTCAGGAGCACACAGACCAATATTTTCAACGAGCTCGGCTTGGTGTCCAAATTCCATTTATTAAAAGGCTGATTCGATTCCTATGGGGAGGGTTAGTCGGAAACAGCTGATGAATCTGCCAAAGTCTGCAAAACGCTCCAGTACTGTTTGGTAAAGTAAAAATCAGGATACACCATATCTGTTTGAGTTCCTCTGAAAAAACCTGTTACAGTCTAGCCTTGCGTAGTGTGCCACTGTCGTTGAGGAAGAATATGAACACCATTATCATGGTCAAGTAGAGGATGGTAGTGGTGGTGATCTGTAGCTTGGAGAAGAAGTAGTGCACATCGAAGACTCACAAGACATCTCACCCATTGAGCATGATTGGGATGCTCGGGATCGACGTGCACAACAATGGGTATGAGTTCCCGCCAATATCCAACAACTTCGCAAAACCATCAAAGAGGAGCGGGACAACATTCCATAGGCCTCAATCAACAACCTGATCAACTCTATGCTAAGGTGGTGTCTCTCTGTATGAGGCAAATGGTGGTCACACCAGATACTGACTGGTTTTCTGATCCACAACCCTATCTTTATTTAAAAAGGTATCTGTGATCAACAGATGCATATCTGTATTCCCAGTCATGTGAAATCCATAGATTAGGGCATAAAGAATGTATTTTAATGAACCAATTTCCTTATATGAACTATAACTCAGTAAAATCATTGAAATTGTTGCATGTTGCGTTTATATTTTTGTTCAGTGTAGATACATACTATTTAGCCTCATATTGCCAGATTATTGCTATCAACCCTGTGTGTATCTTTTGGAACAATGGTAGTGAAGTTTATTAAAATGATGTAGAATAGATGGGCCACCACAGATGTTACAGGCATACACAGGTCTTGACCACCATGTTGCTATGCTTCTTTAGCATCATATTGTTATTTATTTAAATATATATATATATATATATATATATATATATTAGCATCACATTGTTGTTGTGGTCGTAGAAGCTTGGTGGGTGCGCAGCACGCTTTGGGAACCTCACCCGGCTTCAAAAGGTGAACCTGCCATGAAAAAGTTAAATCAGATTTATTCATACATACATTTTGACATAATCAATGATAATATCCTGTTTATAAAAGAGGTATGATTATTATGCAGATCCTACAGTGCTCTCCAACCTCAGTGGGCTTTGGCTTCGCCCCCCTTGTCTGAATGTGGTCATATGTTTTAACCCTGGTTGTCTGTGCTCCACTAGTCTTTATAGCCCACTGAGCCAAAGCCTAGACTTTCAGAAGTTCAACAACAACTTCCATGAAACAAGTTAAAACATTTCAATGGGCCATTGACCTAGCTAGTGACTTAAAAAAAACATTTGGTCTTTAAGTTTTAGATTATACACACACAACATAGGAATGCCTCTGGTGACAAAATAGGGTCAATGGAATTAGAATGATGACCAGGAATTGTATAGGATTCTAAATGGTAACCATGGAGTTCCAAACTCATTTCTATGGCAACACAGCTGTCAGTTTAGTAAACAACAATTTTCAAATATATGTGTTGCCATGAGACATCTAACCGTTAGAACATATCGGCGTTCTATTGAACGTTTTCTATTCGAAAACAAGAACAACTTCAATTTGCTGTTCAACAACAACAAACTTGACTGATTTTTGAGACCTGAGATTGAAACATCGACTGGAAAATGCCTGGGTGCTTTTCAAGATTGACAGAGAGATTGGGAGGACGTCGGCAGCCTTCTGCGTCGACAGGTTGTTCAAATTCATTTGTGGGTTGTTTTTGTTGTCTTTTTCCGTTTTGCAGGGTTCGCGATCGTCGGGAGGTGGACAGCGACAGCGACTTCGAAGAGGGTACGTGGAGTTTTAAACTTCTTATTTTAACACATTCGACATTGACAATGTAATTTGTGATATGTTGTGTATGTCTGTAATAAAGACTTGCAAGCTAACGTTAACTTTAATAATTGTTGCTAAAGCGATGCACTTTTGAACTTTTACTTGTAGTGACGTTAGTACGTGCTACATTTTACATCCTAATAATTGTTTGTTTTTCTTTTCCTACTTTTAGAATCAACTGTACTGGATGAGGTCCAGTTGGATGTGCCACTGCTGCCAGTTATCCTTCATGTCCAGGATGCTGCTATCATCCTCGAGAATGTGCCAGATGTGCTGACTATCCTTGAGGTATAATTTTCTGAACGTTTTGGGTTTTATGTTTATAAAGTATCCCACATATTAATTCTGAAAATCTTTGTTGCCTGCTTTAGGAGGCCACTGGTAATTGGCAGCTGACACCGATTAGGTTCAACCCCCTGTACTGTGGGCCTGTTGTGATCAGGGTAAGAGAACCACACACAGTCACATCACCGTTACAATGTTTGCTGTTTCTAACCTGAATGTACTGTAATGTCACCCCCCTCTTGTGCAGAACAATGCCGGTCCAGTGGCTAACGCCTGGAGAACTTTCCAGTTCATCAGCCCCATTATCACCTACATGCTTGGGGGATCCCAGGTCTGTGTCTTTGTAACTATCTAGTCCTAATCTACATTGTCAGAGTCATGTGATCAAGATGGAAATATGTTACAGCGATGGCTGATGTTGTTTTGTTGATGTTACTTGTTGTTTCTCTCCACAGCAGGTGGTGGTGAGGATGCACCATGTGAGTAGGGTTCGAGGGCTGGAGACTCAACTGGTGTGGGCCGTCTCCAGGGAGACAGCCAGACTTAGTCCAGAGGGCATCCCCTACTGTGCCACCAAGGTGCAGTCCGTCACTTGGATCCAGGTAAGATGTAAATACTACTGAAATAGTATTAGATTAGGCTTTTCTTCACTTATTCCATTTGGCCTTAACATGTCGTCTCTCTCTGTCAGTATGTGGCTGGCAGGGTGACCCAGTATGCGTCTCACCTCCGCCACGAGACGTCTGTGGACGTGACGTTTGGCTGCTACCAGGTAAATAAACGGTTTCCTATGTATATAGAATACCAATTACTGGGCATTTTTCCATTAGATCTGCTCTGTTTTCTAATAACGTGTGTGGTAAACAGGTGTGTTGTGTGTGTTTTTGGAGCAGCAGACTGATGTCTCGGTGGTGTACGCCACTCTCCACATGGGGCTGGATGGGCTGCTCTCCTCCTCGGGGGGGTCGGAGACCGCCTCCGTCTCTACGCCCACCAATCAGCAGTTCACCGAGCCAGAGCCTGAGGGCCATAACTGCTATGAGGTCAGATGTTAGACACACATCCACACATTCTATTGACTAGTAGCATTAAGGTCCTTCCATTGACCCATTGTTTGTCATGTCATTGCATTGGTCACTGATGTTGAATGTTTGTTCTGTTGTTGTAGGGCTGGGAGGAGGACCTGCTGCCTGAGGAGAGGGAGGTTCCTCTGCTAAAGTGAGTTCCTCTAAATGTCTGTGTAGTCTGGGCTTGTCAGATGCTGAAGGACAGTTGTCACCATGCTGTATCCCCATTGACTCTAATGGTTGACATGCTCCATTCCCTCCCTCCCACAGCCTCTACCTTACCACCAAGAGAGTGGAGGACATCGCCCTCAGGCTCGTCTCCCTGCGCCAGGCCTTCACTGTGAGTGGACCCACTTTTATTTTTTCTCTCTGTATCTTCTTGTTCTGCCTGTCTGTCTCCTAGAGGAAGATGGGTGTCTCACCCTAACTCTTCCCTCTTCTCTAGACACTGCTTGGTTCCACCCTGGGCAGCAACTATCTGTTTGTGGCAGGAAAGGTCCTAATGGGTGCACTGGTTCAGGCCCACCACATGGTAGCTCACTAACTCATTATTCATTCAAGGGAAAGAGGGCGTCCTCAGTGGGAAATGTGTTTTGTTCACTAACATCAATGCTCTTTGCTTTGTGATAGGACGAGGCCGAATTCATCCGTGCCTATAATGACTTTGTGGACTACCTGAGTGACCCCTCCAAGAAGATTGACATTGAGCGGGAGCTGGCTGAGGCAAAGGTGGGTTCATTAACTCTTTCATGTCTCACTTTGGGTTCTTCCACATGCATGTCTTTTATACATCACAGTATCTGATCTGTTTGAAATCATTCCTATTTTCTTGTCCTAGATCCATCATGTTAACCTGATAGATGTCCTCTTTGAACTGGTGCTGTTTGGGTTGATGACAGCTCAGAAGTCCCTGATGGTGGTAAGTAACATCTCACTGGTACATGTTTTGATGTCTCTCTATTAGCAAATTCACTTCAATTTCTCTTCTCTCCTCCTCTGTTTCCTTTAGCACCCTGGTGGGTTCATGGAGCGTCTGTACGCTCTCCTGCACTCCTTCCTGCCCGCTGCTGCCAGCATTGAGCCAAAGGCTGAGAGATACCTGCTGCTGCTCAATGTAAGAGTCAAGAGTTGACTTCCTTATTCCTAGTTGACTTTTTCCTGAATAACAGGGTTTCAATGACATTTTACAGGGAGTAACTCTCATTGTCTCTTTCCTCTTGGTAAGCTAGTAACTCAGAGCCATTATCTATGTGTTGTGTGGTGTTCTCTTCAGGGTGGGCTGATGGCTCTGCTAGATGACATTTTTGGGCAGCAGCTGGCCTGGTACTTTAACCCAGTGTCTCTGGTCGCTGAGCTCTCCAGCCTCCTGGAGTACCACCTGGAGAGCCTCATGGCCAGCATGTAGTCCTACTGCAGAGATCTGAAAGGCCACTCTCTCTCTGTCCTTCTCTCTCTCTCTGTCCATCTCTCTCTCTCTCTCTCTGTCCATCTCTCTCTCTCTCTGTCCATATCTCTCTCTCTCTGTCCATCTCTCTCTCTCTCTCTCTCTCTGTCCATCTCTCTCTCTCTCTCTCTGTACATCTCACTCTCTCTCTGTCCATCTCTCTCTCTCTCGAATTGAGGACTTGAAGTGCTTCGCTGAACCCTGATTAGTTAACACCCATTGAATTAATGTATTCTCTTGTTTTCTCTCCCCACAGGATTATTGCGACACTTTGCCACCTAACAGGGATCTAGACACAAATGCACTACATTATTTTACATTTTAAATAAAATAACTAGTATTTCAATTGCATTTGTCTCTGTCTTTTCATTTACTTGATCATTTCATCACTACTTCCTATTCCTGGAGTTATGAGGCTAATATTACATGAACAATTATGCTTTATTCTTTGCATATGGAAATAAACAACGTTTAGTTGATTTACAGGCCCACACTTTATGGCATTGTATTGTGATGTGTGATACTGTAATGACTCTACAAGCTGTCAAAAGTGTTCCACAGGGATGCTGGCCCATGTTGACTCCTTCCCACAGTTGTGTCAAATTTGTATAATGTCCTTTGGGTGGTGGACCATTCTTGATACACCTACTACCATACCCTGTTCAAAGGCACTTGCATATTTAGTCTTGCCCAATCACCCTCTGAATGGCACACATACACAATCCATGGCTCAGTTTTCTCAATGCTGAAACATCATTCTTTAACCTGTCTCCTTCATCTACACTAATTGAAGTTGGTTTAACAAGTGACATCAATAAGGGATCATAGTTTTACCTGGTCAAATCTATCATTTAAAGAGCAGGCATATAGTATAAAGTCGACCACTTCAGTCTTGAATATAACTTCTCACTATCTGTACTGTACATTAAGAGTCTGCCATTGTAGACTCAGTTAATAGAGGTATTTTACTTTCAATTTGCCATGTTTTCCATTCATGTCTGAGCCAATTACCTTCTTTCCCACTGAAACCAATGTTATCGTTCATGTGAGAGAGGTTGTAGTAGTGCATCCTGACCACTAGTTGGATCATAGCGTGGTTGGTGGCGTTCATGTGAGAGAGGGTGTTGTAGTGCATACTGACCACTATTTGGATCATAGCGTGGTTTGGTGGCGTTCCTGTGATGTGTAGAGAGGGTGTGGTTTGTAGTGCATACTGACCACTAGTTGGATCATAGCGTGGTTGGTGGCGTTCATGTGAGAGAGGGTGTAGTAGTGCATACTGGCCACTAGTTGGATCATAGCGTGGTTGGTGGCGTTCATGTGAGAGAGGGTGTTGTAGTGCATACTGACCACTAGTTGGATCATAGCGTGGTTGGCGGCGTTCATGTGAGAGAGGGTGTTGTACATACTGACCACTAGTTGGATCATAGTGTGGTTGGTGGCATGTGAGCCACTAGTTTGATCATGTGGTTGGTGGCGTTCATGTGAGAGAGGGTGTAGTAGTGTATACTGACCACTAGTTGGATCATAGCGTGGTTGGCGGCGTTCATGTGAGAGGGTGTAGTAGTGCATACTGACCACTAGTTGGATCATAGCGTGGTTGGTGGCGTTCATGTGAGCGAGTGTGTAGTAGTGCATACTGGCCACTAGTTGGATCATAGCGTGGTTGGTGGCGTTCATGTGAGCGAGGGTGTAGTAGTGCATACTGACCACTAGTTGGATCATAGCGTGGTTGGCGGCGTTCATGTGAGAGAGGGTGTAGTAGTGCATACTGACCACTAGTTGGATCATAGCGTGGTTGGTGGCGTTCATGTGAGAGAGGGTGTAGTAGTGCATACTGACCACTAGTTTGATCATGCGTGGTTGGTGGCGTTCATGTGAGAGAGGGTGTAGTAGTGCATACTGACCACTAGTTGGATCATAGCGTGGTTGGTGGCGTTCATGTGAGAGAGGGTGGCGTAGTAGTGCATAGTAGTGCATACTGACCACTAGTTGGATCATAGCGTGGTTGGTGGCGTTCATGTGAGAGAGGGTGTTGTAGTGCATACTGACCACTAGTTGGATCATAGCGTGGTTGGCGGCGTTCATGTGAGAGAGGGTGTTGTAGTGCATACTGACCACTAGTTGGATCATAGCGTGGTTGGTGGCATTCATGCAGGACCCCAGAGGGTATAATAATGTGTACATCACTTTTTCGAGGACAATTTGTAGACGACAGCTAGTTAGGCCTACGTTTTGAATTGTTGCATTTTGTTTTAAGTGGGTCGCCACGCGGTAAGTGTAATGCAACACTTTTTTTTGTTAAAAACTTCAATCAATCAAATGTATTTTTAAGCCCTTTTACATCAGCTGACTTCACACTGAAATCAATAGAATGGGGGTTAAATGTTGTTGGTGTAGCGCTGTTTCAAGTAACACTATTCACACTTTGAATAACCTATACACAGTTGGTTAGATGAACTTGTAGAGGAATTTCATTTCTCGTTGCGAACTACTTTGCCAGAATTTTTTGTAATTATGACATAACATTGAAGGTTGTGCAATGTAACAGGAATATTTAGACTTATGGATGCCACCCGTTAGATAAAATACTGAACGGTTTCGTATTTCACTGAAAGAATAAATGTTTTGTTTTCGAAATGATAGTTTCTGGATTTGACCATATTAATGACATAAGGCTCGTATTGCTGTGTTATTATATTATAATTAAGTCTATGTTATATTTGATAGAGCAGCCTGACTGAGCAGTGGTAGGCAGCAGCAGGCTCGTAAGCATTCATTCAAACAGCACTTTAGTGCGTTTGCCAGAAGCTCTTTGCTGTGCTTCAAGCATTGAGCTATTTATGACTTCAAGCCTATCAACTCCCGAGATTAGGCTGGTGTAACCGATATGAAATGGCTAGCTAGTTAACGGGGTGCGCGCTAATAGAGTTTCAATCGGTGACGTAACTAGCTCTGAGACCTTGAAGTAGTTGTTCCCCTTGCTCTGCAAACCCGGGTAGGGGAGAGGGGACGGACTAAAGTTATACTGTTACACTTGGGGTCATTTGGGGTCATTTGCGACCAAGCTTTAACTTCCTGACTGATGTCTTGAGATGTTGCTTCAATATATCCACATAATTTTCGTTCCTCATGATGCCATCTATTTTGTTAAGTGCACCAGTCCCTCCTACAGCAAAGCTTGAATTTGATATTAGTTCAAAGAAATTATTAGGTATTTACTTATTAGTTTGATTGTAAATGTTAGTTACACATTAATAATCAATGAATTACTTGTTTTTTTTCTTTAGGAATCCTTATACAAGCACCACTAGGCAAATTTAGGCTCATGTTTGAGTGGCAGACATGCCCCTTGTTCTTACCAGATGCTGTTGAGGATGAAGAAGAGCTGGATGAAGATGCAGCCAAGGAGCAGGATACCCGCCATGACAAATCCGGGCATGGGCTTGGTGAAGAAGGAATGTTTATGGATCTGCTGAGTGATATGGTTGGTTCGCACTGACTGATTGTCAAGGGGTGCGTAACTGGTGGCATGAGCCGTTTAATGTACATAAGTACTGGCATACAAAATAACAAAACACATGGGCACAAAAACCCGTATTGCACCAGTACATAAAGCACACGTACTTACAATAAACAATTCCCGACAAGGAAATGGGGGAAACAGAGGGAACATATACAACATGTAATTAGGGGATTGAAACCAGGTGATTGCGACAACCAAACAAAACAAATGGAACATGAAAAATAGATTGACGATGGCCAGAAGACCGCCCGAACTTCGGCAGAAGATCAATTGCCTGGAGCAAAGAGAATAGCATAAAACTCATCAAGACATTGTTAGACCCTTGTTAGTGTGCTATTTGCTCTGATAGTTTTGCCAGTGTGAAATAAATTGCAAACACGAGGGAAATGCACATGATGTAAGATGCCCTGAAAGAGTTATTCATACAAAAAGTGTTATTAATAGGTGAAACTCACATGCCTCTTGAAGCCGAAGTAGGCTAGCCGCCCATAAAGGTAAGGGGCACGGAGATGCCAAACCACAAAGCCAAGATGGCCACCACTGTGCCGAAGGGGATGGCTGCCAAGAAATCATCCACCCACAGGAGCAGGTTAACCAGGAAGAAGTCTGCAAACAAGATCCTAAGAGGGAGGGAGAACAATGGGTGGGGGAGGCGTGGGACAGTGAATATCTCACTGGACAAATGGGCAACAGCATCACCCTAATAAAATCTAGACATGTTTAAAGATGTTTCAGTCAAGTATGTTGCCATGATGTGTAGAATCTGTTATTGACAAAAGGGAATATTGATCATAAAAACATAGTGGTGATGAGCATGACAGTTGTAAGTAACAGCAAACTTTCCAGGACATAGACATGTCTTATATGGGCAGAAATCTTCGATTAACAAGAATTTAACTGCACTGCCCAAGCTATTACAGTGAAGAAATACCATGCTCTTGTTTGAGGAGAGTACACAACAACAAAAAAGGTAAATAATGTACTTACATTCAGTAATCCTGCTCTGATTTGTCACCCTGAGGGTTCCTGATAAAAATGTAGCATAGTTTTGTTTAATAAAATCCATTCTTATATTCAAATGTAGGAACTAGATTCTACAGTTTGAGCCCCTGCTGTCTTTGGTTCCACACCCACCCTGTCCAGCCATCCAGATGGGTGAAAGTTAGTGTATAAGCTAATGATCCATCATTTATGACATTCCTGGGAGTTTGTAAACTTACATTTTGTATTACCATACAATTGTTGTATGATCTCTATAGTTATGTACTTGAACATGTATCAATTGACTAATTCGGCACATTTGGGCAAACTTGATACAAAATATTGTCCAGTATTGCCATGCTTCACTGGATCAATCTGGACCTTTATGCACAATCTCAATTGCGCCTAAACTTAAATAATACATTTTGTTTTCACCTTTATTTAACCAGGTAAGTTCTCATTTACAACTGCGACCTGGCCAAGATAAAGCAAAGCAGTGCGACACAAACAACAGAGTTACACATGGAAAAAACAAGCGTACAGTCAATAATACAATAGAAAAAAGAAAGTCTATATACAGTTTGTGCAAATGGTGTGAGGAGGTAATAGTCGTGGAGTAATTACAATTGAGATAATTAACACTGGAGTGATAGATGAGCAGACAAAGATGTGCAAGGAGAAATACTGGTGTGCAATAGAGCAGAAAAGTAAATAAAAACAATATGGGGATGAGGTAGGTAGATTGGGTGGGCTGTTTACAGATGGGCTATGTACAGCTGCAGTGATTGGTTAGCTGCTCAGATAGCTGATGTTTAAAGTTAGTGAGAGAAATATAAGTCTCCAACTTCAACGATTGTTGCAATTTGTTCCAGTCATTGGCAGCAGAGAACTGGAAGGAAAGGAGGCCAAAAGAGGTGTTGGCTTTGGGGATGACCCGTGAGATATACCTGCTGGAGCGCGTACTACGGGTGGGTGTTGTTACATTGACCAGTAAGCTGAGATAAGGCGGAGCTTTACCTAGCATATATTTATTGATGACCTGGAGCCAGTGGGTCTGGCGACGAATATGTAGCTAGGGCCAGCCGACTAGAGCATACAGGTCACAGTGGTGGGTGGTATAAGGGCCTTTGGTGACAAAACGGATGGCACTGTGATAGACTGCATCCAGTTTGCTGAATAGAGTATTGGAAGCTATTTTGTAAATGACATTGCCGAAGTCGAGGATCGGTAGGATAGTTTTACGAGGGTATGTTTGGCGGCGTGAGTGAAGGAGGCTTTGTTGCGAAATAGGAAGCTGATTCTAGATTTAATTTTGGATTGGAGATGTTTAATATGAGTCTGGAAGGAGAGTTTACTGTCTAGCCAGACACCTAGGTATTTGTAGTTGTCCACATATTCTAAGTCAGAACCGTCCAGAGTAGTGATGCTAGTCAGGCGGGCAGATGCGGGCAGCGAACGGTTGAAAAGCATGCATTTGGTTTTACTATCATTTAAGAGCAGTTGGAGGCCACGGAAGGAGTGTTATATGGCATTGAAGCTCATTTGGAGGTTAGTTAACACAGTGTCCAAAGAACGGCCAGATGTACAGTATACAGAATGGTGTCGTCTGCGAAGAGATGGATTAGAGAATTGCCTGCAGCAACAGTATTGCCTTTCTTTGCATTTCAAAGATGATGGAACAAAAACAAACCAAAAAACAGTTTTTTGGTTTGTATTACATTTTACCAGATCAAATGTGTTATATTCTGCTACATTAATTTCATATTTCCACAAACGTCAGTGTTTCCTTTCAAATGTTATCAAGAAAATGCATATCCTTGCTTCAGGTGTAACGCTTGTCGGAAGAAGTGGACCAAGGTGCAGCGTGGTACGTGTTCATGATTCTTTATTAAAACCGAACACCAAAGAAAACAACAAAAGACCACCGAACGTCACGTTCCATAGGCTACGCAGAGCTAACAAAAAACAACATCCCAAAACCTAAGGTGGCAAAACAGGCTGCCTAAGTATGATTCCCAATCGGAGACAACGATAGTCAGCTGTCACTGATGGAGAAACATACCCGGCAAAAACATAGAAACACAAAACATAGAAATAAAGAACATAGAATGCCCACCCAAATCACACTCTGACCAAACCAAATAGAGATAAAAAGGCTCTCTCAGGTCAAGGAGTGACATCAGGTCCTGAGCTATGGGAAGTTAGATTTGGTGTAATTTTAGGCGAAAATTGAAAACAAGAGTACGATCCTTAAACTTCTTATGGCTTAGATCCCGTTAACGGGATCGATATGACAACAGCCAGTGAAAGTGCAGGGCGCCAAATTCAAAACAACAGAAATCTCATAATTAAAATTCCTCAAACATAGAAGTATTTTACACCATTTTAAAGATAAACTTGTTGTTAATCCCACCACAGTGTCCGATTTAAAAAAGGCTTTACAGCAAAAGCACACCAAAAGATTATGTTAGGCCTGCACCTAGTCACAGAAAAACACAGCCATTTTTCCATCCAAAGAGAGGAGTCGCAGTTTTCAATGAGGAGACTCTCAGTTAGATAGCAAATGTTCAGTTTTTCAAAAAATATTATTTGTGTAGGACAAATCGCTCATTTTTGGTCATGTTTGGCTTTGAAAAAAACCTGTATCCAGTTATAGCCTCAAGCTCATTAGCATAACGTAACGTTAACTATTTATGAAAATCGCAAATGAAATGAATGTGCTAGCTATCAAGCTTAGCCTTTTCTTAACAACACTGTCATCTCAGATTTTCAAAATATGCTTTTGAACCATAGCAAAACAAGCATTTGTGTAAGAGTATTGATAGCTAGCGTAGCATTTAGCGTAGCATTTAGCGGGCAACATTTGCACAAAAACCAGAAAAGGATTCAAATAAAATCATTTACCTTTGAAGAACTTCGGATGTTTTCAATGAGGAGACTCTCAGTTACATAGCAAATGTTCAGTTTTTCCTGAAAGATTCTTTGTGTAGGAGAAATCGCTCCGTTTTGTACATCATGTTTGGGTACCAAAAAAAACGAAAATACAGTCATCAAAACGGAGAACTGTTTTCCAAATTAACTCCATAATATCGACTGAAACACGGCAAACGCTGTTTAGAATCAATCCTCAAGGTGTTTTTCACATATCTCTTCATTGATATATCGTTCATGGATGTCTACTTTCTCCTCTGAATCGCTTGGCAAAAGACGTGCAGTTGAAGACGCACCAATTTCGACAGAGGACACCGGGCGGACACCTGGCAAATGTAGTCTCTTATGGTCAATCTTCCAATGATATGCCTACAAATACGTCACAATGCTGCAGACACCTTGGGGAAACGATAGATCGGGCAGGCTCATTCCTTGCGCATTCACAGCCATATAAGGAGACAATGAAAAACAGAGCCTCAAAAATCCTGCTCATTTCCTGTTTGAAGTTTCATCTTGGTTTTGCCTGTAGCATCAGTTCTGGGGCACTCACAGACAATATCTTTGCAGTTTTGGAAACGTCAGAGTGTTCTCTTTCCAAAGCTGTCAATTATATGCATAGTCGAGCATATTTTTGTGACAAAATATTGCGCTTAAAACGGGCACGTTTTTTTATCCAATAATGAAATAGCGCCCCCATAGATGTAGAGGTTCATGTCCCAGACCCAGTGGCGGATTTAGGTACAGGCGATATGGGCAGCCGCCAAGGCGACATCTTGCCAGGGGCTGCATGGTACACCCGCACGAAAAATTGGAATGGTGACATTTGCGCAATCAGTTTTCTGTATTGAAAATAGGTTACAAACAGAGTAGACTGTTTTTTTTTTACTTTATCCTTTCTCAAAGTTAAAAAGAAAGAAAGAATTATTTAGAAAGAGTGCAAGGGCGCATTGAGTTACTGCACAAGCGCACTTGTGGTCTATGTTGGGTTAGTTATAAAAATATTTGCTATTGCCAGTTGCAACAGTTTCAAAAGTTAAATTGGTCGCCTGAAACTTCATTATGTTCGCGATCCAGATCGTCTTCTTTGCAGTTGTGCCGCGCATCTGAATATAAATAGTGTGTACGAAGTACGTCTGTGCTACACATTTAGAATATATTCAGTGTGCCTCCGCCGGGTTCATGCGAATTTGAATTTACCTGGTAATTATGTATGCCATTTGATATTTAATAATCCAAAGTGATATACAACGAGAATGAGAAGGTCTAGCAAAGATGGGTTCGGTTGGATGGATGGGTGGGTGTATAACACGAATGTCTAGCAAAGATGGGTTTCGGTGGATGTATAACTCTGTCTAGCAACCGAAAGGTTGCCAGTTCAAATCTCATCATGGACAATCTTAGCTTTTTAGCAACTTTTCAAATACTCACTACTTTTCAGATACTTTGCAACTACTTAGCACGTTAGCTAACCCTTCCCCTAACGCTTTAACCTAACTCCTAAACTTAACCGTAGCCTAGCTAACGTTAGCCAGCTAGCTACAATTGGTAACATATAATACACATTTTAATTTGTATCATAACATACGAAATGGGTGATGGACATCCACAAATTAATACATAACATACGAAACATAACAGATCATATTAAATGGAGCGTCTCGGATGGATTTACGTAAATAATTATACAAAAGGCCCTGACACCAGGTTGGCGCAAAGTGTGTCATGGCCTTTAATGCGATTCTTGAGATGTTGAACACTTATGGTAAAAAAAAAATGTTTTGTACTACATTGTGGAATCACCTACACACTATCATGGTCCAAACACACCAAGAAAGTTGTGGAGAGCACAACAACGCCTTTTCCCCCTCAAGAGACTGAAAACCTTTTGCATGGGTCCCCAGATCCTCAAGAAGTTCTACAGCTGCACCATTGAGAGCATCCTAACCGGTTGTATCACCGCCTGGTATGGCAACTGCTTGGCATCCGACCGTAAGGCGCTAAAGAGTAGTGAGTACGGCCAAGTACATCACTGGGGCCAAGCTTCCTGCCATCCGGGACCTACAGTAGCAGTCAAAAGTTCATTTTTTATTTTTTTGTACTCTTTTATACATTGTAGAATAATAGTGAAAACATCAAAACTATGAAATAACACATGTAGTAACCCAAAAAGTGTTAAACAAATCAAAATATATTTTATATTTGAGATTCTTCAAACTCCCTTTGCCTTGAAAACAGCTTTGCACACTCTTGGCATTCTCTCAACCAGCTTCATGAGGTAGTCACCTGGAAGGCATTTCAATTACCAGATTAACAGTCAATCTGTACATTTTCAAGAATTTTAAAAGTTTCTCTAAATGCAGCCATCAAAACCATCAATCGCTATGATGAAACTGGGTCTCGTGAGGACCGCCACAGGAGAGGAAGACCCAGAGTTACCTTTGCTGCAGAGGATACATTCATTAGAGTTAACTGCACCTCAGATTGCAGCCCAAATAAATGCTTTGAAGTTCAAGTAACAGACACACCTCAACATCAACTGTTCAGAGGAGACTGTGAATCAGGCCTCCATGGTCAATTTCCGGAAAGAAACCAATACTAAAGGACACCAATGGACTCCCGAGTGGCACAGCGGTCTAAGCCACTGCATCTCAGTGCAAGAGGCGTCACTACAGTCCCCGGTTCGATTCCAGGCTGTATCACATTCGGTCGTGATTGGGAGTCCCATAGGGCGGCACACAATTGGCCCAGCGTCGTCTGGGTTAGGCCGGGGTATGCCATGATTGTCAATAAGCATTTGTTCTTAACTGACTTGCCAAGTTAAAGGTTCAATTAAAAAAATAAATGTAAAAAAAGCTGACTTGTTTGGGCCAAGAAACACAACCAATGGACATTAGACCGGTGGAAATTCGTCCTTTGGTCTGACGAGTCCAAATTTGAGATTTTTGGTTCTAACCACTGTCTTTGTGAGACACAGAGTAGGTGAAAGGATGATCTCTGCATGTGTGGTTCCAACCGTGAAGCACAGAGGTGTGATAGTGCTTTGCTGGTGACACGGATTTATTTAGAATTTAATACACTTAACCAGCATGGCTACCACAGCATTCTGCAGCGATACACCATGCCATCTACCATCATCCCATTTGAGATGGTTTGGGATGAGTTGGACCACAGAGTGAAGGAAAAGCAGCCAACAAGTCCTCAGCATATGTGGGAACTCCTTTAAGACTGTTGGAAAAGTATTCCAAGTAATGCCAAGAGTGTGCAGAGCTGTCATCAATGCAAAGGGTGGCTACTTTGAAGAATCTAAAATATATTTCCATTTGTTTAAACCTCTTAAGGATTGTACCCTTTTTGTCCATTTTACCCTTTAATGTCATACCCAAATCTAACTGCCTGTAGCTTTCGACCTGAAGCAAGGATATGCATATTGTTGATATCATTTGAAAGGAAACACTTTGAAGTTTGTGGAAATATGAAATGAATGTAGGAGAATTAACACAGATCTGGTAAAAAAAACATGTAATTATTTTTTTGTACCATCATCTTTGAAATGCAAGAGAAAGGCCATATTTCCAGGCCAGGTTTTGGCCACTAGATGGCAGCAGTATGTGCAAAGGTTTAGACTGATTCAATGAACAATTGCATTTCTGTTCAAAATGTAACACTACCTAAATGTGCCTAATTGGATTATTAATAACTTAAGTTCATAACTGTGCACTCTCCTCAAATAATAGCATGGTATTCTTTCACTGTAGTAGCTACTGCAAATTGGACAGTGCAGTTAGATTAACAAGAATGTAAGCTTTCTGACAATATCATGGGAAGTGTCCTGGGAAACTTTCTTGTTACTTACAACCTCTTGCTAATCGCATTAGCATACGTTAGTGCAACCGTCCTGAGCCCAATACTATAGCGGTTAACACTTTTTTTGGTTACTACATGATTCCATGTGTTATTTCATAGTTGTGATGTATTCACTATTATTCTACAATGTAGAAAATAGTAAAAAATAAAAACCCTGCAATGAGTAGTTATGTCCAAACATTTGACTGGTACTTGTACAATATATATATATAATATAACACACGCTGTTCACTATCTATGCAGTCACTTTACCCCTACCTACATGTACAAATGACCTTGACTGTACCCCTGCACATTGACGTGGTACTGGTACCACCTGTAGATAGCCTCATTATTGTCTTACATTAGTTTTTGTAATTTTGTAAATATGTTAAAGGCTTTTAAGTAAGCATTTCACAATAAGGTCTACCACACCTGTTGTAGTCGGGGGGGCACATGTGACAAATACAATTGACCCCCCCCCCAATCTCATGTTAAAAATAAACAATCCTTTATTACATTTTTATTTAGGTCCCAAAAAAACATATCAATAATATTAAGTCAAAAAACAAAAAAAATAAAATAGCTATCATTTCCACAGTGTCCAGGAGTCAGCCTGTAGAAACGCTGCAAGTCCATATATATATGTATGTATGTATGTATGTATGTATATATATGTAAAGAGCCGTGGTTTCAAGCTTGGGCGCGTCATCTTCTGCTGTGCCGATCAGGAATGTAGAGGTGATGGGGTTCGGGGGGGGGGGGGTCTAAGACAGGCTACTGCTGCGACATCTGAAGCAGGAGAAAGGAACAACCACATTACAAAGCGTGACAAGACTCGTGAACAGAACACACACACACACCTCTCTTTGGGCTGAGCGCTTACCTGCTGTTGTTGAGGTTGTGGTTCGGGGCCTCTGCTGGCCAGGCGGCTCAGGATGTTCCTCTCGGACATCTGGAGTCTCACTGCGACGGGGGGTATCCGGGCGATGGTTGCCGGGAGACGGGTGACATCTGCCTTCATGTCACTGAGAAGCTCCTCCAGCTGTTTTAGCACTGAGAGGGAAAAGAGTGAGAACCTGGAAGTGCTTGCCAACTTAAATCTTCAACTAAGCCTCAAGGTACTTTAGGTTGATAACGTATTATGGTCTGTTGTCAGCAGAGAGACTATCCTTCCCATTCCTTTGCACAGGGTCACGTTCAGTAGGCACAACACGGCCGGGGAAAAAAACAAAAACTGTCAGAAACAAAATGAAAAATGGGAAGGTACCATCCTAACGAACTCGACCCAGACGTACTAGGCGAGTGTAAGCTGGCTAGCTACCTTTGTGCAGGACGGCATTGGCGGGCTTGTTCCCCGACATGGACTCCTTGCTGAGGTGTTGGTGGGACTCGGCCAGACACTCCACCTCGCTGAAGCGCGTGTTGAGGGCCATGGAGGGATGGGAAGGGTCCTCCGACATGTTGAGGTAGGCCGCCCGGCGCAGCTGCTCCTCGATCACCAAGGCCTGCTCCAGCAGCTAGTGGGAGGGAATGAGGAGAGGAGATGGGGAAGGAAAGTACACGGAGCACAACAAACCTGTATATTATAAGAGTGAAAATGAGAACTGCTGACAAAACTGTACTAGAAGAGTTGGCTTAGAAATGATGCTCATAAAAGTATAAAATGGCTAATAAAGGACTTTATACCTTAAACCTCCTGGCCAGAAACTTGTTTTTGATCTCCAGGAAGTTGCCTCGGTTCATCTCAGCCTTGAAGGGCTCGTTGAGGATGGCGTACTTCACATCGTTCTGGATGTCCTGCCAGCGCGCGTAGCCGTGTCTAGGGGGCGCCAGAGTCAAGGGGAAAAACAAAACAAGCCCCACTGTTTGTTTTATGACCAATACTGGCCTAATGTATGTGACCTTTCACTAATACTTGAAGTTGGTCATAGTTCATAGATATGTTCAGATCATGCTACAGGCAGTCCACCCTGGAGGCAATAATCCAATGACGGGGTTGTACCGGTCAAATGTTTAAGAGAAAGAATTGACAGTATATCATTGAGTTCTGTCCGTTGGAATGCGCCGTCCTAATGTTTGTTTGCAAAGAGCCATAGTGAGCATCCTAGTAAGTCAACACTGGTATAAAAGGATACTGTATTATGCCAGCAAGCAGCCAGTAGTCGTGGCGACGGTGCCAGATCTCATTGGTCTTCTTGGTGACGGTGGCGGCCCTCTCCTCGTTCTGCCACAAGGAGTGCAGCTCTGTAGGAGAGAGAAGAGATTGTTAGTGCTTCCCTGTAACAATTGAGACTACTGAAAATGCAGTTTAGTCCACGAGTAGCGCTTAACCATGTTTGAAACCAACCAAAACTCAGTTGAGGTGGAGTTGAGATCTGGGCACGCGTGTCCCTCGACACTCTCCAGTCCTCTTACCTGTGAATCCTCCGTCGGCGATATTAAACATGAATCTCGTCTTCGCTTTCTTCTTCTCCTCACTGACTCCGGCCGCCGCTCCCTCCTTGACACTGTCCCCGTTCTGCAGCTTGGCCGGCTCCTCCACCTTCACTCCATCCTTCTCCTCCTTTTGCTCTGCAGACAGAATTGAGATAGAACAAATAAAAATGGGGCCAAAGAGAGAATGGCGTGAAGCAGAAACGTTGACAAACATCAACCAAGGAACCGAACCTACAGTATGTTCTTACTGCAGTTTGTTGATCGACAAGGGACAAAACAAGGGCAGATGGACGAACTACCTTTCTTTTCCTCCGAGGCAGGAGTGGTGTCCATCTCTTCGGTCTTCTCTTCCTTCTTATCTTCTGCTGCAAATCCATGAAGAGAAAGAGGGGGAGACATTAGCAAACAAGTGTAATAGAAATGGTACTATGGGAAAACTAGTACTGAGCCATATTATATTATGACATAGACAGAAACGTTCACCTTTGGCCTCAGAATCTTCAGATTTGACCTCCGACACGTCCGTCTTTTCCTCCGCTGCTGGAGACTTGGTCCCCTCTCCTCCCTCAGCACTTTTCTCCGCAGTCTCTCCATCCTTCTTTTCCGCCTCTCCGTTGGTAGGCTCGTCTGTTTCCATGGGCTCCTCTTCCTTTTTCTCCTTTGCTTTCTGTTCAGGGGAAGGGGCCTTCTCATCCTCATCAGGGATTGCAATTATCTGAAAGAGAGGGGAAAGAGCTGGATTTATTAGAGCCTGAAGCTAAGTATAACTAAGTAACTAAGCATGACCACAACCATTCTGGAAAAGGAGTTCCATCTCCGACTTCACAACAATGATATACTGTAGTATCAATCCCCCATGTACAAGTATGATACATTAGAATAGGGCAATGGATAACAACCAAAGCCACCCGGTCTGTTGACCAATGTAGATCAAATTCTTTACCTCTGGGTCTTCCGTCTTTCCGGACTCCTTCTCCCCGTCACGGTCTTTCTTCTCTTCTTTCTCGCCGTCCTTCACGGCGTCCTCAGTCCTTGAAGGATCGTCTGCTAAACCAACAGATTATCCTCTTTAATCCACATCTCTAAACATTGATTGACAGTTACACATTTTACACACCAAGCACTCTTATTCTAGGGTGGTTTCACTAAAAACCAGCATAGCAGCAGCGCATGGGTCAGAGTCCTGGAACAGTGAGTGAGTGTGGAGGTGGGGGCAGTTGGTTTACCTGGGGCGGGCGTGTTGGGTTGCGTGTCTGCGGGTGTGCCTGTGGAGGGAGTTTTGGGGGCTGGGGAGGGCGAGCACACAGAGGAGAACAGGGGTTAAAAGCATTATTGCAGGAGGGGGGGGGGGGGGTTGCAGGCCATAGGTCAACACAGCAGAGAAAGACGGATTGTCCATAAGGAATGCAGGAAGAGCAGGGATCAGGGAGAGGGTTGTGGAAGAGGGCGTAGCGGTCTGTACCTGTGGCGGGTGTGTTGGGCTGTGTGTCTGCAGGCGTGCCCGTGGAGGGGGTCTTCCCTGGGGAGTCGGGGTGGGCTCCAGCTGCAGCGGCCGCAGCCTTTTTACTCTCCTCCAGCTCCATCATCCAGGGCATGGACCACTGGCCGTTGACGTGCTCAAACTCCTGGACCTGGTCGAAAACATGGTCAGAACACGGCTAGGACAGATAATGAAACACAGGGCCGTATACGATCATGAGACCAGTATACCATTAAGACTTTGACTTAAAAAGTATGACAGTTATCCCAAACAGGAACTGGGCTTCACCTTCTTACGGATCAGCGACATCACGCCGATGCGGGTGAGGACGTGTTGCCGCGACAACCCTTCACGTGGGACGCCGTCGGCGAAGGTCTCGGCTCCGTCTGCGCCAGGTTCGCACAGGTGCCTCATGAAGAGCGAGACATACGCCCTGAGAGAGACCAAGAAGGAAGAGAGATGAGTGGATCCGATGTAAAAAAAAAAATAAAAAAAAAAGAGGACAAATTCAACAAATATCAGGGCATTACCATTTTTATTTACACTATAACATGTTAGTTACTTACTTGAACTCTTTCTCAGCTTTCCCGCGCAGGTCTCTGACCAGCCACTGGGTGGTGAATGCATCCTGGGGAGGCATCCCATAACGCATCACTGCATTCAGGAAGGCCTTCCTCTGGCGAACGTTGAAGCCCAACACCTGAACACCAGAGAGGCAGGGTTAGTGTCGAGTTAACAGGTAGTCTTACAGATCGACCCCCAACCTCTATTTCTATCCAAGCCAATTGAATGTCAGAGGCACGAGGGGGGTAGGCCCATCTGTAGATAACCTAAATTGCAAACACATTCAGAATCATGCAGAGCATTGGTTCAGAGTGCAGTGATTGATGGGCATTGACAGCTGACCTCAATGTTGCCTCCCACTCTGGCCAGCAAGGGGGGCAGTGGCTTGTCCCTGTCGCCCCGCATGCCTTTCCTGTTGGGTCTGCGAGAGTTGGCTGCACCGCCAGAAAAAAGGAAAACATGAAAAGTTATTCTCTTAAGCTTCACAAACCACACACAAGCACTCTTGTAAACCCCACTGACAGGGACACCATCTCTGTCCACACACTCTCTCTCTTACCTTCTGCACGCTCATCAAAGTCCTCGTCACCCTCCTCGGAGGCCACAGAGTAGTCAGAGTTGTTGTCCGATTGGTCATCCTGCCAATCTGCTTGGATACAGAAAGACACGGGGAGCAATTTCAGTACACAGTCCAGAAACGTCTTTGAACTTCTTTAAAAAATCTATTAACATTTAAAGAGGGGGGAGAAGATTCTACAAGGAAATGGACTGAGTGAAAGGTTGACAAACAGACCAAGTACAGAGATCTAGCAGGAAACCACCGTCACAGATATGGGGTGATGTCTCAACTTGCCTACACACAATACACGCAGTGCGCAAGTAGGAGTAGCTGACAAACCAGATGTGAGATTTTGGTTAAGCTAGTATGTCTATAGTTAGCAGGCATGAAAAAGGGCACCGGTTCCCAACTCAAAAGTGGGAAGGGGTACAATAAACACAAACCAAGTAAGCACAACACACACACACATTCAGTCACACACGCCAACTTCTATTGCTTAGGGGACTAGAATAAAAGAGTACAGTTTGTGCCGGCATTTTCTTTCTCTTGGTGAGGAGCCTGAGATCATGGTACCCTTACATTGCATTGTGGGTAGAGTAGTCCACACCATTGCAATGCATTGTATTCAGGTGTCAAAAGTTAATTAAGGAAGGCGGTCAATCCAACATAAAAGGACTTGAACATATCTGCTCATCATATGTAATCCTGAATAGTTTGGATTGTTGTTGGGGATAGAAGATCACTAACGTATGTGAAGATTTACCAGGCCTTCTGAGGTTTGACACGGAGCCTGACTGGAGTGGTGAGGTAATGCAAATCGGATGAAAATTCAAAATTTCCAACACACCTGTGACAGAGAGGCATGTCTCATGCAGGAGGTAAAGAATATTCAAACCAGCCCCGGACACCACTCTTGTTACTAAAGCTTCACCGGAGACACTCACACAGGTACATACCTCCATGCTCCTACACACAGCATGCCTCCCCTTGCACACATCCACAAAGGGACACACACACACAAAAACATGTAAGTAAGTAAATAATGGCGTTGGCGCTTGTTGTTGTTACCCCGTCTACTACCTCGGTCCTCCTGGGAGCCGTCGTTGTAGTTGACCTGCTTGCGGATGCGCTTGCCCTTGCCCAGGTTGCGGGCCAGGTCCTCCTGCTGCTGCTCATAGTGATGCCTGAGCAGCTTCTCCCAGTAGTCTGGGTCGACACTCTCCTCCTGCTTGATGATCTCTCTCTGTACTTCCTCCTCCTGAGGGGGGGCCAATAGCGAAGGAATAGGAGTGGGTGAGTGAGACAAAAGGTGATTCATTGATCAAATCAAAAATTATATTTGTCACACGCACCGAATACGATAGGTGTGGACCCGACTGTGAAATGCCTACTTACAAGCCCATAACAATGGAGTTCAAGAAGACTTCAGAAAATATTTACCAAATAAACTAACGCAAAACATTTCATAAAAGTAACAATAAAAAAAACAATAACGAGGCTATTACAGGGGGGTACCGGGTCAGTGTGCGGGGGTACAGGTTAGTCAAGGTCATTTGTACATGTTGGTCGTGGTAAAGCGACTATGCATAGATAATAAACAGAGAGTAGCAGCAGTGTAAAAACAAAGGGTGGGGTCAATGTAAATAGTCCGGGTGGCCATTTGATGGATTGTTCAGCAGTCTTATGGCTTGGCAGTAGAAGCTGTTAAGGAGCCCTTTTTAAATATTTTATTTATTTATATTTTTTAAACTTTGACTTGGTGTTCCGGTACCGGCTTGCCGCGCGGTAGCAGAGATCAGTCTATGACTTGGGTGACTGTGTCAAATTAGACACACACACCTGGGCTACAACAAAGCCACATAGGAGTCAACCTTCTAAAAATGTAAAATTGGACCTAAATAGCCTGCTAAGTGGCATATATGTCCAACAAACACGCTTACCGCCTCCTCCTCGTCCTTGACCACGTACTGGGCCACCTTGAAGGAGCCGAGGTACTCATTCATGCTCCCGATCTCCGTTTCCTCCGGGGTTTCGGACTCCTGGTTCCTGTCCAGCAGTCTGTCCACCGCCATGTCATCGTAGTGGATCACCTGGCTGTCCTCCTCCTTGTTCTCACCTGGGGGACATCACGATTACATTATGGACAAGCTCCATCTAAAAACATCAGCACACGTTCTAAACATTATCATGTAAGGCAGGGTTTCCCCAAACTCGGTCCTGCCCCCCCTCCTCGGTGCACGTTTTGGTTTCAGCCCTAGCAAATACACAGCTGATTCAAATAAACACCTCATTAAGCTTTGATCATTTGAAGCAGCTGTGGAGTAATGGCACAAAAAACAAAAACGTGCCCCCTGTGGGGGGCCCCAAGACAGAGTTTGGGAAAACCCCGATGTGAGGGATAATCAACGAGGGGCTATGCGTTCCAGGGAAAATAATGAATGACGCATAGAGCCCCGGGTTGAAGATCCCTTTTATACCATGGCTATAATTGAACACATTTGCAGGTAGAAATGTGTTCAACATCCACTGAAGTAGCTAGCAAGTTTACTAGATAGCTACTGTAGTTGTCGTGGTTACCAAACAGACTTGCTAGTTTAGCTAACCAAACCATCAGTCCTAGCTTGACATTCTGAAAATCGAATTCAACAACGCCAATGTTTTCAATTCAACTTTTTCTTTCAAAAGCAGCTCAAAACATGTCAGAATTAACTATAGCCATTGAATTCTACCGTGCGTTATTGGGAAAATATGCATGCTCAAGAATGCCCTTCAAGCCAATCAGAAACAAGTATTTAACAATGCCATGGTATAATTAAGCAAAAGCCTGAGGAGGTGCGATATATGGCCAATATACCACTGCTAAGGGCTGTTCTTTCGCACGACGCAACGCAGAGTGCCTGGAAAGTCCTAAGCCGTGGTATATTGGCCATATATCACAAACCCCCAAGGTGCCTTATTGTTATTATAAACTGGTTACCAACATAATTAGAGCAGTAAAAATAAATGTTTTGTCATGACCGTGGTATGCGGTCTGATATACCATGGCTGTCAGCCAATCAGCATTCAAACCACCCAGTTAATAAAACGTTACACTGAACGCGTTATAAACATTGTCATAACCTTAATCTTGAACCAAATCTGTTATATACATCATTGTGTTTTTTATCCCGGTTTACCCAGAACTAAAACCATGTGTAATTTGGTTAGATGCTCCATCCATTTCTAGAGGGGGGGGGGGGGGGGTGACGACACATGATAGTAATGTTGAACATTTCACCTAATAAGCACTAATAAGTAATAAACAACAAACTATCAGCTTATTTGACTGTTCGTATCTGCTGGCCTTTGCTCGTTTTCTGTTCACCTGCAACACGCTTCCAGTAACCTGCTGTGGGCAGGTAAAAAAAAACAACAACATTTTGTTTGCTCACTTGCAAGCCAACTGACTGGTGATTTGACAGATGAACAACTATCCACTCTATCCATCATCCCTCCATGTTTACCTTCTTTGTCCCCCTTTCCAAGCTCGTCCTTGAACAGCTCCTCCGTGCCGAACTTGAGGATGTCGTCCAGCTCCTGTTTGGACATGGAGCCGGTCTTGGAGCCCAGACCAGGACGCACCACCAGGTGGGTCAACATCATCTTCTTCTTGGCAACCTGGTGAGGGAGGGAACATGGGACCTTTCAATGCCTGCACTTTCTTTCAGCCCATTTAGGCCATAGAAATGAAATGAGTAGAGCTGACAGACAAGGCTCTGTTTCACACACACAACATTCATTTGGATCCATCAAGAAAGTATCATTCTATGATACAGATGTTGTGTTACGTTGTGAATAGGTCATTGTGATGTTGCGGGAGAGGGGACAGCCTGTTTACCTGAGTGATCCTCTCCTCCACAGAGGCCTTCGTGACGAAGCGGTAGATCATCACCTTCTTGTTCTGTCCGATACGGTGAGCTCTGCTGAACGCCTGAGATGAGGAAGAGACAGAGAAACTGTATGAACCTTTCATCCTTGCAACCACCTTAATAAAGTTGATATGGAGGAGGACAAGGAAACGGTAAATGACCCAATCCCAAAATCGAACGCTAAACACGCGTGGAGATCTGATTGGATAGGCGTAAGCAATATGTAATAGCTCCACTTGCCCTGATCGGCTAGGTGGAAGTTTCAACATATTGCTTAAACAAATCAAATGAATCTAAGTCCATAGGACTTGAATTGGCCTGTGTGCGATGGTTCCATGTGTGATACCTGGATGTCGTTGTGGGGGTTCCAGTCGGAGTCGTAGATGATGACGGTGTCGGCGGTGGCCAGGTTGATACCCAGACCTCCAGCTCTCGTCGACAGCAGGAAGGCAAACTGGACCGCTCCCGGGGCTAAGGAACAAAACAGATCAACCACTCAGACCAAATCACTAAACATATACACAAACATGGATACAAAAGTATGTGGACACCCTTTCATATTAGGGAATTCGGCTATTTGCTGACAGGTGTACAAAAACGAGCACACCGCGCCATGCAATCTCCATAGACAAACATTTGAGGTAGAATGGTCCTTGCTGAAGAGCTCAGTGACTTTCAACGTGGCACCGTCATAGGATGTCACCTTTCCAACAAGTCAGTTCGTCAAATCTCTGCCCTGCTGGAACTGCCCCGGTCAATCTCTGCCCTGCTGGAACTGCCCCGGTCAACTGTAAGTGCTTTATTCACAGGCCTGGCAACTCCAGTCCTCGGGGGCCTGATTGGTGTCACACGTTTGCCCCAGCTAACACACCCGACTCTAACTAATCACGATCTTCAGTTAAAAATGCTATTAGTTTAAAATCAGGTGTGTTTGCAAGGGATGGGAGGGAAAAGTGTGACACCAATCAGGCTCCCGGGGACTGGAGTTGCACAGGCCTGTGTTACTGTGAAGTGGAAACGTCTAGGAGCAACAACGGCTCAGGTGTGAAATGGTAGCCCACACAAGCTCACAGAACAAAAGCACGTAAAAGTCGTCTGTTCTAGGTTGCAACACTCACTACCGAGTTCCAAACTGCCTCTGGAAGCAACATCAGCACAAGAACTGTTCGTCGGGCCATGGCGATAATATAGTGGCCGTCCAAGGTTGCAATAGACCCAATGAATTCAGGATGCATAGAATTGCAGGAAATTTGCTTTAAAACTGCAACAAAAAAAATCTAATAAAATTTGTCACATACACATGATTAGCAGATGTTAATGCGAGTGTAGCGAAATGCTTGTGCGTCTAGTTCCGACCATGCAGTAATATCTAACAAGTAATCTAACAATTTCACAACTACCACCATATACACACAAGTTTAAAGGAATGAATAAGAACATGTACATAAAAATATATGAATGAGCGATGGGCGAACAGCATAAGCAAGATGCAGTAGATGGTATAGAGTACAGTATATACATATGAGAGGAGTAATGTAGGGTATGCAAACATATAAAGTGGCATTGTTTAAAGTTGCTAGTGATACATTTATTACATCAATTTTTTCATTATTAAAGTGGCTAGAGATGAGTCAGTATGTCAGCTTCATGGAGAAACATGTAAAATTGCAGTAATGGAAACAACAAAAATGTATCTGCACCACCAAGACGGGGTTGTTTCTTGCCCAGAGACCGGAACAAATTCAGCTGCTCCGACCACCACCTAAGCCCCCTTTTGATCCAGAAAAAAACCCTGCTTTTTAAAATTTTTATATCAGCTATTATCTATATCAATCACTTTCAATATCAAACAACGATAGGATATATACTCCTAAAGACTCAACTATATAATATTCACTCTGAAACTGCAGTATACACAGTGATATAGTCGAGTGTGAATGAGGAAGTCTGTGGGGTGAGCCTCACCGTTGAATCTGTCGATGGCCTCCTGTCTCATGCCCCCGGTGATGCTGCCGTCGATACGCTCGTACTTGTAGCCCTCGTTCTCCAGGAAGTCCTCCAGCAGGTCAAGCATCTTGGTCATCTAACACAGAGGGAGTGAATGGGCGGTGAGTAAACAAATGAAGTTGATGCACGAGGCAAAATAAATGTCAATCTATAAAATAATCTACAAGGGTAAGCAGTGTCCATGTGTGTATGTCTGTGTGCTTTTTGTATCTTTAAGTGTCTGTCTCCAAGATCTTTGAAATGGTTGAATCCTTCAAGATGTAATGCGATTTGTGGATTCAAATAAAGTATTTAAAATGTGAGTGTTGGGTAACTAACTTGAGAGAAGATGAGTACTCTGTGCCCTCCGTCTTTCAGCTTCCTCATCATCTTCTGCAATAGAGTCAGTTTCCCGGCAGACTTAGTGAGGGCGCTGCCGTCATACATCCCATTGGGCATCTTTGGGGCTTCCTGTTTGGGGGAACCAATCAAGAGTCAGAGCCTCAGTTATATAGAGATTCACAGCAAAAGACTTAAGTTATAATGCATATTATTCCTAAAACTGCAAATACAACAACCCCCCCCCCACACTTATCCATCACAATAGCATGGTCCATTCTCAGTCAACAACATTGGTATGTGGGTCGTACCATGGCTGCCACAGGAAAGAGGTAGGGGTGATTGCAGCACTTCTTGAGGTCCATCACCACATTGAGAAGGGATACTTGGTTCCCACCACTTCGTGTGTTCAGGGCCTCAAAGTTACGGGTGAGGATGAATTTGTAGTACTTCCTAAAAAGATGAGACAATAAGAAACACTTAATACCACTTCCCCAGTCCAATTATATTGTAAAGTTCTCATGAGTTGAGTATCCCGAGGGAAGATTGTGTTTAATTAAGTAGTCTTGGGAAGATAACTAATCATTCTAACTATATATTTGATCACATCACCTTTTAGCCAATAAATGAGGGTTACCACTATTCAATTTACCCTCTTCACTATATCCTATCCCTCCTTTCCCACATTCACTCACTTCTGCATGGGGCTGAGCTCCACCCTGACGATGAGCTCCGTCTTGGAGGGCATGTGTTTGAAGACGTCCGCCTTCAGCCTCCTGAGCATGTGGGGTCCCAGCATGTCGTGCAGCTTCTTGATCTGGTCCTCTTTGGCGATGTCAGCAAACTCTTCCAGGAAACCCTCCAGGTTACTACACAGAGAGAGGAAGATGCAGGGAAGTAAGTAAAGGTTTAATTCTATAATAGCTGGTCTAAGATGTGCTGGGTGTGATACAGGTGACGTGAAGTGGTCGTTGGGATTGAGTGGGAAAGTATGGGGAGTAATGTTCGGAGGGTGGTCAGAATGTGTACACACACCTGAATCTCTCTGGCGTGAGGAAGTTGAGGAGGTGGAACAACTCTTCCAGGTTGTTCTGTAGAGGTGTACCGGTCAGTAGCAGCTTGTGCTGGAGAGGATAGTTGTTCAGCACCCTAAAGAACTGGACGGGAGAGAGAGAACTGTTACTAAACAAAAAAAAGGCACACTTGAATTTCTCAATGGTACCATCAGCCATACCAGTTTAGGTGGAGTTTCATTGTACTTAATACAAAATCAGGATATCCAAATTACGATAAATGTTATTTGGGATGCCTCAATACCCGTATACTTCCAAATTGATATTTTTCTTGAGTAAGGGAATATGTTGCACATAACAGGTAAACTACCTCCCTAGCACAAACTCTTTAAACCCTCACTATAGACATGTTATAGGAGTCGTCAACTCTAATCTCTCACCTTGGACTGGTTGTTTTTGAGCCTGTGGGCCTCATCGACCACCAGACAGGCCCAATCTATGGAACCTAGGATGGCCATGTCGATGGTGATCAACTCATACGACGTCAGCAGCACATGGAACTTCACCGATGAGTCTTTCTAAAAGGCCACGGGGGTGGTTAAAAAAACGTGACACACACCAGCATATCATTGAAGGAGTGAGCTTATCGTGACAGACTGACAAAGCAAGTAGTTCCTTACTTCAACAAGTACATTTGATCAGTTATCATTCTCACCTTCATCTTAGAAGCTCTCTTGCCTCCGCGGATGGCGTTGTTCTCGAAGGAGAACTCATTCTCTCGAATGACGGCTCTGCTGTCCTTGTCTCCTACGTAGGTCACAACGTACATGTCTGGGGCCCACATCTCAAACTCTCGCTCCCAGTTAATGATGGTGGATAGGGGGGCGCTCACCAGGAACGGCCCCTTGGAGTGACCCTGTGAGGGGGCAAGAAAAAAAGTTCCATACAAATGATCTTTTTAATGTTTGGCCCCAGCGGGAATCTAACCCACTACCCTTGGTGTTGAAAATGTGCCATGCATCACCAACTGATACACAGCTAATTTAATAAAGAAATATCATTTTTCATGTAACATTCATGCATCTATAATTCTAATGTAAATACATGGTGTTGTCAAAGGGATTGCATTATACACTCCGACCAATAGGTGGCAGTAGTCTCCATGTGATCACCCCCCCAAGAGGGTTGACACAAAGCTCAAGCTTAATGTCGTCAGATTTCACCTGATTTATACAAAATGGCTGGGCTGGTATTGGACTATAAGGCTGCCAAGGGAACTATATGCCAAAGTTGGCATTTCTAATCAGTTTCTCTTTAACTAACTGGCCTTTATTTTTTATATTTTTTAAACAATGACATTAATCAATAAATAAAAGGTTAGAAGCTATAGTTAACATTTGAACATTCAAACTGAAAGTTATTATCTCTAATACATGCACATCCACCCCATACCTCTTTGTAGAGTGAGTAGAGGAACACGGCAGTCTGCACAGTCTTGCCCAGACCCATCTCGTCAGCCAGGATAGTGTCTGTGCCCTGAGCCCAGGAGAAACGCAGCCAGTTGAGACCCTCCAGCTGGTAGGGGTGCAGGTTGCCCCCCGTACTGTCTAGGTAATCAGGCTGCCGCTCAAACTTGATGGTGGGCTGAAGAGGGGGGAGAGAGAATGAGAAGTGAATTACTGTTGAAGCTAAGACACACTATACAGTAAATAAGCACCATAAGGGATTTATGTGATCGGCACAATTTAGAGCTACAGAAGAGGCTAAAAGGCCATTTTAACAGTAATATACTGAAACAATTTATGATCAGAAATATCTTTTAAATCAAGAGAAACCATCTCTCATTAGAAAAAAAAAAGAGTTACAACTCCACTTACGTCAACGACAGGGTTCTCAGGAGGCCGGTCCAACCGTTTCGTCTTGCCTTTCACCTTCATCTTCTTCCCTGGTTTACCCTCATCGCCCATCATTAGCTCCCTGAAACAAACAGATAGAGAATATTGTTAGCCTCGGAAACAGACAAAGGGTGAAATTAGAAACTCCTCCAGTTCATCTACGCAATATAGAGAAGGTGTACAATAATGCATTAGTGACCTGTGGTTCCAGTACTGCTGCCTGAAGATGTCGAACTCGGGGATGTCCATGTCCTCGGCCTCCCAGGTGGCCTGGTCGTAGGGGAGGTCTTTCCACTTGATGAGGTAGTGGATGTTGTTCTTCTTGTCCTGACTGCAGCGCACAAACAGGCAAAACATGGTTAGCAACATTGAAAATGACATCTGGTAGGTATTCGCAACGGATTGGTTTAAATTATCGCTTTGACCAATGTCAGATTTGCACCATGAGGAGAAACCTTTCACCTGACAAACACATGCATAGGTAATTATGTGTGTGGGAGTTCTCCTTTCCATTGAAGGGAAACTCCCGACTAGACAGTATTTACAAAGTGCACGACTATATCGGCCTGGCCTTGCAACTAAAAATCTGCTGCTATTTTGGAAATGTTAACTCTCAATGAGACTAAAACGCATTTCAAATCACATTTAGGAGCCAGTCTTTGAGTCTGGTCTGACCTGTGGTTAAGGATGCGGTGAATCATCATCCAAGCAATCTTGATGCCGAAACGGTAGTACTTCTCCTCCATCTTGGCGTAGAGCGGGTCCTTGGCCTTCCTCTTTGTGCTCTTCTCCTCATCGCCCTCGCCAAAGTCGATTGAAGGAGGCTCGTCCATGTCGTTCTTCCTCTGGTAGTTCCTGAACATCACCTGACAGTGCAGCTCCAACTGGGGAGATGGGGAAGAGTGGGTGAAAGGGAGAAGTGTGTGTGTTCCCAAACGTGGTTGTGACATTAAAGCTCTTCTCTAATCAATTTGAGCGAGAAAGAAGAGTGTCTTTGTTTGAATGCTTTGGTTTCAGTGTACGACTGAGAAACAAAAAAGAAGATGTGCAACAAGCCAACTGAGGGTAGCTGTGTATGAGCACGATTGCCTGTAAAGTAGCAGCGTAGCGAAAGTATTTTTTCATGCCCGTGTGTATGTGCGTACATACCTGCAGCTCAGACACCCAGGAGCAGTGCCAGTAGGACATGTTGCTCCACTTGGCGAAAAACTCCCTCTCAGGGCGCCCGGCCAGAGGGGCGGGGTCGGGCTGATCAGCCGGGAGGTCTGGGGGGCGGGGGATGGTCGTGGGTGGAGGGGGTCGCCCCAGCGCCATGTCAGAATCTTCTGCACCTTGCCTTTCATTGGTGGACACTGAAGAGGGGAAATCCAATGAATAGGTCAAAATGACCAACGGATCATAATGACATGGTGAAAACTCCTTGCCTACAGATAGGTATTGTTACATGGCATTCTACCATTTAGTCATTTTGTTTTCCCATTCACTATCTAAGACCGTAGGGGCTAGGTTTCAATTTGGGAAGTCAAATGTGACCTGTATGTCACAGTTCACAGGAGTGGCATTTGAATGTAAAAAACATTTTCATCAAAATGCCTAGATCTTCTGCAGAAATGCCTTCTTGAACATGTGCACTTTCATGTGCCTTAATAACAAACCAGTAGGTCATCTGTAAAAATAAAACAAATATGAAATCACAAAGCTGTTTAGACAACCAAAAAATGCAGAATTTTGCCTATCCATGATTGGTTGATATAACAAGGGGCTGGGACATTTACGAGAAAAACATTTTTGTCACTCAAAATGGCACATCCTGCTCTCTGCTACCGCGGATATTTGAAATATCCATTGGATTTACTCATGGACTACATGCAAAGTGTAGCTGCAACTTTCAATACCAGTCTTGTCCTGAATAGAGCTGCTGGTATTCACACAGCTCTGTATTCTGTGATTCAGTCTGCTGTGAATCATTCTCCATACACCAGTTAAGAGTCTACAGTTAAAATGCCAAAATATAGCTACATGCGTTACTGTCTCAACTGTATCAAAAAGTTGCTCATTGCTAGCTTTTGTACTAGCTAGCTAAACAGTTGCATACATGTGCAGTTATGGCTTACTTTGTTCTGCAACGAGCCATTGTTTACAGATGGCTCATTGCGGGACGAAGCAACATTAAAAGACAGTTAGCTCAGCAGTTGCCTTCTGCGCTTACAGTAATGTTGATTGCTGATGTGTTAAGGCATGTACGACGATAATCTTTTTCGTGTTTGATGTTTAACCAGCTAAATTAGCTACCAAAAATAGCCACTGTGGTGCGAATGCTAAACAAACCCCAAGTTACTTTATAGGGACAAATGGTAAATTGGATGAAACGATAGCTAAATAACTAGCTAGCTATTGGATTATAGATTGAGGAATCTTTTTGCATGTTCAACTAACTGGCTTGCTTAACGAATATCATTTATATCTAGCCAACTGGTAATTGTGCTAACTAATCAAGCTAATTACTATTGATGGCTGGAAGCAGGTTACGCTTGTACTGGGCATTGTAGTACAGTTGTAGCAGTCAACAACAAGCTATAGGACATTCATTCACACTTTAACTTATTTTTCTGGAATTTGACATTCAGCATAAACCTGCTCTCTCTCCACCACCAGTACAAGGAGATGATTGCGGGTGACAAAGCAACACTTCAGGTATTTTGTCCTTGTACTTTGAGCTTATTGCTTGGACTTGGGGGTCAATGAATGTTAGTACACAAGGTTTTAATGTCTATTTTTCTCTGCTTTCCTCCTTTACAGTTTGAATTGTCTGGAAGCTGGTGTTGCAGCCAAGGAGCTTCCACTCAGATGGAACCAGGTTTCAGCTGCTGTGCAATGTTGACATCCTTCCTCCCAGAAATGTGAAAGCATCCCCCAGACTGGACACAAACCAGCAAACATATTTTTGAGAACATCAGGACTTTTGCAATGAAAAGGCCATGGACATTACATATCCTGTTCCAAAAGGCAGGACAGAAATATGCTCAGGCTAGATTCCTTTGTTCACATCATAACATTATCTGAACCAAAGTTACTCAAAGGATCTGATGATATAGGCCTAGGTCTAGATAGTTTTCACCTAAGCCTTATGTGTTACCTAAATTGTAGGCTACTACCTTTACCACTTGAAGTTAAAGTAGCACTAAGTCACTGCTTTAGCACATGGCCACATTCGCGTGTTCCAATGTGAATTTGTCAAGAGATGGATAGGTCGATCTGAGGCTTTAGAGGATGTGAACGATGCTACATGGGTGTAGACAAAGAACAGCACTGTAGCTGTTCAATGTGAAAGGTTACCTTAAAGATACCCTTTTTTAAATTATTTTTTATTATTATACAACAATAGGCAATTTAATACTGTAAATGGTTTCCTAAAATGGGGCAGTTTGGTTAGATAATGTTCAGAGAGTTGATTTTGGCAAGTATTCCTTTTCTAAATATGTTTTCAAAAGATTAATGTAGAGCAAGTGTGAAAATCACAGCAAAGTGGGAAAAAGTTTGCTGCATTTTTCTCCAAAATGGGACTATAAGCAGCATCACTTCCCCATGTTTCCTCTAACTACAGTGTATGAAATGCCATTTTGAAGCTCAGTGTCTGTACTCCATTTCAAATTCTGGTACACAAGACTGAAAAGAGACGGTGGGTCACAAATTCACTTCACCCTCTAACTGTCTGTGCCCCATGTCAATCACCCTCTGGGTCCCACCCTATTGGTTCACTCACAGTGCAGCGGGGGCAGATCCACTCTCCGTTGGGGATCTCAGGCAGGGGCGGATTGAGACAGTGGATGTGGTAGGAGGAGGGACAGGAGTCGCAGCAGAGCAGCTCGCCACCGTCCTTACACACCCTGCAGAACTCCATGTGGTGGTCGTCCTCCTCCGGCTCGGGCTCCACCTCCTCCTCTTCTTCTTCTGAGCCATCCTCCCGCGCCTCCCACTGCTTGCCCTCCTTCTCCTGTGGATGGGGGAGGAAAGGGGTTCACGTGAATGGTAGTAGTGAAAAGGGAAAAGGTTAACTGGTTGAATGGTGGGGGAGCAAAGACAATTATTCACTGGAGAAATTTGCGTTCAAATACTACCAGCATATACCATAGTACTACTAGCTAGTAGTTTATGATCATTGACCAATGCTGGTCAATATGAATAGTTCATCGCTACCCTCTGCAATTTCCTCCGATTTTTTTCAGCACTCCAATTGGCCAGACATTCTCGTTGACTAACCAGTACCACTTTCCCTGGTCACTTACTCCACAGAGCTTAGGAAGGTGTCACTCACACAGTGTGGGCAGCTCCAGGTGCCCTCTGGGGCGTTCTCCATGTCGGGGTCCAGACACACCATGTGGTAGGCCCTGGGACAGGTGTCGCACAGAATGATCTCCCCTCCCTGCTGGCACACCTCACAGTAGTCCTGGTGGTCCGTCTCATAGCCGTCACCATCCTCCTCGACTGGAGAGAGGGAATAAGAGGAGAAAAGTGCGTGAGAGCAATTCAAACTAAACAAAAATATGAAAACACAACCCCGTCAAAGATTTTACTGACTTACAGTTCATATAAAGAAATCAGTCAATTGAAATACATTCATTAGGCCCTAATCTATGGAATTCACATGACTGGGAATACAGATATGCATCTGTTGGTCACAGACAACTAGTTAGTATCTGGTGTAACCAACATTTGCCTCATGCAGTGCGACATCTCATTCTCATAGAGTTGATCAGGCTGTTGATTGTGGCCTGTGCAATGCTATCCCACTCGTCAATGGCTGTGCGAAGTTGCTGGATATTGGCGGGAACTGGAACGCGCTGTCGTACACGTAAATCCAGAGCATCCCAAACATGCTCAATGGGACACGTCTTGAGTATGCAGGCCATGAAAGAATTGGGACATTTTCAGCTTCCTGTAATTGTGTACAGTTCCTTGCGACATGGGACCGTGCATTATCATACAACATTGGGCCTCAGGATCGTCACAGCAGCTCTGCGCATTCCGTAGCTTAGGCCTGCCCATACCATTACCCTATTGTGCCGGTGAGGTTCTCTGTTCAGAAAGTTGACATCAGCAACCCGCTCGCCCACACAACGCCATGCACTCTGTATACCATCTGCCTGGTACAGTTGAAACCAGGATTCAGCCGTGATGAGCATACTTCTCCAGCGTGCCAGCAGCCATCAAAGGCGAGCATTTACCCACTGAAGTTGGTTACTAAGCCAAACTGCAGTCAGGTCAAGACACTGGTGAATACAACGAGCACGCAGACGAGCTTCCCTGAGACCGTTTGACAGTTTGTGCATAAACTCTTTGGTTGTGCAAACCCAGTTTCATCAGCTGTCCGGATGGCTGGTCTCAGACGATCCGACAGTTGAAGAAGCCGGATGTGGAGGTTCTGGGCTGACGTGGTTACACATGCTCTGCGGTTGTGAGACCGGTTGAATGTACTGCCAAATTCTCTAAAACGACGTTGGAGGCGGCTTACGGTAGAGAAATGAACATTAAATTCTCTGGCAACAGCTCTGATGAACATTCCTGTAGTCAACATGTCAATTGCACGCTCCCTCAAAACTTGAGACATCTGTGGCATTGTTTTGTGTGACAAAACTGCACATTTTAGAGGTGGCCTTTAATTGTTCCCAGCACAAGGTGCACCTGTGTAATGATCACGCCGTTTAATCAGCTTCTTGATATGCTACACCTGTCAGGTGAATGGATTGTCTTGGTAAAGGAGAAATGCTCACTAACAGGGCTGTAAACACATTTGTGCACAAAATTTGATAGAGAAGCTATTTGTACATCCCAAAAGAGGAATGCCTCTTCACCATTTGTTTTTGTTTTGACGAGCACCCTTACAGAAATACCAGGAAAACTAATGCTTTAGCTGTTACATATTGTAAGGAATGTACAGCAGGAATGCATATTTGAATCAGAATGTATGACAAAAACGAATAATTTTATTAAGCGCTGTAGAATTAAACATTATGGAATTGCGCATATTTTTTTTGTCTCTTCCTTTTACTGTGTAGTTGGAGAGTACTTCATACGCAATTGAAACTAGGAAACATCTCAATCTCATAGCCGATGTGTATCAATGCTCTGATGGAAGAGCTTGTCTACTGAATGTGTCAGCGGGTGTCAAACTATTTAAAGGAAGATGATGCTGGATACTGCCCTCCTGAAAACAATCTTCTAGTGACTCAGTAAGACTGAGCGGTACTGACTGAGTCATGGCCAATTGGACATGCACAAACTACAGCTATGGAGTCTAGAAACTCAACGCCACTTTTTTTTTAAAATTGGGCTTGAGACATACTGTATGACAGCCATGGAAGAGAGACACACACACCTGCAGAGTACTGACCCTTCTTCTTCTTGGGCTTGCTCTTGGGCTTCTTGGAGCGGCTGCTGCGGCTGTTGGAGCCGTCCGACACGGACACGCTGTTCATGCTGGCGTCGTCAAAGTCACTCTCCACGTCGGGCTCATCTTCCTCACTCTAATAGGAACACAGAGGGAGTGAGAGAGAAGGGTTAGAAACATACTTTTCAGGAGAAATTATTCTCTAGGTTGAAGGCCTCTATGCCAACCTAAGATGACTTAAAATGAGCGAGAAAGAGGTGACGAAACAGTAATGCTGGGAATTTTCAGGGACCTCACAATACAATATTATCACGATACATATCATATCGGCACCGAAGTATTGTGATTATCACGATTCTATGTATTGAGACTCGATACTGTGATTTTATTGTTATTCGATGTTCCAAACATATTGCTGCATATTGTCTGCTGCGGAGGGACAAGAGAGCCATGCAAAGATAAGTTATGGTCAGTCATGTACATAAAAGTACTGAAAACTTGTCTCTCTATTTAAAGAGAGGACAGAGAAAAAGCTATAAAAGGAAAAATACTGCCGTTTTGGTGCAGGTAAAGCCAACGAGCGCAAAAATAATATTGCAATACATCGTCAAAAATAATGAACTTAGCTTCCGATTTTTCCCCCTCCATCACTACTAAGCAGGTCCAAGGAGAGAGAATGAGGAAGAAATGGTTGCAAATGGGGGACATGTAGAGAGATTGAGAAAGAAGAAGGAAGAGAAAAAGAAAGTGAAAGCACTTACTGAGGAGCGTTTCCTCTTGCTGTTGAAGCCTCCTAGCTTGATCTTGAGCGGGGCCACCTTCTTTGTAGCCACCTTCTTCTTCTCTACGGGCTTGGGGGTCGGCTTGGACTTCTTACGAGCATTTGGACCTTTGCCCTCTTTGGTCTTGGCCTTTTTCAGAGGCGGGGCGGGCGGTAGCTGAGGCTCGGCGACCGGGACGGGTGCGGGAGGTGGTGCGACCTCCGCCACCATGCTGTCCACGGCAGCAGACACGTTGGCGGCAGCCAGGGCGGCGTTGGCCGCGGCGGAGCCTCTCAGGGGGTTGTTGGTGCTGAACTCACGCCACTTGGCGCCCAGTACCATCATCATCTTGGACACTGCGATCTTGGGGTTTTTGGCCGCAATGAGGGGTCTGGGGAGGATGGTGAGTAATGAGGACAAAAAAAGACAAGATCAGGGGAAGAAAGGAGAAATATTTGAGTGAGCAAAAGTTTAAAGGGGGTAAAAAAGAGAAAGCTTAATATACTATTCAAGCCGCACGCGTCGATAAGGACAATCTTGTTACCGGACATATTGGCTGAAGGCCTTGTAGTTGGTGAGGGAGCGGTAGTCCTCTTCGCTGAAGACGTGGTCAATGTCCTCCATTCCCCAGTCATCCAGGAGCTGGGACGATGTCTTAGGCTCCTAGACGGAAAAAAAATCAATATGAACGTTTGCGTAAAAGTGGTTATTTTCCAGTCTTTTCCATACTGCCTGGACTACTGTGGTGGGAATATGTCTTGCCCTCTGAGTGGTGCCATTGTTTTCCATAGCTACTAGGTATAATCAAATATACAAGTTTACTCTTGCACCGCTTTGGACAAAGCACTTTCCTGCCAGCATTGGCGACTAACGGTTATTTGATGCCGCATACAGTTATACCATGTGCAAAGTGTTTGTCTTGACAAAGGATCCATGGCAGGTAGTTCTTTGCTGCCACAGTGATAGTATGTCATTACATAAGTGCAATTACTTCTACCAAGCACCCTAATGGTAGTCTACTCTCAACATAGTAGTATTGTCAACTCTTATATACAGCTAAAGCTACAGGTAGCTTATTCAATCCCTTTCTATGGAGCTATTAATGGGTTTAAGTTGCATAATTACAATTAAATTAACACCATGAAATATTGTTTGGTTAACTTTAATACCGTACCCCCTCAAACTAAATCTTACCGAGCTATCGTCATCATCGTCCTCATCCTCTTCTTCCTCAGGTTCAGGGTCCTTCCTCTTGTCCTTTCCTCCGCCGTTTCTGTCAGCGCTGGTGCTGCTCCTCTTCTTCTCCTTGGAAGTGCCCCCCCTGTTTTTCTTCTTCTTCTTCCCCGGGTTGTAGTCGCTGCCCTCGCTGTCCGAGTGGGGAACCGCTCGCTCTTCGTCTCGGCCTACCTCGGGGGTCTCCATGGGCTCGGGGGAGCTCATTGGCACATCCTGGAGGGGACACAGGGGGGTTAGGAGTAAGCTGTCTTCTGACAGGTGGCGTGTCCCTCCACTGAAAGACTAACGCTGCACTATCTGATCGGAAACAATGGGGGTCCCTGAACAATTCCCCTGGAAAGGATGTAAAAATATACAGTATAGTATTTTACCTGCCTTCTTGGTCTATAAGCTAATGTTTGAAATGTTGGGCCAATTGACCAACAACAAACAAGACATGGTGCATCCTAACAACATACAAATATGACAGTGACATGGTCATGTCACAGTAGCCTACCTCTCTGCGAGAGGTTCGCCTCTTGCTGCTTTTGTTCTCCCGGCTCTTTTTGGCCTTCTTCTTTTTCTTCACCTTCGGGGCCTCATTCTCTGACATCTCTTCCTCATCTGCAATGGAGGTCAGAGACACAGCTTAACCACATGACCCTGGATATAGACGTATGTATGTCTGTTTCTTTTCTCTCAAATTCAAAAACATTGATTGCTTTTTTTCTTCCCATTCTACTGCCTAAAACTCAAATGACAAAAGAGCAGTTTATTTTGGGTTGCATCTTTGCAAAGTGAAAACATAACTGCAAATTAAGCCATAAACATGTACATTAATGGGGGCGGCAGGTAGGAGCGTTGGGCCAGTAACCGAAAGGTTGCTGGATCGAATCCCCGAGCTTACAGGGTAAAAATCTGTCATTCTGCCACTAAGAGATACAGTTAACCCACTGTTCCCTGGGGACTGAAGACATGGATGTCGATTAAGCCAGTCCTCTGCACCTCTGATTCAGAGGAGTTGGGTTAAATGTGGAAGACACATTTCAGTTGCACAACTGAGTAAGAGAGCAATCACAATGGTGTCTTTTTGTAGGCACCAACTTCGCCATGGTTCGTCAGACAAAGCCTGTGGGGGAATTAATTATGTTTTTGAATGGTTTTTGGATAAACACTAAAAACAAGGTCTGTGTTAAACACAGACTTAGGAGATCTTATATGTTTTGTTTTATGAGATTCTTCACCAGCTTTTATGTCATTTAAAAACAAACACAAATGCTTCATAATTCATAAAGGTAATATAGAGAAATAAATAAATTAGTGTTTAAATAAATAAATTAGCAATTCCATGTTTGAAATTTTTTCCTTGTTAAAAATAACAGATAAAAGTTTAGAATAATTCTGCTGACTGATATTATACCATTGAACAAAATGTACTATTATGGTTTCGGAGAACAGAGCCCGGGCCGCCACCATGTCACTTGGCTGGCTAGATTTCAAATAGGCTGCAACTACTACCTTCCCCCCCATAACTGTACTACTACCTACTCCCTTGTCAATTCAATATCCTAGGTATCCCCCATTCCTTGCAATCCTGGTAGCTGCAAAGTCATATGGAATGGAGTTCAAAGCCTATTATGTAATTACTCAGGGTACATTTAAGCAAATGGCCGTTGGCATTGAAATCAAGACAAAGTGGCAAAGGTCTGACATGTGATAAGCTGTCTGTAGGTCAAAATGAAGGGGGCTGGATGACCAATTATATGCCATGTCATTGTTATCTCGATTAAGTTCAATTCCAGTTAGCCCAAATCCATAATGTGATTTCCCACAAACAAATAGGAAAAGATGCCTCTTCCAAGTAATTATTTTTTATTTGAGTGGGGTTATGGTCAATGATTTCCACATGTGAGAGGTTTGAAAGCAAAGAAAATAAAAATCACTAGCTATGCTAATAGAATTTACCAAAATAAATCATCCATGCATTTTAATGTGATTATTTCTGTAAATGAATGAGTGGTTTAATAATTATATTAGTTAGCTACTATCTAAAAAGGTGGCTTGGCGACGCATGTTGTTTAAAAATCAGAAAATTTCATCGCCTTAACTTCCCCCCTCAAAGATTCTAATGGAATATGCATTGCCTTCATATCCGAATCCGTTGTTGTTGTGTAAACAAAGTTGTATGGTACTTCCCCAACTATTGTACGATCGTTAGCTAGCTATATGTCAAATTCCGTTAACATTTTCCAGAACTGTATAGACAGCATTTATTTCTACCACGCAAAAGCGGCGCTACCAACCACTCGATAGAGGAGGAGAAAACCACCGTCGTCATCTGCCATCTTTCAAGCTAACTGGCTGGCTCCATCTTGTCATCCGCACGTAAAAAATACCGGTAATATTTGCTAGGCCGCAAGAATATGCCGGTGGGTCGGCATGATTTTAGTAGCTCAAAGTTTAAGTTGTGTCAGTTGCCTAGGTATGGCCGTTTTGCTACATTAAATGCAAAAAGGCAAGCAATCCAACAACTGAAACCAAACGTTAACTAACGTTAGCATTGTTAGCACACGCAAGCTAGGCTAAGTTAGCTTCGGCCAGATAGCTTGCCAGGCTAGCTTCTGGCCAACTAGTTAGTTAACCAGCCAGTCACTCAGTTAATCAGCTAACATTTAGCTTAGACTGATGTCCATAGTTTCAGAAACTTACTTTAATTGGCTAAAACACTTTTTCATAACTAGTTGGCCAGCTACATAAGAAATTGTGATAATGCTGCTAGCTAACTAGAGCCAAGTTAGCTAACCATAATAACCAGCCAAGTTAGCTAACCATAACCAGCATCAACTAGCTTAACGTTACCAGTTAGATACAATAGCTATTCATAAAATGTTAGTTTTGACAGTACACATAAATTGTATATTTGGCGTAGTTATACGATTTACCTGTATTATTTACATAAAGTACAGCAAATGTTGATAAATCAAATTCGATGCAATGAATATGTAACGTTAATTTATAGAAGTGGTACTACCATGCATTAGAGACCGATCCTCTGGGGCTCCAAAATAATCCCTATCTTCTTCGCTTCCAGACATACTGTTAGCTAACTTTAAATGTAGTTAGCTAACTAGCTAAATAAAAAGTTTTTAAATCCGTTTTGCCTCCCGAGTCCTGTCCGAGTCTTCAGTCCGTCCAGGTCGAGCATGGAGTCAAGGAGGACAGGTCGGCAAGGAGGTGGAATTAAGAGACAAAAAGAAAACAGAAGTGAATATTCTTGACTGGTTTCGTTTATTGAGCAATGTAAATACATGGAATGCCTCAGTAGGTAAAATACAATTTATGGTGCCAATTGTTTCAAACAGCACTAGGCTACTCAAGATTATCAGCATTTCAATCTATGCGTAGTCTCGCTAGCTATATATAGCTAGCTAGCCATTTGACATGCCATCATCGTGCGGCTAGCTTGCTAATAGTTTTCCGTCCCACACTTGGTTAGTTAGCGCACACCGGCTAGGTTCAGAAGCACGATTCACCTAATCATCCCAAAATATAACTATCAATAAATGACTAACTTCAATTTGTTTAATTTCGATAATAAAAGGTCTGTCACAAATACATTTAGAAACAATGCAACAAACTACAGTAACGTTACTCACAAGTTGAATGATTCCACTGTTTGAAACCAGAAACAACGAAACGGTATGTTTTTCTTTTTAGGTTACAATAACTAGCTAGTTCCAATAATTAAAATGCAGTATTTTTCTTATGTTGCACACGACGTCTCCCTCTCTCGCACTAAACACCCGCGCACGCACACACACAAAGAGATCAGGGGGCAGACATCCCATAATAACCCCACACACGTTCACCCCTCCCCCACTCTGCATAGTTACCTTGCAATGTACAGACCATAATAATCCACCCCCCTCCTCCCTCACATGCAGTCTCTTCCCCATTCCTCCATTCCCCCCCTAGCAACCAACGTTACTATGGAAACACGCACCCCCCACACCCTACCCAACATCCCATAATAATAATGAGCACAGTCACTGACATCCCACAATAAGCATAACTCCAAAAAGAGAGGGATGAAAAAATACGTCACATGGCAACTGTGCACCACATGACTGCATTTAACTTCAGTCTCACAATCTACATGTATGTTGAGACACTGTACTGTACAGCCTAAGAGTATATTTCATCATGGACTGACACAAAACATTGCACATGCATATTATATATAGAAGCCTTATGAACACTTATAAACCATACATTCCTCGTGGAGGTTCACCACAGGGCACACTCAGGTGAACACTACTATGAACTTGGGCAGGCCCGTTTGAAAACCATTGATTTGAGTCCAATGATTTGCTCAATCCTCCATGATTTGTCTACACACAAACAAACGACCATGACTCAAATAAAACATGTTGTTTCCAGTCAAAGAAGACACAAAGACAAAACGGAAGTACCATTAACACAGGGAGACCATGGTTATAGGTTCAAAAGTCACCATGCATCATAGACACAGACTAATGAGGCCTTATTCAAAGCCATGTCTCATTTAGGCCTCTGTATCATCCTAGTGACTAGTCAGATTTATATAACCAACAGCTGAGACCCAGGGTCTGCAAAGGAGACCTTGTGATAGACCAATACTGTATTGCACTCAATGGTGAGAAAATGGTTTGAATCCTAACATGATTCCGATATGCTATATCCTGACTGGATATTAGAGTGCAAAAGTACTGCATATGAAGCTAAGCCAAAGCATTGATAATGTACAATGTGGATATTAAATGTAGGCTTACGCAATTATCTCATAAGTGATGCAATCAGAATTTTTCAGTACTGGCAAAAAAGGCACAATGTATCTACCAGTTAGGGATCATTTGTGTTGTACTGTGGCAAATGCAGTGTTTGTGTGAAACCCCACATTTAGCACAGTGAAATGATAGACCCTTACAGAAATCCATCCAGAAATGTATTATGAATTAAAGGGGTTATGGTTTTATTAATGACTGATATAGTCAGGGTTCAAGCCATTCTAATCTTGCTGATGTGGTGGTACACTGTGGTATTTCACCTAATAGATATGGGAGTTTATCAAGATTGGATTTGTTTTCAAATTCTTTGTGGGTCTGTGTAATCTGAGGGAAATGTGTGTCTCTGATATGGTCATACAGTTGGCAGAAGGTTAGAAGGTGCAGCTCTGTTTCCACCTAATTTTGTGGGCAGTGGGCACATAGCCTGTCTTCTCTTGACTGCCAGGTCTGCCAATGGCTACCTCTCTCAATAGCAAGGCTTAGCTCACTGAGTCTGTATATAGTCAAGGATTTTCTTAATTTGGGGTCAGTCACAGTGGTCAGGTGTTCTGCTGCGGTGTACTCTCTGTTTAGGGCCAAATAACATTACAGTTTGCTCTGTTTTTTTGTTGATTATTTCCAATGTGTCAAGTAATTATCTTTTTGTTTTGTCATAATTTGGTTGCTGTCCTGGTGCTTTGTGGGGTCTGTTTGTTTTTGTGAGTAGAGTCCCCGTACCAGCTGGCAGAGGGGACTCTTCTCCAGGTTCATCGCCCTGTAGGTGAGGGCTTTGTTATGGAAGGTTTGAGAATCACTTATTTTTAGGTGGTTGTAGAATTTAATTGCTCTGGATTTTGATCTCTCTCTCTCTCTCGTCTCCTCCCGTTGTCACACTCACACTAGCCTCTTCCTGGTTTCTCTCTCTCTCCTCTCTCCCCTCTCTCTCTCCCCTCCTCCCTTTGTCCCTCCCTTTGTCCCACTCACACACTAGCCTCTTCCTGGTTTTTCTCTCTCTCTCAAGGTGAGGTAGAGTGCTGGCACAAAGAACAGCGGAAATTAAGCACATGCACACTCCTAAATTCTCTCTCTCTTCTCGCTCCCTCTATTTCCTCCCCTCCCCCCCAACTCTTATTCACTGTGGACACAGTGTTCATGTGTGCATTTGGAGCGGGAAGGGGGTTTGTGTAACATCCCATAATCACCAATCAGAAGGATATGTGGTGGTTGTCATGGATACCTGCACGCAGCCCGCCCCTCCCCCACACCAGCGGACGCACCACTAAACATCCCATAATGTAATTTCTGAGTGAAAAGAAAGTACAGACCATAATATTCCTTCTTGTCCTGGTTGTCGCTATGGAGATAAACACTCGCGAGGGGGTGGGGGTTACAGGCGGGGTCAGATTACCATGTAAGCCAAAATGCAGACCATAATACTCCTTCACCCCCCCCACCCACACCAGCCCCCCCTCCCTCCACACCCCCACACCCTCTCCATTCCAGACATCCTTTAATGTTTCACTGTTACTAGGCAAAGGAGTGCATATGGACATGATCATGCACACCCACTGATATAAGCAGAAAGCTCACCGACAGAGAGATAAGAAAGCAACTACTTGACGGACAGTCGGACAGGTAGACACACGTGATGGTGTGTATATAGAAGGTATTGACTTGATAACCAGACAATGCATATACTGCACTGTGAAAAGAGTACAATGTGCCATATTTCTGTCATGGACAAAAATAGGTACAGCCTACCTATTTGCATAGCCAATATGATCATTCATTGCCACCATCCTGAGCAATAGGTGTCTTCAAAAATAGGATGCATGTAATTCATCTGAATGAATCTATGGGAGAGTGCAGGAGACAAGACAATAAGCTGAGACAGATAGCCAAGGAATAGAATACAGTTGATTCTATTTCACCTGTGGTCCAAGAAAACCAGATGATGTCTCTTTTTTGGTCAATATTACTTCTGGAATTCAGTGTCAAGGTTTCACCCTGCTGTTGTATACTGCATTGCATTGGCTTGTTGAAAAGGAGCCTTTGTTCTTATCAGTGGGGCCAATGTATGAGTATATACATTCTGGTTTCATAGTGCAAAGATCTCCAACCCTTCATCAAGGTCTCTTTGAAGAATAGTGATAAGGTATGAACAGAAAACATACTTTGGCAGATTTCTTCCCACAAGCCTAGACTGAGTTTCCCAGACAGTCTCTCTCTGTCTCTTAGGTCTGTCTCTCTTTTTATTCAATTCACACCTGAGGATAAACATCCCATAATACTCAACATGTCGTAGAGCCTTGATCTCGATCCATACACAGGGCTCCCTTGGAGCGCATTCTCAGGCAGGGAGGAGGGAGGGAGGGCCACTGTACAGCACTCAAAAACAGGCCTAGGCCAGACCATAATATTCCACCAGCCACCCCCTCCCTCCCTAGTCCCCCCTTCCCTCTCTCCTCCCTTTCACATCACCCCTCTCACCCTCCTCCCTTAATTTCCACACCTCCCCCACATCACAACACCCGGCATCCCATAATATGCAGAGCTGCTGCCCACCATCTCTCCCTCCCCCACACCACTGCCACTCCATAATAATCAGAGTGCTAATTCACCCTCCCCAGCTCTGTCTCACTACTATCTCATAAGCACTCCTTACAGAGTACAGTGCGTCTTTAAAAAAATGAAGCTGGGGGCACACAGGAGCCCCAGAGCTCAAAATACACTTTATGACGTCTGCAACGGACTTCATCATGCACAAGGGTTCTTCTCTCGCTTTTTCTTTTTTTTCCTCTTTCTCCTTCTCAGGCAGCCTTTATAAAACCACAGTATGGTTTAAATGTATGCGCACACCATTCCCGGATATAGGCTACATCAGGCCCCATTTTCAAGTGTTGGCATGTCATAATCTGTGTGGTTTCCTTAGATTGTTTGTGCTATCTGGGTGCTGTTTAAACCTGACTGTCTTGAGTGTCACCTTAGGGAGATGGCCAATGGCAATACAGGCTGAATGGATAAATGGTGTAATGTGCTCTATCATGAGCATGCCATGCAGATCTGTCTAAGTCCTTACATCCAGAGGAAGGTTGCTTTCTCTCTGCTCCCAGGTCCACTCAAGAGGCCTAACACACACGTCAACATGTATTTCTACCCCCCCCCCCCCATACCAGGACAAGTCATGACAAAACAAAGAACATCCCATAATATCACAGTTGGCTGCCTCACCGTCACAGTGTACATGGTAACCGGTTATGTCAGAGATAGAGGGACTGTGACGCTTGACTGTACTTCGACATACAAACCAACGCATGAGCCTTTAAACAGTTCACATACAATTATAATTTCCCCATAGATGCAATGTACATGCTATTGTTAACCGTGTATGTCTAAATGTCCCCATGTATGTTTTTATGAACCTGTACATGGTATATATCACCAATCTAAACAGGTACTGTCCTTTGGATGCAGAAGTTAATTCAAGAGCGATATGCCTTTTCTATTTTCAAATCTGTTGTTGACGTATCTTTGTTTAGGCAAACCATAAGTCCTCTGAGAGAAAAAAGAATGAGAATGAGAGGTCCGGTTTCTATCCCATAATTCCTCTCTTCTGCCCCCCCCCCCCCCCCCACACACACACACTGTTGCCCATGACAACACTCTTATAATGAGGTCAAATTGGCATCCCATAATATGCACTAACCACTCTGACTCAGGCAATGTGGAACATACAGCAGTCAATGTGTCACTGGCTAACACCAACCACTTGACGACGCAAGAAAGCTGTGTCTAATTTCTCTGTGGATAACGAAGGACCCCCTTACTCCATGAGACCTTTCTTGGCTACTTAACATCAAGCTCATCAGCTTAGTTCTAAAAGAGAGCTGACATCTGTACTGTTCGGCATTATATTTGACAGGTAGTTTGTTGTCCTACCCAAGTTACAGAAAGGCAATGATCAATACATGTTATTTGAGGCGGAGTAGCCTATGGGAGCATCCACTAAAGTGGGCTAGACTCCACAGTGAAAAGGGTCTCTAAGATTGTCAATGAACAGATCATATCCGGACACTTGTGGTGAGTGATTCTCCGGACCGTGGTATTAGGATAACAGGGCCACAGTAATCATGACCGACGCATTAAAAATGCACCAACTGAAGATACAGGGTTAGTAAGAGTATAGGGTCTACACTCACTGATGGCAGGATGGGATTACATTGAACATTTTCCATTCCCAACGATTCACACATAGGCCTACAGTATCCGTGGGTACAGGCTGTGAAGAGGGTTAGGTTGGGACGGAGATCTTGAATGTAGCCTCACTCGTGAGAACAGAGGCTTTACCTTCAATGACCGTATTGTGATGTGGAAAGATGCTAAATTCATAAAAGATAAGAACATGTATGATAAAAGTGCAGTGGCTATAGTTTAGCTTTGTAATGGAGGGAAATCCATCTGTGGGAGAGGAATGGTGACAGAGAATGTAGAGACTAGTATGTCAGACTGATACACCTTTACTGTGACATAAGATGAGATGTAGCACTAAACATCATTCTGTTGAAGAAATAGAGGTGAACTTGGACCTCCATTTGTCTGTGAAGACCCTTTGTGGCTATTTGCTTACTCAATCAATTATCCATAGAGTGGAGTTCCCCAATGCATTTGCTGTCCAGGGTTTTGACAAAAACCTAAAGATCATCTATACATACCAATAAGATTATTCCATTGGTATGCACTATGCAATGGACGAGCAGTCATCTTAATGCTAAGGATTATCTTTGTTTTTGTTCAACTCGCCGGAGAACTATCTTTTTCACTTAATCAAATCACACAAACCAACACACTGCTCTGCTTAAATCTCTCCACCACGTTTCCCTCATGGAGACTAAAGCCAATGGTTCTTCATTTAATTTAATCACTTCATTTTATTGGAATGAGATCCATTTTAGATCACCAGTCAAAATGGGACTTTGAGCAATGAGTTCGACTCAAAACAAATGGCATACCTCCCCCTAGTGGCCATAAGATTGAACAAGTTAACCCTGAACTCTTCCACCCCTGGGGGGTTACTAGTATACATGACGGTTCTCTTTGTCCATCCACTTCAAATACTGGTTCCACTGGTTTCATCAACGTGTTTCATCAACGTGTTTCAGCGCTATTAACCTCTGGGAAAAAGGATACTTTGATTGAGGTTGTTTCCATTTAGAATGAATGAAAAAGCATGCATTAATTACCTACAGAAAAGCCTACCAAATTTGCTACAAACCCTTATGAACTGAATCCCTCATGATGAGCAGGGTTGAGCAGCCCAGGGATAGATAAACTTACGGAAGAAAGGACATTGCATGTTTGTTTTTCTATACATCTTATTTTTCTCTGAACTGTTTGCATTGCTTGCATTGGATTCAGAGAATGTTAAATAAATTGTATGGGTTATGACATTAAGAAAACTAGGAACATCACCCATCTCTCATCATGTAGTTATATTTAGCATCTTCACCATACCATGAGATAGAGTGGCTATAAACAATATTTCCTCAAAAAGTGGACAGTAGTTTCTAAGCAGCTACTTTGTTCTTTCACCACCTTTATCAACTTTGGTTTTGCATCTATTCTGAACAAAAATATAAATGCAACAATTCCAATGATTTTACTAACTTACAGCTCATATTAGGAAATCAATCAATTTAAATAAATTCATCAGGCTGTAATCTATGGATATCACATGACTGGGCAGGGGCACTGCCATGGGTAGGCCTTGGAGGGCGTAAGCCCACCCAACTTGATTGCCAGGCCCACTGGGGAGCCAGACCCAGCCAATCAGATTGAGAATTCCCCTCACAAAAGGGCTTTATTTCAGACAGAAATACTCCTCAGGTTCATCAGCTGTCCAGGTGGCTGATGAAGAAGTCGGATGTGGAGGCCCTGGGCTGGCGTGGTTACACGTTGTCTGCGGTTGACGCTGGTTGGACGTACGGCCTTTTGTCTCCAGCACAAGGTGCACCTGTGTAATGATCGTTCTGTTTAATCGGCATCTTGATATGCCACATCTGTCAGGTGGATCGATTATCTAGGAGAAATGCACACTAACAGGGATGCAAACAAACTTGTGCACTAAATTAGAAAGAAATAAGCTTTTTGTGCAAATGGGACATTTCTGAGATCTTTTATTTCAACTCATGAACCAACACTGTGTTTTTACTTTTGTTCAGAATAGTTTTGATATTCAGAGAAGCCCAACCTTTTCAATACAAGAGACTTACCTGAAAATATATACAGTGCATTCGGAAAGTATTCACTTTTTTTTTTCCACTTTGTAACATTACAGCCTTATTATGAAATGAATGAAATCATTTCCCCCCCCCTCATCAACCTACACACAATACCTCATAATGACAAAGCAAAAACAGGTTTGAAACATCATATTTACATACGTATTATGTAGCACCTTTAGCAGCGATTACAGCCTCAAGTCTTCTTGGTTATGATGCTACAAACTTGGCCCACCTGTATTTGGGGAGTTTCTCCCATTATTCTCCGCAGATCCTCAAGCTCGGTCATGTTGGATGGGGAGCGTAGCTGCACAGCTATTTTCAGGTCTCTCCAGAGATGGTCAACCGGGTTCAAGTCCGGGCTCTGGCTGGGCCACTCAAGGACATTCAGAGACTTGTCCCGAAGCCACTCCTGCTTTGTCTTGGCTGTGTGCTTAGGGTCGATGTCTTGTTGGAAGGTAACCTTCGCCCCAGTCTGAGGTCCTGAGCACTCTGGAGACGGTTTTCATCAAGGATCTCTCTGTACTTGGCTCCGTTCATCTTTCCTTCGATTCTGACTAGTCTTCCAGTTCCAGCCACTGAAAAAGATCCCCACAACATGATGTTGCCACCACCATGCTTCACCGTAGGGAAGGTTTCCTCTGGACGTGATGCTTGGCATTCAGGCCAAAGAGTTCAATCAGATGAAAATCTGACCAGAGAATTTTGTTTCCCATGGTCTGAAAGTCTGTAGGTGGCTTTTGGCAAACTCCAAGTGGGCTGTCATGTGCCTTTTATGAGGAGTTGCGGCCATCTGGCCACTCTATCATAAAGGCCTGAATGGCGGAGTGCTGCAGAGATGGTTGTCCTTCTGGAAGGTTCTCCCATTTCCACAGAGGAACTTTGGAGCTCTGTCAGTGTGACCATTGAGTTCTTGGTCAGCTCCCTTCTCCCCCGATTGCTCAGTTTGGCCGGGCAGCCAGCTCCAGGAAGAGTCTTGGTGGCTACAAACTTCTTCCATTTAAGAATGATGGAGGCCACGGTCTTCTTTTAGACATCCAATGCTGCAGAACCTTTTTGGTACCCATCCCCATTTCTGTGCCTCTACGGACAATTCCTTTGACCTCGTCTTGGTTTTTGCTCTGACATGCACTGCCAACTCTGGGACCTTATATAGACAGGTGTGTGCCTTTCAAAATCATGTCCAATCATTTGAATTTACCACAGGTGGACTCCAATCAAGTTGTAGAAACATCTCAAGGATGATCAATGGAAACAGGATGCACCTGAGCTCAATTTCGAGTCTTATAGCAAAGGTTCTGAATACTTATGTGACTAAGGAATCTGTTTTAAATTTTTAATACATTTGACAAAATGTCTAAACCTGTTTTCACTGTCATTATGGGGTGTAGATGGATGAGGACATTTTTTATATTTAATCCATTTTAGAATAAGGCTGTAACATAAAATGTGTAAAAAGACAACGGGACTAAATGCTTTCCGAATGCACTGTAACAAGCAGACTAAGCAGTTACTACCTCAAGTTTAAAAACTCACTGAGTGACAAATAGATGTGAAGTCAAATAGTTGTTTGATGTGTTTGGGTAAAGCCTGCAAAACAAGGATAGCATATTGTGTACTTGTAGATACTTTAAATATATATTTTTAAAGGATCCTTGTGAAGTTTTATAGCTGTCATATATACAACACTGCTCAAAAAGCAAAGGGAACACTAAAATAACACATCCTAGATCTGAATGAATGAACTATTCTTATTAAATACTTTTTTTTTGACATTGTAGTTTACATAAATGAATGATGGTCATTTACCAAAAAGGGCAAAGTCCATATTATGGCAAGATCAGCTCAAATAAGCAAAGAGAAATAACAGTCCATCATTACTTTAAGACATGAAGGTTAGACAATGCAGAACACTTCAAGAACTTTTAAAAGTTTCAAGTCAAGTTGCAAAAACACCAAAGCACTATGATGAAACTGGCTCTCATGAGGACCGCCACATTAAAGGGAAGACCCACACTTACCTCTGCTTCAGAGGATAAGTTCATTAGAGTTAACTGCACCTCAGATTACCACCCAAATAAATGCTTCAGAGTTCAAGTAACAGACAGATCTCAACATCAACTGTTCAGAGACTGTGAATCAGGCCTTCATGGTCGAATTGCTGCAAAGAAACCACTACTAAAGGACACCAATAAGAAGAGGCGTTCTTGGGCCAAGAAACACGAGTAATGGACATTAGACCAGTGGAAATCTGTCCTTTGGTCCGATGAGTCCAAAATTGAGATTTTTGGTTCCAACCACCCTGTCTTTGTGAGACACAGAGTAGTTGAAGGGATGATCTCTGCACGTGTGGTTCCCACCGTGAAGCATGGAGGAGGTGTGATGGTGCTTTGCTGGTGACACAGTCTGTGATTTATTTGGAATTCAAGGCACACTAAACCAGCATGGCTTCCACAGCATTCTGCAGCGATATGCCTTCCCATCTGGTTTGCGCTTTAATTATTATTATTTTTTTTAAAGTAACATTTATTTAACGAGGCAAGTCAGTTAAGAACAAATTGTTATTTAAAATGGCGGCCTACACCGGCCAAACCCGGATGACGCTGGGCCAATTGTGCGCCGCCATATGGGACTCCCAATCACGGACGGTTGTGATACATCCTGGATTCAACCCAGGGTGTCTGTAGTGATGCCTCTAGCACAGAGTTGCGGTGTCTTAGAACGCAGCGCCATTCGGGAGCACTTAGTGGGACTATCATTTGTTTTTTGGCCGTGTAGGCCGCCATTCTAAATAACAGCATTGCTTGCTGTTTGGGGTTTTAGGCTGTGTTTCTGTACAGAACTTTGAGATATCAGCTGATGCAAGAAGGGCTATATAAATAAATTTGATATGATTTTTCAACAGAACAATGACCCAACACACCTCTAGGCTGTGTAAGGACTATTTGACCAAGAAGGAGAGCAATGAGTTCTGCATCAGATGACTTGGCCTTTACAATCCCCTGACCTCAACCCAATTGAGATGGTTTGGGATGAGTTGGACTGCAGAGTGAAGGAAAAGCAGCCAGTATTTGTGGGAACTCCTTCAAGATTGTTGGAAAATCATTCCAGGTGAAGCTGGTTGAGAGAATGCCAAGCGTGTCCAAAGCTGTCATCAAGGCAAAGGGTGTCTACTTTGAAGAATCTCGAATATATTTTGATTTGTTTAACACTTTGGTTACTACATGATTCCATGTGTTATTTCATAGTTTTGATGTCTTCACTCTTATTATACAATGTAGAAAATAGTAAAATAAAGAAAAACCCTTGAATGAGTAGGTGTAACTTTTGACTGCTACTGTGTGTGTGTATATATGTATATATATATATATATGTATATATATATGTATATACATACATACATACATACATACATACATACATATATATATATGTATATATACACACACACAAATATAATTTACATAAAATAGTATAGTATGCTTTTCCTTCACTCTGCCTAGTTAAATAAAGGTAAAATAAAAATAAATGGGGAAATTGACTAGTTTTCAAGTTCAAGTATTTTTATTTATTTCAAACAACCAGATGAGGATGATTCAAAAGAGCTATTATTGTTACTCATAACCATTATTGCTTTTTCCTGTTATTACTACTGACATCACATCCAGCTACGTAGTCATTAGAGGCATATTATGATTGTTATGTCAAATGAAACCAGTGACACTCAACACATTGGCACACAACCATCAAATTAATAATAAAAATATATATAAAAAAAAACAACAAGAGTCCAAACCACTAACCACTAGGGGTACCCCAGAAATAAAGAGCCAAAAAATATATAATACTCTTATTATCATCAATAATACACCATCATCTCTAAAACAATAAATGGCAACAAAAAAAGCGAGCGGGAATTCAGTTCATGTTATTGCCTTTAGGGAGCAGTGAAAACCAAGAGGAAGTAAGAAGCGCTTGTAGTTCCCATTGGAGCGGTGACGGCAGATAGCGAGTCAAGCAGAATAGTTCATGTTTGAAGACGCAGCATTTTCAAAACTATGGCGGGCAGTTTGAAAGAGAGAAGCCGTTTTGGGTTGAAGGGAGTAAAGCAGGTGTGTGTGAACGTCAAGGTTGCGCGTCTTAAGCAAAATTTTCCAGTCAGTTTTTAGTATCATCAAACACAAAATAAACTCCACACCGTCTCTACCTCTTTTTGTCAAACCCATTTCATTTGTCCTGTAACTATAAGGCAATAGAGGTTTCAAATCCTTGTCTCTTTCCCTATATTGCTCAGTCGGTCTCCTTTTAAGAAGGACTATACTGGTTAGGAAGAGAATTGATCAGCTTGTTACATTCTATTACACATTGTGATTTATTTCTGACTGTGTTTACCCAACATCGCCCCTCCCCACCTCTATCGCTGAAGGCACTGTTAAACGAATGTCTCACTTGTCCTCTCTTGCTCCCTCCCTCTACACCCCCCCCAGCGTTACACCCCTCCCTGTCTGTTCCCCTGTCCGCCTCTAAATTCGGTCTTTCCCCTGGCTCTTTGGCCCCATTTGAAAAAAAAATTATAAGAGTGCACAGCGTTTCTTGGGCTTGGTCTCTGGCGGCTCCAGCGCCGCCAGGATGGCCTCGTCAAACACGTTCTTCAGACCTCGCTGCGAGAGAGAGAAAAAGAGGAATAAGTTAGTCAATTTACTTATTGACCCACTAGCCTAGTTTCACAATGGCCTCAGTTGCACAAGATGGCACTATGAAATGCTGTCAACATTAGCCATCATCCGGTAGTAGTTTGAAGTGAGTAAGTATGACATCCATCAACACGAAGGAGAACGGAGTGAGAGGAAGTTAGAGGAAGTTACTTTTCAGAAGCCACAACAGCCACTTACACCCACCATTTCCTGTTTCCCTGAATGAGGGCCAGACTTAAGAGATAGAGATTGTGTCTCTCACACACACAGACACGCACCTGGGTGAGGGCGGAGCACTCCACATATTTGACGGCCCGGAGGTCCCGGGCCAGCTTGTCTCCGCTCTCGGGGGCCAGGGGCCGCTGCTTGTTCTTAGCCAGCTTCTCCACTGTGTTGCTGTCGTCCCTCAGGTCCATCTGGGTTCCCACCAGCAGGAAGGGTGTACGCGGACAATGGTGGGAGATCTCTGGGACCCACTGTGGGAGAGGAAGGGGGGGGCATATTAGGTTCTGATCCTGCATTATATTATGTCCATAGAGTATGGGAGGGTTTCATGTTGTAAATAATTTTATGCAGGTGTGAGTAATGGAGAGAGAGAAAGAGGGAGGGGAGAGAAAGAACACTAACCTCAACTCACGAAACACAAACCGAAGAGGAACATAATGCTATGTTTATAGAGAATCATAGGTGTAAAGACATGGGCTAGAAAACACTAGTCCCACGTGTGTGTGTGTGTATCTGGTGGTGTTGTGAAAGGCAGATGACTCATACGTTCCAGCCAATGGTCACTAAAGTTATATTCCACACACACACCTTCTCGCGGACGTTCTCAAAGGAGGAGGGCGATACGACAGAGAAACACACAAGGAAGACGTCTGTCTGGGGGTAGCTGAGTGGTCGCAGTCTGTCATAGTCCTCCTGACCTGAAGAGGGCGACAGAGAGAGACAGCAAACATTTGAGGAGTGTTCATCAAGGCTACCTTTCATATGCAAGAACAAGCCTAAATAAGACAACTACACAATGGGCTCTACATTATCTTGCAAATAATTGAGCTCAGTGGACTAACACACTAGTAGACTAACTCACAAACACAAAAACACGTTTAGACACCATGGTAAATCCTATCACTACATAGGCCAGTGCACAAGGTGAGTTACCCATGCAATGTTCAAACGCTTAGATGGCTGGAGAGAAACACAATCCATAATCCCAATGTAAGCACCATGTGAAAGTAATACAGGCAGACCATGGTGAGTGAGAAGAAGGTATTGCAAATCGATGCTCAAGACACTGTAGTTAAGAAGAGCTCATGTAGTGGGGAGCGGCCATTTTGTTTTACCTGCTGTATCGAACAGCCCCAGAGTGTAGGGTTCCCCTCCGATCATCACGGTCACCGCATAGTTATCAAACACCTGAGAAAGAGGCAGATAGGAGAGAAATAGAATACATCATTAGGGATTTCAATGTAAAATGTTTATTTTATTTGACAGTTACTTAATTTTTTACATTTTTTAAATCCACACACACACAAAAAAAGAGACATTTCCAATGTAGCCCCCCCCCCCCCCCCCCCCCAAAAAAAAAGTGATTAAGAAGTCTGACGGAGATTGAATAGTCCCTAGTAGAAGGTTCCAGGTGATGGGAAGGGAGTTGAGGCAGTGGGCTGGAAAGGCAGTATAGCTTGAGTGGTGGGGGCATTGATGATACAGCTAGGGAGAAACAAATGCAGTCTGACGAACAGGCCAAGAGCTCTTCATCAGGACACCACATCCGTTTCTGGCGTTCAGTTCCACCACAGAAGCTGCTCCCCAGCAGGTATTGGTCCTCCATTGATGAAAATGTGGCACCCACCTGCGTGATGCCATGGCTGCCGAAAAAGCTCTCAAAAACCACCACACGTCGAGAGTGGTTAGGAAACAGACCCTTAGCCTTCACTGCCATCCCCGGACATCACATACAGTTGTCATTCGCAACAGATTTAAATCCAAATAGCCAGATAACAAGCTGTCAAGCCAAACAAGTAGACTTTTAATCTCAGACCTGCAACTTTGTGAGTCATGACAACCAGATGTCGGTGAAAAAACCCCAGAGCAATCAAAACCCCCCAAATATATATTTTTAATGTAACAAAACACGGATATGTTTTCAATAACAAAACATATACAATGGGTGTGTTTGTAAATTCACTCTGGAGTGCCACAGTGGGCGTCAAATTGGGCGTCAAATTGTCCATTCGTAAATTCTAAGCGTTTCACTCTCGGAGCGTTCAGAGCGCACACTGTGGTCCTCGGCCAGAGTGTCCAACGGCAGTCAAGCACCCAAGCTAACTGGCTAAAGGTGGCTAGCTTGCTAGCTACTTCCAGACACAAATGAGAGAACACCTCACTCTGGCAATTTTACTCACCCTAGCAGAGCTGGATAGGCTGTTTACTTGTTATCTAGAACAGTGGTTCCCAAACTTCTTATTGTCCCGTACCCCTTCAAACATTCAACTTCCAGCTGCATACCCCTTCTAGCGCCAGGGTCAGCGCACTCTCAAATGTTGTTTTTTGCCATCCACACACACTATATGATACATTTATTAAACATAAGAATGAATGCGAGTTTGTCACAACCCGGCTCGTGGGAAGTGACAAAGAGCTCTTATAGGACCAGGGACCAAATAACAATAATCAATAATTTTGCTCTTTATTTAGCCATCTTACATATAAAACCTTATTTATTTGTTCATCATTAATTGTGAATAACCCACCACAGGTTAATGAGAAGGGTGTGCTTGAAAGGATGCACATAACTCTGCAATGTTGGGTTGTATTGCAGATAGTCTCAGTCTTAAATCATTTCCCACACACAGTCTGTGCCTGTATTTAGTCTTTGTGCTAGTAGTTTCGAGAATCCACTTTCACATAGGTATGTGGTTGCAAAGGGCATCAGTTTCTTAACCTGTTGATGCTCTGGGCGCTATTTCATTTTTGGATGAAAAACGTTCCCGTTTTAAACAAGATATTTTGTCACAAAAAGATGCTCGACTATGCATATAATTGATAGCTTTCGAAAGAAAACACTCTGACGTGTCCAGAACTACCAAGATATTTTATGTGCGTGCCCTAGAACGTGAGCTTCAGGCAAAACCAAGATGAGACGGCATCCAGGAAATGAGCAGGATTTTTGAGGCTCTGTTTTCCATTGTCTCCTTATATGGCTGTGAATGCGAGAGGAATGAGCCTGCCCTTTCTGTCGTTTCCCCAAGGTGTCTGCAGCATTGTGACGTATTTGTAGGCAGATCATTGGAAGATTGACCATAAGAGACCACATTTACCAGGTGTCCGCCCGGTTGGTGCGCAAAAGACAGCTGCCAGTATTTTTCCATGGGATACAGAGAGGAAAGCAAGCTTCCACGAACTGCATATCAATGAAGAGATATGTGAAAAAACACCTTGAGGATTGATTCCAAACAACGTTTGCCATGTTTCGGTCGATATTATGTAGTTAATCCGGAAAAAGTTTTACGTTGTAGGTGACTGAATTTTCGGTTCGTTTCGGTAGCCAGACGCAATGTAGAAAACGGAACGATTTCTCCTACACACAGACGCTTTCAGGAAAAACTGAGCATTTGGTATGTAACTGAGAGTCTCCTCATTGAAAACATCAGAAGCTCTTCAAAGGTAAATGATTTTATTTATTTGGTTATCTGGTTTTTGTGAAAATGTTGCGTGCTAAATGCTACTCAAAATGCTATGCTAGCTTTGCATACTCTTACACAAATTAGTCAATTTCTATGGTTCAAAAGCATATTTTGAAAATCTGAGATGACAGTGTTGTTAAGAAAAGGCTAAGCTTGAGAGCAGACGCATTATTTTCATTTTATTTGCGATTTTCAGAAATCGTTAACGTTGCGTTATGCTAATGAGCCTGAGGCTTTAGTCACGATCCCGGATCCGGGATGGGGAGTTCCAAGAGGTTCTGCGCGATTTGCCAGGGCAAGAAACTTTGAGCGCAGCCCTATCTGTCAGTGGCTTCTGATTAAATAAATATGTCACAGAATCGCTTGTTGCAATTTTGATGAGGCTCTCTTGTTCAGACATCAGTAAGTGGACTGGAGGCAGGGCATGAAAGGGATAACGAATCCAGTTTTTTGCGTCGTCCGTTTTGGGAAAGTACCTGCGTAATTACGCACCCAGTTCACTCAGGTGCTTCGCTATATCACATTTGATATTGTCCGTAAGCTGGAATTCATTTGCACAAAAAAAAATACAATGATGGAAAGACCTGTGTGTTGTCCTTGTTAATCCAGACAGAAAAAAGCTCCAACTTCTTAATCATAGCCTCAATTTTGTCCCACACATTGAATATAGTTGAGGAGAGTCCCTGTAATCATAGAATCAGATCATTCAGGCGAGAAAAAACATCACCCAGATAGACCAGTCATGTGAGAAACTCTTCATCATGCAAGTGGTCAGACAAGTGAAAATTATGGTCAGTAAAGAAAACTTTAAGCTCGTCTTTCAGTTAAAAGAACATGTCAATACTTTGATAACCAGCGCACTTCTGTATGTTGTGAAAGCGTTACATGGTCGCTGCCCATATCATTGCATAATGCAGAAAATACACGAGAGTTCAGGGGCTTTGCTTTAACCAAGTTCAAAACGTCTTTCAAGCTGTCAGGCATTCCCTTGGCAGCAAGAACCTCTCGGTGGATGCTGCAGTATACCCAAGTGGCATTGGGAGCAACTGCTTACACGCGTGTTACCACTCCACTATGTCTCCCTTGTCATGGCTTTTGCACCATCAGTACAGATACCAACACATCTTGACCATCAAAGTCGATTTGATGCCACAAAGCTGTCCAGTACTTTAAAAATATCCTCTCATGATATCCTGATTTCCACTGGTTTGCAGAAGAGGATGTCTTCCTTAATTGACCCCCCATAAGCGTAACGGACATATACCAGGAGCTGTGCCAGGCCCGCCACGTCTGTTGACTCATCCAGCTGTAACGCATATAATTCACTGGCTTGTATGTGAAGCAGTAATTGTTTCAAAACATCTCCTGTCATGTCACCGATGTGCCGTGAAACAGTGTTGTTTGATGAAGTCATTGTCTGTATAGTTTTTTTGGCCTTTCCCCCAGCCATATCCGCAGCAGCAGGAACAATTAAGTCCTCCACAATAGTATGGGACTTGTCTGTACTAGCCACTCGGTAGCTCACCATATAAGACGCTTCTAGCCCCTTCTTATTAATGGTATCTGTTGCTTTTGTAACTGATGTGAAATGGCTAGCTAGTTAGCGGGGAGCGCGCTAATAGCGTTTCAACCGGTGACGTCACTCGCTCTGAGACATTGAAGTAGTTGTTCCCCTTGCTCTGCAAGGGCTGCGGCTTTTGTGAAGCGATGGGTAACGATGCTTCGAGAGTGGCTGTTGTCGATGTGTGCAGAGGGTCCCTGGTTCGAGCCCAGGTAGGGGCAAGGAGAGGGACGGAAGCTATACTGTTACACTTTTATACATGTCTTACTTCTCGCTCAAAAACCTCCTGCAGCTTATTTTTCAAATTGTCATGTTTCATTTCTAAATGTCTGCGCAAGAGTGAAGGTTTCCCGGGAGAGAGTAACAGTTAATGTGATTGGATGTTAATTATTTGACTAGGCTACCTGTATTTGACATTGTGTTGCTATTTCGCTGAACACTAGATGGTTTCATTTTATTTTTGGCAGTAAAACGAGGCTACTCAGGCGAGAAATAAACCTCACCCAAATGTTTAGCCGCCTTTGGAAAATATAAATGTACTGTTTGAAAATGTGTAAATTTTTTTATACATATAAAAATATATATTTTAAAAATGCAAATCACATTTTTATTTGGTGTACCCCTGACAGCATTGCACATACCTCTGGGTGTACGCATACCCCAGTTTGGGAATACCTGATCTAGAGCATTGGTGACTAACTGTGCTGCTGGCAAGAATTGAATTACGTTTTTTGGCCGACGTTTACTGACAACGGTCATATTCAACAGCTGTTGCACGTTCGGAAATTCCTCAGTTATTCTGAGGAACCTGGCACACCCCGATAAGTGTGCTCTGAAATTTGAGTAGATAGCCAGAGTGAATTTTCAAACGCACCCTCAGACGAGCGTGCGCTTAAATCGGGAGTAGATGGCCAGCGTGAATTTACGAACTCAACAAATATTTACAGAACTATCTGCCTTGGCTACCTTCCATGGCAACCACGGAACTGTCTGATGAACATGGAGAAAGTACTTAAAAGTCAAAAGCCAAAAGTTACTCAATATTTTGATGTTCCTATACTGTTGTCAGTGCTAAGTGTCCTCATTCACTATTAAATATCACATGAGTGAGTGACTGGTTGCCTCACTCCAAACCTCTGGAAAGTCTTGTACTATACAGTAGAACAGGGTTCCCCAACTGGCGGCCATGGGCCATGATTTTATTTGTCCCCCCAAGTTTTCGAAGCAATTTTTTGGGGTATTCTTATTGTTGGACATAAGAATAAGAAACCAGAAAATCAGCTCCAAGTCATTCTAATTTGGGATATCTGTTCCAAAGTATTCCCACGCATTATAGAGAGATACATTTGTGTATATACAATATAGTGTAAGCAAAGTTTGAAATGATTATGTTTTGGGATTCTTGCGTTCAATTTGCAGTAATTATGTTCCGCCGGCCCCCTGATCATCCGCTCAAGAGAAAAATACATAAATAAATAAAAATGTAAGAAACGGCCAGCGGATGAATCTAGTTGATGATCCCTGCAACAGAAAGTCTTGTACTATACAGTAGAGCTGCGCGATATGGCCAAAAATTGATATCGGGAACTATTTTGCTCGATAACAACAAATACATACACACATATATACACATATATACACACACATACCTAAAAAACATGGAAGGGACATATACTTTACATTAGCAAGCAGGGCTCTAAACAATTGTTTTCCGGTGCTAAGTAAGACAACTGAGAGGGTAGCCTATGATTCAAGCTGTTTCATCAAACATGTCCAGGAAATGCATCACTGATATTTTGATATGCAACCGGGCAAAATTGGATCCAGAATTATCAGATTTATTGTGGGCTATTCAGAGAATTTGCCGGCATCTTTGTGCACATTGGCCTAAATTATTCACCACCTGAGGAAGTGGACACTCTTCGCTAGATTGCCAACTCTAAATATGATTTTGTTGCTAGATTGATGAATCAATTAGCCTACATGGCTATCAGTAAATGTAGGCTAATGTTCTACAAAAACTTTACAGCACTAGGCTAGCCTATTCATTCCAAATCAAAACGAACTATAGTCTCCTCCGGTGGTCCCATGAACCCAATATTAAGGGGTGAGAAATACATGATATACTCTCAGATATCTGTGACTCTCCTCTATGGAACTAGAACAACAGTAGTTGCTTTGAAAACTCTTTTCCCCGCAATAGCCTTTTTTTTATAGCAACTTTCATATGCCTGTGCTTCTCAGAATGCAACGCTCTCTCCTCTGTGAGCACAATGGGGAGAGGGAATAAGAGTCAGCACCCGACAGTGAAACAGGGAAAGGAAGATACTTTCATAGCAGGAATCAAAATAATGCATAGGCTATTACTGTTGGCCAAATCATGGTTTTAGAACAATTGAAATGAACTGGACTATTTTGGAGTCTTTCCACAGAGCGAGTTTACAGTTGGCCTACATCATACCTGGTACACGTGTGGATACAGGAATATGGGTCATGCTGTGGTTCCGTTTCATAACCTAGGCCGATATTCCATCACACTGAACACATGGAATTCCCTATGTGTCACAGAACGGTCTATGACACAGAGTGGTAGTTGGTCAAAGGGATCCATGTTGTCAACTAAGTAAGCCTTGATTTAAAACATGTGGAAGACCTACAATTAGCTACGTATTGCATAGGGACACTACATAGACGTGTGGCGCCCCGCCATTCATAACTTGACAAGTTCTTGTGTTGTGTACGTAGGGTATCGTTTAGGTCGGAGACCGAATGTTTCACAGTGTTCTTGTTCCTCTTTAAGGTGCCTCCCACTAGAGGCAATGAAACAACCGACTGTTCAGTAAGAATGAGAAACAGTCTGACTCAGCTCATTTATATGTGCTGAAGAAACCACTATGCCTTGTCCCAAATGCTGCTGAATGGCATCGCCATTTCTCATGTTTCGTCTCCGTCGCACAATGCTGGTTGACTCCCATAGGGCAGGTTCATGGGCAGTATAATTGCCAAGCTTATCTTAAGGACAGCAAACTTAAGGACAATTCTAATCCTGTGCTCCAAACACACTCTCTTTAGCCCAACCAGTGTTTCTCCTACCATTACTACCATTGGGGCTCCCGAGTGGCGCGGCGGTCTAAGGCACTGCATCTCAGTGCAAGAGTCATCCCTACAGACACCCGTCCCTACAGACACCCAGGCTGTATCACAACCGGCTGTAATTGGGTGGCGCACAATTGGACCGGCGTCGTCCGGGTTTGGCAGGTGTAGGCCATCATTGTAAATAAAAATTTGTTATTAAAACTTCTTTAGGATAGGGGGCAGCATTTTCACTTTTGGATGAATAGCGTGCCCAGAGTGAACTGCCTCCTACCCTGTCCCAGATGCTAATATACGCATATTATTATTGCTATTGGATAGAAAACACTCTGGAGTTTCTAAAAATGTTTGAATGATGTTTGTGAGTATAACAGAACTCATATGGCAGGCAAAAACCTGAGAAAAAATCCAAACAGGAAGTGGGAAATCTGAGGTTTGTAGTTTTTGAACTCATCCCTATCGAATACACAGTGGGGTATGGGTTATTTTGCACTTCCTAAGGCTTCCACTAGATGTCAACCGTCTTTAGAACTTTGTTTCAGGCTTCTCATGTGAAGGGGGGCCGGATGGGACTATTCAGACTATTTCACATGAGAGGTAGCTCTTGTTCCATTGCTTTTCTACAGACAATGGAATTCTCCGGTTGGAACATTATTGAACATTTATGATAAAAACATCCTAAAGATTGATTCTATACTTAGTTTGACAAGTTTCTTCAACCTGTAATATAACTTTTTGAACTTTTCGTTCACCTGGACCAGATCGCACTTTTGGATTTGTTTACCAAAACGCCCTAACAAAAGAAGCTATTGGACATAAATGATGGACATTATCGAACAAAACAAGTATTTATTGTGGAACTGTGATTCCTGGGAGTGCATTCTGATGAAGATCAAAGGTAAGTGAATATTTATAATGCTATTTATGAATAATGTTGACTACACAACATGGCGGATATGTATTGTGTAATATAAAGTCCTATGAGTGTCATCTGATGAAGATCAAAGGTTAGTGATTAATTTTATCTCTATTTGTGCTTTTTGTGACTCCTCTCTTTGGCTGGAAAAATGGCTGGGTTTTTCTGTGAGTTTGTGGTGACCAAACATAATCATTTGTGGAGCTTTCAATGTAAAGCATTTTTTAAATCAGACACTGTGGCTGGATTAACGAGAATTTTATCTTTAAAATGGTGTTTAATACTTGTATGTTTGAGAACTTTGATTTATGAGATTTCTGTTGCTTTGTATTTGGCGCTAGCGGAACCCCAGTCCTAGACAGGTTTAACTGACTTGCCTTAAATAAAATAAATAAAAATGTTACTTAGGTGGGGTGCGAACAAGTGACTAAAAATGGTGTATCCAGTTTTTAACGTTGCTTTGGAAAATGTTGATTAGTGTTAAAACACTCGGTATTCTATTTAAAAAGGAGCCTGTGTGGCTCAGTCGGTAGAGCATGGCGCTTGCAACGCCAAGCGTCGTGGGTTCGATTCCCGCTGGGGCCACCCATATGCAAAAGTAGTGGCCCCAGCCGACTTGTAAGTCGCTTTGGACAAAAGCGTCTGCTAAATGGGATATATATATATATATATATATTATCGCTGACACCTGGAAATGAATAACAGTGTTAACTTCTATTACTTTAGTGGACATGTTTGTCTTTATAATGTGGAACATGAGGGACATTCCTTCAATTTGGGTGGGAGATTCCAGACAACATTCCAGCCTTGTGCAGTCACTAAACCACCAATTTACCATCTTCCCTGGCTGTCCACTGCCTGTTTCATCTCAGGCCTCATCCTAGTCCATTCTTACACTTTAGTTGGAGTCAACTGCCATTTTTCTTTTAAGGGATCTCACCTGGACGACAAGGAGAGGAAGCCATTTCAGACTTGAGATGCACCCACAAGTCATGCTTGCTAGAGTTGGGGTGCATCTCAATGGTCTAAAATGTCTTCCTCTCCTTGTCACCTTTCCTTTAACTGCACTGAATATTATTGAATACTAGTGTTGCATGGTACTTTTTCATTACTAGAACATGAAAAAAAGTTTGGTACTAGAAGGTGTTACTTTCGGTTCTTCTATCAATATCAAAATGTGTCTCACGTTGTCTACTGATTGAGAGACGATCAAGCCCGTCTATCAACACAGTCGATTTCCCCTTTTGGAGCGAGCACTCTGCCTGCCCCACTTACTCATTGCTAGCTCTAGCCTGTCATGAGAAACCACTGTACTCACTGGGAGTCTTGGCTGCATCATATTAGCGCTGTACAGAAGCGCTAACATGCTGTACAGAAGTTAACACACTTGAATAATGCAACACAGCATGTAGAGATGTTGCAACTGTTAATGTTCGCAAAACAATGTCCATTTCAGGCTAGAACACTTTACAATGTAAGAGGCTACCGATAGCTTCCAGCTTTGTAGGCTAACTGTCCTTGCTAGTGTACAGCTGAAGCTAACATCAATTCACAACCCTAGTATTTTGTTTGTGATAATATTTAAATCATAAAGCAAAATATGCTGATTTCAAAGCTTATTGTCACCATTCAATCATTTCCAACACTACTGATCACCGTCTGAATATGAAAAAACTGGAGAGGTGATAGCAATTTCCCAGGAGGTAGTCTGCCTATCATAGGCCTATTTCTTTCATCTCTCATACGTGTTTACACATCAGTGCAGAAAGATGAACGCGAGGAGGCGAGGTAGACACTTTCAACTATTAAGATGCAACCATGCACTTCAGTCTTGTACACACCCTTGGTCAGCTAATCGGTTATCTGATCCAGAAGGAGAATAGTCTGCCTCTATTGGGTTGAGAAACCATGGGAGGCAGGGCTTCTTAGGGCAGTTCAAGTTCAGACATAAAAAGAGTGAGGCGTTGGGGCACGTAGCGGAAAGGCGAGGCACGGCAGACCGAACACATTGAAGAGCAACCAAGCAAAGTAAAAAAAAACACATCTCTGACCGTCATGACAATAATGTGTTTGGACAGAGCTAGGCCTAATGCCACAGAGAATGGTGGGTAAAAAAATAAAAAACCTGCCTCTACAATTGAGACTGTACACACTACACCAATATTCAGATGTTTCAACTCCCAAATGCAGTAGTACAAGGACTGTATTCACCAATAAATGAAATGTTATAAGAATGCACTACATACATCTAATATAAGAATACATTAGGCTGTTGTAGGTTCTCAGCCTACTTCTGTACATGTATGACGTGTAAGACTATTTCAATACCTACCAAATCAACCAGTAGCATTGTTTCTGAGGATTTTGAGAGTAATCTGCTTAGAATCAAAAATCTTAAATTGCCACGTGATTCTTATGAGAAGAGTGCACTGTTGAACTGCACAGACAGACAGAGAAATGTCATGGAGAAAGTTGGGTCTGTTTTTATGGGCCAACAACATGAACACACCCAGTTAAGCCTGACTGGGCAGAGGACAGAGAGGGCTGAGTCGACACACTCTGGTACAGCACAGTGCTGATTACTGCCAGAGACGGGACTGATAGAAACAGCTACTCATCACACACTATCTGCAGCACCCCATTGTTGTGCTGAGTCCCAATGCTACCTCAGGGATGTGCACCTGGATAACAACACCCCCCCTTCAGGAGCAACTCAATCAGGGTCTCAACTTGGTAGATTACACAAGGTGCAATTTCTAAATGTGGTTGTGCATCAGCAGTTTTTCTCCTGTTATGTCAGTTAATTAGCCAATGTCAGCTAAACATTTTTAGATTGCTAAGTTAGCCGGCCGCTAAACTACCTAAACGTGTTAGCATCCATTTCTCATCCACTTATATGCAGATGATACATTCTTATCCGGGGAGGGGCCGATTCAGGGGAGTATCTTGTGTTAAACGCTCTACAACAAAGCTTTCCTAGTGTCCAACAAGCTTTCTCTGCCCTTAACCTTGTTCTGAACACCTCCAAAACAAAGGTCATGTGTTTTGGTAAGAAGAATGCCCCTCTCCCCCCAGGTGTGATTACTACCTCTGAGGGGTTCGAGCTTGAGGTAGTCACCTCATACAAGTACTTGGGAGTATGGCTAGATGGTACACTGTCCGTATCTCAGCACATATCAAAGCTGCAGGCTAAGGTTAAATCTAGACTTGGTTTCCTCTATCGTAATCGCTCCTCTTTCACCCCAGCTGCCAAACTAACCCTGATTCATATGATCCTCCTACCCATGCTAGATTACGGAGACGCAATAAATAGATCGGCAGGTAAGGGGGATCTCGAGTGGCTAGATGTTCTTTACCATTTGGTCATCAGATTTGCCACCAATGCTCCTTATAAAGGACACATCATTGCACTCTATACTCCTCTGTAAACTGGTCATCTCTGTATATCTGTCACAAGACCCACTGGTTGATGCTTATTTATAAAATTCTCTTAGGCCTCACTCCCCCCTATCTGATATCTACTGCAGCCCTCATCCTCCAGATACAACACCCGTTTGGCTAGTCACATTCTGTTAAAGGTCCCCAAAGCACACACATCCCTGGGCCACTACTCTTTTCAGTTCGCTGCAGCTAGCGACTGGAACGAGCTGCAACGAGTTCTCAATCTCTTCATTCAAAGACTCATTCATGGACACTCTTACTGACAGTTGTGGCTGCTTTGCGTGATGTATTGTTGTCTCTACCTTCCTGCCCTTTGTGCTGTTGTCTGTGCCCAATAATGTTTGTACCATGTTTTGTGCTGCTACCATGTTGTGCTGCTGCCATGTTGTGTTGCTACCATGCTGTGTTGTCATGTGTTGCTGTCGTCTTAGGTCTCTCTTTATGTAGTGTTGTGTTGTCTCTTGTCGTGATGTGTGTTTTGTCCTATAATTTAATTTAAGATTATTTTTAATCCCAGCCCCCATCCCCGCAGGAGGCCATTTGCCTTTTGGTAGGCTGTCATTGTAAATAAGAATTTGTTCTTAACAGACTAGCCTAGTTAAAAAAAGGTTAAATAAAAGGCATGGTTGTATTACCGTCCGGTGGGGGGCATTGATTTTGTTAGTCAGTTTCACTCAGATATATTAAAAACGGCAAATATTCCTCTCCACCCTAAGGCAAAATGTGTTATGTTGCAGGAAATTAGCTATAAAATGTTATTGCTGTGTGTACGCAGACCTGTGATCAAATGCTGCCCCATGATGAGTTCACATTTTTGTGGCCCCCACCCCCTTCAAAGTTGCCCATCCCTGGTCTACCAACTGTATTGATTTATTTCAGTTGGACTGAGTTGTCTGTTCTCATCCCCATTTGTCAAATAGTATGAAACGGTGTGTAGCCTGACTCATGCTTTTTGGTCCATAACCACTTCCATTTGAGTTTGGCCCTTCCTCAAGGGGTTCCTCTTTTCAGTTCGAAAACAAATACCTTCTCTCAAAACCCATTCTATATTTGAGATTCTACACAAGCCAATGATTGGTAACTCCAGCCATAAAGAATTACAGATGGTGTGTGGAGGCTTTTGCTCATGCCCAGCACTAAACACACCTAATTCATCCAATGGTTGTTTAAAATGGATTAGTTGAATCAGAGATGTGATAGAAATGGTCTGGAACAAGGGCGCAAAGTGCGACGGCTCCTGTTGCATATCCCCTAGCCTAGACACTTGACAGACCCAGACACTCCGCCAAGTCCCGCTCGAGACCTTTCTCGACAACACTCCAGTGCCACTCACCGTGGGGACGTATTCAGAAGGGAACTTGTTGGTGGTGTAGGAGATCAACAGGCAAGTCTTCCCCACCGCACCGTCACCCACCACCACACACTTTATGGTCTGCATCTGGAGGGAAGGAGGGAGACAGACAGACACACGGTTGAATATGCTGACGCCAGTGAATCTGCACTCTTTTGGCAGCTGTCGTCATAACTTATAAACACTACTTGGCGATCATCATTTGTTTATCACACTAGAGATTTGAGGTTGACCGACTACTCAGAATGGCCGATTAATTAGGGCCGATTTCAAGTTTCATAACAATCGGAAATCTGTATTTTTGGGCACCGATTTGCTTTTTTTTTTAACACTTTTATTTAATCTTTATTTAACGAGGCAAGTCAGTTAAGAACACATTCTTATTTTCAATGACGGCCTAGGAACAGTGGGTTAACTGCCTTGTTCAGGGGCAGAACAACAGATTTTCACCTTGTCAGCTCGGGGGAATCAATCTTGCAACCTTAACAAGTCAACGCAATAACGACCTACGTCTCTCGTTGCACTCCACGAGGAGTTACGCGAATGCAGTAAGCCAAGGTAAATTGCTAGCTAGCATTAAACTTATCTTATAAAAACAATCAATCATAATTACTAGTTAACTACACATGGTTGATGATATTACTAGATATTATCTAGCGTGTCCTGCGTTGCATATAATCTGACTGAGCATACAAGTATCTGACTGAGCCGGCAGAAGCAGGCGCGTAAACATATCATTCAAACAGCACTTTCGTGCGTTTTGCCAGCAGCTCTTCGTTGTGCGTCAAGCATTGCGCTGTTTATGACTTCAAGCCTATCAACTCCCGAGATGAGGCTCGTGTAACCAAAGTGAAATGGCTAGCTAGTTAGCGCTAATTTTCGTTGTGTTGCTGGTTCTAGCCCAGGGAGGAGCGAGGAGAGGGACGGAAGCTATACTGTTACACTGGCAATACTAAAGTGCCTATAAGAACATCCAATAGTCAAAGGTTAATGAAATACAAATGGTATAGAGGGAAATAGTCCTATAATTCCTAGAATAACTACAACCTAAAACTTCTTACCTGGAATATTTCAGACTCATGTTAAAAGGAACCACCAGCTTTCTCATGTTCTGAGCAAGGAACTGAAACGTTAGCTTTCTTACATGGCACATATTTTACATGGAACATATTGCACTTTTACTTTCTTCTCCCACACTTTTTTTTTGCATTATTTAAACCAAATTGAACATGTTTCATTATTTACTTGAGGCTAAATTGATTTTATTGATGTATTATATTAAGTTAAAATAAGTGTTCATTCAGTATTGTTGTAATTGTCATTATTACAAATAAATAAATAATATATATAATTATTATTATTATTTAATTATTATTTTTTTATTTTTAAATCGGCCAATTAATCGGTATCGGCTTTTATGGTCCTCCAATAATCGGTATCTGCGTTGAAAAATCATAATCGGTCGACCTCTACTAGAGATGAAAGATATTTAAGAGGGAAAGATTTTTTTGTGTGTAAACATCATGAGAGGATAGGCACGAGAGTGAGAGCAGACACCACCATTGTATGACTCCTTGGCTACAGCTCCAACAGTGTGTATGTGAATAACAAGTGATAAGAATGCCACACATCTTAATAGCTCAAGTGCACACAATAGGCAGTCAGACAGTCCAAACGCGGGTGGCTGTGTAATACACTGTTTACAGCACAAGGCCCTGTGAACAGTATGTTGCTCAGCAATACACATACCTGCTCATTTGGTTAAAAAAATGACAATAGCAATGACAGGAAGAGGCTAAGTGAGAGGCTCCACTCACGTCAAAATCTGTCCACAAGAGATACAGCGATAAGCAGACAAAGTGGAGACTTTTTGTTTGGAGGTCTGTAGCTAGGTTTCCATCATATTGACGACAGATGTGTGAATATCCAAGTACCGTAAAAAAAATAATATGCGCATTCTCCCACCAGAGATGTGTTTCCATCAAGTTGACTTGTTACAGATAAAAGACTGTGCGTGATGACGTAGTGCACATAAAAATGACTTGAGGTTAAATTCCCATGTACCGAAAAAAAAAAAAGTATATTAAACTCTGCTGATCGTTTTGTCACAACAAATGTTGCAATATATAGTGAATGTGCCCACTCTGGTCTTGGCACATGCGTGTTAGCCAACAACTCGCAGTTACAGTAAGGGCAGGCTACCTACACGATAAGGTTATTATGGAAAAGAGCGAGAGTCTTTCAATTTGTCAAACGCTAGCCAAGCATCGATCGTCATGTCACCAGAGTAAGACCCTCAATATTTATTGGAGGGAGCATCAAGTTCATCCCCGTGCACATTCGCCACCCTGTGAAGTTCATCATAGGTCGCTCTGGATACGAGCGTCTGCTCAATGACAAAGATAATGTAAATAACTTATTTCACCTGTTGCCTAATAAACGGCATGCTTTCCCGAGTCGTAGCGGGAGGACCACACAACTTATCATTGTGACTCCAAGTTTAATTCAATATGATGGTTATTATATCATTATTTGCACATAAAAGAACTTCCAACGCCATTTCTCGCATTACTAATTTTAAAAAACACAAAAAAGATCCCACCTTGTCTAGTGTATTTAATCGACATTTGAAAAGTGTACCGACAATTTTGCTTTTTCCATTTAGCATTTTTTATTCAACATGTACTTTACTTGGATGGAAACCTGCTTTATGAGAGTTTCAGATTTGGTCAACAAAACATGTATTGCTAATTTGCTAAGTGCGATTTATTTGATCTACACTAAAACAAAAATATGAACACAACATGCAATAATTTCAAAGATTTTACTGAGTTAAAGTTCATATAAGGAAATCAGTCAATTGAAATACCACCCAAGAGCATACCACCCTGCACCCTACTGCTGGCTTGCCTCTGAAGTTAAGCAGAGTTGGTCCTGGATGGGAGACCAGATGCTGCTGAAAGGGGTTTGGGGGGCCAGTAGGAGGCACTATTTTCTCTGGTCTAAAAAAATATCCCAACGCCCCAGGAAAGTGATCGGGGACTTTAAACAGGTGTGCTGACTCCCTGTAGTCCCATGGCACTTCTCGCAACTGTAGGGGTGTTAACCCTGGTGTTGTGGCCAAATTACCAATCTGGTCCTCATACCATCATGGCCACCTAATTATCCCCCGTTTACAATTAGCTCATTCATCCCCCCCTCCTCTCCCCTGTAACTATTTCCCAGGTCGTTGCTGTAAATGAGCGTGTTTGCTACTTAACTTATAAAAAACAAATTTATTAGGCCCTAATCTATGGATTTCACATGACTGGAAATACAAATACGCATCTGTTGAGCACAGATAACTTACAACGAAAAAAAAAAAAAAAGTAGGGGCATTGATCAATAAACCAGTCCGTATCTAGTGTGACCTGCATTTGCTTCACACAGCACGACATCTCCGTTGCATAGAGTTGATCAGGCTGTTGATTGTGGAATGTTGTCCCACTAGTCTTCAATGGCTGTGCCAAGTTGATGGAACTGGAACAAGCTGTTGTACACGTCCATCCAGAGCATCCCTAATATGCTCGGTGGGTGACATGTCTGGTGAGTATGCAGGCCATTAAAGAACTGGGAAATGTTCAGCTTCCAGGAATTGCATACAGAACCTTGTGACATGGGGCAGTGCATTATCATGCTGAAACATGAGGTGATGGTGACAGATGAATGGGCCTCAGGATCTTGTCACGGTAGCTTTGCGCATTCAAATCGCCATCGATACAATGCAATTGTGTTTGTTTTTCCGTAGCTTATGCCTGCCCATACCATAACCCCACCGCCACCATGGGACACTCTGTTCACAACGTTGACATCAGCAAACTACTCACCCACACAACGCAATCTGCCTGGTTACAGTTGAAACCGGGATTTATCTGTGAAGAGCACACTTCTCCAACGTGCCAGTGGCCATCAAAGGTGAGCATTTGCTACGCTGAACTACAGTCAGGTCAAAACCCTGGTGAGGAAGATGAGCACTCAGATGGGCTTCCCTGAGACAGTTTGTGCAGAAATTCTTCAGTTATGCAAACCCACACAGTTTCATCAGCTGTCTGGGTGGTTGGTCTCAGATGAACCAGCAAGTGAAGAAGCCGGATGAGGAGGCACTGGGCTGGCATGGTTACACGTACTCTGTGGTTCTGAGGCCAGTTGTACGTACTGCCAAATTATCTAAAATGACATTGGAGTCTGCTTATGGTAGAGAAAGTAACATTACATTTTCTGGCAACAGCTCTGGTGGACATTCCTGCAGTCAGCATGCCAATTGCACACTCCCTCAAAACGTGAGACATCTGTGGCATTGTGTTGTGTGACAAAACTGCATATTTTAGAGCAGCCTTTTATTGTCCCCAGCACAAATTGCACTAATGATCATGCTGTTCAATCCTCTTAGAAAAATGCCACACCTGTCAGGTGGATGGATTATTTTGGAAAAATGCTCACCACCAGGGATGTAAACAAATGTGTGCACAACATTTGAAAGAAATAAGCTTTTTTTGCATATGGAACATTGCTGGAATCTTTTATTTTAGCTCACGAAACATGGGACCAACACTTTACATGTTGCATTTATATTGTTGTTCAGTGTAATAGTAGTTTCGTAAGTTGCTTTCGTTGTTACGAATGACATAAGTGGACGCCCACGAAATTTTGAGGAAAAACTAATTTCGGAGTTGTGTTGGACGTTTACATGCGTATCTTCCCTCTCATTGGCTAGAATGTTCCCAGCTGATCTTGCCTCCTCCCGAAAGTGGATTATCAATCCTCGTAACCAGTGGTGATATGAAATATTAGCGATATTACTGTGCAATTTAGGACGTTTTTTCTCTCTCCAGAGATAGCAACAAAAAAAGCATTTACCGTCGGTTCCTGATTTCAAACAGCAACAAAACGACACTAACCATGAGCCTCGGCGTTTCTACCGCCACAGAAACATATCCTGGACCTGCACAACTTTTCGTTTCGTTTAACAAATAGGTAAAATATTGCATAATTTGGTCAGATGCTCGAACTGCCCACAAGAGATAACAGGACCAACAAATTCACTTTGCAATTGGGACAGTGCTATCATGAGTTCGCTAACAGTTCAAGGTTTATTTTAGGACTGTGGCTTAGCTAGCTAACATAAATTGGTAACGCAACACCTCGCCCAAGCAAAATTTCCAATGAAAGATTCCAGGGGGACGTCACTTTTGTCTGCTCTGTGATTGGACGATACAGACCGTAATGCTGTATGGGATGAGTAGTTTGTCCCCCCCCCAGCAATGAGCCATTGTGTACAGATAGATGGCTAGTTGCGGAAGCTTCCGTACCCTGGCGTCCTTGATCAACCAAATCTAAACAATTCTGTTTCACCAAAATACAGTTTCCAGTCAACATTGGCATATCCAATAACTCGAGGAACAATACTTACGACTCACCAGGTTGAATGTGTCCTTCGCTAACAATTGAGTTTAAAACGTTTAAATCCAGGTTTTTCCGCATGTGTGCTGCCATTGTAGTACATTCTAGATCACGTAATCTACCACTTATACAGGCGGAAATGGGAGACCCTGAATATAAATCTGTTTTAAATGCTTATTTGATAGGCAAGGCCACATCGTAAGCATAGCTCCTATAGATATTGGATGCATCTGACAACTATTTTGTTGAATCAAGGATGCCTGACTACGGAAGATTCCGCAACAAGCCATCAGTCTGTAAACAATGGCTCGTTGCCGGACGAAGCAAGTATGTTCAGGGTATTGTACCCCCATAATATCACCGTTTAATGCAATTTTTATATATATATTTTTTTATTAATGGTTCACACAGGAATTGTGTGTACCTATTTTACGTTAGAGAACTACGCGACCAGCATGTTTTTAAAATTGTATTCTTAACATGTGGGTGTGTCAGTCCTGGAGCCATAACCGCGGAAAGACGGGCCGCTTGGAGCCTTGTTTCGACAACGACTCCCATTGTTAGGGCAGAGACAATACCACCTAGTCATTATAGAATATGTCTGGTTTACATCACAGTTTCGTCATTGAGGGTCTTATTTTTTTTTTTTTGGTTGTGGGCTTGGATAGGAGTAAGACAAAGATAAGTAATTAGCAATGCCAGTTCGAAATGCTGTTCAATAAAAACAGAACACATTCTGGCTTGCAGAGGTGCTGTGTGAGACCTGTTACCCCCCCAAAAGTACAAGGCATTTTATCACACTGAATAGCGCTATCACAGTAGTATTACAGGCTAGCCAACCACAAAAAAATACATTTTCCTAAGAGTTGTCATTCACTATAACATATCGACATGAATTGTATGGACACAATTAGAACTTACTAGCTAGCTAATTAAATTGTTAGCGTTTTCCAACCTTGCTAGTGAGCCAACTACTGGCTGTCACTTCCGCATACAACGCGCGAGGTAATGACCATAGCAAGCTAACAAAGAGAAAAAAAGATGGAAAGTTAACCATACCAAAATTCAACTAGAGCTTGCCAACCCTACTAAAATATATCTTGGCTATATCTCGTTAGGCTAACGTTACCTTGCTAGCTAAATTCCAGACACGGCCTGTAAAATCATTTCGGCACAATCATTTCAGTGTCATGTCATTTTTTCCCTCTCTCTCTCTCTCTATATATATATAACTAAGCAAACAAAACAAAAACGAATACCATTTCCCCAATCTGCTATGACATACTTAGCTAGTTAAAAACAACAAACAAAAGCTAGCTAACGTTCTTAGCAGCTTGCTAGGGTTAGCTAGCTGTCAAGCTGTTTTAAAATAAATACATACACTAAGTTCTTCCAAATGTAAAACTTAATGTAAAGCGTAAATGTGTATTCTTTCAACACAACGTACATTTAACGATTTATTTAATATGAATCACAGATTTAAGATTGCAAAAGCTTAACATTAGCTACCTTATCAGTCCACCACCAGGCGTTGTTAGATCTGGGGTTCGCTCGCGAGAGCTCACTGTAAAGGAGGCGTGTCATACAACCCAGCCCTCAGTATTCTTGATGTTCATCCAGCTGTGGCTGAACAATGGAATGTAGTTAGTATATACTACTTTTTTTTTATTTTATCTACCCTCCCTCTTAGTTATATAACAACATCTAGAGCGTAAAAGAGAGACACCCTCTATGAAGACTACCTACATTGTCCTTGGCAAGTGGTGAGACCTTTGAATAGCTTTTAATAGAGCATGCAGGTGATCTTCAGTGGAGAGGGGTTGACATTGGTAACACCATGTTTTTCACTAAAATAATTTCAATCTGCAGTATTGCTTTACTGATCAGTGCACAGTGAGTCTGTACATGTTTAAGTTCAGAACAAGCCTGGACCCGCCTGGTGGTGCGGCATGCCACAGGAGAGTTGAGTTAGGTGTAGTGGGTACTGAATGCTATTCTAGCAGGAGTAAGTAACACATTTTTACCAGCGTGCTACTTTGTGAGCATAGTGAATGAAGGAGAGGATAGCTTGCCTGGCTACCCAGACTCCTTGCTCCTGCCAAACGCTAGCCAAGCTCAGACGTTAGTTTCCTCTCCACTATAGAGTACCACAGTATGAGTCATAATGGTATGGTTCCAATCGTTTTTCCACCATTCATTTTTCCTATAGGGATTTTAGAAACACTTAAAATAAGGTCTGTGTAGGCTTACCCTGGTGTGACATTTTGATAACCGTGTAAATCTCGTTAGGACAAGGTGACTTATCAATATATTCACATGTATCTCCCCCCCCCCAAAATACAAAATGAAATGCTAATTAGCTGCTAATGTGGCTATCATAAAGAACTACAAATGCCTTGACAATCTGGACGAGACTGCCAAACTGAGGAAAAGGTACGAATCTCTGGATGAGCTATCTAATGTTAAATTTAGTCATGAATAAGTTGGCTACATTTCTTTAAATTGACAATTCTGTGAACTTTCTTGTGCAACTTTTAATTGACACAATACCTGTTAGCAAGAGATGAGATGCAGAGATCTGTAGTCTTTCATGATGCCAATTAGCATTTTCGAATCTAAGAGTAAATAGAGGCGAATATATTGATGAAAGTCACCTTGTCCGAGAGAGATTTTGAGAAAAAACAAACACTTTATATCGGAGTGCCTATCTGCCCTCTCATTGGCTAGAATGGTCCCACCTGATCTTGCCTCCTCCCAACTGCCTTCCAGTTTTGAAGACATTTCAATTCATTGATAGAGTGGCCATCTAGTCAATTTAATGGGTAATCTGCGCCTTCAATGAACATGAACACATTCGGGGCAGTCTGATTGGTCCAGAAACCAATGGGTAGGGCCACAGCCAGATCACACCTGGGTGAAGTGGGCATCACTAGTTACCACAGCCACAAAGTCTTAAACCATGCCTATTTCTACAATTTCTCTTCTTAAAGGTGCAATATGCAGAAATCACTCTGCCATTTCCTGGTTGCATAAACGTATTATATTTTTAGCTGTTGGAAGCTGGTGTAAAAGACACAAAATCTTAAGAACTGGAAGCATAGAAATAGCGTACAAGAACAGCTCGCCCGCTTCTTAAACTTGCTTTCAATGAGAATGACATCTAAAAATCACATTTCTATTTTGATTTGGACAGGGCATCCAAAGAGTTACATATTGCAGCTTTAAAATGTGATTTAAGCCTTACCTCACCCCTAACCTTAACCACACTGCTAACCTTTTTCCTAACTCCAACCTTAAATTAAGACCAAAAAGCATTTTTTTCCCCATGAATATTTCAGATACAGCCCATTTTGTGACTTTGTGGCTGTGCTATCTAGTGGAAACCGGGTAAAGCGGAGGTTTGAAAATTCATCATTGGCTTTGATACTGTGAGTGGTTAGAGATGATTCAATATCTGATTACCTTGTTTTGTACAACACCCCTTGTGCCCCTCCTCACCACAAACAACTTCAATGATGGCAGTCTCCGACTAAAGGATGTAGCGAGCAGCGGAAAGAATTTAGTGTGAGTCGTCAAGCTAGAGGATAGCAGGGCTGTGGCATGAACCTCCATCTACAAGACAAGCCTGATACCTGTCCTGTACGTACCATAACATTCAGGCCCATAAAGACTTTTTTTTCTTTATGGGCCTTCAGAGTGGCGCAGCGGTCTAAGGCACTGCATCAGAGTGCTAGGAGGCAGCACTACAGACCCGGGTTCGATCCCAGGATGTGTCGCAGCCGGCTGCGACCGGGAGACCCATGAGGCAGCGCAGAATTGGCCCAGCGTCGTCTGGATCAGGGGAGGTTTGGCTGGCCGGAATGTCCTTGTCCCATCGCGCTCTAGCAACGCCTTGTGGCGGGCCGGGCGCATGCATGCTGACTTCGGTTGCCAGTTGTACGCCGTTTCCTCTGACACATTGATGCGGCTGGCTTCTGGGTTAAGCAAGCAGTGTGTCAAGAAGCAGTGCGGCTTGGCAAGGTCGTGTTTCGGAGGACCCATAGCTCTTGATCTTCGCCTCTCGATGGGAAAAGACTGTAACTTCATTAGAATCTAGTGCGTTATACCAATGCATTATTTCAAATAATGGCTATGAATACAATTTGTGTTTATTTGCGAATCTCTCTCTTTCCTTTGCTTTCTCTCTCCATCCATTGACACGGACGCACGCACGCTGCCCTAGGAGAGGAGTCCATGCAGACTCCCCTAGCTGTCACACTGGCTCTCTGTCCACTGGCCTCTCATATACCACTGTGCCTCCCCTGACATCTGCACCTCCTCTGGCTCCCTCTGTCCTCACAAATAACATAGACGCACACAGACACACACAAACATTCCAATAGGAAATAAGAGGAAGGAGGATGGGACAGCAGCAGCTGCGTGGACTGAAACAGAGGTTGGAGAACCAGACGTGTGACCAGAGGGCGGACAAACTGTCAATCAACCATGATTAAAATAGCAGTTGGATAGAAGCACTTTCCCTGTACATCTCTCTCACTCCCTCTGCTCTTTGCCTCTCTCTCGCTCTCTCTCTCTCTCCTCTCTCTGTGTGTGTGAGATGGGTGTCAAGGACATTGTTTTTGTATTTCAAATATAATCCCATTAAACTTGGCCATTTTATTATAGAATTTTAGATCTCTAACTCTCATCTGTCTAGGCATACCCCTTTAAACACATACACACATGGAATGTACACTATCCCTGACACACACACGCATGCATATACATCCACAGGAATGCACACACAGAAACACACACACACATACACACATGGAATGTACACTATCCCTCACACACACGCATGCATATACATCCACAGGAATGCACACACAAACACACACACACATGCATAATACATCCACACAATGCATGCATATACATCCACAGGAATGCACACACAGAAACACACATACATATATGGAATGTACACTATCCCTGACACACACACGCATGCATATACATCCACAGGAATGCACACACAGAAACACATACACACATACACACATGGAATGTACACTATCCCTGACACACACACGCATGCATATACATCCACAGGAATGCACACACACACACACTACTTCCACACTATTTCACCCTCACCTCCTGTCTATCTGTATAACCGTCAAGCGGACCTAAAACATAAACCCCTCCAGTAATCAACAACTTGCCATTTTTAAGGGCATGACATTTCGTGGTTGGTTTTGCATATGAGCAACTTTTTAAAGCAAAAATACATTTGAAATGTTTTAGTATTTCTGTGTAATTGTTCTCTTACAGCTTATATATTATATTTTTCAAACAAGATAATAGTAATTTTGATGTATGCTATTCAATGGGGCATATAGTCAATGTTTCCAAATCCACTTTGATGCTCTAACAGTGCAACGGTGCTTAGTGCCGACACAGTAAGTCATATCCACTCGGTGGCCAGTTTAGTAGGTACACCCATCTTGTACTGGGTTGGACCCCCTTTGCCTCCAGAACAGACTAAATTCTTTGGGGAATGGAAACATTGCTCACTTGGTATCAAAGGGCCTAACATGCCAGGAAAACATACCCACACCATTACACCACTGCCACCAGGCTGTACCGTTGACACCAGGCAGGATGGGTCATGCTGTTTACGCCAGATCCTGACTCCCATGATGCAACAGGAAGTGGGATTTGTTGGACCAGGCAATGTTTTTCCACTCCTCAATTGTCCAGTATTGATGATCGCGTCGCCACTGGAGTGGCTTCTTATTGTTTTAGGCTGATAGGAGGGGAACCCGGTGTGGTCATACCCGATCCGTGACAAGGATCGACGAGTTCTGCGTTCCAAGATGTGCATCCGAGATGCGCCGTTATTTGCCTGTTAGCTTGCATGATTCTTGCCATTGTCATTTGACCTCTCCACAACGAGCTGTTTTCGCCCACAGGGCTGCCTCTGACTGGATGTTTTTGTAAACACACTTGTGCGTGTGAAAATCCCGTCCGTTTCTGAGATACTGGAAGAGGCTCGCCTGGCACCGGCGATCATACCATGCTCAAAGTCTCATAGGTCACTCGTTTTGCCCATGCTAAAGTTCAATCTAACAGTAACTGAATGCCTCCATGCCCATCTGCCTGCTTTTATATCTGTAGGAGCGATCCATTTTCTTGAACGGGTTGGTGTACGCAATAAACTGGCCACTGAGTGTATAAGAAATGGTATACACTGTAGGTGCATCATTGCTGTGCCTGTGTTTAGTATAGATTATGTAATAGTGTATATAGATGGTGCCTTATATACCGACTACACTGCCATTGCAGGATCATGAAAGAAAGAAAGATGACAGAGAGATATGAAGCGAGAGGAAAGAAAGAGATACGAGAGAGATGAAGCTAGATGAGAGGAAAAAAAGAGATGAGATGAGATGAGAGATGAATCTAGAGATGAGAGATGAATCTAGATAAGAGAGAGAGAGATGAGAGAGAGAATTGAAGCTAGATGAGAGATGAATCTCGATAAGAGAGAGAGATGAGAGATGAATTTAGATAAGAGAGATGAGAGATGAATCTAGATATGAGAGAGAGAATTGAAGCTAGATGAGAGATGAATCTAGATATGAGAGAGAGAATTGAAGCTAGATGAGAGATGAATCTAGATAAGAGAGAGAGATGAGAGAGAAGGGGGTAGACAGACCCTTTCCACTTCTTCCTTCCCCTCTCTATTTTTACAGCTGATTTGCAGTTCCAAATGCAGTACCCTGTCTTTTTCTCTCCGATCCACCTCTCCTCCGTCCCCCTTTCCGTCTAATTAGTCAATCCCCTTGACCTCCCCCTCCTCCCTCTTCCCTCTCTCCTCTTTTCTCAGCATCTTATTGTGAGTCATCCCGTCATCCCCTCCCCCTTCTGTCACACATTTTTACCCCCTCCCTGTTTTCCTCCTTTGCTCTCCCTCTCTCTCTCTCTCCATTTCTCCCCCTCCCTCTGTTTCTCTCCCTCTCGCTCCCTCTCTCTCCAGTATTTTCTGGCTAGCCCTATTAGGCGGAACATACAGACGTCAGGTAACGATGGAAAATCCTCATTCTCTTCTCTTCCTCTCTCCATTTTCATTCTCCAGACTTTCTGTCATCCCCTGTTTTATTCCTGCATCTGGTATTGATTGCATCCCAGTAGCAGAGATGTTCTGTGTTGGAGTGGGTTGGGGTGATGCTTCTGCTTGCCTAGTTCTGTATGTGAGGTGTTACCGTTGTGTATGCTAACTAATGTGTCAGCCCTGAGCACTGAGTTCTAGGTATTTTATTGTTTCACTGTGAGTGTGTGTGTGTGTGTTTACTGTGTATACATGTGTCCGTTTCTATAAGAGCATTTTTGTATTGTCTGAGTTCTTTTGACGGTGCCTCTCTGTGTATGTGGAGAAAATGTGATTTGTGTTTGAACTAGCAGGTGTGTCTATGAGGCAGGTAGAGGAAGGGAGAGCTCTACATGTCTCTGTGTGTGTGCGTGTTTGTGTGTTTTTGAGAGACAGTGAAGGGGATGAAGAGAGCCTTGAATGTCTGTATCACTATGTGTACGGATGCGTGTGTGTGTGTGTGTACAGTGAATGTGTGAGAGAGAAGAAGAGGGATAGTGTCAGCGTCTGCAAAAGTGTGTGTGTGTGTGTGTGTGTGCCGTGCGTTAGACTGCTCTCCATGCGTCTGTGTCAGTCCAATCGGTGCCAATCCTGCGAAAATAAGCCTTCTGCTTCTCTTTCTCGCTCTCCCCCTGCTCTCCTTTTTTACCACACCAACCCTCTCCTCCATCTCTGAATCTCCCCTGTTCTTCAGCCAAAAGGAGGGATTTAATTATTTATCTATTTTTCTCCCCATCACCCCAACCCCTTCCCTTCTCCCTCCCTCTATCTTGCTCTCTCTGGGTATTTGTGCTGAGTGCTGCAATCTACAGTAGGTTCGGTGTGGACATGGGTGTCCTCATAAGGCAAGCTGCTGGGGGGGAGGGGTTATATAACTTACGGCTGCATTCATATGAGTCCCGATAAGGGGGCTGATTGATGATGGGCTGAAAGTGGATAGGGATTTATGCATATTGTGGCACCATTAAATTACAAGCATTTACCTGAACAACATATGGTTAAATACATTCATAGTGACTGAAAACATAGGGGCTGAAAGGAATGTATGATATATTTGTCCACCACAAAAATGTCTGTGGAAAACACACAGCGACGTTCATACGTTTATCGACAGCAATGCTCAGCTGCTGCAACATTTCAGTCTTATTGTGAAAACAGAAGATTACGTAGCTGTGCAGTTCTGGAGGGATCCTTGTTATTTTGTTGATCCAAATAAATGACTATTAGGGGCTAATTACTATTAAGAAGGAAAATGATAATGACATCATATGGGTACACCATAGGGCAGGGATGGCCAACTTTGATGGTGGTGGAAGCCACACAAAAATCTGAGCTCATCTTGAGGTGCTGCAGTGGCTCGCGGATCTGTGTACCCACATCCATACGCACACATGCAGTCAGAGCCCAGCCCTGCATATTTTTCTCTCTGCCCCATGGCAAAATGAGTAGAATTGCATGAAATGAGTTATAAAATTGCAAAACCTTCTTAACTGTGTATTTCTGGATAAAGCTTGTCAAGGTGGGCTAGGCGCTGATAGTCCGATCTTGACCAATGGCAGTGGCGGATTCCCTGTGTCTCATTGAGTCGTGAGCCAGGTGACTAGGAACAATATTGTCATTTGGCTTGAGTCACTCACCACCGATTCCACAACTCTCAGTCCTGACAGCGGAATAGTGTCTTGAGTGAGCAATGTTTTTTTAGCATCATGGACTCCATCTAACCTTCTGGCACACGACATCGTAAAATCAATTCAATTCCTACTGTTGGATGTCTTGCAACTTTACATGTTGGAATGCTCTCATAAATCATGACGGGTTTATAGCCATCGTAATGTCCCTCTCTGCACACTTGCTTTGCACTTTCATTATTCATTTCCTTACTGTATGCGCAAATGTAATGGTAAAAATAGATCTCTTCCCCCCTCTTGCTCTTTCTTTCTCTCCTTCCCTTCGCTCTCTCTTTCACAGGATGTCAATTGTGAGCATCATTGCGAGGGAGATCCTGGACTCCCGAGGAAACCCCACTGTGGAGGTGGACCTGTGCACAGAGAAAGGTGATCTCTCTCATGCCTGTCTGCAAAGCTGAGCATCACACCACGCAAAGAGAGCTAAGACTAGCCAAAAGCTATGATAAATTCTATAGAGGACCTCCCTAGCTTCTCTCTCTCTCTCTCTATCTCTCTCTCAGGTCTTTTCAGGGCTGCAGTGCCCAGTGGAGCGTCCACAGGTATCTATGAGGCTCTAGAGCTGAGGGATGGAGACAAGAGCCGCTACAAGGGCAAAGGTTTGTTTGTGTTCTTGCGCTCGCAAGTCCACGTATATCTAATGCTGGAGTAAACAGATTGATGTTTGTCTCTCCTTCACCGTCTTCTCTCCTATCTGCCTTCTTTCTCTGCTCCTAGGTGTGCTCAAGGCAGTGGGCCACATCAATGACACTCTGGCTCCTGCCCTCATAGCAACGGTGAGTTGGGGACTGTGTTTTGCCAGCTAGGTGACAGGGCTCATGTTGTAGTGTGAGTACATATTGATCTGCAGATAACCATCACCTCCAGGTGGACTTTTCAGGAAGCTGAGTGGATGTGATTGACCTATCCAGACAGGCGTAGATAAACGAATGTGTGAAGATGGACCAAGGACAGTGGAAGAAAAAAAGAAATGTGTTTGATGGTCACAAACACCAGATAGGTGCAGTGAAATGGGGATGTGTTGGTATGAGTGATTTTAAGAGTATGGAGCAATTGTTCTGTGTGTATCTATGAATCAGACAGCTGCGCCACAGACAGAGAGAGAGAGATTTATGCCGAGGCAGATTTGAGGGGACAATAAATCTCAGGATGCTGTCAGCCAGTAAAAACACATTGATGCAACGTACGAAAATCACATTGCCATTGTGCTGCACTTATAGAACGTAGGTATAGGATGCATGTAGAAATGAGACGAACATCTTACAACTTAATGATGTTGTACTCTGATTCTTTACAAGAACATCTGTTATACCTATGATATGTGCAAGAGGTAATACTTTTGAGGGTTTGGCTCCTTGCTCAAAGGTGGCTACAAATATGAGATCTTTTTTTGTGTGCAGTCGCCATGTGTTGCGGGTTATCCGTTCATTTGTTGAAGAAGGGATTGGTCCTCGATGACATATCAATTGAAATAACGTTTTAATATGCTTATAAATATATGTCCCATAGGGTATCAGTGTTGTGGAGCAGGAACAACTGGACAACACGATGATTGAAATGGACGGCACAGAGAACAAGTGTGAGTCTCCAGGTTCCTACCAGAGAAACAGATCAAATGTGTCAAGCTGTATCCCCTGATCAATTCAGGTTCACCATTAACTGAAAGAATGGGCTTTTGTCCGAACCTAGATTTTGGTAGCCCTTTTGGAATTTATCACATTTCCTTCATCGTCGACAGCTCAGTTTGGTGCAAATGCTATCCTGGGAGTCTCCCTGGCCATTTGCAAGGCTGGTGCAGCGGAGAAAGAGGTCCCCCTGTACCGTCACATCGCTGACCTGGCGGGAAACACCGAGCTGGTGCTGCCAGTTCCAGTGAGAGACACTACTTATATAACAACTGTCATATCAGAGGAGGAGGTGGTATAGCATAATAACAATAATTAACACTGAAATATAATGGTATGTATGATAAAAGTAACATATACGGTATATGAAAAAAATATGGGAAATGTACTGCACCATACGTGCGGAACATGGGTATTGGCCGAAAGGCTAATTCCCTTCTGTATCCTCTCATCTCCTTTCCAGGCGTTCAACGTGATCAACGGCGGCTCCCACGCGGGCAACAAGCTAGCCATGCAGGAGTTCATGGTACTTCCTGTCGGGGCGGAGTCTTTCAGGGATGCGCTACGGGTGGGCTCGGAGCTGTACCACACGCTCAGGGGGGTGATCCAGGAGAAGTACGGCCAGGATGCTACCAACGTGGGTGACGAAGGGGGGTTCGCCCCCAATATCCTGGAGAACAGTGAGGGTAAGTGTAGCAGGGTTGATTTAGAGAATCACAGTCCTGTGAGGGGCAGACCTGCCTGAGACCGATAAGCCCAGTTGTCACCCTCAGACTACAGGGACTTTAATGATAAACTCAGCAAAAAAACAAACGTCCTCTCACTGTCAACTGCGTTTATTTTCAGCAAACGTAGCATGTGTAAATATTTGTATGAACATAACAAGATTCAACAACTGAGACATAAACGGAACAAGTTCCACAGACATGTGACTAACAGAAATGGAATAATGTGTCCCTGAACAAAGGGGGGGTCAAAATCAAAAGTAACAGTCAGTATCTGGTGTGTCCACCAGCTGCATTAAGTACTGCAGTGCATCTCCTCCTCATGGACTGCACCAGATTTGCCAGTTCTAGCTGTGAGATGTTACCCCACTCTTCCACCAAGGCACCGCATTTCTGGGGGGAATGGCCCTAGCCCTCACCCTCCGATCTAACAGGTCCCAGACGTGCTCAATGGGATTGAGATCCAGGCTCTTTGCTGGCCATCGCAGAACACTGGCATTCCTGTCTTGCAGGAAATCACTCACAGAACGAACAGTATGGCTGATGGCATTGTCATGCTGGAGGGTCATGTCAGGATGGGCCTGCAGGGAGGGTACCACATGAGGAGGAGGATGTTCCTTGTAACGCACAGCATTGAGATTGCCTGCAATGGCAACAAGCTCAGTCCGATGATGCTGTGGCACACCGCCCCAGACCATGACAGACCCTCCACCTCCAAATCGATCCCGCTCCAGAGTACAGGCCTCGGTGTAACTCTCATTTCTTCGACGATAAACCCGACTCCAACTATCACCCCTGGTGAGACAAAACCGCGACTCGTCAGTGAAGAGCACTTTCTGCCAGTCCTATCTGGTCCAGCGACGGTGGGTTTGTGCCCATAGGCAACGTTGTTGCCGGTGATTTCTGGTGAGGACCTGTCTTACAACAGGCCTACAAGCCCTCAGTCCAGCCTCTCTCAGCCTTTTGTGGACAGTCTGAGCACTGATGGAGGGATTGTGCGTTCCTGGTGTAACTTGGGCAGTTGTTGTTGCCATCCTGTACCTGTCCCGCAGGTGTGATGTTCGGATGTACCGATCCTGTGCAGATGTTGTTACACGTGGTCTGCCACTGCGAGGACGATCAGCTGTCCGTCCTGTCTCCTGTAGCGCTGTCTTAGGCGTCTCACAGTACAGACATTGGAATTTATTGCCCTGGCCACATCTGCAGTCCTCATGCCTCCTTGAGGCATGCCTAAAGCACGTTCACGCAGATGAGCAGGGACCCTGGTCATCTTTATTTTGGTGTAGAAAGGCCTCTTCAGTGTCTTTTCATAACTGTGACCTTAATTGCCTACCGTCTGTAAGCTGTTAGTGTCTTAACGACCGTTCCAAAGGTGCATGTTCATTAATTGTTTATGGTTCATTGAACAAGCATGGGGAGACCGTGTTTAATCCCTTTACAATGAAGGTCTGAAGTTATTTGGATCTTTACGAATTATCTTTGAAAGACATGGTCCTGAAATGGGTCCGTTTCTTTTTTTTGCTGAGTTTATAATGGTTAAGCTGTTAGATTCCCGAGCGAGACATCCGCGGTACAAATCTGTTTTTAAAAACCTTTTGCTATGTGCTCCTCTGAACACGACTCTGGTAACCCTTTGACCAGAGTTCAAATTATACATTCTCTTGGTGGCTGTTTGAAAATAGTGGACTGTGCCAATGTTAATATACTGTATGTGCATTTACACCACTAGACAACATTTTCTCACCCACAAACTACTCTACGCTACAGAAATTAAATCCTGAGGTGGTAATGAGTTTGCAACCTGCCTCTGTGACCGTGTCTGCTCATCTGTATGTTTGTCACGATGTGTTCTCATATTTCCCAACAAGCCAAGGCAATGTGTATCAGATGATCTTTGGACTGACACTGTGTGTGTGTGAGTGCTTAAGCTTGTACTTGAGCTTGCATTGGTGTGTGCGATAACACTGGGCCTTGGGCTAAGAATGATGCCGCTATCCCACTATTGAATAAGTAGCTAGGTGTGACAGGAAGTCAGAACCCTGGCAAGATCAAAAAAGAAGTGTGAAAAGCCTAAAGGAGTGTCAGCTGTAGCCTCTTAGAATAGATTTTGGTCTGTAGTATCTCTCAAGCATCTAGAACAGAATCGTGTGTGTAGTCTTGCAACCTTTCTGCCTCACTCTCAACCCCACCCCAGCGTGGATACTTGACTATTTCTGCTTTCAGCAACACAGCAGCATCATCTCACCAAACAAACGACAAGACAAGTTGGCTAAAGCAGAAACGGAGTGGTTCAGATTAGAGGTCGACCGATTATGATTTTTCAACGCTGATACACATTGTTGGAGGACAGAAAAAGCCGATGCCGATTTTTGAAAATGTATTTGTAAAAATGACAATTACAACAATACTGAATGAACAATTATTTTAACTTAATATAATACATCAATAAAAGCAATTTAGCCTAAAATAAATAATGAAACATGTTACATTTGGTTTAAATAATGCAAAAACAAAGTGTTGGAGAAGAAAGTAAAAGTGCAATGTGTGCCATGTAAGAAAGCTAATGTTTAAGTTCCTTGCTCAAAACATGAGAAAATATGAAAGCTGGTGGTTCCTTTTAACATGAGTCTTCAATATTCCCAGGTAAGAAGTTTTAGGTTGTAGGTATTATAGGAGTTATAGGACTATTTCTCTCTATACCATTTGTATTTCATATACCTTTGACTATTGGATGTTCTATATAGGCACTTTAGTATTGCCAGTGTAACAGTATAGCTTCCGTACCTCTCCTCGCTCCTACCTGGGCTCGAACCAGGAACACAACGACAACAGCCACCCTCGAAGCAGCGTTACCCATGCAGAGCAAGGGGAACAACTACTCCAAGTCTCAGAGCAAGTGACATTTGAAATGCTATTAATGTGCAACCTGCTCACTAGCTAGCCATTTCGCATCACCGGGGGCAAACTACCTGCCCTCCAGGACACCTACACCACCCGATGTCACAGGAAGGCCATAAATATAATCAAGGACAACAACCACCCGAGCCACTGCCTGTTCACCCCGCTATCATCCCGAAGGCGAGGTCAGTACAGGTGCATCAAAGCTGGGACCGAGAGACTGAAAAACAGCTTCTATCTCAAGGCCATCAGACTGTTAAACAGCCACCACTAACATTGAGTGGTTGCTGCCAACACTGACTCAACTCCAGCCACTTTAATAATGAGAATTGATGGGAAATGATGTAAAATATATCACTAGCCACTTTAAACAATGCTACCTAATATAATGTTTACATACCCTACATTATTCATCTCATATGTGTACATATATACTGTACTCTATATCATCTACTGCATCTTTATGTAATACATGTATCACTAGCCACTTTAACTATGCCACTTTGTTTACATACTCATCTCATATGTATATACTGTACTCGATACCATCTACTGTATCTTGCCTATGCCGCTCTGTACCATCACTCATTCATATATCTTTATGTACATATTCTTTATCCCCTTAAACTTGTGTCTATAAGGTAGTAGTTTTGGAATTGTTAGATTACTTGTTGGTTATTACTGCATTGTCGGAACTATAAGCACAAGCATTTCGCTACACTCGCATTAACATCTGCTAACCATGTGTATGTGACAAATAAATTTGATTTGATTTTGATTTGATTTGATTTCACATCACATCGATACACCAGCCTAATCTCGGGAGTTGATAGGCTTGAAGTCATAAACAGCAGAGCTGCAGGAAAAATGCACGAAGGTGCTGTTTGAATGAATGCTTATGAGCCTGCTGGTGCCTACCATCGCTCAGTCAGACTGCTCTATCAAATCATAGGCTCGCATTTCTGTGTTATTATGTTAGAATTAAGTCTTAGGTCATTAATATGGTCGAATCCGGAAACTATCATCTCGAAAAAAACAAGACATTTATTCTTTCAGTGAAATACGGGACCATTCCGTATTTTATAATTTATCTAACATTTATCTAACGGGTGGCATCCATCAGTCTAAGTATTCCTGTTAGATTGCACAATCTTCAATGTTATGTCATAATTACGTAAAATTCTGGCAAATTAGTTCGCAATGAGCCAGGCGGCCCAAACTGTTGCATATACCCTGACTCTGCGTGCAATGAACGCAAGAGAAGTGACACAATTTCACCTGGTTCATATTGCCTGCTAACCTGGATTTATTTGAGCTAAATATGCAGGTTTAAAAATATATGCTTCTGTGTATTGATTTTAAGAAAGGCATTGGTGTTTATGGTTAGGTACACGTTGGAGCAACGACCTTGGCTTCTTACTGCATTCGTGTAACAGGCGGGCTCCTCGTGAGGCAGGTGGTTAGAGCGTTGGACTAGTTAACCGTAAGGTTGCAAGATTGAATCCCTGAGCTGACAAGGTGAAAATCTGTCGTTCTGCCCCTGAACAAGGCAGTTAACCCACCGTCATTAAAAATAAGAATGTGTTCTTAACTGACTAGTTAAATAAAGATTAAATAAAGTTGTAAAAAATAAAATAGGCAAAATCGACGTCCAAAATGACCGATTTCCGATTGTTATGAAAACTTGAAATCGGCCATTCCGATTAATCAGCCGACCTCTAGTTCAGATGCTAGGTAGAGTCTACCCTTACACCCTTCCTCTCTCATTCTTTCTTTCCTTCCCTCCTTCTTATTTCTGTCTCTCCCTTCAGCGTTGGAGCTGATAAAGACAGCCATCGAGAAAGCGGGCTTCACGGATAAGGTGGTGATTGGGATGGATGTGGCGGCGTCCGAGTTTTACCGCGAGGGAAAATACGACCTGGACTTCAAGTCTCCTCCGGATGCTAACAGACACATCAGCGGAGAGGAGCTGTCAGACATCTACCAAAGCTTCGTTAACGACTACCCAGGTAGGCAGACGGTTATTTGACACCTACAAGATTGTTAATTCAATCGAACATGAATTTTATTTATTTATTTTATTTGAGAGTTAAACAAAAAACACACACAGTGCATTATTTCTTTAAAACTAGACTGATAACACAATAAACAATTGTTCTCAACTTGCCTACCTGGTTAAATAAAGGTGAAATAAATAAAAATACCTTTGTCCCCTTTGTAGTGGTGTCCATCGAGGACCCATTTGATCAGGACGACTGGGCCGCCTGGTCCCGCCTAACCGCTTCCGTGGGCATCCAGGTTGTCGGGGACGACCTGACGGTGACCAATCCCAAGAGGATAGAGAAGGCTGCCGAGGAGCGGGCCTGCAACTGCCTGCTGCTCAAAGTCAACCAGATTGGCTCTGTCACTGAAGCCATCCAGGCGTAAGTGACCCCATGTCACATGACCCCACGTCACATGACCAGTCAATCAATCACGTTGATATACTTGTATATAGATGTCAATCTCTGTCACTTGGCCGGGCTAGGTTGTCCTTGAAAAAGAGATGATTTACCTAGTAATATATAGAAGGAACACTGTGATGCTCTATAATAAGTTTATGTAGCTCTAATGACGTAGGTCTGTGGTTCCTCACTCTGGTCCTTAAGTAACCCCAACAATAGCATTTTTATTGTAGCCCAGGACAAGCAGCTGATTCAACTTATTATCAGGCCCTTTAATGAGTTGAATCAGGTATGTTTGTTCAGGGCTACAACAAAAATGTTTGCTTATAAGGGTACTGGAGGACAAGAGTTTGGGACAGCTGAGGTAGGTAATTTTGATAAAATGTCACGGTCTTGGTCAAATCTGATTGTCACGGGTCTTGGTTATGTGTAATTCTAACTGACTTGTCTGGAAGGACCCATACAGATCCGAACGCGACTGCTGCAGTAGTGAGAAAGAGAAATGTTGTAATTTATGCTGCTGCTCTTGTTAGCCAATCATGAGTCGTCAAAGCGGCAATAGTCTACAGTCATATAGAGCCTGGCTCTTTCTGTAGCAAAAGTTAGACATCTAATCAATGGAAGATGGACGGAATGAAAAGTTAAAGGTGATGGATAGACTACAATGACCAAGAGCCAACAGATAGGCTACTACTTAATATTCTGAATATAGAGTTGTTGTTATTTGTAACTGTAGGATTATAAAGTAAATATAATGCAGCTAACGTTAGCTAGCTTAATTAGCCTCTCCCGGTTTGAAACAGTCAAGACAGGTGCAACGTCATCCTATTTGATGATAAATAACCTAGATTTGGCAGCTATTAGTCTACTAAAGCGCAAGTCGGCTGGTTGCTGTCTCTCGTCTCTCGCTCCCTCCTCCCGGTGTCACTCGCTCAGGGTACGGCCCCTCCCAGCTCCGGTTAATAAAGTAGCTTAACATATGACTTTACTGCTGCTTCCCTCACTTGGATCGGACCGGGTCTGGATCCGACTAGGTCTATACGGAACAGGTCTAGTTGTCATCGGTTCGGAATGGGTCTCTATATTTACAATTGTTATTTTGGGCCCGGGTGGGAAAGCCCCAGGTCCATTTAGGAACGGTTCCAAAATACCTCTAGTAGGTAGGGTTCAAGTTAAGTGTGATGTCATTCATACACATTTATGTAGCGTCAATCATCACGTCTGTCTCTTGGCCAGGTTGGAAGTCCTTGAGCAAGGGATGTCAATGGTGGTTACATGCTCAAATAAAATATAATTTAATTAAGCAAATAATGAGCTTTTTTACATTCACATGATCATCAATCAGTCATATTTATATAGCCAATACTTCCATCTATATACCTGTCAAATGTTACAACACTCATAGCCATCAATCATTGACCTTTTACAGCTATCCATCATCTATAACTGTTGTCATCAATCTTGACCATAGGTACAGCCAACAGTCATTGAAAGTTGTTCAATTAAAATGTATTAATATAGCCGTTAATCACTTTGAATCCTACATTCATTTAACTATCCTTTTGGTACCCTCTCTGACAGTCTATCGCCCACACCCCACCTATCCTCGTTGTCTCACGCTTATTCTACTCTCCATCTCTCTCTATCCCTCTCTCTTTATGTCTCTTGCTTACTCTCGGTTTCGCTATCTCTCTCTATATATCTGCCTGACGCCTTCTCTCTCCCTCTCAGGTGTAAGCTAGCCCAAGCCAATGGCTGGGGAGTGATGGTCAGTCACCGTTCGGGAGAGACCGAGGACACTTTCATCGCTGACCTGGTGGTGGGGCTCTGCACTGGACAGGTACACACTCACTCAGAGAGATGCGGAGCATTCCACACAGACAGAGGTCCCTGATCATTATACAAATCTGACCACAAAATTGTATCGCTTTCCCTAAATTTGTTCTAATTCTCTCTCTCGCTCTCAGATTAAGACAGGAGCCCCGTGTAGATCTGAGAGGCTGGCCAAGTACAACCAGCTCATGAGGTCAGTGTTCAAACATGATCGTCTTTAGCTATCCTGACAAATGCTATTCGGTGGCTTATATTGCTTCTTGATGGAATTTGCACCTCAAAACAATAAATCATTTTTACACTGTGTGTACAATTCATTAAGAACACCTGCTCTTTCCATGACAACACCTGCTCTTTCCATGACAGGCTGACCAGGTGAATGCTATGATTCCTTATTGATGTCACCTGTTAAATCTACAGGTTAAATAAGGATTTGTAAGCCTTGAGACAATTGAGACATGAGATTGTGTATTTGTGCCATTTAGAGGGTGAACGGATAAGACAAAATACACTGAACAAAACTATAAACGTGTAACGGATCTGAAACGGCTAGCTTAGTTAGCGGTGTTCGCGCTAAAATAGCGTTTCAATTGGTGACGTCACTTGCTCTGAGACCTTGAAGTAGTGGTTCCCTTTGCTCTGCTTGGGCCGCGGCTTTTGTGGAGCGATGGGTAACGATGCTTCGTGGGTGTCAGTTGTTGATGTGTGCAGAGGGTCCCTGGTTCGCGCCCGAGTATGGGCGAGGGGACGGTCTAAAGTTATACTGTTAAATTGATGCTGTTGACCCGGATCACTGGTTGCTGCGGAAAGTTGCTGATTAAACAGCATGATCATTACACAGGTACATCTTGCACTGGGGCCACTTTAGTTGTGTAGTTGTGTCACACAACACAATGCCACCGATTTTTGGAGAGTGTGCATTTGGCATGCTGACTGCAGAAATATCCACCAGAGTTTTTTCCAGAGAATTGAATGTTAATTTCTGTCTGTAATACATCAATTTTGTGGGGAAAACCTCAACTCATTCTGATTGGCTGGGCCTGGCTCCACAGTGGTTGGGGCCTATGCCCTCCCAGCCTACCCATGTGAAATCCATAGATTAGGGCCTAATGAATATATTTCAATTGACTGATTTCCTTATATGAACTGTAACCCAGTAAGATCGTTGAGATTGTTGCATTTATATTTTAGTTCAGTATATTTAAGTGCTTTTGAACGGGGTATGGTAGTAGGTACCAGGCGCACCGGTTTGAGTGTGTCAAGAACTGCCAAGCTGCTGAGTTTTTCATGCTCAACAGTTTCCTGTGTGCATCAAGAATGGTCCACTACCCAATGGACATCCGGGCCAACGGCAGAACAGGGGTCGAAAATTGCTCATTGATGAAAGAGGACAAAGGACACTGACACGAATTGTGCAGCATAACAGATAGGCTACAGTTTGTCAACTGACAGTCCAGTACAACATTGGTGCTCAAAGACCCATAAAATAATGCCCAACTCGTCGTACCTTGAGACGAATGGGGTATGGCAGCCAACGATGTACAGAGTTCAACTTCTTTCCTCAAAAAACAAGAACAACCACAGTTTGCTAAGGAACGAAAACACTGGACACTGGGGAATTGGAAAAAGATTGCTTGGTCTGATGAATCTCGGTTCCTGCTGGCAGGACTAGGGTATGGCGAAAACCACATAAGTACATGCATCCATCATGCCACGTGTCAACATTGCATGCTGGTGGTGGTGGTGTGGAGCGTTTTCATCCTTGATAAAAGTGGAGCAACGTTTGAATGCCGCAGGATATCTGAACATCATTGCCAATCAGGTGCATCCCTTCATGGTGTATCCATCTGCAAATATATTTTTTTTCAGCAGGATAATGCCCCATGCCACAAGGCTAAGATTGTCCAGGAAAGATTCCATGAACATGACAGTGAATTCAGCTTACTGCAGTAGCACGCCCAGTCACCAGATCTCAATACAATTGAGCATCTGTGGGATGAGATGGAACAAGCTATTCGGAGTAGAGATCCACTCCCAGCCAACTTGACACAACTGTGGGAAGCATTGGAGTCCACATGAGCCAGCATCCCTGTGGAACGCCTTCGACACCTTGTAGATTCCAAGCCCCAGTGAATTGAGGCTGTTCTGAGGGCGCAACGCAATATTAGGAAGGTATTCCTAATGTTTTATACCCCCCATTGTATTTCCATAAAAAACACTGCAACTCAAAGGAATAATAATACGCTTCTATTATTGCATGTAAGCATACACTAACATATACTGTGTAGAGACCAACAAGCTACTGTTACAGGTCAACAATCCCTCAAAGTAAGAATAGGAGTAGGACCACATTGCACCAAGACACTGATCGAACGTACGTTTTACTTTCCACCTTGAATGGTTTACGGTCAGGTTAGTAGCATTCAGTTACTGTAAACTGAACCTAGACCTGTACCTGCATATAAGGCCAGCTTCCACCCTGAGTGTGACGAAGCGCAGCCCAGGAGCGCAGCCCAGGAGCGTATTCATACACATCCCACTCTAAAACAGCGTCGCTGAGCTAATTGCTGTAACACTCATGCTAACACGCCAATGTCACCCAATGTCACCCCATGAGAGCCAGTCAGAGCGCAGACAGCACCTGGGATCCGCTCAGGGTAATCCCATTGGGCTCTTAGCAGGGCAGGGAGGGCCTCTTACCCAATCATAGCAGCATTAACCGATAACAGCCACTATAACACCCTGATCACTGGGTTAATGGTCCAGGTAGAAGTTGCACAGTTCTAGAATCTGATTGCCTGACTCCTAATAATGATCACTGGGTTAATAGTTGCAGGTGGAGGTGTACAGTGCATTCAGACCCCTTTTCCCACGTTGTTATGCTACAGCCTTATTCTAACATTTTATTCAATAGTTTTTTCCCCCCTCATCAATCTACACACAATACCCCATAATGACAAAGCAAAAACTGGTTTTGAGAAATGTTTGCAAATATATATATGTATTTTGTTACTGAAATATCACATTTACATAAGTATTCAGACCCTTTACTCGGTACTTTTGGTGAAGCACCTTTGGCAGCAATTACAGCCGTGAGTCTTTTCGGAGATGACACTACAAGCTTGGCACACCTGTATTTTGGGAGTTTCTCCCATTCTTCTCTGCAGATCCTCTCAAGCTCTGTCAGGTTGGATGGGGAGCGTCGCTGCACAGCTATTTTCAGGTCTCTCCAGAGATGTTCGATCGGGTTCAAGTCTGGGCTCTGGCTGAACCACTCAAGGACATTCAGAGACTTGTCCCAAAGCCGCTCATGCGTTGGCTGTGTGTTTAGGGTCGTTGTCCTGTTGGAAGGTGAACCTTGGCCCCAGTCTGAGGTCCTGAGCACTCTGCAGCAGGTTTTCATCAAGGATCTTTCTGTACGTTGCTCCGTTCAGCTTTCCCTAAATCCTGACTAATCTCCCAGTCCCTCCCGCTGAAAAACATCCCCACAGCATGATGCTGGCACCACCATGCTTCACCGTAGGGATGGTGCCAGATTTCCTCCAGACGTGGCGCTTGGCATTTAGGCCAAAGAGTAATCTTGGTTTCATCAGACCAGATGATTTAGTTTCTCATGATCTGAGAGTCCTTTAGGTCCTTTTGGCAAACTCAAGTGGGCTGCCAAGTGCCTTATACTGAGGAGTGGCTTCCGTCTTGCCACTCTACCAAAAAGGTCTGATTGGTGGAGTGCTGCAGAGATGGTTGTCCTTCTGAAAGGTTCTCCCTGACCAAGGCCCTTCTCCCCCAATTGCTCAGTTTGGCCAGGCGGCCAGCTCTAGGGAAGAGTCTTGGTGGTTCCAAACTTCTTCCATTTAAGAATGATGGAGGCCACTGTGTTCTTGGTGACCTTCAATGCTGCAGACATTTTTTGGTATCGTGCCTCAAGACAATCCTGTATCGAAGCTCCATAGACAATTCTTTCTACCCCATTTCTTGGTTTTTGCTCTGACATGCACTGTGGGACCTTATATAGACAGGTGTGTGCCTTTTCAAATCATGTCCATACAATTGAATTTACCACAGGTGGACTCCAAGTTAAGATAAGAATACCTCAAGGATGATCAATGGAAACAGGATGCACCTGAGCTCCATTTTGAGTCTCATAGCAAAGGTTCTGTAAATAAGGTATTTCTGTCTTTTCTGTCTTAGACACCTTTTTTTCGCTTGGTCATTATGGGATATTGTGTGTAGATTTTCTTGTTTTTAATAATGCTGTAATGTAATAATGTGGAAAAAGTCAAGGGGTCTGAATACTTTCCAAATGCACTGTATGTAACCCCAGATCTAGGATCTGATTGCCCAATTACAGCAGCATTAACCAATAATGGCAACTATATTTCCCTGATCACGGGGTCAGCTGCAGGTAGAAGTTGCCCCCTAGTCTAACCACAGATCTAAGTTCAGATTGCCTGGGCTTTTACCTAGAGCATATGGATGTCGGATGCATTTACCTGTTGTATCACTCTTTTCCCGTTCTCTCTTTGTCCATTCTGTTGGTCTCTTTAGGATCGAGGAGGAGTTGGGGGATCAAGCTCGCTTTGCGGGCTATAACTTCAGAAACCCCACTGCCCTGTGAGACCAGACAGACCGACAGACAGACCGACACATCACCGCCGACTATACTCAGAGACTCTAAACTACATGCACAGAAGAACTACAGGGTAACATTAAATATGTACAGTTAACTCTGATTTTGAGACACATAGACTGATAGACAAAAATGTAAAGAGACCGACTGACTGACTGACCGACAGACACAAACATGAAAATAGAGACACACAAGTGTAGAAATGAAGCCTGAGGCACACCTAAGCAAGACTGAGATGAGTGTCAATGAAAAAAAAGAGAAAATGAAATACACACAAATAATTTGTTTAAAAAAATGAAATACACACTGCTGTATACAACAACAAAAAACACTGACCGATGGCCGACAAGGACAGACTAACTAGGTGGACTGAGGAGAAAAAAAAAGGAATACATATTGTATTGCACAGTTGTTTGCTTTTTCACCCATGATGACACAAACTGAACTCTCCCTCCTTCATCCCCCTCTCTTTTCTGGCCCTGCAGTCGTCCCTTGTTCTTGTTGTTGTTTCTTGGTTACCTCCACACTCCCTCTCCTGGTGTTGCTATGATTGCAGAAATGATCCTATTCCTCCACGCTTGAAGTCCCAATTTCCCCTTTCCCTACTTTCCATTGATTCCTCTGTCAAAATACTTGCTGTTGAAAGACAAAACTACTGTCATGAAAAAAATACATGTGAAATAAAATTATTGTAATTTACAGTTTCAACCACATTGGTGTCTTTTTGTTTTGTTTGTTGGATTAATATCAGTGTTGTACAAATCTAGATCAGTTTACCCTCCCCTAATCTTAATGTTACACAAAAATGACCCTAGATCAGCATATGGGGGGCAATTTTTTCCTACATCATGTAAATGGAAAGGTTTGAATAGTGAGAGAAGTAAATGACTGAAATGTTAAAATCTTTTCTGGTTCTACAACCAATGCACATACATCGCTGTGCTCTACTTGTAGTTCTCAATATAAGACACTGGAGGGCAACAGAATGCTCCCACTGTCACACACAACCTTCCATGTAGTCGTCAAATAAATACACAGCAGATGACATACACTTGATGTAACACTATAACACTATTTTGTGTTTGGCAAGTGAATTGATTATATCACATTTGTTAACTGCTTGTAAATCCAATGTTAATTTTCAGCAGCGGACGATGGCAGAGTCCGGGATATTTTTTGTTGTTGAACAAACGTGAGATCACTTCTACACCAAAAAAAAACGAGTGTCAAAACATTATGAATACCTGCTCTTTCCATGACAGACTGACCAGGTGAAACCAGGTAAAAGCTATGATCCCTTCAATCAGTGTAGACAAAGGGAAGGAGACAGGTTAAAGAAGGATTTTTATGCCTTGAGATATGGATTGTGTATGTGTGCAATTCCCGAAGGAGAATGGGGAAGAAAAAAGATTTAAGGGCCTTTAAACAGGTTAGTGTAGAAGTTGCCAGGCGCACCGGTTTGTGTCAACAACTGCAATGATGCTGGGTTTTCCCATGTGTATCAAGAATGGTCCACCACCTAAATAACATCCAGCCAACTTGACACAAGTCATGGTCCAGCATCCCTGTGGAATGCTTTCGACACCTTGTACAGTCCATGCTCATACGAATTGAGGCTGTTCTGAGGGCAAAAGGGGGGTGCAATGCTCTTAATGTTTTGTTCAGTCAGTGTATATCTATTGAAGGTATACTTCAGGATTTTGGCAAAACTACTCCCCTAGAGTCAGATACACTCCTGGATACAATTTGTATGTCTCTGTGTTCAGTATGAAGGAAGTTAAGCTGTGTTTACACAGGCAACCCCATTTTTATATTTTTCCACTAATTTGTCTTTTGAGCAACCCCATCATATCTTTTCACACCTGATCCTTTTCAGAGCTGATCTGATTGGTCAAAAGATCAATTAGTTAAAAAAATATGACTTGCGCTCTTTGCATTCTCTCAACCAGCTTCACCTGGAATGCTTTCCCAACAGTCTTGGAGTTTCCACATATGCTGAGCACTTGTTGGCTGCTTTTTTCACTTTCCAATCCATCTCAATTGGGTTGAGGTCGGGTGATTGTGGAGGCCAGGTCATCCGATGCACCTTTCCATCACTCTCTCTTGGTCAAATAGCCCTTACACGTGTGAGGTGTGTTGGGTTATTGTCCTGTTGAAAAACAAATGATAATCCCACTAAGTGCAAACCAGATGGGATGGCGTATGGCTACAGAATGCTGTGGTAGCCTTGCTGGTTAAGTGTGCCTTGAATTCTAAATAAGTGTCACCAGAGCAAAGCACCTCCTCCATGCTTCACGGTTGGAACCACACATGCGGAGATCTGTTCACCTACACCACATCTCATGAAGACACATCGGTTGGAATCAAACATCTCAAATTTAGACTCATCAGACCAAAGGATAGATTTCTTCAGTCTAATGTCCATCGCTCATGTTTCTTGGCCCAATAAAGTCTTATTATTGGTGTCCTTTAGTAGTGGTTTCTTTGCAGCAATTCAACCATTAAGGCCTGATTCACACAGCCTCCTCTGAACAAATGATGTTGAAATGTCTTACTTGAATTCTGTGAAGCATTTATTTGGTCTGCAATTTCTAAGGCTGGAAACTAAAGAACATATCCTTTGCATCAGGGTCTTCCTTTCCTGTGGCGGTCCTCATGAGCCTATTGCATCATAGCGCTTGGTGGTTTTTGCACCTGCCCTTGAAGACATTTTCAAAGTTCTTAAATCTTCCAGATTGACTGCCCTTGTTGTCAAAGTCATGGACTGTTTTTCATTGCTTATTTGAAGTCTTCTTGCCATAATATGGACTTGATCTTTTACCAAATAGGGCAATGTACCTTGTCACAACACACATGATTGGCTCAAATGGATTGAGGAAAGAAATTCCACAAATGAATTTAAGGCACACCTGTTAATTCAAAGGCATTTCAGGTGACTACCTCATGAAGCTGGTTGAGAGAATGACAAGCATGTGCAAAGCTGTCTAAGGCAAAGGGTGGCTACTTTGAAGAATCTCAAATATTTTGATTTGTTTAACACTTGGTTACTACATAGTTGACGTCTATTAATTCTACAATATAGACAATATTAAAGAAAAACCATTGGAGGTGTCCAAACTTTATAACTTGTAACCGATTTCAAAAGCTGCTAAATGAATAGGGAAAACACTGAAATCATTATGTTTAATGGAAAGAAGTGGAGGGTGCATACAATAAGTGATACTTGAAAAGGTTCTAATGAAGGCCATTGATTAAACTATAAACTTGATGTTTCAACAGATTTTTTAAATCTGAGCCTTTTCAGTCATTTTGAAAAGTTTTATCCAGCCTGCTTTGGGTTGGTGGAAGGAGCCATATTGCTGCTAGAGTCATGCAGTAACCGGAGACTTGCCGACTTTTAGAACCAACAGAAAGACAGACGCAAGTTCACAGCAGACTAAACCATTTATTCAAGTGGTCTTCAGCCTTGTGGGTCTGTCTTGACAGTCATTTGCTGGAAAACTTTACTGACATGATTCAACCAATAGGAGAGAAAGGAGGGACTAAACCAAGCGTGAGCATGACTGCTTCTAGTGACAATGGAACTTGTAGTCACTAGCAATACACAAAGTACTGGTCCCCTTACAGTAATGACCACATATCCTATATGGAACATCATTAAGTGCAGTGCTTATTAATATATCAGGAATGTACATTTTTACAATGCATGTAGTTAGGATCTTCCATCCAAAGAGACATTCCATAATAAAAGTCCCACCCTCACACAGAATCCGTCAACCAATGGAGACTGACATGTATTATCAATGTGGGACTTTTACTGTGGCCGGCCCCTAAACTATAGTGCATTTCAAAATGAGTCAAATCATCCCTTGTTAACACAAGCAGCAGGTCATTCATTGTCACAGAAACTCAGGGAAGAGATGCAGCCACAGGACACTACGAGCAGCAGGTCAGGTTGCTCGTGCGCTCTAGGCACGTGCATTGATGATGTCAACAAACTCAGGCTTGAGGGAGGCTCCGCCCACCAGGAAGCCATCCACATCGTTTTGGGAGCCCAGCTCTTTGCAGTTGGCCCCCGTCACGGAGCCTGGAGAAGGGAGGGACTTGTAAAAACACTCAAGTGTGCATGTAATACATACAATAATTTTATCAAAGGTTTAGGAGCACATTCATATTCTTTCAACAGACACTAAAATAATGTTACAAGCTCCATTTGATGTCAGTAATATGCGTTTTTCTAACTCTATTCAGCCCAATACATATGTTTAGATTTCCATTAGAAACAGTGGCTCTGGGGATTTTCTCGTTGCTATTAGCAGCCTGAGTTCAGTGTGGTCCCTACTGACCTCCATAGATAATGCGGATGGAGTCGGCCACGGCCTCAGAGACGTTGGCCCTCATCCACTCCCTCAGCTTCTCATGCACCTCCTGGGCCTGGGGCGAGACAAGTTCACACAGTGTCTTGTACAGCCAACTTTGTGGGGACACACAATTCAGTTCCACTAACCCATACCCTTTCCCTAATTATAACCTTAACCCTAAACTCCCAAGAAATCACACTTGACCTTGTGAGGACAAAAAAATATAAGTCCCCAGTTGGGCAAATTTGTGTTTAATTTGAATTAAAATGGTGAAAAAAAACAAATAGCTTCTTAGCAAGAGCAATTTTGCTAGGACTGTCTGGGAGATGTCCGAGTGGGGAGGGAAAAACTGAAAACTAGCTGTTATTGGCAGGGAGGTTTGGAACTCACTCACTTATCCGTCTATCACCTAGTCTATCACCTAATTTACCACCTGGTGATGTCACCAGGCAGGACAAAACTCCATCCCACCAAGGGCTGAAATTTCAAACCACTTGCCCTTTTAGTGCATTATCATTTTCACAGTATAATTCCAACCTCCATCTGGAAATGTATATAAAAACACAGGAAAAATATATATTTTTTAAAATCACATTAGACTGCACTGGGCCTTCAAATAAATAAAAAACAGAAAATACACTCTTGCAGCAGAAACAAACTAGTGCTTTAATATAACCACATTTAGCATAAACCACTAAGCTGTTCCTAACAAAACAAAACTGAAACAATGGAACTATCGTTGAAGATTTACTTAAAAACATAGTGAGCTACAAAACTATTGGCACAGACATGTTTTGGCTCTGTACTCCAGGACTTTTGATTTGAAATCAATGACAATGAAGTTAAAGTGCAGACTGTCAGCTTTAATTTGAGGGTGATTTCAACTACAAGTGAACCATTTAGAAATTACAGCACTTTTTGTACATGGTGCCCCATTTTAGGGGACCAAAAGTATTGGGACAAATTCACTTAAGTATATTAAAGTAGTCAAAAGTTAAGTATTTAGTTCCGTATTCATAGCTTGCGTTGACTACAAATTTGTTAGATGCATTTGTTGTTTGTTTTGGTTGTGTTTCAGGTTATTTCGTTCCCAATAGATATGAATGGTAAGTAATGTATTGTCATTTTGGAGTCACTTTCATTGTAAATAAGAATAAAATGTTTATAAATACTTGTATATTCATGTGGATTCTACCATGATAACGTATAGTCCTGAATGATGAGTGCGAAAGTTAGACGCACAAATACCGTAGCATATCTTGGGGGTATGATATTTGTGCGTCTAACTTTCTCAGTCATTCACATAGAATTCCCCCCCACTGCGCCATAGTTAAATGGCGGCGAGCTTTACATCACTCCAGCCGATGCCTGGCATTACGCATGGTGAGATTGCATGGCTGGCTGTGTGCTCGATTTTATACACCTGTCAGCAACATCTGTGCCTGGAAATCTCCAAATCCACTGATTTGAAGGGGTGTCCACGAGTGGAGGCTGCTGAGGGGAGGACCACTCATAAGATGGCTAGAATAGAGTCAATCGAGTGGTATCAACCACATGGATACCACTCCATTCCAGACATTATTCCATTCTGTCCTCCCCTCAGCAGCCTCCACTGGTGTCCACATACTTGTGTACATCCAACAAGTTCCTAGAGGCACAAGCTTGATGCAAATAATTGTGCGCTAGGAATATGGGACTAAATAAAAAACGGTTTGACTCATAACACACAAGTGAATTTGTCCCAGTACTTTTGCTCCCCTAAAACTGGGGGGGGGGGCGACTACCTACAAAAAGTGTCATCATTTCTAAATGGTCACATATGGATGAAAATACCCTCAAGCTGAAGCTGTCAGTCTGCACTTTAACCCCAGTCATTGTAGCATCTCCCTGACAACAATGATAACCGTTTGTGTGACTACAGTGGACTGTTAGCCCAACATGCACAGTGCTCGTTTCTAGTGAGTGTACTGCAGGCCTAAACATGTGGTGGTCTATAAAGATTGGATGGAAGTGGGCCATCCTAAGAAGCCAACGGGTGCCTTTCACGTAACAGAATCCCGCTCACTGCAGTCATGTACAGACAACTCTTGCCAACTTAAAAAAAATGAAATGCATGCGATTACAAAAACCAAATTCCATTTCCCACAGATCTGTGTGTAACTTACAAAAAAATATAGTAAAGTATGCATGTTGTAGGTAAGTAAATATTGTTATGAAACAGCGATGAGTCGTACCTGTTCGGGTGAGGCTGTCTTGCCAGTACCGATGGCCCACACCGGCTCGTAAGCCAGCACCACTTTGCTCCAGTCCTTCACGTTGTCTACAACAACAACTTTACATCAATATAATGGACGGCACTGTATGTAGATCATGGTAAATTATGTTTGGCCTACCACTAATTGCCTTAAGATGTATAATACAACATGCGGTACGTAGACTAATGGAATGGACCCCAGAGTCAGGCAAAGTTATGAGAAGGTGTGATGTCATTGTTTGTTGAAATGTATGTAAATCGTAAGTTGTCTATTGTTTTTGTCTATGTATATTTTCATTAAAAAAAATAAAAAGTAACATTTTCAACTTAAACCAAAATGGCGAAAATATTTTTGGAAGGAGTGCAACAGAGCAGGTAGAATATATAAAATGAAGATTTCATGGACATTTTTAGTCAACTTTCCCAAAGAGTCATTCAGGAGAGAAAATAAAGGATCTAAATGTTTACACTGGTCATTTAGCAGAGACTCTTATCCAAAGCAACTTACTAGTGGGGGCATACATATTCCTACTGGTCCCCTGTGGGAATCGAACCACAACCCTGGTGTTGCAAGGGTTCAACGCTTGCATGATGAGAACGCTTTAGATGAGCAGACTAATACATTCCTGTGATACACAGCGAACATGGGGTTTGAACCTAGCGGTTACCTGCGATGGCCTGGGTCTGGGCGTACACCACCTCCTCTGTGGTTCCAGCCTCTCTCTCCTCCAGCTTCTCTCCGATGCAGGCAATCACCCCCAGGCCACTCTCCAGGGCGTGGGCCACCTTCTGACCAATCAGCTCGTCACTCTCCCCGAACACGTGGCGCCTCTCCGAGTGGCCCAGAATCACCCACTCCACACCACAGTCCTTGATCATCACAGGGCTGAGGGACAGAGAAAGAGGGAGAGGGATTACCAATACATCCATTAAATAGTAGATTTAATTGAAAATTGAAATGTTTTTAGTATGTCAGATTATTCTGGCATTTCTCACAGAAACTTCATTAGGAGGAAAGATGTTAAAAATAATTTTTTACATTTGTATCAAACTTCCAGAGTGGGCTCTGCTAATTCTGAAGGTATGATACATTTTATGAGCACCAGCAACTCAGTGAATGGGAAAATGGATTCAAAGGGTATCTGGATAACCAGCCAAATAGGAAAGTAGCCAGCCAGGCCTCCCCGGCCACAACCTATATTTCGATGGCCTCTGGTACAGTCTAATGTCTTGATTCCACCCGAAATACACAGCAAAATTATGACCGTACGTACATACCAACCAAAAGCCATGGATTACAGGCAGCAACCGCACTGAGCTAAAGGCTAGAGCTGCCGCTTTCAAGGAACGGGACTCTAACCCGGAAGCTTATAAGAAATCCTGCTATGTCCTCTGATGAACCATCAAACAGGCAAAACATCACAGGACTAAGACCGGATAGTACTATAACGGCTCTGACGCTCGTCGGATGTGGCAGGGCTTGCAAACCATTAGACTACAAGGGGAAGCACAGCCGAGAGCTGCCCAGTGACACGAGCCTACCAGACGTGCTAAACTACTTCTATGCTCGCGTCGAGGCAAATAACACTAAAACATGCATGAGAGCACCAGCTGTTACGGAAGACTGATCATGCTCTCCACAGCCGATGTGAGTAAGCCCTTTAAAAACAGGTCAACAGTCACAAGGCTGCAGGGCCGGACCAATTATCAGGACGTGTACTGCGAGCATAAACTGACCAACTGGCAAGTGTCTCCACTGACATTTTCAACCTCTCCCTGTCCGAGTCTAATTCCAACATGTTTTAAGCAGACCACCATAGTCCCTGTGCCCAAGAACACTAAGGTAACCTGCCTAACCGACTACCAACCCGTAGCACTCGCGTCTGTAGCTATGAAGTGCCTTGAAAGCCTGGTCATGGCTCACATCATCATCCCAGAAACCCTAGACCCACTCCAATTTGCATACCACACCAACACAGATGATGCACACTCCATTGAACTCCACACTTCCCTTTCGCACCTGGACAAAAAGGAACACCTATGTGAGAATGCTATTCAATGACTACAGCTCAGCGTTCAACACCAGAGCCCTCAAAGCTCATCAGTAAGATAAGGACCCTGGGACTAAACACCTCCCTCTGCAACTAGATCCTGGACTTCATGACGGGCTGCCCCCAGGTGGCAAGGGTAGGTTAACACATCCACTACGTGCTCAGTCCCCTCTACTCTACTCCCTGTTCACTCATGAATGAAAAGCCAGGCACAACTCCAACACCATCATTAGATTTGCAGTTAAGTGGAAGGCCTGAACACCGACAACAATGAGACAGCCTATAGGAAGGAGGTCAGAGACCTGGCCGTGTGGTGCCAGGACAACAACCTCTCCCTCAACGTGATCAAGACGAACAAGATGATTGTGGACTATAGGATAAAGAGCACCGAGCACGCCCCATTCTCATCGACGAGGCTGCAGTGGAGCAGGCCGAGAGCGTCAAGTTCCTTGGTGTCCACGTCACCAACAAACTAACATGGTCCAAGCACACAAAGGCAGTCATGAGGGCACGACAAAACCTCAGGAGATTGAAAAGATTTGGCATGGGTCCTCAGATCCTCAAAAGGTTCTTCAGCTGCACCATCAAGCGCATCCTGACTGGTTGCGTCACTGCCTGGTATTGCAACTGCTCGGCCTCTGACCGTAAGGCACTACAGAGAGTGGGGGCTAAGATTCCTGGGGCTAAGATTCATGCCATCCAAGACCTCTACACCAGGCGGTGTCAGAGGAAGGCCCTAAAAATTGTGAAAGACTCCTGCCACCCTAGTCATAGACTGTTCTCTCTGCTACTGCATGGCAAGCAGTACCGGAGCGCCAAGTCTTTGTTCAAGAGGCTTCTACCCCCAAGCCATAAGACTCCTGAACATCTAGTCAAATGTCTACCCAGACTATTTGCAGTGCACCCCTCACCCCCTCTTTACACCACTGCTACTCTGTCATCAATGCATAGTCACCTTAATAGCTCTACCTACATGTACATACTACCGCAAACAGGTTCCCCCGCACATTGATTTTGTATCAGTACCCCCAGTATATAGTCTCTTATTTCACTGCTGCTCTTTTATTACTTGTTACTTTTCACGTATTCTTATCTGTATTTTTTAAACTGCATTGTTAGTTAGGGGCTCGTAAGTAAGCATTTCACTGTAAGGTCTACACCCGTTGTATTCAGCACAGGTGACTAATACAATTTGATTTGAATACTTATTAAATTTACCTCCCAAATTGTAAAAATGACTTTACAATTGAAATGACTGAAATTGTTTGAAGAATTCAGTGTATTGTTAATTGTTTTGGATATCGTCTAGTCCTAGGCCTACACTGAGTGTATAAAACATTATGAACAAATGATGTCAAATCCACTTCAAATCAGTGTAGATCAAGGGGAGACAGGTTAAATAAGGAATTTTTAAGCCTTGAGAAAATTGAGACTGTGCCATTCAGAGGGTGAATAGGCAAGACAAAAGATTTAAGTGCTTTTGAACAGGGTATGGTAGTAGGTGCACCAGTTTGTCTCAAGAACTGCAACGTTGATGGGGTTTTCAACACTCAGTTTCCCCGTGTATAACAACCAAATGACATCCAGCCAACTTGACACAACTATGGGAAGCATTGGAGTCAACATGGGTCAGCATCCCTGTGGAACGCTTTCAACACCTTGTAGAGTTCATGCCCGACAAATTGATGGTGTTCTGAGGGCAAAAGGGGGGACAACATTAGGAAGGTGTTCTTAATGTTTTGTACACAGTGTATAAGATCAGGACTATGTGGTATGTGAAAGAACATTAATTAAACTCGTCTTCTTTAGAGATTAAAGTAATTCAGTTTTACTGCAAGATATGAACTGCCACAATGTTTGTTCAAATTGCGCATTTTATTTAAAAAAAATAGCCCACATCTAGGAAAAATACAATCGAAGTTGACTACTATATGAAGGTCAAAAGAAAATGAATGTGCCAGAAAACAAAAGGCTAAGTGGATTTTTACTCATCTTTACTACTTATGTTAAAAACATGGGACATGCAAATTCAGGGCTCTAAGCTGACATTTTGTACAAGGAGCACAATAAGCAGCACACAAAACTGTAGGAGTATAATGAAAGTATTTGAGAAAGCGTTATGATAAGAAATGACTAAAAGTTATTTGGATTGTTCCATGCTCAATAAAGTACAAATGTACACGCAAATATTTTAGTCACATGGGTGCAAGTGTACACCCGCAATTCGGGGCAGGAATGATCCCCCTCGAGCAACCAATTGGTTCCTTCAAGCCTGCTGTGTACTGGATAAAACAGTGCCTGACAGCTGGACGAAGGACCGTCTACTGGTCGTCCCGCCTAACGCTTCGAACACACAGACTACGTCATTGCATCACTGCTGCATAACATTTTGCGCAGCTAGGCAACTAACGCTGGAACAGCATGCGAGAGGCTGGAGCGACACACTGTGCTAGCTTGCTAGTTCTCCAGCTTGAACAGTGTCGCCCCCTCCTGTGCAAGGACAGGTCTACTGGTCGACCCCGCTAGTACAGCAGCTAACGTTCGTTATCGACAGTGTTGCGCCCATGTACCGGACTAGCTGGCTCCGCTAGTACAGAGTCCTTGGCTCCCGCCTGCCAAACACCTGCTGTTGTTAACAGAACTGGGGGAAACAGTGTCCGACAGGCAGGGGCTGTCTACCAGTGTACGGCTAGCTAGTTACCGTTCACATCCTCTTCTGTGGAGTTTATTGGCGGCTGGCATCCAACGTTATTGTGCATTAACGTCACCTACTGTACTAGAGCACCCCGCCTCCCCCAACTTAAACATGTACCAATAGAAGAATAAAGAGGAGTTCCTGCAGATGTAGGAATACCCACATTCAGGAACGCCATGTTCAACAATGGTGGGATTCACATGTCTGAGAGATGATATTCTTCGAAATTCCTTTGCTAGCAGCAGTTGAACAAACTCAAGTCTGAACAACCTGGTGTAGTCGGCTGTTCATCCAGCTAGTGGAAAACACTGGGCTGTGAATGGTTTATGACCTGCAATATTACATTTCTATGTATAAAACATGTCAAATCAGAGCCCACTGACATTTGACATGTTTGAATGGTATATATTGTTAAAACAATGTCTAAAAATAAATGAGGTAAAAAAAGGTTCGTTTTGAGATTTAACCTCTTGAAACTCTGGGGGCGCTATTTCATTTTTGGATGAAAAACGTTCCCGTTTTAAACAAGATATTTTGTCACAAAAAGATGCTTGACTATGCATATAATTGATAGCTTTGGAAAGAAAAGACTCTGAATTTTCCAGAACTGCAAAGATATTGTCTGTGGGTGCCCTAGAACGGGAGCTACAGGCAAAACCAAGATGAAACGGCAACCAGGAAATCAGCAGGATTTTTGAGGCTCTGTTTTCCCATTGTCTCCTTATATGGCTGTGAATGCGAGAGGAATGAGCCTGCCCTATCTGTCGTTTCCCCAAGGTGTCTGCAGCATTGTGACGTATTTGTAGGCATATCATTGGAAGATTGACCATAAGAGACTACATTTTCCAGGTGTCCTCCGTCGAAATTGGTGCGTCATTTTCAGCTGCTGGTATTTTTCCATGCGATTCTGAGGGGAAAGCAGGCTTCCACGAACTGCATATCAATGAAGAGATATGTGAAAAAACACCTTGAGGATTGATTCTAAACAACGTTTGCCATGTTTCGGTCGATATTATGGAGTTAATTCTGAAAGAGTTTGATGACTGAATGTTTTGGTGACTGAATTTTCGGTTCGTTTCGATAGCCAAATGTGATGTACAAAACGGAGCGATTTCTCCTACACAAAGATTCTTTCAGGAAAAACTGAACATTTGCTATGTAACTGAGAGTCTCCTCATTGAAAACATCCGAAGCTCTTCAAAGGTAAATTATTTTATTTATTTGGTTATCTGGTTTTTGTGAAAATGTTGCGTGCTAAATGCTACGCAAAATGCTAAGCTAGCTTGCAATACTCTTACACAAATGATTGATTTGCTATGGTTCAAAAGCATATTTTGAAAATCTGAGATGACAGTGTTAAGAAAAGGCTAAGCTTGAGGGCAGGCGCATTATTTTCATTTTATTTGTGATTTTCAGAAATCGTTAACGTTGCGTTATGCTAATGAGCCTGAGGCTTTATTCACGACTCCGGATCCGGGATGGGGAGTATCAAGAGGTTAATTCAGAATCTAGACATGCTACATATTTGCGAACACTATAAAGAGTATAATGACACCAAGATGTCTGTATTATGTACAGTTCACAGACCATAGGTTTAAAAGGGCCTAACATTACCAATTTCATCATGTTTTTTTTTAAATGGTTTGATACACAAATGTAAAAAAGAATGTCAAACATCCATCCTCCCAATGAAGTTCCTAAATCACCCAATAAGGAGTCCATCTTAAACCAGTTCACAGATTCCGTCTCAAGGAGGAAGACGTGTCGTCATATGGAGGGAGCCTTACCTGATCTCGCCAGTGAAGGCCCCCTTGGCAACTTTGTAGCAGTTCTGTGCGGCGACGCCGATCCTGGCATCCAAGTTCGAGCGGGCAAAGTCAAGGTAGACGGTGGGAGCACCACACACCACCTCTGTGAGTATAAGAGAGGGAGGTAGAGAGAGGAGACAAGAGGGAGACAGTAGGAGGAGTTTAAAGCGTCCTCATGCTTCCCATCTGAAACAGTTCGGAACAGTTTGTGCATATTAGGTGGACATTTAGGTCTTCGGCAAGGGTTTTTTCAGTTGTTCGTGCACACTACATTTTTTCCTCCAGGCAAGCCGAAGTCAGAAGATTTACACCCCTTCAACTGGTGGATAGGCTGTTGGTAGACCGACACTTCAGTTGAGCAGTGGTAAATATATATAAAAAAATATATGGCACAAGAGACCTGCCTGATTCACACCTGTCTGAGTGGACTAATACATTGAGAAAGCCGCAGAAATGGTACACCAGTAGTTCATTGACCATTTCTAATCTACAATGTTTGTTTGGTTACAGTAATTTCTGTTAATGCATTCAATATATTACTGCAGCCATTGTGGGAGTGGACACGTTGTTTACAGAGCCCACAACCTAGGCTAAACTTGCAAGGAAAAAAAGTTATTCAATTGAACAGTTGTCAATATAATCATAGTCTTTTGTTTGGCACGCTATTGTCAATCTTGAGTAAGGACACGCACCTGATAATGCGTATAACTAAGCCTAGACTACCTGGCCTGCATGCAAATGTAGGCTTATAAAATGTGCCCATTTGGGGATCAGTTGGTGAATTAAGACAATCTGAAATTCTGTGGAGCTTCTCAACGTCTTAAGTCTGTTTTTACATACATTGAGAATGACGGTTCCTCAACGTAGCCGATTTTAAATACCTTTTCAGCGCTATCCCTTTCGATAACCAAAACGGATGAGCAGGCTTATTACTGGGAATTTAAAGCCCAGGTCTCATCAATGCACACAGATGTTATGGGAAACTATGCTGAGTTCAATGAGTATAGCTCTCACTATCAGCCCAGGTCCGTGCTATCCAGAATCATTGGGACGTCCCTACCCCATTGAAGTTCAAATTTAAAATGGTTGAGGTGACGATTAAAATGTAGGGTGAGGTATAGGTTATGGTAAGGGTTAAGGACGTCTCAAGGATTCCACATAGCGGTCAAAAGATACGTCACGTGACTTCAATGTCATGGTGTTATTTTCGTGTCGTTTGACGCAATCATCAGCATCATTCTTCTGTTTAGTGCTAAAAAAATATATACATTTACTAGTTTCATGTTAACATGTGTGTATATATGTATTGGTATCAATAAGAATGTAGTGTCAACGTTTTAGGGCACATTTTAGACTGAAGATATTGAGACAAAAATCAAATGCCGGTTACCGGTTTCATCGTTGAGGCTTGCAGTGTTCAGGGTCGTTATAAGGTCGCCCAGGCTCTTCTTGTCACCGTTCATCTTCCAGTTTCCTCCTACGAAAAATGTTCTAGAAGACATGATGGCTGGGCGTTAGACGATACCGGAAAACCGAAGACACGGGCCTAGGATGTGATGCGCTCGCAACAAACAGTGGGTAAGCAGAAGCAGTCTTCTCCCCGTTTTTCTTTAAGCTTCTTCTTCTTCGGTGGGGTTTAACGGCAGTTGGCAACCAATATAATGTTACATTACCGCCACCAACTGGACAGGAGAACAAATCCATTCTACTTTGTGATAGAAAAAAAAGAATTACACTGCCAACCACTGTATTAACCCTACACTCATAAAAAGACACTCCCCCCATTCCACTAAACCTATCTAATCCTTTACCAGGCCAATGGCCTGGGAGGAGGGGACAATACCATTCAACACCCCCTGTAACTCTTCGCATTAAAATCTCCTAATTCCAAGTACTTCTCTGCAGCTGCCACCATAACACCTGTTTTCTGTGACTTACGTTCCATACCTGCTGTACAGTTGATAACCATAGCAATGAACACCAAAAAGACAACCTTACTGAAGCACATTTCATTTGTAGGCCTATTACTCTGTACTGGCAACATTGTGCAACTCACCGGGAGCCTCTTAGGATCCCTCACCATTGACCCCTCTTCTTCAATTTTCTTCACTGCCGCAGCATCTGACACCTTTTCCCCACAACTTTCACCCTGGCAACCTCAACCTGCATCTCACATCAGACACTTCTGATCCCCAGCAACATGGGCATCCCTACAGTTTACGCACACACACACACGCGCACGCGCGCACGCACGCACGCACGCACGCACGCACACACACACACACACACACACACACACACACACACACACACACACACACACACACACACACACACACACACACACACACACACACACACACACACACACACACACACACACACACACCACCTTTTATCTAATCTACCACCCCTTTGCAGGTAGCCTAGTGGTTAGAGCATTGGGCTAGTAACCAAAAGGTTGCAGGATTGAATCCCAGAGCTGCGAAGGTAAAAATCTGACGTTCTTCCCCTGAGCAAGGCAGTTAATCCACTGTTCCCTGGGAGCTGAAGATGTGGATGTCGATTAAGGCAGCCCCCTGCACCTCTCTGATTCAGAGGGGTTGTATTAAATGCGTAAGACACATTTCAGTTGAAGCCATTCAGTTGTACAACTTTCCCTTTCCCATTTGACTCTTACAACAATAGTGAGGGGATTCAATTAAGCTGCCCCGGGTTGAACCGGACTATGGCCCATTATGTGACCGGGCGAAGCCAGTGAGGGAGGTGTGCCATGCTCAAAATCAACCGGTAATCTGCATCCCCTGGTCATATTGTCAACAATGCAGCATGGTGTGAATAATTTAGAAACAGAAAGTTCCTCTGTCCAGTGTCTGTTCTTCTGCCCATCTTAATCTTTTCTTTTTATTGTCAGGTCTGAGATATGGCTTTTTCTTTGCAACTCTGCCTAGAAGGTCAGCATCCCGGAGTCGCCTCTTCACTGTTGACGTTGAGATCGGTGTTTTGCGGGTACTATTTAATAAAGCTGTCAGTTGAGGACTTGTGAGGCGTCTGTTTCTCAAACTAGACACTGTAATGTACTTGTCCTCTTGCTCAGTTGTGCCCTGGGGCCTCCCACTCCTCTTTCCATCCTGGTTAGAGACAGTTTGCGCTGTTCTGTGAAGGGAGTAGTGCACAGTGTTGTACGGGATCTTCAGTTTCTTGGCAATTTCTCGCATGGAATAGCCTTAATTTCTCAGAACAAGAATAGACTGATGAGTTTCAGAAGAAAGGTCTTTGTTTCTGGCCATTTTCAGCCTGTAATCGAACCCACAAATGCTGATGCTCCAGATACTTAACTAGCCTAAATGCCAGTTTTATTGCTTCTTTAATCAAAACAACAGTTTTCAGCTCTGCTAACATAATTGCAAAAGAGTTTTCTAATGATCAATTAGCCTTTTAAAATGATAAACTTGGATTAGCTAACACAATGTGCCTTTGGAACACAGGAGTGATGGTTGCTGATAATGGGCCTCTGTACACCTAGGTAGATATTCCATTAAAAAAGTCAGCCGTTTCCAGCTACAATAGTCATTTACAACATTAACAATGTCTCCACTGTATTCCTGATCAATTTGATGTTATTTTAATGAAAGAAATTGCTTTTATTTCAAAAACAAGGACATTTCTAAGTTACCCCAATCTTTTGAACGGTAGTGTATGTTCTAATTTTTAAACTAGTTTTCATTGGGAACTCAGATAAAGCGTTCTTATCAAAAGCGATCACTTTTGCACGTCAAAACACAGAATCCTACTCATTATTCAATGTTCTGAACCTACGTCAAATAAAATGATCTTGTGGATGTCATGAGTTGTCAGTTCTTATATTCTTCAAGCCGACTTCAACATCGGCCAGAGGCGGGGGCCATCTGGCTCACACCGCGTAGGCAACCTAGTTCCAAATCAACATTCAGCCAGTGCAAACCGCCCCCCCCCCCTCAAAACGTGGTCGCTTATCAATGTTTCCACAGGTTGAGTAGTTATGTTTATGTTCTGTTTAAATTGTGTTTTATTATGAAGCATTGGAGTACAGCATGTGAGCTTTTTTTTTTACATAAGACGACAAACACAAGGTGTATGAGCAAAACAAAAACCTCACAAAAAAGAAAAGAAACAAACTGAAGTAAAGACACATAACTAAAACATTTAGTAATGTCCTCCAGAAAGAGGTCTGTATATGAAATACAACTGTATACATTAGCCTGGTCAAACTCTGTTCTAAATGGTTGACTGTCAAAGCACAAATACACAGACATGGTGTTAATGCAGTATTCTAGGTTTATTAGAAAGGTTTTTCAACAAACATAGCATGTTTACAGAGTTACTGCCGATGTGTGAAAGTGCTACAAAATGCAGTTGGGAGGGAATATATTGGTATCTGATATGTAACACCTCAAGAACCTTTTTCTTGAAGTAGGATTCAAGAATGCAAACTCGGATGTATGTGATTGAACATGGTTTAATTTTGTTGGTGATTGGTGATGGCAGCCATTTTGGGGCAAAGACAGAGGATGCTACTGGTTAGCATGTATCATCATAGGCCCAAAATGGCATCATACATTGGATTTGTGTGACCAAACGGCACTGTACATCAACTCTGCAGTCCAATAAATTATAAATTACCTAAATGTAAATAAATGTACATATCAACTTTCAGCTAATAAGTGTGGGCTTTATACATCAAAGATCTCAAAACAATAAAAATACATCTGTAATACTAAATCTTTATTGATGTTCATTATATTTCTGTATTTATTTCACATTTTTATTGTCAAAAATCTATATGTGCAATTGTCACTCTCACCTTAGATACAAGTAGAGCATATTTTCTTCATTAATTCATTTATTATTTCAAACAATCCTATTTTTTTATGTTTGTCGTTGTCTCGGTATTGATAGTCTTAACAATAACTTTAAAATTCTCATGTGTACACGTAGTGTGGCTGCATTTTGTTCTGCTGTCGATGTCATTTATACAGTATGTTCTATGAAGTCCCATTCACCACCTCTCACATTGCATACATAGATGAAAAGGAGGGGAGAGAGAGAAGGGAAGAAATTATGTGAACTGGTACGACAAACATGCTCCGCCTGATATCTCCCCAATCCCAAAATGAGCATCCTTATTTCTCAGGCTTGTGTTTAACCCCTTCTCCTCTCCTCCTCTAGCTCCATCCACCCCCCTCCTCCCTGTCTTCCCCTCTCTCTTTCCCAATGTTGCCTCTGGAGGACCAGCTCAGTTCCAGATCTTCAGGAAGCTATCCCAGGATCCTGTGCAGACTCCCAATCCATCGTCTGGCACCCCAATGCAGCTCACTCTGTTGTCATGGCCAGACAGAACACCTGAGAGAGAGAGAAAGAGAGAGAGAGAGAGAGAAATGACAGAAGAAGAAAATAGTCATCCACACTGATGCAAATGATGCAGTTCTATTTTATATTCCCTTTTTACCCGTGTTTCTTTGATTGACTGCCTCTCATCCAGACTTCTTTGACTATACGCTTTCTCCCTTTCATTACCTGTGTTTAAACCACCTACTTATTTACATTTACATTTGAGCCATTTAGCAGATGCTCCTATCAAGAACAACTTTCAGGAGCAATTAGGGTTACGTGCCTTGCTCAAGGGCACAGGGCAGATTTTTCACTCATGCCATCTATCTCCTCTTCTGCCTCCCTCCCTTTACATTGACTGTTCTCTTTGTTTGTCTCTGTCTCTACTCACTCCTTTTCACCCCTCCCCCAGTCCTCTCCCTTCTCTCTGACTGGTTTCACCCTACGCTTTTACTCACCAATTTTCTCGGCCTTCAGAGAATCCCAGATGTTGCAGTTGAAGTTGTCGTAGCCGGCGAAGATGAGGCGTCCTGAGCTGGAGAGGGAGACTGACGTGACGCCAGCATTCAATGCAGCGTCCTGGTAGCCATTGACCTCTTGGTCAGCACGGAGGTCGTACATCTTGAGGGTGCAGTCATCGGAACCTGTGATAACTGCAGTGCCACTAGGGTAGAACTGGGGTATAAAGAAGGCCATTTCAGTATGTAGTGTTTTGTTTTGACATGTTTTGAACTTGAAGGTTAGTTTGCCTGGTGAGTTGACTGAGTTAGCAAAGTACAGACTCCTTGGAAAGTTTCGGTGTTGTGAAGCTAAATTATGTTTCGATTTTGGATCGCCCTACCCCCTGACTACTGAAGTCACGTGGGTAGTCTCAACCGGAGCTCGAAACTAGAATCTTGTACCTGCAACCCAACATCTTGACAAGGTCGATAGTTGTTGGGTTAAGGTCACTACAGTATATAGATCATTCAGAGTCATTCTGACCAGGAAAAACCCTGGGGCGTGTCTTATGTGCTCACCGCAATGGCGTTAATGTCACTCGTGTGGCCGATGAAGGTCTGCTTGCAGCCGCCATCTCTTATGTCCCACAGCTTGGCGCTGGAGTCACATGCCCCTGAGATGAAAGTGTTCTGGTCTGGTGACAAGGCCAGGCACATACAGTCACCCACGTGGCTCTTGTAGATCACCTTCTGCTTGCCAGTCTCCAGATCCCACAGGCAACAAGTGGTGTCACCGGATGCTGTGAGGATCTCAGTGTCGCTCAGAAAGCGGCTATGAGAAAGGTAGCCTGAGATGGAAGGAGAAAGATAGAATGTTATTGTTTGTACTACTTATTTCCTACGTATTTGGATATCATCCAATTTATGAACACGCTTTTAATGAAATCTCTTGTAGTTGGTCACGGAGTTGACCATAACCCAGTTGGTCACGGAGTTGACCGTAAATCCAGGTGGTATCGGAGTTGACGATAACTCGGATGAAGCAGACATTGTACTATGATACCCACCTTCATGTGCATCCAGCTCCCTGAGGGTCTTTGGGCTGGCACCCTTGATATTGGCGATGGTGCACATGTTATCCAGACCTCCGCTGGCCACCAGATTGCCAGAAGGGGCCATGGAGCAACTCATTACCCAGGAGGACTTGAGGGGGACGGCATATACCTGGAGGGCGGGGAGAAGAATGCTTAACCACTCACTTTCTAGTTCGCTTTGTCTCAAGGTTAGAAGACTTAAAATACCCAACTAGCTGACTTATAGCATATAAATACATTCGTAGAGTGTGTAGTGTGTAGTCAAAGTCAAGACAATCTAAAAGAAAAGTGGGTACTGCTTCTACACATCGGTGGTTGAAGTAGGGATTTACTCCATACATTTGCAAACCAAGTAGAAAGTTCTCTATATAAATCCTATGCATTAAGAGGAAAATAGTTAGAGATGTGAAGATGATGACTAATCAGTGATCACTCCTTACCTTGTTGCCGGTGTAGGTGTCCCAAATAAGAAGCTTGCCATCCTGTGAGGCACTGACCATGTGCCTGTTGGAGAGAAAAAGAAAGCTCAACAAGTGGCTAGTCAGTGTATCAAATTCTGTGAACAGGATTTAGGCACGAGGTCCAATATGAATCTGGCTCAATACTTTGACAATGCAACATTTGAAACAATGAAAGCATTTTCATTGAACCCCATGACACCTGCATGCCATCGTGGACACATTAAACAATGGGACCTTTAGATAGCAGAGCCCATTTGGTTTGAGTGGCGCATCAGACAACCCCTTGTATCGACCTTCTCTGTCTTGCTCAAGGCAGACCTTCTCTATGTTTTTCAATAGTCCCTATTCCACACTGGCTAGTGGTAGTGGTGGGGCGTCTATGGTGAGCTCGACTGTCCCTGGCGCCATCCCCATTCCCAGCTATCTGGACAAGAACACCTTCTCACCTGTTATCAGCAGACCAGTGCAAGCCGTAGATTTTGGCCAAGTGGCCCTTCAATGTCTTTCTGTTTTTCAGCTGAACACGTGGTGCAGCCGCCACACCAGATGCTAGAGTGGCCATGGTGGTGTCATTGACCGCCTTGCGGCCTGCCTAGTGGTGGGAAAGGGATTCACAGATAGGAGAGGAATAAGTGAAGAGTCAAATAGTTGTAGAAAAATAAGCATAGATTGTTTGGAGCAGAATGCTTTCCATACTTCTGTTGTATATACATTTTTCAGGAACCAGACACTGCTTACAATGTCTTAGTATAACTTTATCTCCATGCCAGTGCTGGTATGTGGAGGAAACTAAATGTAGGCTACATGTTATCAACTCTGTACATGAATTCTTGTGCATTATTGGTACTATAATTCCAAGTTATTTATCTGATTGTCTTTTTTGACTGGGGTGATATTGAAGATTGTAAAGAATGTGTCTTGTGGCAACCATTGACATGCTGTGATAACGAGACTCACTTCAATCTGGGCCTTCAGACCATCGGCCTCCTTTTTTAACGTGTCCATTTCACCCATGGCAACGGTTGATAGGGGCTGTTACCGCTGGAGAAAAAAATTGCAGACTAGATGAAAAGGGAGAAAGAGAAAAGGAAAATAGTTTTATGTTTAGAACTTATTTGATTGCAATCATATACAGATCAAGGCTTGGCAAAAATGCTGTCCTCGTTGTAAAATGTAGGCAATGTAGAACTCAATCATGTAACGAAGACCTTAATTAAATAGAACTGAGAATTCATGTTCTCAAATATGTGCAGTAGATATACTGTATACGGTGGCCATCTGTTTGAGGAGAACGTAACTGGACTCATTGCTCCAGTAACTCCCCCATGGCCTCTGACCCCCTAAACTAAACCAATCAGGTGCTTTCGTCATTTAGTATGGTGCAAGAGCCTAGATTGGCCTTCTTGAGTACGGTACGAGGTATAATCCCACATCCACTGTGCTAGAAATCTAATATGCAGAATTAGTGACATATCCAAGATCTACCTTCATGTATCTGAAGAACAAGGCAAATTACTGGCCATTTTATCTGTAACACAGACAGCCATTTTGTTTTTTTAAAGTTCTTTACGGAAGTGATGTCTGTCTTTCAAGAGTACTTTCCATTTTTACTTAGAAGGCCTCATTTAACTTTACAACTATACTTTATTACTTATATTTGACTATTTATTGCTTCAATTCGTATTATTTTGTGTTACAATTAAAACAAGTTTAAGACACAATTTAGCATGAACCTTCTTTTCTCCCCCCTCACTCTGACTTTCAATGCCTTTTAAGAGAGAATATTTCATGATCAAGAGGGAATTAGGGGTTAGCTGTGTGTGGCCCTAATACTCTTTAAGTGGATGCTGACGTTTTCATAATTGGAGGCCAATTACCAACACAGACCACTTTTGTAAACCGCTTAAAGGTTAACAACAAATCTCAAAAACGAATCCAACTACTACAGCACACATCCCTGCAAATACAGTATTAACAAAAGGCATTACTTTCACAGAAATAATTGTTCACACATAGGCTAAGCAAAGCATAGGCTAAGCATGTTCAGTAGGTGGTTTGACCTATGATGAGAGCCAGTGAGACAGAGGGCGAGGAGGGGTGGGCACAACTTACTGGGCACAAACTGGTTGAATCAACATTGTTTCCATGTACTTTCAATGACAAAAGAATCAATGCGATAATGTGGAGAAAGTCGTCAACGTAAAGGAATTTCTGTATTTTCACCCAACTTTGAACTTAAATCCAATGAACAGGTTCAAATTCTTGTTGATTTCATGCTGAATTCACATTAGCTGACAACTCAATCAAATGTAAATCAAAACTAGACAAAATGACGTCTGTGCCAAGTGGGAATAGAGCTTTAAAGCCCCATCAGGGGATCTTAAAGGAGGCTTTTCCAGTCAAATCTCCTGTCATCCGATTACTGACTGCTCTTTACCACTGGATCAGAAAGGGGGAGCAAGAGATGGTAGAAGAGAGAAAGAGTGGAGAGAGGGGACAAGACTAGGCAAGGATATGGGCCTATCAGGTAGAAATGTGAGTCTTCTTCTTCAGTTTCCCGTTTGGTTATTTCCTTTGAAATTATCTTTGCACAAATGCACAGAATGGCCTCTATTTCTGTTTGTCTAGATAGAAGAACTCTAGACATGCACCCTTCTATTAGCATGGCTGCAGAATTCAGGAAGACTTCAATGCACAAAATCAATACATGTGAGACAATACATGTGAGACAATACATGTGCGAAAAGTGAGATAGAAGATATGCACAAGCTCTGCAGTTTGCTGCTTTCACTCTGGGATTTTGTTTTGGTGTTGTTTCTCTTTTACTGGATCTCCAGAATCAATGAGGGAGGATTTGCAACCTTCGTGATAATGCTGATAACGACTTTGCATGCTGTTGTTACCTAATAAATTAAACGGATTCTGAGAAGAAAACTACTCAATTCTGTCACCGTCTCTCCCTACTGGTGACAGCCATTTCAACCCGAACCTACCAGTTCTCTCTCTCGCTCTTTGTCTCTGTCTCTGTCTCTCTGTCTCTCTCTCTCTCTCTCTCTCTCTCTGTCGCTCTCTCTCTCACTTGCAAAGACAGCAGTCAAGAAGTTTTCCATGGACTACAGTGCACTTGTTGCATGTCATTAGAATTCATCCTCTGGTGGAAATGAGCACATCTGAGAACTCCATTTATTACTTCTTGTAATTGACCGACAATTGAGTAGTTTATTTCGCTCATATTCAATCCATTTGACCGGGCTGCAAATCAGATGAAGTTCCAGTCTTTCAACTGTGAAATCTTATCATGGATGAGAATTCTGAGCTAGGTAATGGGATAGTGTCCATGATGATCTGGGTCCGTGTTCGTAATCATCAGAGAAGTCAATGTCGTTCCATGTAGTTCCACGTATGTGCTACCAAAGTCACCCAAAATCACTCACCTTTCCAAACAAAATGCAGTCCTTCGTCTTTTTGGGCTTTTCTGCCTCAGTAGCCCTTTGAAGCAACTTTTTATGTTCAACAATACTCAAGTCAGCCCTGCTTTCCTTCTCTCTGTCTCTCTTTCCTCTTACGCCTTCACCCACAGACTGGCTGCAGGCAACCTGTGAAAACTCTCTCTTTCTCTCTCCCGTCCTCCTGTGAGGAACAGATGAGGATTGAAGGGGATGAAGGAGATCAGGGATGAAGGGATAAGCCTGAAGATGGAAATAGAGAGAGGGAAGGAGAGAGAGAGAGCATGGCAAGAGGAGATGGGTAAACCGATTGGAGGAGAAAATCAGGTTATGAGGTCAAAAGACAAGAGCAGGTAAAGAGAGAAGGAGGGATGAAGGGTGAAAGGGACAGGTGAAGGTGTAAATGTGAGAATAAGATTAAGTAGAGAGATGCGGAGGGGTTTGACATATGATCCAGTAGAGAGATTCTGAGGGGTATAGAGCGGCATTGCTAGTGAGAACACACCATTTGTTACATCACATCAATGGCTACGAAATAAAGCTGTTCCACATCATTCGACAGTATAATAGTGTTACTGTCTACGAGGAGAGGGTATTTGATTTTGCTGACCTGGAGTGGCTCAGAAAACTTTTCCAACCAATTGCATGGTAGGCCTACCAATTAGAGCAGTCCAACCAGTAAACAAATTGACAACAGAATTTCAGCATGCTTATAGGGAAGGACACTCAACAAGTACAGCACTTACACAAACGACTGATGATTGGCTGAGAGAAATTGATGATAAAATTAACATGTGGGCTGTCTTGTTAGACTTCAGTGCAGCTTTTGACATTATCGATCATAGTCTGCTGCTGGAAAAACTTATGTGTTATGGCTTTACACCCCCTGCTATAATGTGGATAAAGAGTTACTACACAGAGGGTGTTCTTTAATGGAAGCCTCTCAAATATAATCCAGTTAGGATCAAGAATTCCCCAGGGTAGCTGTTTAGGCCCCTTGCTTTTTCAATTTTTACTAACAACATCTCACTGACTTTGAGTAAAGCCAGAGTGTCTATGTTTTCGGATGACTCACCACTATACACGTCAGCTACTACAGCGACTGAAATGACTGCAGCACTTAACAAAGAGCTGCAGTTATTTTCAGTGTGGGTGGCAAGGAATAAGTTAGCCCTAAATATTTCTAAAACTAAAATAATTGTATTTGGAACAAAACACTCAAACGAAACACTCACTAAACCTCAACTAAAACTTGAAATAAATAATGTGGAAATTGAGTAAGTAGAGATGACTAAACTGCTTGGAGTAAACCTAGATTGTAAACTGTCATGGTCAAAACATATTGATGCAGTAGTAGCTAAGATGGGGTGCAGTCTGTCTATGATAAAGCGATGCTCTGCCTTCTTAACAACTATCAATGTCCTACAGGCCCTAGTCTTGTCACACCTTGACTACTGTTCAGTCTTGTGGTCAGGTGCCACAAAAAAAGGACTTAGGAAAATTGAACTTGGCTCAGAACAGAGCAGAATGGCTGGCCCTTGGATGTACACAGAAAGCTAATATTAATGATATGCATGTCAATCTCTCCTGGCGGAAAGTGGAGGAGAGATTTACTTAATCACTACTTTTATTTATAAAGAGGTATTGACATGTTGATTGTATCTGTCTTAGCTATCAAGCTATCTGTCTTAGCTACTGGCACACATCTCAGACACCCATGCATACCCCACAAGACAAGTCCAGAAAAGACTATGGGAGGCACACAGTACTACATAGAGCCATGGTTACATGGAACTCTATTCCACATCAAATAACTGACACAAGCAGGAAAATTAGATTCAAAAACAGATTCAAAAACACCTTATGGAACAGCGGGGACTGTGAAGCAACACAAACATGGGCACAGACACACACACACACACACACACACACACACACACACACACACACGATAACATACGCACTACACATACACATGGATTTAGTACTGTAGATATGTGGTAGTGGTGGAGTAGGGGCCTGAGGGCACACAGTGTGTTGTGAAATCTGTGAATGTATTGTAAAGTTTTTACAATTGTATAAACTGCCTTCATTTTGCAGGACCCCAGGAAGAGTAGCTGCGGCTTTGGCAGCTAATGGGGATCCATAATAAATACAACTACAAATACAAATACACATCACTAATGAGTGGTGTTTGGATTCTTATCAAGTCTATCAGTGGCAGCTTTCACTGTCGATAGTAATATGATGCAGCAGTCAGAAATGACCAGACATCAAGAGTATTATTGTCTGACTCTATTGGTGGAGCGGCTGAATTTTGTAGGGTTTTCTGAGCGATTGGCAGGGGTTGAGGTTGAGGGGAGTTGAATTTATTTATCAGAGCTAATGAGTTGAGCCCAGTTAATCAGCATCCAATTGGATATCCGGGGAATCTGAAATCTCGTTAAGGAATTAGAGCAGTCCAACCAGAACATGCGTCACAAGTGACACAGAAGAGACAAGAAGAAAAGAGAATTCTACTGTACCTTGAGAGTTGATCATCTCTTCTCAGCCACAGGGAATTAGCTGACTTGTGGCTCCGAAGGAGAGATTTCACAGATCCCACAAGATCGGGGTGGGCCTAAAGATCGGAATGAATGGGAACTTTGGGGGTGTGCTACTGCAGTAATTCCTGTATTACAGCATTGTATGGATTCAGAAGTACTCGCAGCAAGATTTGTCTGAGTTCAAGAGGTCTTTGGTGCCTTGATACGAATATTACCGCTCAATGAATTAACATAAGCGTTGTTGCTTGAGAATGCCAATTCGCGGCAAGCAATGCCAACGCCATTTAACAAACAAACCTTGTACCTTGATGCACTCAGCTATGGTCCAATATTGATATTCTAGATAGCTCCCATGCAATGATTACTTTATAGGTTGTATTAGACTCTATGTTTGGAGAAACCTTGTGCAAGCACGTCTATTCTATGCAATGCAATCTCTGGTATTAACGAGACAATTCTCCTCGTCAAGAGGGATTACAAGTGAAAACCTAAACGATCAGGTTCCATGTCAGGGCGATCTACCAATCACCCTGCCCTGTGGCATGTGTCATGGGGTCAGAAATAGTTAAGGGTTGAGGTGATTGTTGGTTTTAAACACCCGTGTTAGATTCACCCCTTCACCAGTCAAAAAGGCCTTGATTTGTAATCCACTGATATTACAGTTTATCCACCACTACCTGGCTACCAACAAGGGGCTGTGGACCATGATATTCCAATAAATATGTGATAAAGTTGCGAGCAACTATTTTCATGCCAGGGGAAGTGGCACTCATTGACAAATGTAATATATTTGAATAACCTCTGCATAAAAGACAGATTGGCTTCTTTATCTTTTCTTGTGATGCATACAAATCGATAAAAGTGTCAACAGGCATGAAACCCTTGCACCATGCCCCCCCCCTAACAGCACAGTATACATCTCATAACATTACTATATAATATGTTGTCTGAATATTTGGGAACGAGTTGTGACACCTTACAGGCCTGTGTGTAAATGTGTGCGTGTGCTTTATTTAGCTTGGAGTTTCCATGTGTGACGGCGATTATTCTATTCGTTTCATTGTACCAGGCAAAATCAATCGAACGCAGGTAAAGTATTTGACAAGTTAAGTATTTGGTATTTGATCCAAGTCTTTATAATACATTTTAAAACATTAGAACACCTTATAACACAGATTGATGTTCTGTGTTGATTTTATTCTACAGTCAGCACTGAAAAGTTCTGCATAGAGTGAAGTGCAAGGGTGAAGCCAACTGATGCTTTCCAGTAACATTGTTAGCTACTGTGGTTCTGTGAAACCTAGTCATCTTCTCATTCCTCTTTTTCTCAGAATTAGTGCAAGGCTGTAGATTAAGCTCAATCAGGCCCTGTAGGACACTTAGTATTACCCCCTCTCTCTCTCTCTCTCTCTATTTCTCTCTCCCTCTCACTCATTCTATCCCTTCGCGCTCTCTCCCTCTACACTCTTTCACCTCTCTCCCTCTCCTCCCTCTCTGTTGAACAATGGAAGTGTTAATGGTTTTATCCTCAAAACATTTCAGAGAACCACTCACAGAGCCCGTATACCTGTATTTCGGTTACAGGATCTGTGAAAATGCAGGGATCACGAGATAAATGTAAATGAGTGGGATTTAGTTCTTTGTATGAAAGGGGTATATGTCTGTGTGCCTCTTTCTCAGTCTGCATGTCTCTCTCCAACTCCCTCCCTCCCCTGCTGTAATCCTAGCTAACCCCTAACCAACTATGACAGAAATGGGCTAGCGAACTTCCTCTGTTAGTAACACGTTCAGGAGGTAGATAGGAAGTTAGAGTACAGCACACAAACCCCTGTCACCTTTGACACCGGACCCACTAAGAACATGGTCACATGACGGGCAGTGTAAGAGATTATTGTGGATGTATCTAATGTATCGCCAGGCCCGGCATACAATGTCTATAACACCATGACCAAGCGAATTAGCCTTTTGTATAATTGGCTAATTCTGGCACATGTACAACATTGTTGATTCATGTGCATTGTATCTATCAGATACATTGAATAAAGTAAAGTTTAAAATCCTGAAAGAATAGTCAGCCTTGCATTTATTTTGAAACTACACCCTAAATGGGCATGATTTAATTTGAAACATTCTAAATCAGATTGAGCACACCATGATTTTCTTGTGTGCATTGTCTACAGTTGATATGTGGTGTATGTTCATGTATCGTGTGTGGTAACACTTTACTCCAACTGTCTGTCTTAAGCTATCATGACTATTGGGAGGCTGGTGGGAGGAGCTATAGGAGGACGGGCTCATTGTAAAGACTGGAATGGAATTAATGGAATGGTATCAAACACATAAAACATACGGAAACTACATTTGACCCCGTTCCTTTAATTCCATTCCAGCCATTACAGTCCTCTATCCTGCTACATCCTCCATCCTCCTACAATCTAACCCAGTATCCCTCCCCATTTCATGACACCTTCCTCCTGGTTGGCTACTGCCCTTTCAAGTACTGCTACTGAGGCAATTTCCCATTTATCTGGGTGAAAGCTGACAAAGTAGACAACCAGGCTGATGTAGCTTGGTCCAATGCTGTAATGGTCCATGTTTTCAGGGCAGCACTTAATGCAGAGCAGTCCAACATTGAGTATTCAGCACAAACATTTACTCTGTTCCTCTGGCGATGTAGAGGTGAATCCAGGCCCTGCAGTGCCTAGCTCCACTCCTATTCCCCAGGCGCTCTATTTTGATGACTTCTGTAACCGTAATAGCCTTGGTTTCATGCATGTTAACATTAGAAGCCTCCTCCCTAAGTTTGTTCTATTCACTGCTTTAGCACACTCTGCCAACACGGATGTTCTAGCTGTGTCTGAATCCTGGCTTAGGAAGACCACCAAAAATTCTGAGATTTTAATCCCAAACTACAACATTTTCAGACAAGATACAACTGTCAAAGGGGGCGGTGTTGCAATCTACTGCAAAGATAGCCTGCAGAGTTCTGTCCTACTATCCAGGTCTGTCCCCAAACATTTTGAACTTCTACTGTTAAAAATCCACCTCTCTAAAAACAAATCTCTCACCGTTGCCGCCTTCTATAGACCACCCTCTGCCCCCAGCTGTGCTCTGGACACCATATGTGAACTGATTGCCCCCCATATATCTTCAGAGCTCGTGCTGCTAGGCGACCTAAACTGGAACATGCTTAACACCCCAGCCATCCTACAATCTAAGCTTGATGCCCTCAATCTCACACAAATTATCAATGAACCTACCAGGTACCTCCCCAAAGCCTTAAACACGGGCACCGTCATAGATATCATCCTAACCAACTTACCAACTTCTCAGCGATCACTACCTCATTGCCTGCATCTGTAATGGGTCAGCGGTCAAACGACCTCCACTCATCACTGTCAAACGCTCCCTGAAACACTTCAGCGAGCAGGCCTTTCTAATCGACCTGGCCGGGGTATCCTGGAAGGATATTGATCTCATCCCGTCAGTAGAGGATGCCTGGATATTTAAAAAAATGCCTTCCTAACCATTTTAAATAAGCATGCCCCATTCAAGAAATGTAGAACCAGGAACAGATATAGCCCTTGGTTCTCCCCAGACCTGACTGCCCTTAACCAACACAAAAATATCCTATGGCGTTCTGCATTAGCATCGAAAAGCCCCCATGATATGCAGCTGTTCAGGGAAGCTAGAAACCATTATACACAGGCAGTTAGAAGAGCCAAGGCTGGCTTTTTCAAGCAGAAATTTGCTTCCTGCAACACTAACTCAAAAAAGTTCTGGGACACTGTAAAGTCCACGGAGAATAAGAACACCTCCTCCCAGCTGCCCACTGCACTGAAGATAGGAAACACTGTCACCACTGATAAATCCACCATAATTGAGAATTTCAATAAGCATTTTTCTACGGCTGGCCATGCTTTCCACCTGGCTACTCCTACCCCGGTCAACAGCACTACACCCCCCACAGCAACTCGTCCAAGCCTTCCCCATTTCTCCTTCTCCCAAATCAGCTGATGTTCTGAAAGAGCTGCAAAATCTGGACCCCTACAAATCAGCTGGGCTAGACAATCTGGACGCTTTCTTTCTAAAATTATCTGCCGAAATTGTTGCCACCTCTATTATTAGCCTGTTCAACCTCTCTTTCATGTCGTCTGAGATTCCCAAAGATTGGAAAGCAGCTGCGGTCATCCCCCTCTTCAAAGGGGGGGAACACTCTTGACCCAAACTGCTACAGACCTATATCTATCCTACCATGCCTTTCTAAGGTCTTCGAAAGCCAAGTCAACAAACAGATTACCGACCATTTCGAATCTCACCATACCTTCTCTGCTATGCAATCTGGTTTCAGAGCTGCTCAGCCACGCTCAAGGTCCTAAACGATATCTTAACCGCCATCGATAAGAAACATTACTGTGCAGCCGTATTCATTGATCTGGCCAAGGCTTTCGACTCTAACAATCACCACATCCTCATCGGCAGACTCGACAGCCTTGGTTTCTCAAATGATTGCCTCGCCTGGTTCACCAACTACTTCTCTGATAGAGTTCAGTGTGTCAAATCGGAGGGTCTGCTGTCCGGACCTCTGGCAGTCTCTATGGGGGTGCCACAGGGTTCAATTCTTGGACCGACTCTCTTCTCTGTATACATCAATGATGTCGCTCTTGCTGCTGGTGAGTCTCTGATCCACCTCTACACAGACGACACCATTCTGTATACTTCTGGCCCTTCTTTGGACACTGTGTTAACAACCCTCCAGACAAGCTTCAATGCCATACAACTCTCCTTCCGTGGCCTCCAATTGCTCTTAAATACAAGTAAAACTAAATGCATGCTCTTCAACCGATCGCTACCTGCCCGCCTGTCCAACATCACTACTCTGGACGGCTCTGACTTAGAATACGTGGACAACTACAAATACTTAGGTGTCTGGTTAGACTGTAAACTCTCCTTCCAGACCCATATCAAACATCTCCAATCCAAAGTTAAATCTAGAATTGGCTTCCTTTTTCGCAACAAAGCATCCTTCACTCATGCTGCCAAACATATCCTTGTAAAACTGACCATCCTACCTATCCTCGACTTTGGCGATGTCATTTACAAAATAGCCTCCAATACCCTACTCAACAAATTGGATGCAGTCTATCACAGTGAAATCCGTTTTGTCACCAAAGCCCCATATGCTACCCACCATTGCGACCTGAACGCTCTCGTTGGCTGGCCCTCGCTTCATACTCGTCGCCAAACCCACTGGCTCCATGTCATCTACAAGACGCTGCTAGGTAAAGTCCCCCCTTATCTCAGCTCGCTGGTCACCATAGCATCTCCCACCTGTAGCACACGCTCCAGCAGGTATATCTCTCTAGTCACCCCCAAAACCAATTCTTCCTTTGGCCGCCTCTCCTTCCAGTTCTCTGCTGCCAATGACTTGAACGAACTACAAAAATCTCTGAAACTGGAAACACTTATCTCCCTCACTAGCTTTAAGCACCAACTGTAAGAGCAGCTCAAAGATTACTGCACCTGTACATAGCCCACCTATAATTTAGCCCAAACAACTACCTATTTCCCTACTGTATTTAATTACTTTATTTATTTATTTTGCTCCTTTGCACCCCATTATTTTTATTTCTACTTTTCACATTCTTCCACTGCAAATCTACCATTCCAGTGTTTTACTTGCTATATTGTATTTACTTTGCCACCATGGCCTTTTTTTGTTTTTTTGCCTTTACCTCCCTTATCTCACCTCATTTGCTCACATCGTATATACTTGTTTATACTGTATTATTGACTGTATGTTTTTTTTACTCCATGTGTAACTGTGTCGTTGTTTGTGTCGAACTGCTTTGCTTTATCTTGGCCAGGTCGCAATTGTAAATGGGAACTTGTTCTCAACTTGCCTACCTGGTTAAATAAAGGTGAAATAAATAAATAGTACTGAAGGTAGCTATTATGTTGGTATAATAGTGATCAGTATACTGTGTACACTGTGTGTTACAGTGCTATACTAACTATATCTGTTTCATGAGGACTTGTAAATGTGTATTACAGGGACTGGAGCAGTTCTGTGTCTTACCTTTTGGTCTTTATAATGGGCCGTTTCATACCTGTGACTGACAATACTTCAAATGATCCTGAATAACGATCCAAATACCTGTCATATTAACATTAATAATGTGTAAGGGATGGAATAGAATCATGCTTAAAGGGGCAGTGCAGCTAAAAATGTGAATTTCCAGTTTTTTGTGGAAGGTTAGTGTTACGATAACTAGGAGTGGTGGGTGGAATCAGGCGCAGAGAGCAGGGTTCAGTCGTTTTGTCAAATTTATTCCCCAGCGCAACAAAAACGGTTACGCCAACACACAGGGCGTATATAAGTTGCCAGTCCAAACAATAGGACAGAAATAGTCCGGCGAATAAGGATATGAACAAAATAACACCATCCAACACAGAGTAACAAAAAACAAGCCCGCACAAATACCCAGCGGGCCTAGTGCCCTTAAATAACCTACAAACAAACCCTAATACAAAACAGGTGTACCCAATTACCCAATTACCAAAACAAACGGAAAGGGAATCGATGGCAGCTAATAGGCCGGCGACGACGACCGCCGAGCCCCGCCCGAACAGGAAGAGGCACCATCCTCGGCGAGGTTCGTGACAGTTAGTTATTTAGGTTTCAAATCCAATTTTAAGAAGAGAAATAGTGGAAATGGGTTGGGTTTAGCCATAATTATGACTTTGTGGCTGTGTTAACTGGTGATGACCTGGGGGAATATTATTGCTAGCAAAGGACATAGCCTGATGACAAATATTTTACTCAGTAAGGTCACGCCAATAGATTTATATCGTCACTCCCACTAAGGCCAACTTTAAATGGTTGATATCCCAGGCTTGTACAGTATGTGCTGTGTGCACAAAAGCCCGGGGAGAGGCAACATTGCACCAAGAAACACTTATCTTGATGAAAGCCCCGAACATAAGGAAATTGAAAGTGTCTTTCTTCTGGAACCAAGTTACATGTTCCTCAGTATACAAATATGCATGCAACAATACGACGAGCCATTCCGCACAGTGCTGGATCAGGTCTTTGACACATGTTGGGGATGAATCAGAATTAGTTAGGTAACATTGATAAATAAGATGTTTTATTTTCATAATAATGCTTATGTGAGATATTTGTCATTAGAATGTCTTCTTTTGGATAATACTGTTGGCAGTTGCATTTTCCTTGTTCCTCTCCAGGGAAAAGTCACTTGGGGCCCAGAGAGGGGAGAGGTCAGGCTTGTCTTTTACATGTCTGGTAATATGCAGAATATCAGAAAGGGAGAAGTCAGAATTGAACAGTGTCTTCCAACGTATCTGTTAAACCATGTGAAGGGCTCCACAATGTCTGTGTGCCAGTCACTCCCCTCTGTGAGTTAATCCAGGAGGAGATGTATTTGAGATGGGAGTATCTAGAATTGACAATTGATATATGCCATTGGATGAGGTAATGTTTTGGTACTAAGAAGTACCAGGAACGAGATTACAATCTCGGTTTAGGAGACCAAACTGAACAATATTGTATAGCTAATGCTATCTGGCTATGGGATACTCCTCTTTCAAGTAAAAGGCACTTTGTGAAGTTCCTCAGATCTGTGGTTCGTCATTGAGTTGAGAGGGGTGGATCTTTGCTATACAAGATCTCAGTTGCCATTTTGTAAGCACTCTCAGAGAATTCATTTCTAGACACTGAATTGATCTGAGAGTCACAGGGCTATGGTGAAGTTCAGATGAAGTTTATGTATAACTCTGACTGGTGTGTGGTTTGTAACTCTCCTTATTTAGTAATACAGGAAGTTTCCACGACACACATTCACCCAATCCCCCACTGAAAAATCAGCCACAACATGTTGACACCATTGTAACAGGTTGCAATCAAGCGCTGGTCCCCAGCAAGGGAACAGAAGAGAAATACCTGGTGCGGCAGTCTGAGGTTGGTCTAGTCCAAATCATCTTGGCTCTGAAACATACACAAACACAAGCTTTGCAGGTTCATCAACCCATTTAAGTACCTCTCACATCCTACAGTAAACTGTGGATTATAACCTACTTATTGACACTTTATGTAGTGTCCTATAATATTTTGTTTGAAGTGAGACACCTTCGGTCATTCATAACACATTCATAAAGACTATATATCGCATCACGCTGTACTTACTTTAAAGTCAGACCCTTTTGGTAATTTATAACACATACATAAATGCTTTTGTATCATATGTCTCTGTACTTACTATAAAGTCAGACATACAGTGCAAAGTATTCAGACCCCTCTACTTTTCCCACATTGTGTTACGTTACAGCCTTATTCTGAAGTGGATTAAATTGTTTTCATCCCTCATCAATACACCAAAATGACGACAGCCTCAAGTGTTCTTGGGTATGACGCTACACGTTTGGCACACCTGTATTTGGGGAGTTTCTCCCATTCTTCTCTGCAGATCCTCTCAAGCTCTGTCAGGTTGGATGGGGAGAGTCACTGCACAGCTATTGTCAGGTCTCTCCAGAGATGTTCGGTCGGGTTCAAGTCCGGGCTCTGGCTGGGCCACTCAAGGGCATTCAGAGACTTGTCCCGAAGCCACTACTGCGTTGTCTTGGTGGTGTGCTTAGGGTTGTTGTCCTGTTGGAAGGTGAACCTTCACCCCAGTCTGAGGTTCAGAATGCTCTGGAGCAGGTTTTCATCAAGGATCTCTCTGTACTTTGCTTTGTTCATCTTTCCCATCCTGACTAGTCTCCCAGTCCTTGCCACTGAAAAACATCCCCACAGCATGATGATGCCATCACAATGCTTCACCGTAGGTATGGTGTCAGGTTTCCTTCACACGTGACGCTTGGCATTCAGTCCAAATAGTTCAATCTTGGCTTTATCAGACCAGAGAATCTTGTTTCTCATGGTCTGAGAGTTTTTTGGCAAACTCCAAGCAGGCTGTCATGTGCCTTTTACTGAGGAGTGGCTTCCGTGTGGCCGCTCTACCATAAAGGCCTCTACCATAACCTTCTGGAAGATTCTCCCATCTCCACAGAGGAACTCTGGAGCTCTGTCAGAGTGACCATCGGGTTCTTGATCACCTCTCTGTCCAAGGCCCTTCTCCCCTGATTGCTCAGTTTGGCCTGGCGGCCTGCTCTAGGAAGAGTTTTGGTGGTTCCAAACTTTTTCCATTTAATAATGATGGAGGCCACTGTGGTCTTGGGGACCTTCAATGCTGCAGACATTTTTTGGTATCCTTCCCCAGATCTGTGCCTCGACACAATCATGTCTCGGACCTCTATGGATAATTCCTTCGTCCAAACTGTGAGGTCGAAATAACACTCTGAAATTGTGAAAATTGTGATAATGTCCTTTCTGTGTAAAAGCTGTTTGAAAAAGAATGCATGGACTTTTTGGCCCAGATCATGACATCATAATCTGCTCCACTAAATTCATTGACAACTGCATGGCGATTTCAAGAGATTGTTGAATAAATTTTAAATAAATAAACAAAAAAAGAGAATTCGTAAAAATCCAAATAACTTCACAGATCTTCATTGTAAAGGGTTTAAACACTGTTTCCCATGCTTGTTCAATGAACCATAATCAATTAATGAACATGCACATGTGGAACAGTCATTAAGACACTAACAGCTTACAGATGGTAGGTAATTAAGGTCACAGTTATGAAAACCTAGGACACTAAAGAGGCCTTTCTTCTGACTCTGACAAACATGAAAAGCAAGATGCCCAGGGTCCCTGCTCATCTGCGTGAACGTGCCTTAGGCATGCTGCAAGCAGGCTTGAGGACTGCAGATGTGGCCAGGGCTTTTAGGCCTGTTGTAAGGCAGGTCCTCACCAGACATCACCGGCAACAATGTTGCCTGTGGGCACAAACCCACCATCACTGGACCAGACAGGACTGGCAAAAGTGCTCTTCACTGACGAGTCGTGGTTTTGTCTCACCAGGGGTGATGGTCGGATTCGTGTTTATCGTTGAAGGAATGAGCGTTACACCGAGGCCTGTACTCTGGAGCGGGATCGATTTGGAGGTGGAGGGTCCATCATGGTCTGGGGCGGTGTGTCACAGCATCATCGGACTGAGCTTGTTGTCATTGCAGGCAATCTCAATGCTGTGCGTTATAGAGAAGATATCCTCCTTCCTCATGTGGTACCCTTACTGCTCGTTCTGTGCGTGATTTCCTGCAAGACAGGAATGTTAGTGTTCTGCCATGGTCAGCGAAGAGCCCGGATCTCAATCCCATTGAGCACATCTGGGACCTGTTGGATCGGAGGGTGAGGGCTAGGGCCATTCCCACCAGAAATGTCTGGGAACTTGCAGATGCCTTGGTGGAAGAGTGGGGTAACATCTTACAGCAAGAACTGGCAAATCTGGTGCAGTCCATGAGGACATGCACTGCAGTACTTAATGCAGCTGGTGCCCACTCCAGATACTGACTTACTTTTGATTTTGATCCCCCCTTTGTTCAGGGACACATTTTTACATTTATGTTAGTCACATGTCTGTGGAACGTGTTCCGTTTATGTCTCAGTTTTGAATCTTGTCATGTTCATACAAATATTTACACATGTTAGGTTTGCTCAAAATAAATGCAGTTCACAGTGAGAGGACGTTTCTTTTTTTGCTGAGTTTATTTTGTTGTAATATCATCACCTCTTGAAGAGCATAGACAGAACTACAAATGTAACTGTATGCTTTTCATGATCAGTAAACATCACTTGATCATGTAATTTCAGATACGTTAGGGAAGCCTCACGATATCACTCAATATTGGCCACCATTAATTGGATATTTGAGTGATATAAAGTAAGTGAACTATACCCGACAAGTGTGAGGGATTTATGTTCATTTTCAATTCCCATTTTTGTGGGCTCTGCCTGTCAAGCAGCAGATAAGCGCATTTGCCAATGTCTTAGCTGATAATGTTTACTTTTCAAGCTACCGGTAGAAACTTTGTACAGTTGGCTAAATATAGTGGGAATGTATTTTTTTCTCCAACCAACGTAGGCCTACCTAGAGAAGTTAGCTAACATTATCTTCTTTTCAACATTGTTTTTAAGAGTATTTAATCACGATTGCTGCAGACAGGCTTATAGACAATAGGCTACATTGATTTATTGGCTAGCTAGCTAATAAGAGATTACGTAATGACTAGCTAGTCTCCTGAAAGCTAACTTTCAGAGGATAAATTAGATGGCTATATCCAAATATTGTTTGATTTGCTTGCCATCTGTAGTGGTGATGACAGAAGGTCTGACAACTTTACCAGGACGAGGACTTGTGAAGCTCTTTCCAAATGCCTAAACTCTGATGAAGCAAGCTAAATTACACTTTGTTTTTTTTTAGCTAGCTACATGCCAAATGGAAAGGCTACCCTCACCTATCTGAAAATATATGATCAATTGATGTTTACTGATCATAAAAAGCACAAAGTTACTTGCTGTATAACTCTGATAATCGAGCTAAATGTGTAATAATCGGAAACGTGTCGTTCCTACTATGGTCTTCAAGAGGTGATTATATTAAAAGCAAATAGTACTAAGATTTATTGAACAATCCCTTGAAAACAGCATGTAGTTGTCAATGGTTTTAGTGGAGCTTGGGTCTCAAACGTTCTGCACCTTATGATGAAGTTTTATTGATAACGACCTTTCTGACCAATAGTCATCTTTTATTTGCGTATGTATCCTCCTACTTTGAAGAGGTAAGCGGGTAGGCTCTTGAGTGTAGACGAACCATTTCGCTAATCATATATTTGGAGTATTCATGAAATAAACACACACATATAGGGATGATTTAAAAATGTAATAATAAATACTGCATGTGTGCTTTAATTAGTTCAAGAAAGGTGTATTTGGCTGTTGCAGTACACATCCTACTGTCACACCACACACACACAGGCTGGAGCAAAACAGGGACAGAAGCGGAGTTACTGGCGCAGATTGACATATACTGAACTTTGAATGAACCTGCAATTTAGCTCATGTATTGCTAGGTTACGGGAAAAGTGATGCAAAGTAATGATGACAGCGTTATGTAGTAGGCTTAGTTGAGCATTATGTCTGCAGTGTTGAATTTATTTACAGTGGCAATACACACTTTGTCTATCAGTCCAACACTTTGCAATGTGATTTGAGCATAAACTTTCACAGCACGATGCTTCAAAATCTTGCTAGATTTTCATAAATCTGTAGTTCTGCTCCTGCACAGTATTCAAATAGCATAACGCCACACATCTAAATAGGTGAGGCAATGATTTAGCAAACAAGTTACTTATACTGTAGGTCTACTGTAGGCATATATGTTATTATTTCCTTTGGTGATTGACAGCCACAAACACCTATCATTGCTGCCGCCTAGAGATTGACCCTGGAACAGGATATATATAGCTGTGCAGGTCTAGGCAGATTACCTAGAACCACATTACCCTTTCCTGATACTAACCGTAACCACTAGAAGTAAGTGTGTTTGTAGAACATAATTTATAATAATTATAATAATTTATAATAGTAAATAGGTTAATGATTATTTTTCCATTTGAATCATTTTCATTTACAAAATCAACAGATTCAGAATCAAATGTATTTGCATTGTTATACATCATTTGATAATCTGTTTCAGGAATAACATCTCTTTTAATAAATCTTTTTTCCTTCTTCTGTAAATCTAAATGACATGACTATTGATTGACAGATAGTGCTTTAAAAGGATTTTGAACTTGGGCGACCACTTCGATGACACAACAGTAACTAACATGTTCCTTGAGAACATTTTGAATTGAAAAAGCAAAATACAGTAGACTAGTAAAGTTGAGCGTTCCCCTTCAGGCCTGATAATGCTGCAAAAGTCTACCAAAGTGTACTACAGGGGTGGCCAAACATCCTCCCGAAGAGCTACAGGGCTTGCAAGGTTTTGCTCTTGCCCTGCTCTAACACACCTTATTCTACTCATCAGCTGCTCATCTGAACCTTGATTTTCTGAATCAGATAAGTTAGTGCAGGGTTAGAGCAAAAACCAGTGTACCCAGGTAAAGGGTTGGTCATCACTGGTCTATCATTATGAACAATGACAATTCCAGCTCAAAGAGGAGGTATTTTTAGGTCCAACATGGGCCTGGTAAGTGCTTATCGCTAAGTAGCAGGAGCAGAGGTCTGCGTCTCTATCTCACAGATGAAGGGCCAGTACATGGTGCACGGGGCGCCGTACCAGCTGGTCACCGCTTTGCGCTCCAGCTTGCGTGTCTTCACGATAAAGCCACAGTCTTCGACAATGTGGTTGTTGGGCTCACCTTCCTCCCAAAAGCTACACAGGGAGAAACATGGTTTCCTTAGAAAACCCCACAAAGTCAACCAAACATATCTTGGTATAATGCACAGTACATAATATAAATAAAACATATATAATATATTGTTTTACGAGAATAGCTGTTGGCCAATGGTGTGCACTAATGAACTGTGTTATCTACAGTGCCTCTACAGGTCTCTCTTGCAAAATATATATATATATATATTTCTTTATCTCAGCGAGACAAACCTGTATAAATAAAGGTTTATTTATTCAGCACCCACAAGGGAACCACGCCTGCGAAGCCCATTATGCACCTGCATAAGGTAAGTCTGAATACCAACTACTGAGAAGTGGTAGGAAAGGCGTGGTAGGAAAGGCGTGGTAGGAAAGGCGTGGTAGGAAAGGTGTGGTAGGAAAGGTGTGGTAGGAAAGGCGTGGTAGGAAAGGCGTGGTAGGAAAGGTGTGGTAGGAAAGGTGTGGTAGGAAAGGCGTGGTAGGAAAGGCGTGGTAGGAAAGGTGTGGTGGGAAAGGCGTGGTAGGAAAGGCGTGGTAGGAAAGGAGTACATTTCCTAAGTCTGAGTCGGGGCCATAGAGAACAGGCTACTCTGACAAATGGTGTTTGTTTAATAAAGTTAGTCTCCAAGATCCAAGATCACATAATGATACAAAACAGGTATGCTACGGGTTTGTTAACACCATCTGCTCTAGAATTCGCACACTATACATAATTTGAAACAACATTGTACATAATTTGAAACAACACTGTACATAATTTGAAACAACACTGTACATAATTTGAAACAACACTGTACATAATTTGAAACAACATTGTACATAATTTGAAACAACACTGTACATAATTTGAAACAACACTGTACATAATTTGAAACAACACTGTACATAATTTGAAACAACACTGTACATAACAAAGAAGATCGAAATGCATATTCCCATGGAACGGATTGTGATCAAATGGTTGGCATGCAGATGCTGCATGGACGTTTCACCGGTAAAACCTGAAGAATTATCATCATTCACGATTGGACAGTGAGAAATGTGAAGGGGGAGAGGTGACCACAAAAATGTGTGCTTAAAGTAGAGGTAAAGAAACACATGCACTGAAGGTGATACGGATCTTTCCAGGGGATCCAGGGGGGCAGGGCAGGTGCGGGGCAGGGGCGGAACGGGGCGGTGACCTACGGATCCAGAGCCACAGGCCTCTCTTTACCTGGGCTATAGGTAGTTACATGGACCCATAGAAATAGAATGACTAGAATGGTCATTGCCATTCAAGTCAATGGATGGACTGGTGGCCATATTGTGTGTACCCATAGGATTAAAACAGGAAGTAATTTTATTTCTATGGTCCGATCAGTAGTTTGTAATATCCTACTTATCCTGAATGGAAATCCATTGGGGTACACATTTTTGTTATTTTTTTATTGCGTAAACAAAGCAAAGTCACACATTTCACAAGTTGCTTTTAACAAGTTAAAGATTTGTCACAGAGAAACCGAAAGTACAATATAGAGGTCAATTTACAGCATTTTAGTCATCTTCATAATGTACTAAACACATTATATGTCATCTATCGTCCACCGAAAAAGTTAAACGATGGGAAAAACAAATAGGAATATCACACGTCAGACGTATTAAAAAACGCAGTCAAATATATCACAATGTAATTGCATGTCAGATACAGTTGGAAAATATATGTAGAAATTTAATAATATATGGCATTTAGCAGACACCTTCATCCAAAACAACTTGGTCATGCGTGCATACATTTTATGTACGGGTGGTCGCAGGAATCAAACCCACTATCTTAGCGTTGCAAGAGCCATTCTCTACCAAATGAGCGACAGAAGAACACATAATAAAAACATTAAAAGTAAATAGAGTTTAATACTAATTTGTTAAATATTATGGCCTACTACATTATCGGCCAGTTTCACAGACCCAGTTTAAATAAATCCAGGTGAATCAAGGCTTAAATCTGGTTTATAAAACAAGAACTTTGTTGGTAAACTATTGAATCTTAAGTCATTTAGGCTATGTCTATGAAGCATTGATTACGTCTATGTATAGTCCCGGGGTAGATATAGTCCCGGGGTAGACTATAACTCAACACAGCATTACACGTTTAAATAAAACAAAGCATAAGGTTCAAAGCCATTGATGGATTCATCCGCACAACTTCGACAACCTTACATCCTGTTGAGCTTTATGCCAAACATCAGCTGCCCTCTGTCGGAAAACAGACTGACCAATTCCCAGGTTTACAGTGGTGCCAAACATGTACAGAGAGATGACCGTGTAGAAGATATTTCCATTGTTGTCAAAATCTGTAGAGAAAAAATCTTGGAAGATGTAAAAGATGAGCCACAAAAAGCAAATGATGTAGAGAATCCCCTGCAGGATCCCAGTGATGGTGACCCTCATCTGACTGTGCAGACGGGGTGCGGAGAAGGGGCTGCCACTCTCTTTCATGCTCTCCATGTGTCTGTGCAGGTAGCGCACAGTGGCACAGCTCGACCAAACTACCACACAGAGTCCAAAAAAGACGTAGGTTATTTTCAAGACAACACGTGCCATCTCAGTGTAACACAGGGCATTTGGAGAGGCAGACAGCGTAGTGTTCATTGATATGGAAGTGCAATTAGCATTTCCAGACACGCTGTTGCGTAAATCAACTATTGCGGGAAGATGAAGAGAAATATCAAACAAAAACAAGACTCTGTCAATAAACAGGATCCAGTAAATAATTATTTTGATGTTCCTCTTCACCCAGGTGAAGAGAGCTCGCTGGGAAGGGACAATCTGAGTGTAGTAGAAGAAACTCAGCCAAACAGAGGTTGTCATACTAGTGGGGAAAGTGTACCCCACTATCAGATTAGCAGCGAGCCAGAGCTCCAGATGTTCCGTGAAGAGGAAGTATTTCATTGCAATAAGAGAAACCAGGAAAACAATGGTGCAGCAAACTAACGAGCCCAATAGTATCTTCACAGGCTGTTTGAGTTGCTCTCTGCCTGGCAGAGGACAGAACAGGCAGAAGGCAAAAAACAGGTTTGCAAATATGCTGATTGCAATGAAAGGCACATTGACGCTGATAAATGCCAGTTTTTCCATCCAAAGTACTGCTCCTGTAGTTCTGACGAGACAAGGTTTCTGCTTGCAGTGATACCTTGTCTCTCAATCTCTAGGAGCTCAAATGCCACATTTGCATTCAACATGTGGAAACTAGGCCTAATGAGCTAGCAAATGACATAAGCCAACAACGAGATAATGCAAATATAGAACATTGACAACATTGGGTGGGGTGGTGGTGGAGGGGTTGGGCTGCAAGTGTTTGACAAACCCACTAAAACGGCAGCTTTCATCTTGAATGAAAGTTGTGCAGGGGGTTCCATAGGTTCATCCCAACTACATTTCTAAGGCTGTGATCCTTAGGCAGCATGTTGATAATCTCATAATGGTATACAGACTCTCTAGTAATCTTCTGGATGACTCAGAGCATACAGAAGGCAAAACACGAATTTGTTAGAATGCTATAACAGTGAAAAGTCTAATTTACAGCATACAAAAAGGCAGTGTAATCAATCTTCGCCCTGTCCATCGATGCAAAATGGGCAGATGCTCAACTGAAGAAGTTTAAAGATGGAACAACAAATGGGTAGAGCCCACAGTGAAAACACAGTCAAATTAACCATAACCTGTTTGCATCACATGTACCAACTGAGAACACAAGTAAACCAAACAATTTGAAAAAACAAAATTAATATACTCATTTGTAAAATAGAAAGCAGGTTCTCACATGAAATGATGGGACTCAGACCCAGATTTAAACAACCCCAGGTGTAGTTGAATTCTGGTATATCAAACAAGAATTGAGCCTTGTTTTACATGGTTAGTCAGATTCAATGTTTAAAAAATGCACCACCACAGTCCGGGGATAATTTAGGCCAATGTGTATGAAGCCAATCATTTTTAGTGTTGATTGAATCCAATAGTCCTGGGGTAGACTTAATCTGCGTCCACGAAAACACGGACACATTTTTGTTGTAGCCCAGCAAAGCCAACCCCCCCCCCCCACCAGTTTGGTTCCATCGACCCAAAGCCAGTCTGCCTCGGCTGTCTCGTCATTGATTCCAAACCAGTTTGCATTCCAGTGGCTCAGAGGTAACTGGTCCAACAGAAACGTCTACAGCAGGAGACATGATTATATTGACATGTGACTATGTTTATAACATGAAAAATACACTGGGATGTGACAATGTCTATAACAATGTCTATAACAGGAGACATGATTACATTGGGATGTGAATGACGAGTATAACAGGACACATGATTTTAAAAGGCAACAGTAAACATGTTGTCCCACACAAATGATACATTTGGGAGAATGACTCATCATTCACCCAAATGTCATTCAAATCGGGCCTGTGGTGTCTGAGATATTGCGTGTGACTAAGTTGATCCTATAGCGCCCACCTTGGGCCAATCAGTGTAATTTTGTAAATGCCGGATCTCTATGGCAAGACTCATCATTCACCAAAGTTCCGTCAACATCGGGCCAGTGGTGTCTGATATATTGTGTGGGTTAGCTAGACTCATATCCCTGAGTATGGGCGGCAGGGTAGCCTAGTGGTTAGAGCATTGGACTAGTAACCGAAAGCAAGTTCAAACCACCGAGCTGACAAGGTACAAATCTGTCGTTCTGCCCCTGAACAGGCAGTTAACCCACTGTTCCTAAGCCGTCATTGAAAATAAGAATTTGTTCTTAACTGACTTGCCTAGTTAATGAAAGGTAAAATTAAAAAAAAAAAAAAGAGATGCATTTCAAACACGTGCCCATTATAGCGCCACCGTGTGGTGAATATAAATGTTGAGTCTTGACAGTGTTTCTAACGTGTACAAAATGTTGCTCTTTCCATGTTCTCTCCATGGCATAGATTGACCAGGGGAATCCAGGTGGAAGCTATGTTCACTTATTGATGTCACCTGTTAAATCCACTTCAATCAGTGAAGGGGAGGAGACAGATTAAAGATGGATTTTTAAGCATTGAGACAATTGAGACATGGATTGTGCATGTGTGCCATTCAGAAAGTGAATGGGCAAGACAAAATATTTAAGTGCCTTTGAACAGGGCATGCATAGCGCCACCATCTGGCCAATCTCTACAGCAAGAAGCATCATTCACCCGAGTTTGGTCAATATCGGGCCAAGGCTGCCTGTGTGACTTTCATAGGAACGTACAAACAGATGGAGACGGATTCACAGGGGGAAAATAAAATGAACTCAATGCATTTATCATGAACCCTACAGAACCCTGTTAGAAAGAAAAGGACATTTGTGTATCAATCTTTTTGACATTGGACTGTATCTTCCCTATTGATCTGCTATTTCCAGCCTTACCAGATAATTGAGAAAATCAACAGTGTCTAATCCACAACCTCTCACCTCTCTCTCTTTTCTGTTTCCCACCCTCCCTAGCTTTCTTTCCCTTTTTTAACTCCACCCCTCCTCTCCCTCTCCCTCTCTCTCTCTCTCTCTCTCTCTCATCCCCATCTCCCTCCCTCCCCACTCCATCTCACCTGTTCCTCAGCAGTGTGTACGATGGCCATGTGTCATCCTATCTCCATGAATGAGTCCTGGATGTTGTGCCAGTGCATACTCCTGGTGGAGATGTAGTAGCAGCTGCTGTTGAGCACCAGCCAGTCCCGAGGACAGGTTACCGGTGTTGAAAGGGCCAATGGGGTTGACGTCGGTGACAGTGGTGATGTGGGCTCTGGTTCTGTCATACACAGCTGAAAAAAGGATTTAGATATAAATGTTTTACTTCAGCATCATGACACACACACACACACACACACACACACACACACACACACACACACACACACACACACACACACACACACGACCTGATTTGGCCAACCTGGCCAGATGCTCGTCTCTCTCCCTCACAAGGTCTTCTTTCCTCGTCCGCAGTTCTCTCAGGGCTGCAATCGGGGCCGTCACGTTGACGGTCTCTCTCTGCATCTGCATCTGACCACCAGACTCGTTCTGAGGCAGAGGAGCCTGATGCTCATTGCGCAAGCCCAGATATAGAGATTCTTATCTGAGAGGAAGACGAGCAGCAGGGGACTTCAATCCAAAGCACCCAGGAAAAAACAACCAAGTCTTTAAAGAAGGGAAGGCAAAGACAAAGAATGCGGTGAGCGTAGTACAGAGGTGATGAGGTACCTTTGATAAGGCTAGTTGAATGTGGTAGCCATAAGAAGGAGCCCCATAGAACACAACAAGCAAATGTCTTTTCATTGTCTTTTATATGTGCTGAGTATGACATCATCAAGGTTTGTTCAGGATAAGAGTTAACGGCACTCCAACAATCACTTACTCCACACCGCTTTTTGAGCTCTCAGACTTTGTTAGGTTGCAAGTAGAGTTTCATATTAGTCATTTACTGGGATGCAGGGCCGGCTCTAGCCTTTTGGCTAGAGAGAGATTTGGTTACACAAGTCAGATTACAAAGGTCACCAAACGGAGGGGGAAAAACAGAAGCAGAGGCCTTTATTTAAATGTTGTGTCACATTGGGACACTAGGGTAAATCAGGAAGTGGTTTAGGGACGCAACATTTAAACAACGCTGTGTGTTTGCTGTGGATATATTCACAGTGGGTGCTCGCAGCGATGATGGACAGCAGAAGGACAGCGCACAGTGTGGCCAGGCAGGCCGTGGCTAACCTGTAGGGCCTGGAGCCCGTTCTCAGTGAGGGGACAGACACTGTTTTGGAGGACACAGAGAAGTACATGACACCAGTGTATAGAGCTGTATTTCAGTTGGAAATGTTGGTGCTAATTGCTCTGTATGTGGTTTTTAGGGGGCTTTTGTGCAATGGAAACACTTGATAGCACAGTCAGATACTATACTACAGCCTACTGTCTGCAGGCTGGGGATGCACAACATGCCTACAACAACGAAAAATTTTCCGAATGTCAACAACATTTAATCCTGCAGACAAAAACCCATAAATGTGTGTTTGGTAGAAAATTAGATACATTTCATGAATCATTATAAAAAGCATGGAAGATAAATATGAAATCAAAAACTAGTAAGTATAATTGAAAGAGAGGAGTGATGAAATTATCTTTCAATAATTACATGTTTTATGTGGTATACACAAAGAAAAAAGGATTCAAATAAGAAAACAAATTTGGAATCATTGAAATATAAGCCTGAATGAAATGATTGCAAAACACACTTGTTATTGTGTGTTTTTGAGAAGGAAACAGGCTAATGGCTACTAATTATTAGGTATACTGTTTATCCCTATCAATCAGTACTTAGAGAATTGTTGAATAAATAAATGTTGATTCGATATTTGATTGAGCCAACCATTAAAAGGGGAACAAAAGTAATGTAAAGAAGAAGAATCATGTGACTGCTCTTAATAACAACCATGTATTGTCAGTAGGCCACCTCTTGCTCCCGATGATTCACAAAATGCCTGTTGTTGAATCTTGCTTCCCATCATGTTTGTAGGGCAGGATTATGGTTGTTGTTATTCTAGGTCAGGAAATGAACCATGTCCGTGTAATCATAACACAAAGAGCATTTATTTGGCTGTTAAATGTCATGAGCATGTTAACTGCACCACAGATTAGTAGGAGCATTCGGGAAAACTACATGGGCTGTATGGGAAGGGGTGTTGCTTGTTGCCAGTTTGGAGACAATTCCTGTCAGTAATATTGCCTGTGGTGCACTGTGCTCTTATTGTTTTCAAATCTGTTCCTCAGGGAACCCCAGTTGTTGCACATTTAGCCATTGCAGCATTAGCACATCTGATCAAATGAATCAATGGCTTGAGGATTAGATGACTAGTTGAATCAAGTATGCTGGTGCTGAAATAGGGGGGGGGGGTCACAGAGGAACAGATTGATACATTTTGAAATGGATAATATTTCCACTTTACAGTATTAGGAGTCAGACATAAGGTCACTGCATGCAAATATATTTTTCACATTAGATGCAAGATTTAATTTAACTAATGACATTCCTTAATAAAGAACTATTGTTCTGTAGAACTTGTGACAATCCTGTAGTATTATACAATTAACTGTGGTGTCAGATACGTGGGAGGAAGCATATTGAATACAAATTAGAAGCAGTGTCTATTCTATTGAGGAAGGTGATAATGAAAGACAGATATGGAAACTCGGAGAGAACTGTGTTTTGAATGCAATTACACATCATGCCTGAGTGAACACTTCATAACCAAACCCTCTGGGCACAGATGTCAGTTCAACATCTAGTTTTGATTTACATTGGGTTGAGTTGTGAACTTACTTGAATTCAACATGAAATCAACAAAAATGGTCACCATGTCATTGGATTTTGGTTCAAATTCCCTTTGATTACTTTTTCCAAATCAAATCAGTTTTCCATCAGATTTTTGTTGTTGTTGAAATGTCGTGGACAAAATGTTGATTCAACCAGTATATCCCAAACTTTACCATGTAAATCAGTTATTAGGCTCTCTTTGCCGGAAATTATGCAAATATTGTTTTTGTCAAATGGTGGTCACCTAGATTTGAAGTGTGTTCTTGTCCCATACATTTCATTCGGTTTTGAAAATTCGTAATATATAGTATGAATTGTAATTCGTAACATATACGAAATGGAGGATGGACATCCACAAATTAATACAAAACATTAGTAACGTAACATATCATACTAAATGTGGTGTTTGGGATTTACATACAGAATAATATGAAATGCTCAGTTTGAATTCCACTAGTTTGAGACCAGTTTGAATTCCAATCCCTGTCTGCTTTCATTACTGAAACATTTTAGATAATTTGTATAATTTCCATAAATACATGACTTTTATATACTATATATATATTTTTTACCTTTATTTAACTTGGCAAGTCAGTTAAGAACACATTCTTATTTAAAATGACAGCCTACCCCGGCCAAACCCAGACAATTGTGTGCAGCCCTATGGGACTACCTATCACTGCCAGATGTGATGCAGCCTGAATTCAAAGCAGGGTCTGCAATGACACCTCTTGCACTGAGATGCAGGGCCTTAGACCACTGCGTCACTCAGGAGCCCAAGTGGAAATGTCTGGAAATTATTTTATGGGTTTGGGCTAACTATCTGAATTGAACAACTTGTAATAGGCTAACTTTTCTAATTAAAATGCCACTAATTAACTATTTACAAGTAAAATATAGTATTAGCATATGCATGTTTCATGTTGTGTTTTTTTATTACATCTTTTGTGGGGTATTTAATCATTTAGATGCAGTGCAATCAATGTAGATTATGTTAGGCAATTAGATTTCACCACTAGCCTTCAAAATGCTTTAAAATGGTTGCATGTAGGCTACTATACAAAAAGCTGATGGATAAATAAAGATATCCCACTCAGGCCATTTACCATTAAAAAAAAAGGTAGGTTCTGGTCTGCTTAACAGGGTGGCTCTCTCATATGCTCCGATGCATTAACAGCTGTGTCTGGTCTGCTTCATTCATTGTCTTTATATGAACCAGAAGAAATGAAGGAGTGGAATGTCTCGCTTCCTCTTCCTCCTCTGCTATACATTTCTGAGGTAATTTTTCCTTTGATCAGCCACTAGAGTGCTCCACAAGCCTTTAAAATGCTTTCACGTAAAGTGTGTGCTGTACAGTAGGCTATAAACACGGTACTGCTAGTACTGCTGCTGAACTTACTGTATGTGAATGGAAAGGTGAGTACAGTTAGGCCGTGTTGACTTTTGGGTGACTGACTAGTGTGGATATGGGAGTTGTATACACACAAGTTGCATAGAAAAACTACATAGATAAACCATGAATGGGTCATCTGATGATTTTCCATTTAAAACAGTCCTGTTTTCATTGTATTATTAATCCATAACGCAACATAAACTCTAGTACCTTATTGTGAAATCCCGATATGTGAAATCCAGTGAGTGACGTGCTAATGTCACTGTCACTAACAGTTAGGTCATCAAGGGAACACAGTATTTAACCATGACGATTAAGAGACAGCACAATACGATTTCCAGAGCAGTGCTGCTCCCAATGACCTTCATCAGACTGCTGTGTTTTTCGACTAGCGCGACGTTGGACGGTTACGTTCCAGCACATCATGTCTCAGGAATCACCATAGATATTAGCCAACCGACTACAGGGAATGGTGGTAATAATGAATGTTTAGCTCACGAGAAAGCATCTCACTGACCCACATCACAACATCCTATCACCTACTAATGACCGGTGGGGATAGATGACATAAATTCCTGTGTCCTTAGGTTCTCTTTGTGTGTGTGTGCTGCGCATGCGCACTTGTGTGTGTGCTTATGTACCTTTAACCCACGTTGTGAAGGCTTACTAGGCCTTTCCTTTGTCACATTGAGTCAGACCGTATCAAAAGGGTAACTCCCTTTCCTGTATCTGTTACTGCATCCCTTTCAGTAAATATTCCCGACCCAGAATGCTCTGTGATACTCCCCTGGATTCACTCACTATATGGGAGTCAGCCATGTGTCCTCGCTCCCTAATTGATCGAAATAGATATAGGAAGTGGATGACTCCTTTCAAGGGAATGCTGAAACTGCTTACTTTAGGATGTTGAGTAATGCTATTTGTGTTTGGGGGTGGGGTAGGGATTGGGAAATGTCAGTGTGTTCTGGCTACTGTTATCAATCATTATAAGCCTGCCAGAATGTGTGTGGTCCTACTACTGCTGCTTTGAAGTAACTGCTTCAATGCAGGAGAACTACTCTGACACGGGAAAAAATAATTACCATTAGGCAACACGTGGTTAGGTCGGTTACTTTCTAAATGTAAACCGTTGCAGTTACTAGGTACCTGTCCAAAATTGTAATCAGTAATGTAACTTTTGGATTATCCAAACTCAGTAATGTAATCTGATTACTTTCAGTTACTTGTGGATTACTTTCACCTTAAGTGGCATGAGAAGAGGACAAAAACGTTCCATCAAAGCATTTGGTGTGCCATCATAGTGGTCTCTCACTTATGGTCAGACTCACTCAGGTGGAACAGACATAAACTTGCACCTTTTTTCAATTTAAAAGTAATCCAAGGAGTAATCTAGTTTTTCAAAAGTATCTTTAATCCTATTACAATATTTCTGCTGGTAACTTTTTTTGTAATCAGAGTACATGTAATCAGTTACTGCCCAACCCTGACTGTCTACACAACTTTAGGGCCTTGCTAGCTAGTCTTGATTTTCTAGCATGGTGCTGTGAGTCTGGCCAAGCAAGACTAAGGCCTAGCAAACCTAACTACCAGCATCTAATTCTGAGTTTGTTTTTGGTAAGGATGTTATGATTGCGCAGGGATAGATAGACAGATATGCCACTCATTCTGTAGTGCCAAGACAAAGAGGGAGTAACATTCAACAATCTTGTAGAAACAGGTTTTGGGGTCAATTCCATTTAAATTCCAGGGAGCCACCATTTTCATTGGAATTTGGTTTACTTTCTGAATTGACTGAAATGCTAATGGAATTAACCACAACCCTGGTAAAAAAAAGTGAGGATAATTCGATCAGCTCACAAAAATCCGAGGAATATTTAAGAAGGTCTAAGGACCAGCAGGTGGCACTTCGGTTATTGTGACGGCCAGGCTGAAAGGTACACCCTTACATTTTGCCCATTCATTTCTTACTTACTCCTATGTACAGTACACAGACATGACCATTCATTTCTTACTTACTCCTATGTACAGTACACAGACATGACCATTCATTTCTTACTTACTCCTATGTACAGTACACAGACGTGACCGTTCATGTTTGCACGTATGCAAGTGTGGTAATGCATTTTATTTTGTGTATGTGCACTTGTGTGTACATGTGTACGTGTGTGTGTCTGTGTGTGTGCATATCTGCTTTTTGCGTTTCTGTCTGAGTGAGTTCTGTTTCTTTTTGAGTATCTGTAGTGTAAGTCTGTGTGTGTGTGTGTGTGAGCGTGCGTGCGCTCAGCACCATTCAGAGCATGGCGTTTCAGTCAGAGGGACAAAGCTGGGGGGGGGGTTACTCAACCCCAACGCCTCCAGGTGAGGCAGGACAGAGGTGACATGATGGATGTCAGACAGATCAGACAGCCCTATTCCATCATGCACCTGACCTGTGTCTGAGTCTGGTCATTGGATACCGGAGTTGAGGCCAATACGGCTTACTTCCCTCCCTGAATGGATCGCATTCCATGTAACACACACCCTGTCACAAACCACACACACCCAACCACACACGCAGCACCCACCCACATGCACAGCACATTAATCACTTCCAGTAAGGACAGAAAGCTTACCGTACACTTATCACTTGTCATTGGTTTCTGCATGAATAATAAGGTCCATTGCATATGAATATTCATTCCCAAATGTCATAATCAGATGCATTATTACAGTACCAGGTCAAAGAGCAATGGACTTAAAAATGTACATATCTTGAGTGAGTGCCAAAATAGTAATGTACAGACATCTCTGATAATACACATCCTGTTGTGGATTGTTGCTTGATCAAAAAAACATTTGAATCCTCAAACTACTTTCAGTTCTGCGCAGACTAGGTGACCAAAGTACCACACTGGTTCTATTTCATCTACGAGAAAGGAAATGATGTGGTCACTGATGCCTCACAGGAAAGTATGCGTCACTTGAAGAGATGTGACCCAACGTGTCTCTGTGGCTTACATAGTGTACAGTTATTATTTATTGGTCAATGTTATTGCAACACTGTCCCAAAATCAACAAGTCATTCAGACCTGACTTCCAATGTGTACAATTAGGAGTCTCTTTTGGAAACAAATTGTTTGATAGGAAATCATTCAACAATCTGTAGATTTTTTTTGTGACACTAATAGCAATGTAGGATTAATGTATAAAACAATTTAAACCAAAACTCGTACTTCATTTAAATGAACATCATACTCATCTGTCTCACCTGTCTTTGTGCTAGTCTTCAGCCCCCTCCAGGTGTTGCCCATCTTCCCCATTATCCACGGTGTACCTGTGTTCTCTGTTTGTCTGTTGCCAGTTTGTTTTGTTTCTCCAAGCCTACCACTGTTTTTTCCCCGTGCTCCTGTCTGTCTCTAGTTCCTGTTTTCTAGCTTTCCCGGGTTTTGACCATTCTACCTGCCTTGACCCTGAGCCTGCCTGTCGTTCTGTACCTTGTTATACCATCCTGGACTACTGACCTCTGCCTGCCCTTGACCTATCGTTTGCCTGCCCCCCTGTTTTTGTAATAAACTTGTATTACTTTGAAACTGTCTGCATCTGGGTCTTCTCTTGAGCCTCGACACTCATCATAACATCTATTTGTAGTAAATACCTTTTAGGGTCAATGAAAAGTTCTGATGGCATAGAGCATCTCAAACATGTGGGACAACGGATGACAGGGTCCTGTGTAGCTCAGTTGGTAGAGCATGACGCTTGCGACGCCAGGGATGTTGGTTGGATTCACATGGGGACCAGTATGAAAATGTATGCACTCACTACTGTAAATCGCTCTGGATAAGAACATCTGCTAAGATGACATTACACGTTCTTTTGTTAAGAAGAGAGATCTGGACATGATTAAATAAGAACTCTCTCAGTGTTTAGTCTCGTTGTTTTTCTGCTCAAACCTTTGAACTCAGGCGTACCAGGTTAAAGCCTGCCAGCCGAACCTCTACCTCCATGCCGAGCCGCTTGGCACAAAGTCAATGCCCAACCCAACTGTTTTAAAATTGACGAGCATACCTCGTCGCTGCTTTTCGCTGCTATGGAGAATAGACCATATGAATGACAGTTTTACATGTTTATAACTTCTGCAGACTGCTTTTGTTGTGTCTGACACTTCGAATGCCAGATTTTCAGGTCAAGTCTGTCACATATACTGAAATGTACAAAACATTATGAACACCATCCTAATATTGAGTTGTATCCCCTTTTTTACCTCAGAAAAGTCGCCATTTGTCAGGGCATGGACTCTACAAGGTGTCGAAAGTGTTTCACAGGGATGCTGGCCCATGTTGACTCCAATGCTTCATAGAGATGTGTCAAGTTGGCTGGATGTCCTTTGGGAAGTGGACCATTCTTGATATAAACAGACACACAAACTGGTGCACTCTGAATGGAACACATACACAATCCATGTCTCAGTTTCTCAGGGATTAAAAATCCCTCTTTAACCTGTCACCTCCCATTGGTCTACACTGATTGAGGTGGATTTAACAGGTGACATCAATAAGTGAACATAGCTTTCACCTGGATTCATCTGGTCAATCTATGTAATGGAAAGAGCATGTTCCTAATGTTTTGTACACTAAGTATTTTTTTTCCATAAGATCATTACAGTTTTATAACATCAGAATTATAACAGAATTATAACATCTTAGTCAAGCATAATGTCAATGAGTTTTGCATTATCACATGATAATAACTAAATCACTAAATTCACTCATGCTGCCAAACATACCCTTGTAAAACTGACCATCCTACCGATCCTCGACTTCTGCGATGTCATTCACAAAATAGCCTCCAATACCCTACTCAATAAATTGGATGCAGTCTATCACAGTGCCATCCGTTTTGTCACCAAAGCCCCATATGCTACCCACTCTCGTTGGCTGGCCCTCGCTTCATACTCGTCGCCAAACCCACTGGCTCCAGGTCATCTGCAAGACCCTGCTAGGTAAAGCCCCGCCTTATCTCAGCTCGCTGATCACCATAGCAGCACCCACCTGTAGCACGCGCTCCAGCAGGTATATCTCTCTGGTCACCCCCAAAACCAATTCTTCCTTTGGCCTCCTCTCCTTCCAGTTCTCTGCTGCCAATGACTGGAACGAACTACAAAAATCTCTGAAACTGTAAACACTTATCTCACTCACTAGCTTTAAGCACCAGCTGTCAGAGCAGCTCACAGATTACTGCACCTGTACATAGCCCATCTATAATTTAGCCCAAACAAATACCTCACCCCCTACTGTATATATTTATTTATTTTGCTCCTTTGCACCCCATTATTTCTATCTCTACTTTGCACATTCTTCCACTGCAAATCTACCATTCCAGTGTTTTACTTGCTATATTGTATTTACTTTGCCACCATGGCCTTTTTTTGCCTTTACCTCCCTTATCTCACCTCATTTGCTCACATTGTATATAGACTTATTTTTTCTTCTGTATTATTGACTGTATGTTTGTTTTACTCCATGTGTAACTCTGTGTCGTTGTATGTGTCGAACTGCTTTGCTTTAACTTGGCCAGGTCGCAATTGTAAATGAGAACTTGTTCTCAACTTGCCGACCCGGTTAAATAAAGGTGACATAACTAAATAAATAAATAAAATGCTGTTGTAATTCAGTATTTTGTAAAAAGGGGGGGGGGAATAAGGTAAATAGAGATATATTTAAGTTTGTAGTACACAGACATATTTTACTTGAACAAGTTATCAATTTCCCCTTGGCAAACAGTGACATTAGATTCCAATGAAGCTGCAAAGGCTGCTACGAGTTTTGGCTGTGCCTCAGCAGTTGACTCAGGTTGTCAACCGACACCTGGCCCAGTCTACTATGATGGCAATAGTAGGTGTAAACGTCACTCTTATTTCTGTAGGTCCGGTTCATCAGGATTTCCTTCTGCCGCCAGTATACTATGTAAATGGTGAATGCAAATGCTTTTATATGATGTATTTTGTTTGTAACAGACCATGAACCCACAACCAAGATACAGTCTGGGCTCTATTTTGACAAAGCTAATGCAATGGCAAATCTTAGCACTGGTGTTCAGCTTGTGTTTTCTAGGTTTGGGTGTCAGGACCCGGTTTCGAACCTGGGTCTCCGGAGTGAGAAACAGTCACTTAACCAACTGAGCCACGAATAGACAGCAGAACCCAGAAGATGAGGCAGACACAGCAGTACTTAAGACGGTGTATTTAATAAAGAAAAAATCCTAAAAAACAAAAAATGGCAAATCCAAAAGGTGGTAGGAAAAAACACAAAAAGACCTCAAAAGAAACTCACCAAAAATAAACAAAAACAAAAAACAGAATACCACAAGAACTTCACCCGGAATCGACAAGAGCACACAGAACACTAGGGCAGGGTGCTAACATACAAACACAGAGCACAGAACTGAGGGAAACAAAGGGTTTAAATACAATCAGGGGAAACGAGACACAGGTGCAAATAATAATGGGGATCAAGGGAAAAACATAGGGACAAAAAGCACAATGGGGACATCTACTGACAAAAACCCGGAACAACCCTGGCCAAATCCTGACAGAATCCCCCCTAGGAACGGCTCCTGACGTTCCTACCAGCTCTCTCAGGGTGGAGGACCCTGAACTGACGAATGAGGTCAGGGTCCAGGATGTCTTTGGCAGGAACCCAGGAGCGCTCCTCAGGACCGTAGCCTTCCCAGTCCACCAGATACTGCCAGGACCGCTGCACCCGGCGGGAATCCAGTATCCGGTGGACGGTATAAGCCGGCTGGCCTCCAATGACACGAGGCGGAGGGGGAGGTCTGTCTGCCGGGACAAGGGGAGAAAAAACAACAGGTTTTAACAATGACACATGAAATGTGGGATTAATCTTAAGGGATCTGGGTAAGTGTAGGCGATAAGAAACTGGGTTAACTCTCCTGGCAACCTTGAAGGGACCGATGTATTTTTGGGACAGCTTGCGAGACTCCACCCGTAGAGGTAAGTCTCTTGTGGAAAGCCAGACTCTGGCCGGGGCGCAGGGTAGGCCCGGGACGGCGACGTCTGTTGGCTTGTTGTTGATACCTCTGTGAGGAACGCATCAGATTAAGACGGGTCTTCCTCCACATAAGCCGACAGCGTCTGACGAACCTCAAGGCTGAAGGCACTCTGACTTCTGCCTCCTGGTCCGGGAACAATGGAGGAGCATAGCCAAACTGACACTCGTGCGGGGACATACCAGTGGAGGAGGAGCGCAAGGTGTTGTGCGCGTATTCGGCCCAAACAATAAAGGATGACCATGTGGACGGGTTGTCACGAGTCATACATCGGAGGGTGGTTTCCAGCTCTTGATTCATCCTCTCTGTTTGGCCGTTGGACTCCGGATGGTACCCTGAAGATAGACTGGCAGAAGCCCCCATGAGTTGGCAGAAGGCCTTCCAAAACCTTGAGGCGAACTGGGGACCTCTGTCAGAAACCACATCTTGAGGAATGCCGAAGACTCGGAACACATGATTAATTACCAACTCAGCCGTTTCCTTGGCAGAAGGTAACTTAGTCAGAGGGACGAACCTGGCCGCCTTTGAAAACCTGTCGATTATGAATAGGATAGTAGTATTGCCATGGGATGGAGGAAGTCCAGTAATAAAGTCCAATGAGATATGGGACCAGGGTCTGTGGGGAACAGGTAAAGGGTGAAGGAGTCCTTGAGGGCGGAGGTGAGAAGATTTGCCCTGGCAGCACACGGGGCAGGCATTGACGAAAGTGGCAACGTCTTCTCTTATGGTAGGCCACCAGAACTTACGCTGGATGAACTCCAAGGTGCGACCTACGCCCGGATGACAGGTGAGGCGAGAGGAGTGCCCCCACAGAAGGACCTGAGTCCTCACTGCCTTGGGGACAAACAACCGATTGGCAGAGCCTCCTTTAGGGTCCGGTTCGCTAGCTTGAGCACGTCTCACGGTATCCTCAACTTGCCACGAGATCGGAGCCACAATCTTAGCAGCAGGAAGGACAGGCATGTCCGTGTCATCTCGAATGGCAGGAGCGTAGACTCGGGACAGGGCATCCGGTTTGAGATTCTTCGACCCGGGCCGATAGGTGAGGATAAACTGGAATCGATTGAAGAAAAGAGACCATCTAGCTTGTCTAGAGTTCAATCGCTTCGCCTGCTGGATATACTCCAGATTTTTGTGGTCCGTAAGCACTTGAAACGGGTGAGAAGCCCCCTCGAGCCAGTGTCTCCATTCCTTCAATGCCATCTTAACCGCTAGGAGTTCACGATCCCCACATCGTAGTTCCTCTCAGTCGGGGTAAGCCGGTGTGAGAAGAAAGCGCACGGATGAAGCTTCTTGTCTTCACCCCTCTGAGACAGGACAGCTCCAACACCAACCTCTGATGCGTCTACCTCCACCACAAATGGTTCATCCGTAGTCGGTAGTATCAGGATGGGAGCAGAGAGGACGCGCTGCTTGAGTCCTTGGAAGGCCGTCTCAGCTTCTCTTCCCCACAAAAACCTTGCATTGCCACCTTTGGTTAAAGCTGAGAGAGGAGCTGCCACCAAACTGAAGTTCTTGATGAACTTGCGGTAAAAGTTTGTGAAGCCCAGGAAACGCTGAACATCCTTAACGGATTTGGGGGTGGGCCAATCCGCTACCGCCCCTACCTTCCTAGGGTCCATTTGGACTCGACCGGGTTCCACTACAAATCCCAGGAATTGTACTCGGGATGAATGGAATTCACATTTTTCCGGCTTAACGTACAGATGGCTGTCCAGGAGGCGTTTGAGTACTTGTCTGACATGCTTAGTGTGTTCTTGAAGGGAGCTCGAAAAGATGAGGATGTCATCCAAGTAAACGAACACAAATATGTTAAGCATATCCCTAAGCACATCGTTTATGAGCGCTTGGAACACCGCTGGGGCGTTGGTCAGGCCGAAGGGCATCACCAAGTATTCATAGTGACCAGTAGGCGTGTTGAAAGCGGTCTTCCACTCGTCACCAGGTCTGATCCACACAAGATGGTATGCGTTCCGCAGGTCAAGCTTAGTGAAAACAACTGCTTCCTGGAGCAGCTCGTAGGCTGTGGCCATAAGGGGTAGCGGGTAACGGTTACGGACGGTTATGTCATTGAGTCCCCGGTAGTCGATGCAAGGACGTAATCCACCGTCTTTCTTGCCCACAAAGAAAAACCCTGCTCCCGCCGGGAGGTGGATGGACGCATGAGGCCTGCTTCCAGAGCGTCCTTGATGTAGGTATCCATAGCAGCTCGTTCGGGTGGAGATAGGGAAAAGATCCGACCCCTGGGGGCAAGTGCCCGGAAACAGGTCGATGGGACAATCGTAAGGTCTATGGGGTGGTAGCATGGTGGCCCTCTGTTTGCTAAACACCAGTTTGAGGTCATGGTAACACTCGGGAACTCGGGTCAGGTCGATGGATTCTAAAGACTCGGGAGTAGAACTCGGGAATTCTGGAAAATACAAGTAGCTTGGCACGTAGGACCCCACTGCTTGATAGTGCCCACAGACCAGTCGATGTGAGGGTTATGGCTGTGAAGCCAGGGGTATCCAAGGACGAGAGGGAACTCGGAACAGGAGATCAAATGAAAGTTCATCAATTCCTGGTGTTGTGAAACTGAAAGTCTCAAGGAGGTAGTGACATGAGTGACAAGTCCAGATCCCAAAGGGCTTCCATCCAATGTAGTAACCCTCATGGGGTCACTTAGAGGTTCAGAGGGAACGCCATTCTCCTTCGCCCAGACACCATCCATGAAGTTACCTGCGGCTCCAGAGTCTACCAAGGCTTGAAGGTGAAGCTTGTGGTTGTCCCAGGAGAGGGTGACTGGAATGAGCAGACGGGAGTTGGACGGATGGGAGGAGGTTATGTTTCCCGTTACAGTTCCCCCCGGTCTGTACGGGACAGAGCGTTTCCCTGGAGCCCGGGACACGTGGAACGGAAATGGCCCGGTTTGCCGCAATATAGACAGCGTCGCTCCCTCATCTGGCGGTCTCTCTCAGCCTGGGAGATGCGTCCAATCTGCATGGGTTCCGGTGGAGCCAGCGATGATAAAGGTGGGGACTCGGAGCTGGGACTGATAGGAGCTAGAGGTCTACGGTTGAGTTCTCTCTCTCTGACGCTGGTCAATGCGTGAGGCCAACTTGATCAGGGACTCGAGATTGTCCGGTGGTTCCCGAGTGGCCAGTTCATCTTGGATAGTGTCGGAAAGGCCTTTCAGAAAGCACACCGTGAGCGCCTCGTTGTTCCAGCCACTCGCTGCTGCCACCGTGCGGAACTGGATGGCATAGTCCGTCACGCTGCGCCAACCTTGATGGAGAGTCAGGAGCTGTTTGGCTGAGTCAGAACCACTGCTTGGGCCTTGAAACACTCGTTTGAATTCCTCAGCAAAGGCAGAGTAGCTGGCACAGCAGGAACTATGGGCATCCCACACAGCAGTAGCCCAGGCCAGGGCTTTTTCCGACAGCAGGGTGATGATATATGCGATCTTAGACCGGTCGGTGGGAAACGACGAGGGTTGCAGCTCAAAGGAGAGAGAACATTGAGTGAGAAAGCCTTTACAAGCACTTGGATCACCTGAGAACCGTTGGGGAGGTGGAAGACGAGGTTCAGCCAGGGGGTTAACTGCCATGGGTACGTGAACCTGAGGTACTGGGACGGAAACTGTTGCCGGGGTAAGTCGATCAGATATTTGCTTAATGGAAGTCAGCATCTCCGACAAAAGATGAGAATGTCTAGCCATTAAGGCCTCTTGCTGAACCAGGGCGGCTTCGTGGCGTTGGACAGTCTCCTGGTGGTGGGACAGCGTGGCAAAAAGGTCCTGGGAACTGGCTGCCTCTGGGTTCATTTTTGGCTCTGTGTTTCTGTCAGGACCCGGTTTCGAACCTGGGTCTCCGGAGTGAGAAACAGTCACTTAACCAACTGAGCCACGAATAGACAGCAGAACCCAGAAGATGAGGCAGACACAGCAGTACTTAAGACGGTGTATTTAATAAAGAAAAAATCCTAAAAAACAAAAAATGGCAAATCCAAAAGGTGGTAGGAAAAAACACAAAAAGACCTCAAAAGAAACTCACCAAAAATAAACAAAAACAAAAAACAGAATACCACAAGAACTTCACCCGGAATCGACAAGAGCACACAGAACACTAGGGCAGGGTGCTAACATACAAACACAGAGCACAGAACTGAGGGAAACAAAGGGTTTAAATACAATCAGGGGAAACGAGACACAGGTGCAAATAATAATGGGGATCAAGGGAAAAACATAGGGACAAAAAGCACAATGGGGACATCTACTGACAAAAACCCGGAACAACCCTGGCCAAATCCTGACATTGGGGGTGTGTCCGAAATATTTGAGCTACTTTCACAACCGGAATTATGGGAGCTGTAGCTGCTGGTGGGGCGAAAGGGCTGGGTTTTGATGAATAAACCATTCGTGGGTGTGTCGAGGCTTGGCTCCTCACTGGCCAATCAGATCATGCTCCATGGCTAAATATGTGGTTGCTTTAAGTTGTGTATTTATGGTATTTTATGTGTTACCTTGTCATCAAATCCAATTTGAATGTTAGTCCGTTATAGCCTGGTTCGTTAAATAGCCTGTCCACAGTGTTAGGGTTTCAAGCCTGCGAAGCTGAGTGAAACCCTATATTTATTTGTTGGCATTGATTATTATTATTTTCCTTCTTCTGCCTATTGGTGAAAAAAATGGAATACCCGTGAGATGGTAAAGCCGAGGACGTTACAACCTTGCATGATGGTAAATGGCCAAGGGCCACACCCTCTTATGCACATACCATGCCAATTGGCCACATGGTGGTGCTATAACAAGCCATTGAAAATGCACATTTTGAAAGCTCACACACCTCACCCCATTTGAGAGTCCTGAAATTCAGTATATGCCTCCATATTTTTTAAAGGAACAAATATGCCTCAAGGACCCATAAAGGCCATTTACAATTTTGTGAAAAACTCTACTCTTCTGGCACCGATTGACCGATCTCCACAAAACTGAATATATGGTATCTATGGACCAAGCTCTCACAACTGGTGTTCATCCAGGAAAGCGTCTCAAACAACATGGCCACTACTGACCAATAAACATGAATGTGGGCGTGGTCTGGCACATACATACAGATACCTCCAACACGGATATTCATATTGTAACAAAACTTGGTACACATGTTCCAAAATCTGTTACGTCTCAACACATGTAAGCACATTCAGATCGAACATACAGTGGCTCTATAATGGGTGCATGTTTATATCTTTTGATCTGGTTGACTCAGTGATGAAATTTAGCACACACACTCAGGGATATGAATCTAGCTAACCTGTACAGTATGGTTTAGTTTGGCCGCATGGTGGTGCTTTTGGACATAACAGCCATATTGTTTGCGCAGGAGTCTTAGAAAATAGTGTGATTGAAAATGTGCATCTATAGATGCTATATACCAAATTTGGTGCCCATCGGTCCATCAGCTCTGTAGAAGAATGCATTTTAAAGTAGTAAACATCATTGAACATTTTCCAAATTACATCAAAATCATATTATATTCCGTTTGAATTGAGGTTCTGATATTTGGCAAGAATGGTAAACAGTACAGAAGTAACTTGTTCTAGGTCAATGTTTCCAATTTTTCCTGATGGTGGCACAGTGGGCCCATAGCTGAACCCCAGCATTTGTTGCTTGCAGCTATATTTATTATTATTCATCTTCTTCCGTAAGACCAAATGAAAATGCTAATTCCCGTGAAATGGTGAGGCCTAGGATGGGAGAAGGGGTTAGCTGCATCCCAATATGGCGACCGGAGTATGGGCGAGTGTGTTTATCGAAAGTAAAGTAGTGGACGTGTGGAAAGGAGTGCGTGTGTCGGAAGTAAAGTATTGGGAGTGTGGAAAGGAGTGGGTGTGTCTGAAGGATAGTAGCGGGCATGTGGAAAGGAATGGGTGTGTCGGAAGGAAAGTATTGGGAGTGTGGAAAGGAGTGGGTGTGTCTGAAGGATAGTAGCGGGTGTGTGGAAAGGTGTGTCGGATACACTCTGCTATAGGTTAGATGGTTTTGAATGAGCTGTGTTGTTTGTCTTCCATTTCTTACCAGGCAACTACCATGCATTGAGCTACCATACCGCAAGAGTTTGGAATTCTGTTTTTAGTCTGGGTCATTTTTCACTGTTAGTTTTACACAAATAATTGTACATTTTCAGTTATAAAACTGACCATTGTTTGTTTTTGATTGAATGTATTGACGATGGGTGTACTGTTGCTTCATGCGTTGCGTGCATGTGCTTACTGTGACTGTCACCCTGATATTGGCTACTAGGTATCTACTTCCCATTCCCTTGCCGGACAGTAGTGCTTGTCAAGTGGGAGCGAAGGGCACTGTGTCCGGGGTTGTTGTTAGGTACGTCGATACTGGTCGCTGGCTTATCTCGTAGTGCAGCCCAATCAACCACCATTTAGAAGTTTGTTAAAAACACTTAAAACGCTACTCCTCTGGCACCAAATGACCGATCTGCACGAATCTTGATATATTGCATCTATGGACCAAGCTCTCACAGAATAGCATCTCAAACAACATGGCCGCTACTGACCAATAAACATTAATGTGGGTGTGGTCTGGCACATAAATGCATATAACTCCGACACTAATATTTGTATTGTAACAAAACTTGGTACATGTTCCAAACACTGTCAAGACTCAACATGTCTAAGTACATTCAAATCGACCACATGGTGGCGCTATAACAGACACATGTTTATATCCCTTAATCTGTTTGACTCCAAAAAGTTCTGGGACACTGTGAAGTCCATGGAGAACAAGAGCACCTCCTCCCAGCTGCCCACTGCACTGAGGCTAGGTAACACGGTCACCACCGATAAATCCATGATTATCGAAAACTTCAACAAGCATTTCTCAACGGCTGGCCATGCCTTCCTCCTGGCTACTCCAGCCTCGGCCAACAGCTCCGCCCCCTCCGCAGCTACTCACCCAAGCCTCTTCGGGTTCTCCTTTACCCAAATCCAGATAGCAGATGTTCTGAAAGAGCTACAAAACCTGGACCCGTACAAATCAGCTGGGCTTGACAATCTGGACCCTCTATTTCTGAAACTATCTGCCGCCATTGTCGCAACCCCTATTACCAGCCTGTTCAACCTCTCTTTCATATCGTCTGAGATCCCCAAGGATTGGAAAGCTGACGCGGTCATCCCCCTCTTCAAAGGGGGAGACACCCTGGACCCAAACTGTTACAGACCTATATCCATCCTGCCCTGCCTATCTAAGGTCTTTGATAGCCAAGTCAACAAACAGGTCACTGACCATCTCGAATCCCACCGTACCTTCTCCGCTGTGAAATCTGGTTTCCGAGCCGGTCACGGGTGCACCTCAGCCACGCTCAAGGTACTAAACGATATCATAACCGCCATCGATAAAAGACAATACTGTGCAGCCGTCTTCATCGACCTTGCCAAGGCTTTCGACTCTGTCAATCACCATATTCTTATCGGCAGACTGGGCTACTGCTGTGTGGGATGCCCATAGTTCCTGCTGTGCCAGCTACTCTGCCTTTGCTGAGGAATTCAAACGAGTGTTTCAAGGCCCAAGCAGTGGTTCTGACTCAGCCAAACAGCTCCTGACTCTCCACCAAGGTCGGCGCAGCGTGACGGACTATGCCATCCAGTTCCGCACGGTGGCAGCAGCGAGTGGCTGGAACAACGAGGCGCTCACGGTGTGCTTTCTGAAAGGCCTTTCCGACACTATCCAAGATGAACTGGCCACTCGGGAACCACCGGACAATCTCGAGTCCCTGATCAAGTTGGCCTCACGCATTGACCAGCGTCTGAGAGAGAGAGAACTCAACCGTAGACCTCTAGCCCCTATCAGTCCCAGCTCCAAGTTCCCACCTTTATCCTCGCTGGCTCCACCGGAACCCATGCAGATTGGACGCATCTCCCAGGCTGAGAGAGACCGCCGGATGAGGGAGCGACGCTGTCTATATTGCGGCAAACCGGGCCATTTCCGTTCCACGTGTCCCGGGCTCCAGGGAAACGCTCTGTCCCGTACAGACCGGGGGGAACTGTAACGGGAAACATAACCTCCTCCCATCTGTCCAACTCCCGTCTGCTCATTCCAGTCACCCTTTGCTGGGACAACCACAAGCTTCACCTTCAAGCCTTGGTAGACTCTGGAGCTGCAGGTAACTTCATGGATGGTGTCTGGGCGAAGGAGAATGGCGTTCCCTCTGAACCTCTAAGTGACCCCATGAGGGTTACTACATTGGATGGAAGCCCTTTGGGATCTGGACTTGTCACTCATGTCACTACCTCCTTGCGACTTTCAGTTTCACAACACCAGGAATTGATTAACTTTCATTTGATCTCCTGTTCCGAGTTCCCTCTCGTCCTTGGATACCCCTGGCTTCACAGCCATAACCCTCACATCGACTGGTCTGTGGGCACTATCAAGCAGTGGGGTCCTACGTGCCAAGCTACTTGTATTTTCCCGAATTCCCGAGTTCTACTCCCGAGTCTTTAGAATCCATCGACCTGACCCGAGTTCCCGAGTGTTACCATGACCTCAAACTGGTGTTTAGCAAACAGAGGGCCACCATGCTACCACCCCATAGACCTTACGATTGCCCATCGACCTGTTTCCGGGCACTTGCCCCCCCAGGGGTCGGATCTTTTCCCTATCTCCACCCGAACGAGCTGCTATGGATACCTACATCAAGGACGCTCTGGAAGCAGGCCTCATGCGTCCATCCACCTCCCCGGCGGGAGCAGGGTTTTTCTTTGTGGCCAAGAAAGACGGTGGATTACGTCCTTGCATCGACTACCGGGGACTCAATGCCATAACCGTCCGTAACCGTTACCCGCTACCCCTTATGGCCACAGCCTTCGAGCTGCTCCAGGAAGCAGTTGTTTTCACTAAGCTTGACCTGCGGAACGCATACCATCTTGTGCGGATCAGACCTGGTGACGAGTGGAAGACCGCTTTCAACACGCCTACTGGTCACTATGAATACTTGGTGATGCCCTTCGGCCTGACCAACGCCCCAGCGGTGTTCCAAGCGCTCATAAACGATGTGCTTAGGGATATGCTTAACACATTTGTTTTCGTTTACTTGGATGACATCCTCATCTTTTCGAGCTCCCTTCAAGAACACACAAAGCATGTCAGACAAGTACTCAAACGCCTCCTAGACAGCCATCTGTACGTTAAGCCGGAAAAATGTGAATTCCATTCATCCCGAGTACAATTCCTGGGATTTGTAGTGGAACCCGGTCGAGTCCAAATGGCCCCCAGGAAGGTAGGGGCGGTAGCGGATTGGCCCACTCCCAAATCCGTTAAGGAAGTTCAGCGTTTCCTGGGCTTCACAAACTTTTACCGCAAGTTCATCAAGAACTTCAGCTTGGTGGCAGCCCCTCTCTCAGCTTTAACCAAGGGTGGCAATGCAAGGTTTTTGTGGGGAAGAGAAGCTGAGACGGCCTTCCAAGGACTCAAGCAGCGCGTCCTCTCTGCTCCCATCCTGATACTACGGATGAACCGTTTGTGGTGGAGGTAGACGCATCAGAGGTTGGTGTTGGAGCTGTCCTGTCTCAGAGGGGTGAAGACAAGAAGCTTCATCCGTGCGCTTTGTTCTCACACCGGCTTACCCCGGCTGAGAGGAACTACGATGTGGGGGATCGTGAACTCCTAGCGGTTAAGATGGCATTGAAGGAATGGAGACACTGGCTCGAGGGGGCTTCTCACCCTTTTCAAGTGCTTACGGACCACAAAAATCTGGAGTATATCCAGCAGGTGAAGCGGTTGAACTCTAGACAAGCTAGATGGTCTCTTTTCTTCAATCGATTCCAGTTTATCCTCACCTATCGGCCCGGGTCGAAGAATCTCAAACCGGATGCCCTGTCCCGAGTCTACGCTCCTGCCATTCGAGATGACACGGACATGCCTGTCCTTCCTGCTGCTAAGATCGTGGCTCCGATCTCGTGGCAAGTTGAGGATACCGTGAGACGAGCTCAAGCTATCGAACCGGACCCGAAAGGAGGTCCTGCCAATCGGTTGTTTGTCCCCAAGGCAGTGAGGACTCAGGTCCTTCTGTGGGGGCACTCCTCTCGCCTCACCTGTCACCCGGGCGTAGGTCGCACCTTGGAGTTCATCCAGCGTAAGTTCTGGTGGCCTACCATAAGAGAAGACGTTGCCACTTTCGTCAATGCCTGCCCCGTGTGCTGCCAGGGCAAATCTTCTCACCTCCGCCCTCAAGGACTCCTTCACCCTTTACCTGTTCCCCACAGACCCTGGTCCCATATCTCATTGGACTTTATTACTGGCCTTCCTCCATCCCATGGCAATACTACTATCCTAGTCATAATCGACAGGTTTTCAAAGGCGGCCAGGTTCGTCCCTCTGACTAAGTTACCTTCTGCCAAAGAAACGGCTGAGTTGGTAATTAATCATGTGTTTCGAGTCTTCGGCATTCCTCAAGATATGGTTTCTGACAGAGGTCCCCAGTTCGCCTCAAAGTTTTGGAAGGCCTTCTGCCAACTCATGGGAGCTTCTGCCAGTCTATCTTCAGGGTACCATCCGGAGTCCAACGGCCAAACAGAGAGGATGAATCAAGAGCTGGAAACCACCCTCCGATGTATGACTTGTAACAACCCGTCCACATGGTCGTCCTTTATTGTTTGGGCCGAATACGCGCACAACACCTTGCACAACACCTTGCGCTCCTCCTCCACTGGTATGTCCCCGCACGAGTGTCAGTTTGGCTATGCCCCTCCATTGTTCCCGGACCAGGAGGCAGAAGTCAGAGTGCCTTCAGCCTTGAAGTTCGTCAGACGCTGTTGGCTTATGTGGAGGAAGACCCGTCTTAATCTTATGCGTTTCTCACAGAGGTACCAACAACAAGCCAACAGACGTTGCCGTCCCGGGCCTACCCTGCGCCCCGGCCAGAGAGTCTGGCTCTCCACAAGAGACTTACCACTACGGGTGGAGTCTCGCAAGCTGTCCCAAAGATACATCGGTCCCTTTAAGATTGCCAGGAGAGTTAACCCAGTTTTGAAAGCTCACACACCTCACCCCATTTGAGAGTCCTGAAATTCAGTATATACGTCCATATTTTTTAAAGGAACAAATATGCCTCAAGGACCCATAAAGGCCATTTACAATTTTGTGAAAAACTCTACTCTTCTGGCACCGATTGACCGATCTCCACAAAACTGAATATATGGTATCTATGGACCAAGCTCTCACAACTGGTGTTCATCCAGGAAAGCGTCTCAAACAACATGGCCACTACTGACCAATAAACATGAATGTGGGCGTGGTCTGGCACATACATACAGATACCTCCAACACGGATATTCATATTGTAACAAAACTTGGTACACATGTTCCAAAATCTGTTATGTCTCAACACATGTAAGCACATTCAGATCGAACATACAGTGGCTCTATAAAGGGTGCATGTTTATATCTCTTGATCTGGTTGACTCAGAGTGATGAAATTTAGCACACACACTCAGGGATATGAATCTAGCTAACCTGTACAGTATGGTTTAGTTTGGCCGCATGGTGGTGCTTTTGGACATAACAGCCATATTGTTTGCGCAGGAGTCTTAGAAAATAGTGTGATTGAAAATGTGCATCTATAGATGCTATATACCAAATTTGGTGCCCATCGGTCCATCAGCTCTGTAGAAGAATGCATTTTAAAGTAGTAAACATCATTGAACATTTTCCAAATTACATCAAAATCATATTATATTGCATGATCCGTTTGAATTGGAGTTCTGATATTTGGCAAGAATGGTAAACAGTACAGAAGTAACTTGTTCTAGGTCAATGTTTCCAATTTTTCCTGATGGTGGCACAGTGGGCCCATAGCTGAACCCCGGCATTTGTTGCTTGCAGCTATATTTATTATTATTCATCTTCTTCCGTAAGACCAAATGAAAATGCTAATTCCCGTGAAATGGTGAGGCCTAGGATGGGAGAAGGGGTTAGCTGCATCCCAATATGGCGACCGGAGTATGGGCGAGTGTGTTTATCGAAAGTAAAGTAGTGGACGTGTGGAAAGGAGTGCGTGTGTCGGAAGTAAAGTATTGGGAGTGTGGAAAGGAGTGGGTGTGTCTGAAGGATAGTAGCGGGCATGTGGAAAGGAATGGGTGTGTCGGAAGGAAAGTATTGGGAGTGTGGAAAGGAGTGGGTGTGTCTGAAGGATAGTAGCGGGTGTGTGGAAAGGTGTGTCGGATACACTCTGCTATAGGTTAGATGGTTTTGAATGAGCTGTGTTGTTTGTCTTCCATTTCTTACCAGGCAACTACCATGCATTGAGCTACCATACCGCAAGAGTTTGGAATTCTGTTTTTAGTCTGGGTCATTTTTCACTGTTAGTTTTACACAAATAATTGTACATTTTCAGTTATAAAACTGACCATTGTTTGTTTTTGATTGAATGTATTGACGATGGGTGTACTGTTGCTTCATGCGTTGCGTGCATGTGCTTACTGTGACTGTCACCCTGATATTGGCTACTAGGTATCTACTTCCCATTCCCTTGCCGGACAGTAGTGCTTGTCAAGTGGGAGCGAAGGGCACTGTGTCCGGGGTTGTTGTTAGGTACGTCGATACTGGTCGCTGGCTTATCTCGTAGTGCAGCCCAATCAACCACCATTTAGAAGTTTGTTAAAAACACTTAAAACGCTACTCCTCTGGCACCAAATGACCGATCTGCACGAATCTTGATATATTGCATCTATGGACCAAGCTCTCACAGAATAGCATCTCAAACAACATGGCCGCTACTGACCAATAAACATTAATGTGGGTGTGGTCTGGCACATAAATGCATATAACTCCGACACTAATATTTGTATTGTAACAAAACTTGGTACATGTTCCAAACACTGTCAAGACTCAACATGTCTAAGTACATTCAAATCGACCACATGGTGGCGCTATAACAGACACATGTTTATATCCCTTAATCTGTTTGACTCCAAAAAGTTCTGGGACACTGTGAAGTCCATGGAGAACAAGAGCACCTCCTCCCAGCTGCCCACTGCACTGAGGCTAGGTAACACGGTCACCACCGATAAATCCATGATTATCGAAAACTTCAACAAGCATTTCTCAACGGCTGGCCATGCCTTCCTCCTGGCTACTCCAGCCTCGGCCAACAGCTCCGCCCCCTCCGCAGCTACTCACCCAAGCCTCTTCGGGTTCTCCTTTACCCAAATCCAGATAGCAGATGTTCTGAAAGAGCTACAAAACCTGGACCCGTACAAATCAGCTGGGCTTGACAATCTGGACCCTCTATTTCTGAAACTATCTGCCGCCATTGTCGCAACCCCTATTACCAGCCTGTTCAACCTCTCTTTCATATCGTCTGAGATCCCCAAGGATTGGAAAGCTGACGCGGTCATCCCCCTCTTCAAAGGGGGAGACACCCTGGACCCAAACTGTTACAGACCTATATCCATCTTGCCCTGCCTATCTAAGGTCTTTGATAGCCAAGTCAACAAACAGGTCACTGACCATCTCGAATCCCACCGTACCTTCTCCGCTGTGCAATCTGGTTTCCGAGCCGGTCACGGGTGCACCTCAGCCACGCTCAAGGTACTAAACGATATCATAACCGCCATCGATAAAAGACAATACTGTGCAGCCGTCTTCATCGACCTTGCCAAGGCTTTCGACTCTGTCAATCACCATATTCTTATCGGCAGACTCAGTAGCCTCGGTTTTTCTGATGACTGCCTTGCCTGGTTCACCAACTATTTGCAGACAGAGTTCAGTGTGTCAAATCGGAGGGCATGCTGTTCGGTCCTCTGGCAGTCTCTATGGGGGTGCCACAGGGCTCAATTCTCAGGCTGACTCTTTTCTCTGTATATATCAATGATGTTGCTCTTGCTGCGGGCGATTCCCTGATCCACCTCTACGCAGACGACACCATTCTGTATACTTCCGGCCCGTCCTTGGACACTGTGCTATCTAACCTCCAAACGAGCTTCAATGCCATACAACACTCCTTCCGTGGTCTCCAACTGCTCTTAACATTAAGAAACCAAATGCATGCTTTTCAACCGTTCGCTGCCTGCACCCGCACGCCCGACTAGCATCACCACCATGGATGGTTCTGACCTAGAATATGTGGACATCTATAAGTACCTAGGTGTCTGGCTAGACTGTAAACTCTCCTTCCAGACTCATATCAAACATCTCCAATCTAAAATCAAATCTAGAGTCGGCTTTCTATTCCGCAACAATGCCTCCTTCACTCACGCCGCCAAACTTACCCTAGTAAAACTGACTATCCTACCGATCCTCGACTTCGGCGATGTCATCTACAAAATAGCTTCCAATACTCTACTCAGCAAACTGGATGCAGTTTATCACAGTGCCATCCGTTTTGTTACTAAAGCACCTTATACCACCCACCACTGCGACTTGTATGCTCTCGTCGGCTGGCCCTCGCTACATATTCGTCGCCAGACCCACTGGCTCCAGGTCATCTACAAGTCCGTGCTAGGTAGAGCTCCGCCTTATCTCAGTTCACTGGTCTGGATGGCAACACCCACCCGTAGCACGCGCTCCAGCAGGTGTATCTCACTGATCATCCCTAAAGCCAACACCTCATTTGGCCGCCTTACGTTCCAGTTCTCTGCTGCCTGTGACTGGAACGAATTGCAAAAATCGCGGAAGTTGGAGACTTTTATCTCCCTCACCAACTTCAAACATCTGCTATCTGAACAGCTGATCGCTGCAGCTGTACATAGTCTATCGGTAAATAGCCCACCCAATTTTACCTACCTCATCCCCATACTGTTTATATTTATTTACTTTTCTGCTTTTTTGCACACCAATATCTCTACCTGTACATGACCATCTGATCATTTATCACTCCAGTGTTAATCTGCAAAATTGTAATTATTCGCCTACCTCCTCATGCCTTTTGCACACAATATATATAGACTCTCTTTTTTTCTACTGTGTTATTATTGACATGTTAATTGTTTACTCCATGTGTAACTCTGTGTTGTCTGTTCACACTGCTATGCTTTATCTTGGCCAGGTCGCAGTTGCAAATGAGAACTTGTTCTCAACTAGACTACCTGGTTAAATAAAGGTGAAATCAAATTAAAATAAATAAAAGCGTGAGGAAATTTTACACACGTGCTCAGTTGTGCTGAGCGATTACCTGAAATGTAAATGATTTGAATTCCATTTTGTTCATTTTTTTCTGTGAGAATGCGCACATTGCACAGTTTATCTAGAGATAAATCATATCAAACTGTGCGATGTAGTAGGCAGTTGTACTTTCCAACAGGCCAATATTCTACATAGTTAAGCACAGAAAAAATGTGGTAATTAACTACAATGACCACAATCCATTGCGCGCTGTTCTGTGTGTTTATTTCATGCATTCTACTTTAGGTTAGTGTGGGGCAGACACGGAGAACGAGAGAAGAGACAGAAGAATATGCGATTTAGAGGGAGAGAGCAGTTGCTTCTCTATCCCTCTAACGACCAGAGAATGCCTAAAATTGCACTTGACAACCAGTGTTAGTGAATGTAGCATCACGTTTTGTTGGGAAAGAACCTTGCTTTGTAATGCTAGTAACCCATTGTTTAAAAGCAATTAATACACTCGAATTCATGTGTTACGACATTTTTGTCATGCTTGTGATGTGATGATAGCCACGAGGCCTCTCATGTATTATTTCTTAATCAAATCATATTAAAAAATGAAATAACAACTTGTTTAAATAGTCCCAAATACAGTTACTTGCACCACAATTGCTATCTGTGGGCATTTAATACAGATAAAGCAATTTAGACTATGGATGGTTTTAGCACATCCAAACTTTTCACCGGCCCTGGATAAAGATCCAAAATGAAGAGAAAGGGGGAATCACAATAATATTGCTCACAAATCTAATGTTTTATAAACACCATGGAACCATCTTACAGATCATGTTAGCACTTCTCTAAAAATAGCAGACGAAAATGCATTGTGTTCGAGACAGATTGAATAGTTTGGAGGAGCGTGTCTTTGGTAATCTGACAAGGGGCGTTTTTTGTAAGTGGGGATGGATAACCTACTTGAACAAGCGAAAAGCACTCATTAGACTATTTAAAACCCCTTTATCCATAGGCTACTTTTGTCTAGTGGCCAGGATGAACCCGCCTTGATTAAGGGGAGGGTAGGCTATGTTAAACTTTTAATCTAATTCAACGAAATGAGGGGGGGGGGGGTGTTTATGTTTATAAATAAGAGATTCACTGGTACAAATGGCACATCTCTCCTTCCATGGGCACTGTGCTTCACGGCTGGATAGGCTGCGCTTCCACTCTCAAAATCCATGACATTATCAACTGCGTTGCCGTTAAGACCTGCTTCTTGTGGGTCTTAAAACTTCCCATTAGCGCTGCTTGAAATGGTCACTTTTGCACTTGTTTTTCTGGACACACTTCAACACTTCGCCTCTTTAGCATCGTCCGAAAATAGAGCCCCGCATCAATTCCCATCAATGTTTTACTAATGTCCAAATATTGATGGGAAAAATATACCGGATATGCAGTTCTGAAGCTGTAAGGCTAATGTGGAGCAAGCCCAATAAAAATGATGACGTTGACACAGAATTATCTGACTGGTGTCCCTGACCTTAGAGATCCTTTTTATGTCTCTGTTTTGGTTTGGTCAGGGAGTTGGGGTGGGGTGGGCATTCTATGTTTTGTGATCTATGTTTTCTATTTCTTTGCGTTTGGCTGGGTATTGTTCTCAGTCAGGGACAGCTGTCTATCATTGTCTCTGATTGGGAACCATACTTAGGTACCCTTTTCCCACCTGTGTGTGTGTGGGAGGTTGTCTCTGTTAGAGCACTTTGCGTGTGAGCTTCACGGTTTGTTTTTGTAGTCTTTATTGTTTTGTTTGGTGTAATTTTGCTTAAAATAAAGAAAATGTATGCTCACCACTCTGCACCTTGGTCCTCATCCTTCCACAGCCGTGACAACTGGCACCCATTCTTGCATGATCAATAGCTGCCATTTACAAAAGCAGCAGGGCTTCAAAGAACAAGTTAGAATTTTCGCAACTTGGATTCCCTGTCTTTTACGGCAATTACTCTGTTATCAGGGTTAGATTATTCCTTTTATCAGAATAAATATCTGCTTTTGGCGACATTCAACAGTTTATGGGTTCAGTACCACGGTCTTGTAGTGGATGTGAGCTTCGACTGGAAGCCAGTGGAGTGTCTGGAGGAGCAGGGTAACATGGTAGAATTTGGGAAGGTTGAACACCAGGCGGGCAGCAGCGTTCTGGATAAGTTGGTTTGATGGCACAAGCAGGAGCCCAGCCAACAGCGAGTTGCAGTAGTCCAGATGGGAGAGGACAAGTGCTTGGATTAGGACCTGTGTCGCTTCCTGTGTGAGTTAGGGTCACACTCTACAGATGTTGTAGAGAATGAACCTGCAGGAGCGAGTCACTGCTTTGATGTTTGCAGAGAACGACAGTGTGTTGTCCAGGGTCACGCCAAGGTTCTTTGCATTCTGTGGACAACGACACCGTGGAGTTGTCAACTGTGATGGAGAGGTCTTGGAGCGAGCAGGCCTTCCCCGGGAGTTGCGCTTGAGGTGGTGGGCCGACATCCAAACTGCGATATCTGCCAGGCAGGCAGAGATGCGTGTCGCCACCTGGGTGTCAGAAGAGGGGGAAGGAGAAAAGTAGTTGAGTGTCATCCGCATAGCAATGATAGGAGAGACCATGTGAGGATATGACGGAGCAGAGTAACTTGGTGTATAGAAGGAAGAGGCGAGGGCCTAGAACTGAGCCCTGGGGGACACCAGGAGTAAGAGTAGGTGCTGCAGACACAGATCTTCTCCATGTCACCTTGTAGGAGCGGCCTGCCAGGTAGGATGCAATTCAAGAGTGTGCAGAGCCTGAGACAACTAGCGGTGAGAGGGTGGAGAGGAGGATCTGATGGTTCATGGTGTTGAAGGCATTGGATAGATCTAGGAGGATGAGAACAGAGCAGAGAGAGTCAGCTTTGGCAGTGCAGAGAGCCTCTGTGACACAGGGAAGAGCAGTCTCGGTTGAGTGACCCGTCTTGAAGCCTGACTGGTTAGGGTCAAGAAGGTCATTCTGAGAGAGATAGCGAGAGAGTTGGTCAGAGTTTGGTTGTTGTACTACTTTTATGTTATACACAAGCACACACCACACCTACTGTACACAAATAACGTAGAATGACAATGACACTAACACTGCACAAAGCAATCGGACATGTCAAACAATATACATGACTTGGTGGGAGACACAGATACACACACCAACACAAATGAACACACACAACGAACATTCCATTAGTATTTTCAGATGGACAAACCCCCAAAATAGGTGATAAGGGGAAGAAGGGATACTGCAGGAGTTGTACAATCTCACTGCTTCAAATTTCACCGCTCCTCTACTTGTTTCTGTGGAAATGGACCCTGTCCCTGGGTGTAGGCTAGGCTACTCAATCTGCTAGGGGTATTGTGACTCTGAGCGAGCTCATAGTCATTGTGGGTACATTCCAGTGTAATTGCTCTGGGCATGTTCCATCCTGTACCTTATACCTTCCTCAGAAAGGTTGTGCTTTTCTCTAGTGATGGGAATTTCGTCTCCTTTTAATGACAAAGATCTTTCAACTCGTTTGCTCAGAAGAATGAATCTTTTGACTCATTTAGTTTCACTTGAGTCAGTAATGCCCGGAGCACGCAGGACTCACTACCGGCGAACGATGAACTAAAAACTTGAAAGAGTCATGATTCCACAAGCGACTCGTTAATATATGTTGTGCACCATAGGGAGCTTATTGGAGCTGTCATTTGTGACTGAGACTTGTAAATGTGTGCTTTAAACAATGTAGATTTGTTGATTGCTAGGCATACAAATATACTGAACAAAAATATAAACGCAACATGCAACAATTTCAACGATTTTATTGAGTTACAGTTCATGTAAGGAAATCAGTCAATTCAAATAAATTCATTAGGTGCTAATCTATGGATTTCAAATAACTGGCCCACCCACTTGGGAGCCAGGCTCACCCACTGGGGAGCCAGGCCCAGCCAATCAGAATAGAGTTTTCCACAAAAAAAGGGCTTTTGTTACAGACAGAAATACTCCCAAGTTTCATCAGCTGTCTGGGTGGCTGGTCTCAGACGATCCCGCAGGTGAAGAAACCGGATGTGGAGGTCCTGGGCTGGTAAGGTTACATGGGCTGCGGTTATGAGGCCGGTTGGACGTACTGTCAAATTCTCTAAAACGACATTGGAGGCGGCTTATGGTAGAGAATTGAACTTTCAATTATCTGGCAACAGCTCTGGTGGACATTCCTGCAGTCAGCATGCCAGTTGCATGCTCCTTCAAAACTTGAGACATCTGTGGCATTGTATTGTGTGACAAAACTGCACATTTTAGAGCAGTCTTTTATTGTCCCCCAGCACCTGTGTAATGATCATGCTGTTTAATCAGCTTCTTGATATCACACATCTGTCAGGTGGATAGATTCTCTTGGCAAAGGAGAAATGCTCATTAACAGGGATGTAAACAAATTTGTGCTCATAGAGAAATATACCTTTGTGCATATGAAACATTTCTGGTATTTCAGCTCATGAAACATGGGAACAAAATTTTACACGTTGCGTTTATATTTTTGTTCAGTGTATAAGATTATTTATTGATACATCTGAAACAAGGTCTAGTTGTGGCTGCAACTGAACTATATCGTGAACGACTTTTGGCGGAATGCATTGCTTGACTGCGGTGAGTGTAATAAGTAGTCTGACGACTCTTCCGCTGCTCTGTCGTTTGCTACACACTTCTCATTCCGGAGAAGAAACTAACATTCGTGAGCATGGTGTAGCGTTTGGTCGGAACAAGTCTGGGTAGCCAGGCAAGGTGTTAAGCACAGCCGTTCGCGAACTGTAGCCCCTACAACGATTTGTTCTCGAGTGCGCGTTTGTTTTGCATAGGCAATGTAGGTTTTGGTTCTACAAAGCTGTGTCCATCAAAACATTCAATAGTCAATTAATTGCTGTCATTATTGCACCATGCGATCAATTATCAGTTATAAACATGTATTTTTCACAATCTATTCTCCTGTGCGCATATAACAGACGGTTGGCGATTATATGTGACGGATATTCACACACAGTTACAGGTCGTGATGACTCACACATTCCATCACAAAATATAATTGAACATGCAAGTTATTTCCACATATTACATTATCATTTTGTTCAAAACTGATTTCTTCACTTTTTCTCAATTCTTTGGTCAATGAAATCAAGCACACAAACAAGCAAACTTAAAAGCTACTGTGTTAAAAAAAAAAAAAGGAGAACATTTTCACAAGGAACAATGTGAAGTTGCATAAATTTGGACTCAGGTTACTACCATATGTGTCGACTACAAAAACAAACAAAAAACAGAGAGACAGATTGGCCAGTCTGAGCATGATTACAGGGTAGGGTAATGACAGCCCTGATCTGCAGTAAGCCAGGTTGGTGAGTTACAGTCATAGTACCGAAACCTCCTCACCTTCCTCTCTCAAGGCTGCCATGTCCCAGTGGCATAATGAGAAAAACCTGAAAGTCCTCATTTGTAACTGTGGACTATTCTTTCACCTACACTGTTCACAGGTGAGACAAACATTCCCTCGATCTGCCAAGCAGACTTATTCATGAGCTAATATCGCCTATGCAGGCACACCTTCCTGACAGTGACAGAGTTTTTGAAAGTACATTTAAACCCCAACTCAATGTTACAATCAAGTTATTAAGGAAGTGTACAAACTCCTCTTGACTTTCATTTTCAAGATAATAGCTCAGAAACATTCTACATTCAGTAGATTTTATGTCATGCCTTATTACACACTGTTGTTAGATATGCACAGCACTTTTAACCCAAGAAACCTAATACACTAACAACAAAAAGCTTGAGATCATAGATGTGTTGAAATCTTATGACATAAAAGGGATCCAGGGATCAAGGGATTTTTGTACACGGACCTTTTATTGAGTTTTCTTTTACATTCAAGTACAGTGTTACACAATTGTCCCATTGTTTTAACACCCAACCAGACCAACAGTAAAAAAAAAAAGCCATTGTTGACTCAAGGAAAATGAACTTGATAGCCTGGTCACTACCAAGCACCTCCTGCACCTTGTAGTGTTTGTTCATCTGCACATTCATATTCCCATTCTAACTGCACTCAACAGTAGACCTCATTTTTATATGAGTGTGTGAATGTGTTTACAATTCACACACTCCTATATGAATGTGTTTACAAGAGGATCAAATCCAGTTCAAATGTAAATGGGTGGTTTCAAATCCAGTTCAAATGTAAATGTGGTTCGGATAAAATATGGATGCTTTAATTAACCCACCCCTGTGCTCGGGGTGTCGGTTTCCCACCCTGAGCACACAACCTGCCCACCACAGGGATTCCTTGTCTCTGTGTTGTTAAAGCAGGTCTTTAAATTATTTCTTTCTTTCTTTCTTTCTGAGGTATACCTGTGAAGAAACAGGGAGACTGGTGGGGCAGGAGAGGAGAACACCATTGCATACACACACCAACTGCAGCGAGACAGAAATCCTCTTGGTTATCTCACCAGTAAAGAGGATTTAAAAAATGAACCGTTGGTCCGCCTTTATGTTGTGTCATTCCAAATCCCAGGAACAAATAGGAGAGAGGGAGCGAGAGAGAGAGAGAGAGCGAGAGAGAGCGAGAGAGAGAGAGAGAGAGCGCGAGAGCGAGAGCAGAGCGAGAGGGGGGAATACAGAGACTGGGGTTGGCTAGCTAGACACAGGAAGTAAAGCTCATTTTGAAAATAAACCAGACTGTAACAAAAGCAAATAGCAGTAGCAACAGAAGAATAAATAAACTAAAACAAACATCTCAGAGGTGTGTCTATACAAAGAGAAAATGATTCATGAATATAGGCAGTTCAGTCGTTAAAGAATAATACGCATTATTGTAAACAACCTGAGAAAATGTATGACATTTTGAAATATTCAAATTAAGATTGAACAAGAAACCCCAAATAGATGACAGAGTGTTAAGCCTAAAAAATACAATGTTCATTACAGTTCACATTTACATGAAGTAAATCATATTTACAAAGGGAGCAGTTTATTGATGTGCAATTTTGTCGTTTGAGCTGGTCTATGCCTTTTAACAGTAAAAAAGAAAATGTTCAGGTAAAGTTGTCGATTTCTCCCTGGTCATCTTCAAGAATTAAACCAACTAGACAAAAACGCTGTTCATGCCATTCAACCCATGCCATTCAACAGATAATGAACTCAACCCACAGTACTGTGTGTTCTAACTGAAAGTGTGTGACTGGGCGTCACACACAACTGTGTGTGCTGTCAAACTACTCATTATCATTTATTGGATAAAAAAAACACACACCGTCAGCTCAATCAATTCAACTAAGGTTTCAAAAAAATAAATACTAGTGACTAAAAACAAGGATGTCATTTTTCACAAAGCTAAGAAGTAGGTAAAATGGGTTGTGTTACAGTTAACATAAAATGGCAGTTGTTCATTTATGGTCCTAAAAACATACTTTTTGTATTTTTTTTGTATTATACTACAAATGCCAAAATAATACAAACAATATTCCAATTTCAACGATGGATCCATTTGAAAAGTGGGATACAACAAATAACGAAACTCATTAGCACAGCCCTGACTCACACACATTTTCCCTCCAAAACCAAAGAATGTCTTTGCCCACAAAAACTTTCTTACCTTTTCTTTCTCCCCCTAACGTTTGCTGCGTGTTGGATCTTGTCGTTGCTGTTTTGACATGAAGCTCTTACGAGCAGATCTTGCAGATCTTTCTTGCAGATTTTTTTTTTTTTTTTTTTTTTTTTTTTTTAAAAGCTACCCTTGGGATCAAGCAGAGGTGGTAACGTCAGATTTATGAACCTGTGTCCGTCAGTTGTTTGAAAGTTTCAGACGATATTTGCCCATTCGCCTTGATGTTGTGATCAGTGAGGAGTGACCAAGTGACTCAGCCTTACAATCTTCTACATTATATTGCCCCCACTAAATCCTCCTTCAGTTTCGCAAAGCTGAAAGGATCATTCGTTACGGACAGGGCACCACCATCGCTCAAGTCTATGCATTTCATTTCCTAAGGAATATGTGGAGAAATTGATGTAAGCGATGACATTCCTCTGTTTTGCGAAGGAGGTCAGCATCCCAGGGAGTGGTTAGAAGCTGTTAACCTTAGCCAATGGGCTGGATGGAGAGGAGGGAAGGTGTGTGAAGGACTATAAGTCCATACAGACAGATGTTAGATGGGATAGATGCGTTGGAGCTTTCCGGTCCAATCCAAGCACAAGGACCCATAGTCCCAGACACACCACCATTTTCAAAGGAGATGACCAGCTCCTAGGGAGGGATGTTGTGACCCCTGTGGTTATGTGGGCTTTGTGAGGAAACGTTTGTATTGCTGGACCGACTTGGGGGAGGTTTCCACCTGATTGGTCTTCCAGACTGCAGCGATGGATCTTGAGGGGAATAATTGGCTGATTCTTTGGGCTGATAGCTCCTGTGAGCAAGAAGAAAGGAGTCACATGACTTATAGTTTATCAATAAGAACACTGCAGTAAAAAAGAACAACATCTGAAGTTAAATTACTTTTTTTTCTCCCATCATCCCTCATCTGAAAGTCTTTCACTCTCAGGTGAACATTGGCAATAGTCAGGCTATACAGTATCTACTGGCTTTTGTTCTACTTCAACTCCCAAAATGCTAATAGCCCAAATGAGGATCTTTGCCTTTCTTGTTCATTCAGACGAAAGAAGCACACAGATTTTCGGTAGCTATGCCAGAATCGGACTTGGTGCCCACTCCCTACAGTATGTGTAAAGTAAACATTCTTATCTGAAAGGCAGAGGCCTTTCAGGTCAGACTTGTGTGATAGGGAGTGGCACCATAGAATGGCAGCTATAACTTCAGACGCAATGCGGCAGGGTAGCCTAGTGGTTAGAGCGTTGGACTAGTAACCGAATCCCCAAGCTGACAAGGTACAAATCTGTCGTTCTGCCCCTGAACAGGCAGTTAACCCTCTGTTCCTAGGCCGTCATTGAAAATAAGAATTTGTTCTTAACTGACTTGCCTAGTAAAATTAAAAAACAAAAAAAATAAAAATGCAATAAGAATGTCATCAACAAGGATATGTTTGTCCCAGGCTCTGGAGACAGCCTTGATAACTGCTGTTTACAACAGAGGACAATGCTAGCTTGCGTCGCCTGACAAGGGAACGCAAACAACTTGAGTATAGTATGGAGTTCTCACAGAGCAACTTACCAGCTTTCCTCGGGGATCTCTTCTAGTACGGCGACTCGATCCTGAAACAGAACGTGAAAGAAAATAGTGGTGATTAGTGGAACGATGACCTCGCGTTGAAGGGATGAGGAAACAAGACACCTCACTGTTGTGGGGATGATAACTTTGCTTTGGCATCCTGAATGACTTGATTTTAGGTCATATACCCACATGACAGTGACAAATATAGACAGGCAGCTATCATTTCAAAGGAATTGTGTCTCTTCGTTTCTTTGATGGAATGCCCATAGGTAGCTCTTTTACACTTTTAACCCATATACGGGTTGAAAATGGCAGATATTGACACTGATACGCACCTAAATAGGAATGCAGTGGCTGTACAATAACTGCGATTCAGTGCCGTAGACCGCTGCGCCACTCGGGAGGCCTTTCTTAATTGTCAACGTTTATGATCACAATGCTTAAAATGTACAGTTACAAGATGACATGGCATCATACGCTGGCTGTTCTGAACAGAATGGGCCTGTTTGTTGTGTTGTGAAGAAATTTGGCGGGGAACACGCATCCGAATGCCCTCGTGGCTCTTTTCTATGCCTACCAACCTTACGATCTGCTTCTCTGAATTGCCTTGTGAAAGCCTAACGCTACAACATCGTATTTTGTAACCATGGGGGCAATAGAGCACGATTTCAAATGATGCCTACCTGACCAGATTGCGATTTTATAATGGACTGTTTTTGGAATGTGTAAACACCAACAGTAATTGTGTGATGGTGGGGATGCGGGGCAGTGTTCCAAACAAAACAACTACAAGTCTGCTTGCTCCGGTTCCTCAACAGTACAGCTAGGAGAGTTCAAAATAGCACCTTATACTGCCATACCAAGCAAAAGAGCAGTTACTGCACATTTGGTCAAAAATGAGTTATTTACATTTGTTATACATTAAATATATGCTTTATCATGTAGACAAATATCATATCCTGCCTCCATTGTGTTGCGTTATGGAGAAAATGGGGGTTCGTGTTTGCAGTAACTGGAAAAAAGGCACAAACTGCCATCACCCACATCAGTTACTGCCTTTTACCTTGGTTTCACTAAGCTTTTTTGCTGCATTGTCTACGGTTTATCTTGGTATTATTTATTGTTCTTTGCTGACACAAGTATCAAACAATATGACACTGACAGCCTCAAAATAAATACAAATAAATATGTTAACACAAGCTTGTGAAAAAAAAAATTGTAATGGAAACATATTGCAGTGGGTGTACCAAGCCGTCTAGGGTCAAAGGTCATGCCAGAGGTCCGGGTCCAATATTAATAAAAAAAATAACCTCATAGTAAGACAAATAACAACACCTCCAATGATCTGCCTACAATTCATTTGGCTGGACAATAAAACAACTTTGAAGTAATTTTTCTCAGTATCACCCTATGAGCAGTTACTGCTATTTAGCTTGGCAGGGCAGTATAGTTAAAGACTCTTCTTTGAGGCATAAAAGTGCATTGACATTGCTTAGGAACTGTGCACACTTTGGAGAGGTGTGTAGCCACTTGGAGACACCAGTTAGACCTCAAACAATTGTCTTCTTTTTTTTGTCTTATGTTGCACCTACACCACATTTTCCCCCATTAATATTCTTATCATGTTACTGAATATATCCAGAGTATTTTTAGATTTCGATAACAACAAATGCGGCGAAAAGTAGAGTTAATGTAAAATGCACATAAAATCAACAGTGTAATCTTTGGATTCAATCTTATGTTTAATTAACTGTTTTGTCCTCGCCTATAGTTGAATCATTTCCCCATAATCTCCAAATGGTTTCCTTTCAATGGATACCATGGTTATGTTTTTCATATTCCTTCTGTAAGAAACATTTCTATTTACGTCTATCCATATACGCCAATTCCCACGTGTGTAAAGGGTTAATAAACAGACCCTAATTCCCTGACGAACACGAGCAGTGTTGGTAGATCTTGTAACCTTTTTAATGCTGGGATCTCATCTCAGAAAGCATCTGATCATTTAGCCTAGTTGTACGCCATTGATAAGAGCATTAGGCGACAACACAGGAAGAGGACGACTCATTAACTACAATATCAACTACGGGTACTTGGCTGTCCTCACTTTGATCCTGCAGAAGTGCCCGTGTACCAGTACTATGGCTGAATTACGGCATGTCTTCACAGAAATAGGATTATGTCCGTGTGGAATGACCCTCAGGACAAACTGCATGGAGGGAACTGTCCTCTTTGACCTGCCACTGTGACTTAAAGAGGAAAGCAAGTGGAGGAGAGGTTTGTAGAGTAAGAATGTTAGAAAGAGTGACAGACAGCAAAAGACAGATGAGGCGAGAAGAAGAGGGAGATGGACAGAGAGAGAGAGAGAGAGAGAGAGAGAGAGAGAGAGACCTGTGCAGACACGACGGTGACATTCCAATCATACTCTCAACTCAGCTTCTCCCTTATCCCCCAGTGACTATCCTGGAAAGAACCATTTCCAATTGTGGAACGTTAAAGAAGAGCATATCTTCCCCATATCTAATCATTGTTCCACTGACCCTATGTCCACCTCTCCAGTCCGTCAGAAATTAGGAGAGAGGCTTAAGCTCGGCTGGAAGGGTCCTTTCCACTGCTCAGGGGCACCACGCCCAGATAGCTTGCTATCTTAAGAGGATTCAGAGAGGAGCGAAAAGTGGCGGACTCCGCTGTTGAGATGGAATCTTCCTCTCCGGAGTGTGAGGCTAGAGAGAGTGTTGGAATGTGGTCCGACTGTGTTTTCAAAATACTGAAACCCACAGCGTTGATCCAGGCTGACAAGGCCAGGCAGAATGAGTAGAAAGATCCAGGATAAACACACACAGATCTTTCGAACACTTATCTCCTGTATACATGTCGTCATGGTATTGATCTAGCCAATATCAACAGAATCATATCTTAGTTGCTTAAATCACTTGGATACTCTGTAAAAGTGTCCAGTAACGTATATCAGAACATGGTTAAACAGATTCAGTGTATACCTGAGACAGACATTTATAGGCTCAACCCGGTGGGAAAAAAATCTGCTCACTATAAAGAGTGACCTTCATCAGAAACCTACAATGTCAGCACCTGTAATCGCTAATCCCCATCTTACAAAGGGGCCTGGCCTGCTGTGCAGCCACTTATCACACTAATCAGGAAACAGTATCTGCCTTTGCACCCGCCAGGCCCTCTCCCAATTAAACAAGTGTGCAGCTGTGTGTGAACCCAGTTGTGCACACAGGGCGGTCTAAACCTGACCAACCAGGTATCTGCTTTCAACAACATACTGCATTCCCCTTGTTCACTGGCTGTCAGCTTGTTAGTTCTCTGGTAGGAAGAAATGTGTGTCATGCTGGTTGGTTATCTGGGGGCTCATCTTCCTGTCTGGATGAAGGTGGTTGGGTTCACATTTGCATCAGAAATCCATGTAACTTTATTTCCCTTTTCCTTGTTTTAACATAGCGTCACTTCCTGTTGAATGTGGAACGAGGAAGAGCTCGGTTTTGTTTGTTTGAAAAGTGTGTTTGAAAGTGTATTGGAAAGTTCTTGGTAGCTAGCTTCTTAGTTTGAGTCCCGCGACGCAGTTGGCATCAGTTGCTGGGACTGCTTTTCTCTTTCCAGTGACCTTATCAACCAAGGACGGGTCTGAGGAGCTAGTTGGCGTCGCTGCTAGTCTAGCTGCTAGCTAGTGGGTTCTCTTGAACGCAGCCCGCAACGCGGTTTTGTGGCTGTCTAGATCCCCTCTGTGTTGTTTTCATCTTCCCTATGTCCTGCCCTGTCTGGAACTGCGAGGAGTAACAACGTAACCTACGTTGCTAGCTACCATGACAAAGACCAAAGCCGGCAGGAGTACCGTTGAGGACAGCGGTGTCTCTCTATCACATGTGAAGGTTCTTTAAAACTAACAAAAAAAGACCTACAAGCAGTTATTACAACAACAACAAAATAGCTTCAAGTGTTTTGTCCAAATACTTGTGGATTCTACTAATAAAAGAATGGACGACCTGATCAGAGAGGTCCAGGACCTGAAGAACATTTTGCAGTTCTCCCCGGGTCAGCGCGATGAGTTGAAACAGGAGAACGGCAAGATGACAACAATCTGTAAGTCACTGAGAGAGGACATCAGTTCTCTATGTGAATTCATGACAACAATGACAAATAAATCAGACTATCTCGAGGGACAATCAAGGCGGAACAACATGGTTGTGGACGGAATTGCAGAATTTCCACATGAGACCTGGACAGAGTCTGAGGACAAAGTGAGGGAAATGATCTCTGACAAATTGAGGATGGACCACAGGAATATTGAGGTGGAGCGTGCCCACAGGACTGGAAAACCTACCACCGGCCCAGGTGATAGGCCAGGCTAATAGTGGTCAAGTTCCTGAGGTTCAAGGACAAGGAAGCTGTTCTGGAAAGAGCCAAGAACTTGAGAGTAACGTAGATCTTCCTCAATGAGGACTATCCTGAAGCTGTGCGCCAGAAGTGGAAAGAACTGATCCCAGCCATGAAAGCTGCCAGAGAACGTGAGGACATTTCTTAGATCCGTTATGACAGGCTCATTGTCCACCCTTCCTTCCAGAAGCCTGGAAGGGATGAGAGAGCCAAGCCTATGTGTTTGTAGCTTCAACTCCGCAGTACACACACACCTACTGATTAATGGACTGCTGAATGTATATTTTTTGTCTTGCTTTGTTTGCTCTTTTCAGTATAATGTCTATCTCTGATAAGCTACACAGGAAAGGGCTGAAAATAGTCCATATTAATATATTTAGCCTTAGAAATAAGGTTAATTATATCAATAACTTGCTAACATCAGATAACATTCATATATTAGCCATTTCTGAAACTCACATAGATAATTCATTTGATGATACATCAGTAGCATAACAAGGATATAACATCTATAGAAGAGACAGAAATGCTTATGGGGGAGGTGTTGCTGTATATATATATATATATTCAGAGCCATATCCCTGTAATGCTAAGAGAAGATCTTATGTCAAGTGTTATTGAAGTGTTGTGGTTGCAGATTCACTTGGCACATCTAAAGCCTTTTTCTTTTGGTGTGTTGCTATAGGCCACCAAGTGCTAACAGTCAGTATCTAAATAATGTATGTGAAATGCTTGATAGTGTATGTGATGTAAACAGAGAGGTCTACTTTCTTGGGGACATGAATATTGACTGGTTTTCATCAAGCTGTCTGCTCAAGAGGAAGCTCCTTACTGTAACCAGTGCCCGTAATCTGGTTCAGGTTATTAACTTCTTGGTGACAGGGGGGCAGTATTGAGTAGCTTGGATTAATAAGGTGCCCAGAGTAAACTGCCTGCCACCAGATGCTAATATATGCATATTATTAGTAGTATTGGATAGAAAACACTCTGAAGTTCCTAAAAATGTTTGAATGATGTCTGTGAGTATAACAGAACTCATATGGCAGGCGAAAACCTGAGAAAAATCCAACCCGGAAGTGGGAAATCTGAGGTTTGTAGTTTTTCAACTCTTTGCCATTCCAATATACGGTGTAAATGGGGTCATATTGCACTTCCTAAGGCTTCCGCTAGATGTCAAAAGTCTTTAGAACTTTGTTTCAGGCTTCTACTATGAAGGGGGAGGGAATGAGAGGGGATTGTACCACAGGCTAGTGACACGCGGTCACGAGAGAGTTAGATCTCGTTCCATTGCTTTTCTACAGACAATGGAATTCTCCGGTTGGAATATTATTGAAGATTTATGATAAAAACATCCTAAAGATTGATTCTATATTTAGTTTGACAAGTTTCTACGACCTGTAATATAACTTTTTGAACTTTTGGTCCGACGTTCGGCTGGACCTGAACGCGCGTTTGGATTTGTTTACCAAACGCCCTAACAAAAGAAGCTATTTGGATATAAATTATGAACTTTGTCGAACAAATCAAACATTTATTGTAGAACTGGGATTCCTGGGAGTGCATTCTGATGAAGATCCTCAAAGGTAAGTGAATGTTTATAATGCTATTTCTTTCTGACTAATGATGACTACACAATATGGCGGATAACTTTTTGGCTGCTTTGTTGTCTGAACGCTGTACTCAGATTATTGCATGGTTTGCTTTTTCCGTAATGTTTTTTTGAAATCTGACACAGTGGTTGCAGTAAGGAGAAGTATATCTCTAATTCCATGTATAACACTTGCATTTTCATCAACATTTATAATGAGTATTTCTGTAAATTGATGTGACTCTGCACAATGACCGCATGTTTTAGAACTACTGAACGTAATGCGCCAATGTAAAATGAGAATTTTTTAATATAAATATGCACTTTAGCGAACAAAACATACATGTATTGTGTAACATGAAGTACTATGAGTGTCATCTGATGAACATCAAAGGTTAGTGATTAATTTTAACTCTATTTGTGCTTTTTGTGACTCCTCTTTGGCTGGTAAAATGGCTGTGTTTTTCTGTGGCTTGTTGGTGACCTAACATAATTGTTTGTGGTGCTTTCGCTGTAACGCCTTTTTGAAATCAGACACTGTGGCTGGATTAACGAGAATTTTATCTTTAAAATGGTATAAAATACTTGTATGCTTGAGGAATTTTATTTATGTGATTTTTGTTGTTTTGAATTTGGTGCCCTGCACTTTCACTGGCTGTTGGTAAGGTGGGATGCTACCGTCCCACATATCCCAGAGAGGTTAATGAGGAGCATCCAGACGCTGCACTTGATGGATTTATGAAATTGCTTCTTCCAATTATTGATAAACATGCACCTGTTAAGAAACTGACTGTTAGAACTGTTAAGGATCCATGGATTGATGAGGAATTGCAAAACTGTATGGACAAAAGAGATGGGGCAAAAGGAGTGGCTAATAAGTCTGGCTGCACATCTGATTGGCTTACTTACTGCAAATTGAGAAATTATGTGACTAAACCCAACAAAAAGAAGAATAAATTGTATCATGAAGCCAATATCATAAAGAATGATATCATAAATATCATAAAGAATGATGGAATAAAACTTGAGTAAATTAAATTATGGGCAGAAAGACAAATTCGGCCTCCCGAGTGGCGCAGTTGTCTAAGGGTTAGAGTCCAGGCTTTTGTCGCAGCCGGCCACGCCCGGGAGACCCATGGGACGGCACACAAATGGCCCAGCGTTGTCCGGGTTAGGGGAGGGTTTGGCCGGCAGGGATGTCCTTGTCCCATCATGCACTAGCGACTCCTGTGGTGGGCCAGGCGCAGTGCACGCTGACACGGTCGCCAGGTGCATGGTATTTCCTCCGACACATTGGAGGGACTGGCTTCCGGGTTAAGTGGACATTGTGTCAAGAAGCAGTGTGGCTTGGTTGGGTTGTGTTTCGGAGGACGCACTGCTATCGCTCTTTACCTCTCCCTTGTCCGTACGGGAGTTGCAGCAATGAGACAAGACTGTAACTACCAATTGGATACCACGAAATTAGGGAGAAAACGGGGTAAAAAAAGAAAGAAGATTTTTTTTTTTAAAAGGACAAATTCAACTTCATCTTTCATCTTGGCTTATACATCACAAAACCATTTGATGTTGGCAATTATTTTAATTATTATTTCATTGGCAAAGTGGGCAAACTTAGGCAGAAAATGCCAACAACGAACAGCGAGCAATTGTATTCATGCATAAAAAAACAAATAATGAAAGAAAATCATTGTCAAGTTTGAATTTTGTAAAGTTAGCGTGGAAGAGGTGGAAAAATGTATGTTATCGATCAATAACGACAAACCTCCTGGCCTTGACAATTTAGATGGAAAGCTACTGAGGATGGTAGCTGACTCTATAGCGACTCCTATCTGTCAAATGTTTTATCTGAGCCTGGAGGAAAGTCTTTGTCCTCAGGCCTGGAGGGAAGACAAAGTAATTCCACTACCCAAGAGTAGTAAAGTGGCCTTTACTGGTTCTAACGGCAGACCTAAAAGCTTGCTGCCAGCTGTTAGCAAACTGTTGGAAAAAATGGTGTTTGACCAAATACAATGATATTTCTCTATAAGTTAACAGACTTTCAGCATGCTGATAGAGAAGGGCACTCAACATGTACTGCACTGACACAAATGACTGATGATTGATTGAAAGAAATTGATAATAAGAAGATTGTGGGAGCTGCACTGTTAGATTTCAGTGCAGCCTTTGATATTATTGACCATAACCCTATTATTGACCATTGACCATAAAACGTATATGTTATGGCTTTTCAACTTCTGCCATATCGTGGATTCAGAGCTACAGTATCTAATAGAACTCAGAGGCAAAGTGTGGTGTACCGCAGGGCAGCTCTCTATGTCCTCTATTTTTTTAACCAATGACCTGCCACTGGCATTAAACAAAGCACGTGTACTGTATGCTGATGATTCAACCATATATGCATCAGCAACCACAGCTAATGAAGTCACTGAAACATTTAACAAAGAGTTGCAGTCTGTTTTGGAATGGGTGGCCAGAAATAAACTGGTCCTGAACATCTCTAAAACTAAGAGCATTGTATTTGGTACAAATCATTCCATAAGTTCTAGACCTCACCTGAATCTGGTAATGAATGGTGTGGCTGTTGAACAAGTTGAGGAGACTAAACTACTTGGCGTTACCTTAGATTGAAAACTGTCATGGTCAAAACATTCAATGTTTGTAAATATGGGGAGAGGACTGGCCGTATTAAAGAGATGCTCTGATTTGTTGGCACCACACTCCAAAAAGAAAGTTTTGCAGGCTCTAGTTTTGTCTAATCTTGATTATTGTCCAGATGTGTGGTCCAGTGCTGCAAGGAAAGACCTAGTTAAGCTACAGCTGGCCCAGAACAGCGGCATTTTTTGCTCTTAATTGTAATCAGAGGGCTGATATAAATACTATGCATGCCAGTCTCTCTTGGCTAAGAGTTAAGGAGAGACTCACTGCATCACTTCAATACATGAATGCGTTGAAAATCCCTAATTGTTTGCATAGTCAACTTACACACAGCTCTGACACACACACACTTATCCAACCAGGGGTCTTTTCACAGTCCCCAAATCCAGAACAAATTCAAGAAAGTGTACACTATTATATAGAGCCCTTATTGCATGGTACTTCCTTCCATCTCATATTGCTCAAATAAACTGCAAACCTGGTTTCAAAAAACAGATAAAGCAACACCTCTCCCCTATTTGACCTAGATAGTTTATATGTATGCATTGATATGTAGGCTATGTGTGCCTTTTTTTTAAATGTAGGTAGTTCTGTCCTTGAGCTGTTCTTGTCTATTGATGTTCAAGGTTAAATTATTTGGGTTCCATCTTCTTCTGGGTTTTTTCTGTGCGCTCAATGCGCACATTGCATAGTTTCTCTAGAGATCAATCAGATCAAGCCCAAACTGTGCGGTGTAGTAAGGAGTTGTAGTTTCCAACAAGACAAAATTCGACAGAGTTTAGGGCAGCAAATGTGGTAATTAACTACAATGGCCATAATCCACTGCGCGCCTGTATGTTTCTGTCAGGCAGACACGGAGAGGAGAGAAGAATGCACGCACGATCGAGAGGGATAGAAAGCAGTTGGTTAGCGAGGTACCTGAAAACACATGATCTAAGTGATCGATAGTTTCTCTTCAGCAGTCATAAAAGTATGCCTTATTTACTTTGAAGAAGGAAATAAGTCACAGGAAGAACAAAAAGATAAATCAAGGACAACAACTGCCCGAGCTACTGCCTGTTCACCCCGCTATCATCCAGAAGGTGAGGTCAGTACAGGTGCATCAAAGCTGGGACCGAGAGACTGAAAAACAGCTTCCATCTCAAGGCCATCAGACTGTTAAATAGCCATCACTAGCACATTAGAGGCTGCTGCCTATAGGCACTGTATTCTATACTATTCTACGGTATTTTAGTCACTTAATGTTTACATTTCTTGCATTACTCATCTCATATGTACAGTTGAAGTCGGAAGTTTACATACACTTAGTTTGGAGTCATTAAAACTTGTTTTTCAACCACTCCACACATTTCTTGTTAACAAACTATAGTTTTGGCAAGTCGGTTAGGACATCTACTTTGTGCATGACAAGTATTTTTTCCCAACAATTGTTTACAGACATATTATTTCACTTATAATTCCCTGTATCACAATTCCAGTGGCTCAGACGTTTACATATACTAAGTTGACCGTGCCTTTGAACAGCATGGAAAATTCCAGAAAATTATGTCATGGCTTTAGAAGCTTCTGATAGGCTATTTGACATCATTTGAGTCAATTGGAGGTGTACCTGAGGATGTATTTCAAGGACTACCTTCAAACTCAGTGCCTCTTTGAGAAAATCAAAAGAAATCAGCAAAGACCTCGTAAAAAAAATGTAGACCTCCACAAGTCTGGTTCATCCTTGGAAGCAATTTCCAAACGCCTGAAGGTACCACGTTCATCTGTACAATGAATAGTATGTAAGTATAAACACCATTGGACCACGCAGCCGTCACACTGCTCAGGAAGGAGACGCGTTCTGTCTCCTGGAGATGAACGTACTTTGTAGCGAAAAGTGCAAATCAATCTCAGAACAACAGCAATCGACCATGTAAAGATGCTGGAGGAAACAGGTACAAAATTATCTATATCCACAGTAAAACGAGTCCTATATCGACATAACCTGAAAGGACACTCAGCAAGGAAGAAGCCACTGCTCCAAAACCGCCATAAAAAAGCCAGACTACGGTTTGGAGGAGGCTTGCAAGCCGAAGAACACCATCCCATCCATGAATCACAGGGGTGGCAGCAACATGTTGTGTGGGTGCTTTGCTGCAGGAGGGACTGGTGCACTTCACAAAATAGATGGCATCATGAGGTGGAAAAATTATGTGGATATATTGAAGCAACACCTCAAGACATCAGTCAGGAAGTTAAATCTTGGTCGCAAATGGGTCTTCCAAATGGACAATGACCCCAAGCATACTCCAAAGTTGTGGGAAAATGGCTTAAGCACAACAAAGTCAAGGTATTGGAGTGGCCATCACAAAGCACTGACCTCAATCCTATAGAACATTTGTGGGCAGAACTGAAAAAGTGTGTGCGAGCAAGGAGGCCTATAAACCTGACTCAGTTACACCAGCTCTGTCAGGAGGAATGGGACAAAATTCACCCAACTTATTGTGGGAAACTTGTGGAAGGCTACATGAGACGTTTGACCCAAGTTAAACAATTTAAAGGCAATGCTACCAAATACTAATTGAGTGAATGTAAACTTCTGACCCACTGGGAATGTGATGAAATAAATAAAAGCTGAAATAAATAATTCTCTCTACTATTATTCTGACATTTCACATTCTTAAAATAAAGTGGTGATCCTAACTGACCTAAAACAGGGAATTTTTTACTAGGATTAAATGTCAGGGATTGTGAAAAACTGAGTTTAAATGTATTTGGCTATGGTGTATGTAAACTTCCGACTTCAACTGTATTCTATACTATTCTACTGTATCTTAGTCCGTTCCACTCTGATGTCGCTCATCCATATGTATATAGTCTTAATTAATTCCTACTAAGATTTGTGTGTATTGGGTGTGTGTTGTGTAATTTGTTAGATATTACTTGTTATATATTACTGCACTGTCGGAGCTAGAAGCACAAGCATTTCGCTACACCCACAATAACATCTGCCAATCATGTGTATGTGACCAATACAATTTGATTTGATTTTGATTTGATTTGACTAATATAGTGATTTTGTCAGACGGCATAGGCAGCAGCTCTATAGAAATCAGATGACGACTTGGAATTAAATAATAAAGTAATTAAATAAAACAAATGTAATATACACAACAAGTGAAATATTTTATAAAAGTGATAAATGTTGGTTAATAAGTGATAAGCAGTAATGGGCATCATGGGACTTTTATTCATAGTTGAATTCTGTGTTGTTACAGCATTCAACTCACATAATGCATTTAATGTTTTAAAAAATCATTGAAAACCGGGATTATTTTTTAATAATTGAGCAGAAACCGAACTGATCACAAAAAACGCAAATTGCTCAGCACTACTGCTCTGCTGACAACACTTTTATTAGTGAGGAAGGGGTGAGGAATGAGAACGTGAACATGTACTCCAACAAGCTGGAGATCCAATGACAAAAAAAGGGTTTTGAGCAAGGACACCTGTGGTCTCGTTTTCTGGTTTGTTCGGAACGCCCATGACCCGAAAGTCTTAAAAAAAAAAAAAATGATTTCAGTTGCCAAACGCTGGAATGTTGCGAGGCGTGTCAGCCCGTGTCTGCCTTATCTCTCTTTGCTCTGTCCAATAAAATCAGTACCTTTATCTGTGTGGACGCATATGAAAAAAGAGTTTGCTGAAACAGGGCTTGGGAGTGCAGAGAGTTTGGATGCTACGAACAGAGTGAAGATACTGTACTTTGTAACAATCAGGCGCACAAGTTCTAGGAGGCCAAAGAATGAGAGAAGTTTAAGCGAGGACTGTAGATTCACAGGAAGGGTATTTAGAGACGATGACAGATTGTGTATCAATACACACAGCAGCTGTGTCTGCCAACAGAGCCGTACTGGCTTCTATGGAATAGCCTGGATCAAAAGTAGAACCAAGGGTACTCACGGTGTTTTTTTCCGTCTCATGTAGCGGACTCCTACGATGATGAGCAGCAGGGCGATAAGCACGCCGATGACGATCCCAGCGATCTGCCCACCAGTCAGACCATCATCCAATGTTCCCTCCTCTGCAGAATCCCAAGAACAGAGCCATTTATCATCATCATCATCATCATCATCAGAACATCTCAAAGTACTGCAACGGCTTCATACGAGATAAACGTGGACAGTGCTACATGATTTGTAAGTAGAATATCCTTATAACAGTTAGGGTGAGAAGACATCCTAAGAGCCATGGTGCTAAATGGTTGAGTATATTACTACAGCCTCCACAATCAAACCTTTGACGGACAGCTTGTGGGCAACGGAGGTGCTCAGCCCGGTGACGGCGTTGCTGGCTTCACAGGTGTAAATTCCACTGTTCGTGGCCGCAGCGGCATCGATGCCGTACTCGGCTGTCATCACGCCGGTCAGCGTCCCATTGAACTTCCAGGTGTAGGTGGCAGCAGGGAGAGAGACCGCGGCACACTTCAGCATGACAGGCTCTGTCACTTTTACGGAATTTACCCCCTTCACGGACACAGTCTCAGGACCAACTGTGATATGGAAAGGAGAATTTTAGCTTTATGCTTGAAATTCCCCTGGATTTGGCCATTCTGACCTAAATAATAGCATACAGACAATTTATCATGGATTTAGGTGAAATACAAAGCCTTTCTTTTTGGATACTGTAACATTTATGAACAAAGTAACAGTAGAATATAACGTTAACTTTGTTTAACTTTGATGGCCAGGGTTGCGATTGGTGTTAAGGGTTAAGGGTCAGTGAAGAGGTCAGAAAGCCCTTATACTCACAACTGATCACTATCTTGAGGCTGGCAGAGTCTGTGCTCACAGCATTGGTCAGCTTGCACTGGTACTCCCCACTGTCCTCCTTCTGCACTGGCTTGATCGTGATCGAGCTCTTGTCTGCAGAGACAATGACCCTGTTGCTAGGAGACAGTGCCACGCCATTCTTCAGCCACACTCGGGCGTCGGCGGTGCCGGTGGTTGCCTGGCAGCTCAGGTTGGCCGTGCTGTTACCTGCAACAAGCGTTCCATTGGGGCCTGTGATCTTAGCGCCGGATATGGCCTCTACAAACACAGAGGACAAATTGAGTTAAGGTTTACACAGACCAGATGATAACTCTGAAAGACAGCTGGTTTCACTTACAACTACCAGATTTCAGAGTACTAAAGTATTTACAACGTAAACAGCTTGATGAACTGTTCATTAGATTTCAGTTGAATGGATTGGATGATGTCTACTAAATAAATAAAAACATTGTACTTTCATTATACCTTAATGACATTACATCTAACTAACCACTGGGCACACACTGGTTGAATCAACGTTGTTTCCACATCATTTCAATGAAATGACGTTGAACTAACGTGGAATATACGTTGAATTGACGTTTGTGGCCAATGGGTAGCTACTATATCACTGTTCAGCTTATTTCAGGCCATGTTTCCGTAAAATGTGACATCAAATAAAATGTTATTATTTTACAATGAGTTTTTGAATGGGCTGATGTACCAAAAACTTGTCAACAAAGCAAAACCAAATTACCTACATGAATAGATAATGAATAGAATAGATAAGTGGAACTAAAGCCAACCTTGCCTTTTTGTTTTGGACAACATGTGAAACCACTGTCTTGTTTATCTCGATCTCTCCTTTCCAGACTAATGAGTGTTGGAAAACTAATGCCAAGATAATATTTTTTAAACACAAAGTTCATGGCCCTCAATGGTGACTCACAACTGCCTAACCAATACTTTGGTCAATAAGTGTCGAGTCAGGCTTGATGGCAAACATGTTCAGAGGAAAATTCCTATTTCCTCAGCTTTAGTCAGCCATTAAAAGTAAAATGTGTAACTCTATGATTCATGATAGAATAATTGGACTTATTCACTACTTTTTAACAAGTACATGGGAACATTCATAGAATAACTGAAAGGACTGCTAAATGGCCAACAATCACCCCCCCTCTCCCCATCCCCCCCCCCATTCCCCATCCCCCAATCTCTCTTCCTTCTAGAAAACAACACCCGACTCAAGGACTCAAGGCATTTTGAAAGACCATCCCCCAACCAGGCAGCTTTTAGTCACTCACAAAATGGTAGACTGTCTGTCTCCCGTTGTAAACAGTTTCAGTACATGCAGCACATATTTCACTAGCTTTAAAAAACTATGAGGGAACGTACAAAGTTGCCATGATACGAGGTCACTGTGTTTGAAACTTGTACGGCATGCTTCAAAATCATAGTGTTTGGTGTTATGCCTTCAGGGCGACCAAGCCAGGAAACAGGTTTCAGTCTGTCTGCTCATGGCATCACCTTAAAAAGGATGATACAATCTCTCTGAGACAGGGTTGGAGGACTAACGGCAAATTCTAAAGAAACTGTGTTAAAAGTGGCTGTAACAAACATTAAAATGTAGAAAGGGTTTTAACAACTTCCTTGTAATTAGTATAACAGTTCAACGAGAACACATCCGTCTCATAAAATGCAAAGAGTAACATCTGAGAAACATGTTACTGACAAGAACCTCTGTAGAATACTGCAGCTCAACTGAACGCAACAACCAGTTTCACTACTTTACTTTCCACTAGAGCAAAATTAGCCTCTCTAGGTCTCTAACAGTATACTGTCCATGGTCCCCCTTTGTATTCACTAAAGCACCCTTCCTATCCATGTCTAAAACCTTGATTTCTCATTGGCTCTTGTGGTTCCACTTCCTACTCACCTACTACAGTGAACTTGGCTGTTGTGGATTCCAGGTATCGCAAGGTTTTGGCGTTGCTGGCCATGCAGGAGTAGTTTCCACTCTGTGCCACGGCAACGTTGTCCAGTACCAGCTTAGGGCCCACCACATTGAGCGGGACTCCATTGTGGATCCACTGAAGCACAGCCGCAGGGCTGGACTGGGCTGAGCAGGTCAATGTCATGTTGGAACCCTTCTTTTGGACCTCAGCGGCGGGGGTGACTGTCATGGCGATGTTTTCTGGCCCATCTGCAAATATATTGGAAAATAGTTACGTTCGGGCTGTTGTTAATGGAGGCCTAAGGCTGCAAACCACAATGTAGCAGCTCATAAAATCTTAACAAAAACATGCCGCGAGAGGTCGATCCCCTCCCAGGTGCTCCATTCAGAGGGGCTATGACGAAATGTAGATCTTATCTGAACTGCACTTTCCTGTCGCCCGCATTGTAATGGGCTGATCTGGATGGCTGATTTAGATCCGCCTGCTGCTCACTGTTACAATATAGAAAACGTCTGGCTTGACTTATTCTAAATCCAGCACACAAAAGAATTGATCTACTGCTCAATATCATATCTAAGTGTTGATAAAACAAGAGCTCGGAATGTTGGTGTGATTTCAGCATAACCGTCAGTCCACAGGGATGGTGTAAACAGAAGAGGGGGTTCGGGTGTAGAAACGCCCACCCAGAGTGTAACAAGTCACACAAAGACTCCTAAGACTCTAGACTAAACTCTTCCTGAACCCTTCAGATAGCCTGGCAGAGACGTGAGTGGAATCAATGGATAAGAATATTAGCCTGGTCCCAGATCCGTTTGTGCCGTCTTTATAACAATGACGAGACAGCACAAACAAATGTCAGACCAGGCTATAAGAACATATGTACTTACAGGTGACAGTGAGGTTGAAGGGGGCACTGTTATCACTCTCTAGATTGTTGAAGGCCGTGCAGTAGATGGGTCCGACCAGATCCTTCCTGAACACTCCAGCCACGGTCAGCACTGTGGAGTTTGCACTCAAGGTCACATGCTTCCCGTCGGTGACCAGCGGGGTGGTGCCGTTGAGCCACTTGTACGTGAGGAAGGAGCCTTTGGCCGAACAGGTCAAGACCACAGTGCTGTTGAACTCGACCGCTTCGTTCAGGTTGGACGTGATGGTCACGGTGGAGACCGGTTCTGAAGAGGGGAGGCCGGAGGTAGAGAAAGGTGAATGGGAGGATGAGGTGACGTGATGGACAAACAGGTCAAGGGGCGTCAGGGTAGCTGTTAAGTCGGTACTTGCGTTTTGAGGCAGAGGGAGGGGAGAGTGGCGGTTAATGAAGCTGTACTCTAAGGCTAAGCAACGCCATTTGGTAGTAGAAGACGAGGGGGAGGGAGCGAAAGCATTAAACTCCTGAATAGTAAATAACAGGTTGTCAGCAAATAATTTCTGAATATGTTGTGAACCAGACGACGACTCACTCAATGGTTGTGATGTCATAGACCAAACTGCATTTTACTGACCCAAAATACACAGGGGTCATTTCAATCTGACCTAATAAAATAGTATATAGCCTTTTAGGGGTTTTACACTTTGCAATAACCTGAAAGCCATTTTCTCTAGTTCTGACTCATCATTGCCATCCTTCAAAGCTTTGAGTATGTGGCGCAGCACGTGAACGGGGGAGAATGAAGGACATTACTACTTTACAGGAGAGGCATTTCAAAGTTTAAAAAAATGGTTTTACATCGAAATGCATTTTTTTTAGGGCAGAAATGCCTTCTTGAACATGTGAACTTTCATATGCCTTCATAACAAACCAGTATACTAATAACGATGTTAGATTACGAGCCTAGATGGTAAGGCATGAAAAAAAGACATGAATTTTCCCACTAGCCGTGATTGGTTGAAATAATAGAGGGGCTGGACATGGAGAGGGATGACTTCTGGTCTGCCATGTCACAGGCTGCAATCGAACCAACAAGTGTTTTTTTTTAAACTCAAAACAAGACATGGTATCAAGAACGAGATAAAACTATCTGAAATGAGACACCTACGATTCCCCACATGGCAGCAGCTTGTCATTGTTGCTAGCTCTCTGACCGTTCAGAATCACACCATCATTTTTGTGACGTTGTCAGCCAACCGCCTGTAGACGGACAACTGTCCCTTTGTGAATTCGTAATGCTGTAATATGTAACTTTTTTTTGGAGATCTGACCAAATTCACATAGAAATGTGAGTTATAGATCTGTCATTCTCATTGAAAGCAAGCCTACAAAGCAGTAGATCTATTCTATGTGAGCTAGCTCTCTTCCGGTTAAGTTTAGTTTTTGCATATTTTATATTCAGTTTTGTACACCAGCTTCAAACAGCTGAAAATGCTATATTTTTGCTAATGTAAAATATATTTCGCAATGGTTTATATGGTACAATGATTCTCTACTAAACACTAACCATGCTTGTTTTGTCACATAAACTGAAATTAGGTGAACTATTAAGAGGTTTTTGCAACCAGGAAATAGTGCAGCTTTAAAGATAACGGTGAGGCTCAGGCTTAAGAGGGTGTGAACAATGCTGAATGGGTGTGAACAAAGAACAGCTCTCGAATAACTGAAAACTTTGAAAGGCTTTTCCTCAATACTGGGAATACCAGATTATCAACTTTTAAAGCAGCATAACTTTCCAATAGCTTTCTTCGACTGTAGTTTATGCTATACCATTACGAAGCTCTGTACTTTTATGCAACGTAAAAAAAAAACTAAAAAAACAGATATCAATAACAATAAGCGTGTTCTGTTTTGGTAAGAATCTGAGGGATTGGGGCTGGAGAAATGTAACCACTCTCAAATTCACAGACAGAGCTATGGATGCAAGGACTGACCATCCATGATATCAAAATGAAAATGTCAGCAATGTTCTGCGCCTATATGGTGTTTGACACTTACTTTGTTTACAAACATTGTAGTACAACAAGCATATATTTTCGATTCTGATGGGGAACGATGGTTAAACTACACTACCGTTCAAAGGTTTGGGGTCACTTAGAAATGTCCTTGTTTTTGAAAGAAAAGCACATATTTTTGTCCATTAAAATAACATCAAATTGATCAGAAATACAGTGTAGACATTGTTAATGTTGTAAATGACTATTGTAGCTGGAAACAGCTGATTTCTAATGGAATATCTACAGAGGCATACAGAGGCCCATTTTTAGAAACCATCACTCCTGTGTTCCAACAGCACGATGTGTTAGCTAATCCAATTTTCTCATTTTAAAATACTAATTGATCATTAGAAAACCCTTTTGCAATTATGCTAGCATAGCTGAAAATTGTTGTTCTGATTAAAGAAACAATAAAACTGTCCTTCTTTAGACTAGTTGAGTATCTGGAGCATCAGCATTTGTGGGTTCAATTACAGGCTTAAAATGTCCAAAAACAAAGACGTTTCTTCTGAATCTCGTCAGTCTATTCTTGTTCTGAGAAATGAAGGCTATTCCATGTGAGAAATTGCCAAGAAACTGAAGATCTCTGTGTACTACTCCCTTCACAGAACAGCGCAAGTAGTGTAAGTAGTGTAAAGTTGTTTTCTTCAAGAATCCTATGCTACATATCATTACTTTATCCAAAAATATACTCATTGCCCATTTAATTTGACATACAGTGCATTCAGAAAGTATTCAGACCACTTGACTTTTCCCACATTTTGTTACGTTACAGCCTTATTCTAAAATGTCATTATGGGATATTGTCTGTAGATTCCCTCATCAATCTACAGACAATATCCCATAATGACAAAGCAAAAACAGTTTTTTAGAAATGTTTGCAGATTTAAAAACATGAACTGAAATATCACATTTACGTAAGTATTCAGACCCTTTACTCAGTACTTTGTTGAAGAACCTTTGGCAGCGATTACAGCTGAGTCTTCTTAGGTATGACGCTACAAGCTTGGCACACCTGTATTTGGGGAGTTTCTCCCATTCTTCTCTGCAGTTCCTCTCAAGCTCTGTCATGTTGGATGGGGAGCGTCGCTGCATGGCTATTTTCAGGTCTCTCCAGAGATGTTTGATTGGGTTCAAGTCCAGGCTTTGGCCAGGCAACTCAAGGACATTCAGAGACTTGTCCAGAATCCACTCCTGCGTTGTCTTGACTGTGTGTTTAGGGTCATTGACCTGTTGGAAGGTGAACCTAGTCTGAGGTCCAGAGCGCTCTGGAGCAGGTTTTCATTAAGGACTTTCCCACGTTCATCTTTCCCTCAATCCTGAATATTCTCCCAGTCCCTGCTGCTAAAAACATCCCACAGCATGATGCTACCACCACCACCACGCTTCACCGTAGGGATGGTGCCAGGTTTCCTCCAGATGTGACGCTTGGCATTTAGGCCAAATCTTGGTTTCATCAGACCAGAGAATCTTGTTTCTAGCCACTCTACCATAAAGGCCTGATTGGTGGAGTGCTGGTTGTCCTTCTGGAAGGTTTTCGCATCTCCACAGAAGAACTCTGGAGCTCTGTCAGAGTGACAATCGGATTCTTGGTCACCTCCCTGACCTAGGCTCTTCTCCCCCCGATAGCTCAATTTGGCTGGGTGGCCAGCTCAAGGAAGAGTCTCGGTGGTTCCAAACTTTTTCCATTTAAGAATGATGGAGTCCACTATGTTCTTGAGGACCTTCAATGCTGCAGACATTTTTTGGTACCCTTCCCCAGATACGTGCCTCGACACAATCCTATCTCGGAGCTCTGTGCACAATTCCTTCAACATCATGGCTTTAGATTTTGCTCTGACATGTACTGTCAACTGTGGAACCTTATATAGACAGGTGTGTGCCTTTCCAAATCATGTCCAAGCATTTGAAATGACCACGGGTGGACTACAATCAAGTTTTAGAAACATCTCAAGGATGATCAATGGAAACAGGATGCACCTGAGCTCAATTTCGAGTCTCATAGCAGAGGATCTGAATACTTATGTAAAGATGGTATTTCTGTTTTTTTAAACCTGTTTTTGCTTTGTCATTATGGGATATTGTGTGTAGATTGACTAGGACATTTTTTTATTAAATCTATTTTAGAATAAAGCTGTAACGTAACAAAATGCGGAAAAAGTTGAGGGGTCTGAATACTTTCCGAATGCACTGTAAAGGGAAATTGCATCACATAAGCTATGTGTCTAGCTGAGATATGGCAAAACTGATTTGTGATCCTGGCATAAGCATCAATCCAGGAAATGTCTTGTGACACTACACACACACACACATACACACACACACACACACACACACGCACACACTGTTTCCTAGCTCTGTAGCAGGTAGTCTAGTGGTTAAGAGTGTTGGGCCAATAACTGAAAGGTTGCTGGTTTGAATGCCCGAGCTGACTAGGGTGAAACATAATTTGATGTGCCCTTGAGCAAAGCACTTAACTCGAATTTCTCCTGTAAGTTGCTCTGGATAAGTGCGTTTGCTAAATTACTAAAAATGAGCTCTGAATGCTGAATGGCTGACAGCCGTGGTATGTCAGCAGAAGGGTTGCAAGATCGAAGGTAAAAATCTGTCGTTCTGCCCATGAACAAGGCAGTTAACCCACTGTTCCTAGGCTGTCATTGAAAATAAGAATTTGTTCTTAATTAACTGACTTGCCTAGTTAAATAAAGGTAAAATAAAAAATAAAAAAAGTCAGACCATCTACGATGGGTATGACAAAACATGTATTTTTACTGCTCTAATCACATTGGTAACCAGTTTATAATAGCAATAAGCCACCTCGGGGGTTTGTGGTAGACGCAACGTCGTGGTTAAGAACAACCCTCTTTTCCAAGCTAAAGGGCCACGCCCTTGAGATGGATATAAAACCTTGAGTCTTAAGCATCTTTTCAGGTTATTTCTCACTTTGATAGTTTTTGCCTTTTGACATGAACCATTTTTTTTGGTACTCGTTTAAATATTTTTTAGGCAATTACACATCAAAATGTATTTGTGGGGAGGGGCATACCTATCATCCAGGTAGGGCCTACTTGGGAATAAATAGAATAGACGAAAACAGTTGGTTGTAAATAACAATAAAGTTGATTTTGGCAAACAAATGCCAAAATGCGTAGGCTACTTCGAGTATTTTACGCATTCAATGAACGTTTTACGCATGCTTGCAATCAATGACTTTCTGTACTCACCTAGAACTCTGAGCAACGTTGCACCTGTGCGCTGTACTGCAGCACCAGTGACCATAGTCACTGCATAGTCTCCGCCATCCTTTGCCGTCAAGAATGCCAGATTTAATACGCCGGTGGATGAATTCAGTGATACTCTTCCTGCGTAACCAGCGCCAACTGTCTCTCCTTTGGGCGCAGAAGTGACAACAGGTACAAGTCCACTACCACCGTTGAAATTCCAAGATACTGTGATAAAGTTGCCAACATCTGTGGGGATGATAATGGTTTTGAACGTGACGTTCTTTCCCCGTACTCCCTCCAAGGGCCCGGCTGGCAGTACGCTCTGCCCGTTGCAGCATCCTGAGAGAAACCGGTTTGAATGCAGGTGTTCACTTCAACATACAAGTGTGTGATAGACATCAAGACAGGAGCAAGCTATTCGCAATGGACTAGCGAACAGTTATAAATAAGGTTTGCCTATTATTGGTCTGAAAAAGGCATTATACTAGAACAACGGCAATGCACCTCCTGATGCGCCAACCAAAAACAAACCCAGCCAACACATCTCAAAGTATTTTGTATTCACTATTAAATGTAGGCCTAACAATAATGAATATATTCATTCATCTTACCAACAGCTGACAGCAAAATGACAAGCGACCTCAAATTAAACAAATCCATCCCAGATGTCTGGAACCCTTCTTGCGACAGAGAATAATGCGGGCTACCTGTCGCTTTTACGAACTGAATGAGTACTCACTTCCTTACGGGTACACACCCAGTAAAGGTGTCGACATCAGAAAACCCGCCTCTTTGAATGGATTTATACCCTTTACATACCACACTCTACTTTGACGTACTACAAACTATTTTTACCACTAAGAATGAACAAATCAAATAAATTATAATGTCTAGTTGAATGCCCAAAATATGTCAAATAGCCGAACAATTTCTGCCAAGTCATCTCATACGCTCATAGAGGCTACTATTACTGTAAGTTTAGCAATTCAAACATTAAGTCAATCTAAATACAATGTATTGCTTGAAAAATAGGAATTACTATAGCTTTCCATCGTGGCTAACAAAGACAAAAAATACATGTATTATTTCAAAAGATATTCACCACATACCCTAAAAAGCGTTGCAGGTAAGTCTACTGCAATTGTTTTAGGTAAATGTTGATTTTGCCATCTGCCTTGACAGTGCTGACACCCAGTGGAATATACCAGACAAGGTTTCAGCTTGATAGTTCAGTTGTACACTAGGAAAATGTCTAGGCCTGGAATTTCCCGAGACTAGGTCTTGGAGGCAGAATATCAGACAGGAATAAAGAAATATATTCTGGACAATAAAGTATCTATTCTAGTCTACTGTACAGGGTACATCGTTGAGGTCTCTCATGACCCTGTATAGATGTACGAGTCCAGCGCACTACATCCTGTGTAACAGACCACCAACACCACAGCTCGAGACAGCAGGAACTGGAATCTTCCATGTACATTTGAAGTCACTTTCAGATTCATATGAGTTTCGTTACACAAACCTGGCAATCTGGGAAATGTCTCATTAAAGTTATTACAATCTGGGAAATGTCTCATTAAAGTTATTACAATTTGAGAAATGTCTCATGTGACTTAAAGGGGGCAATCTGCAGTTGCTACTTCCATGTTTGGACTAAATTAATGATATGTCCCCATTTATTCTTGAAGAATATAACGCATACATGCCTCATGAGCTTACCTCAACTGTCGTACCACATCAGAATTCCAAATACAAGCTTGTTTCACAATGTAAACAAAGTAAGTGTAAACAAACACTGTATAGCCTCAAGACATGATTAAAACTATCATTTTGATATCATGGATGATCAGTCCTTGCATCCCCATCCCTCAGCTTGTTCCTGAAACAGTACGCATTGTTATTCTTTCAACTGCAGGTTGCCCCTTTAAGGAGTCAGATGAATAAAGAACATATTTGCATTTTCCTGTTTGCCTCTATACCTTGACTATACTGACACACAGTAGCAGAGGTTAGCATAACATACTCCAGTGGGGAGTGGCTGCATTACACTGTTAGCTGATCCTGTGTCAGATTAGTGATGACCTCATACTGTGTGAAGTTGTGACTGTGGTAAAAGAAGCTGAAGGTTGGCATGGGGATGTTATACAGTGAAAATCTATCACATCTTTCTATCCCAAATAAAAATATGTTCGCACACAAAAACAGACATAGTAGTTTGTCTATAGTTAATATTTATTTTAAATACCTTTGTGTCTATGTTCTAAATACTTCATAATACAGTTAGTACATAGAAAATACTTTTAGTAAGCACTGTAGTGATGTAGTGCAATAGTTCTGTTACAGTCTATCTGTCTGTTTGTTTGTGAAAGAGTGTGTGTGTGTGTGTGTGTGTATGTGTGTCCCCTGAACCTCTTCGGGGCTTGTGGGATAGGTCAAGTCCTCCCATCAGATCCAAGTGAAAGAGAGAGAGAGAAGGTTGAAAGCCAAACTGGGCGAATTGAACACACCACCTGGTTGGAGAAGGGTTCTGATGGGAGGGGAGAGAAGAGGTAGAAAATGGTGAATGGGAGAAGAAGTGATGAGGAGGGCAAGAAGTTGATGAGGACATACATATTGAAATAGTAATGGTATCTTCTTGTAGGCACCAACTCCGCCACGGTTTGTTAGACAAAGCCTATGTGGGAAGGAATGGCATTTTTGGAAAAAGCCAAAAATAAGGTCTGTGTTAAAACACAGGCTTAGGAGATCTTATACATTTGTTCTGTGAGATCATTTTCATCAGCTGAAGTCACTTTTTGTGATTTTTAAAGCATTTATATAATAAACCTCAGACCTTATTTTGTTTTGTTTTTATCACAAAACCTTATTCTTTCCCCATAGGAATGGCTGAACAAACCAGAGGTAACGCATTTCCGTTTTTTTAGGACCACAAGGCAATAAGTCTGAGGCTGCTTTTACCGGTTAGGCTTACACCAAATTCAGTGTCAATGGTCACTTATTGATCCTCGCTATTCGTCGTCATCAAAGGCCCAAGTGTCGGGGCGCAAGTAGATGAATTCAGTGACACTCTTCCTGCGTAGCCAGCGCCAACTTTCTCTCCTCTGAGCTTGACAACCTTGTACACTGCCAGCGTTGAAATTCCATGCTGCAGTGATAAAGTTGACCACATCTGAGGGTTTTAGGGCGGTGTGAACGTGACGTTCTTTCCCAGTACTGCAAACACAGGGCCAGCTGGCAGTACTCGCTCTCCATTGCAGCATCCTGAGAGAAACCAGTTTTACTTTAGCATACAAGTGTGTTATGGAGAACAACAAATAAACAATAAGCATAAACTACACCACATGACCAAAAGTATGTGGACACCGGCTCGTCAGAACATCTCATTCCAAATTCATGGGCATTAATATAGAGTGAAATGGGGAAAAAAACAGGAGCTGGCGCACACCCAGAACACTTATTTTGTGCGGTGGTGCTGACTAACGGCGATTAAACTATAAACTATCAAAATAAAGACAGTCGCACACTCCATATATAAACTCCCAGTCATTTATTGGGTATTTACCAACGTCTCGGAATCACTGCGCCTTCTTCAAGGTCTTAATATGGAGAGGCAAGATAGATCAAATCCACCCAATACATGAAGAACGTTTGTTTTCTCAGCTCCCTTATTTAATACAACGGCTGTCATCAAAAGGACAAGTGACCTCAAATGAAACAAATCTATCCAGGACGTCTGAAACCCTTCTCGTGACAGGGAAAAGGCCATGCTACTTGTATGGCTGTGTCAGTGCAGTGCCCAACATCCTGTGTGACAGAACCAACAACGACACAACTAGAGCTAGCAGAAACAGGTAACTTTGCGATTTGAAATCACTTCATGTTCGTGCGTACACAGGCACGGTCATATGCAAAGACACCAGATTCAGAGGTTTGTATACAGTTTTTTTTATTCCAAATAACTTTGTGTTGCTATATATTTAACATAAGAGGACTGTGACCCTCCTACAGTACCCCACCCTTCAATAGTAATAATAACAATATAATCATAATAATATACAATTGTCCTCATTTTCTTATTATAAACTGTGTGGTTCGAGCCCTGAATTCTGATTGGCTGACAGCCGTGGTATATCAGACCATAAATCATTGGGGCAGCAGGTAGCCTAGTGGTTAGAGCATTGGGCCAGTAACCGAAAGGGTGCTAGATCGAATCCCAGAGCGGATAAGGTAAAAATCTGTTGTTCTGCACCTGAACAGGCAGTTAACCCACTGTTCCTAGGCCGTTATTGTAAATAATAATTTGTTCTAAACTGACTTGCCTAGTTAAATGAAGATAAAAAAAAAATATATATATATTAAAATCATGGGTTTAACAAAACATTTATTTTTACTGCTCTAATTACGTTGGTAACCAGTTTATGATCACAATAAGGCACCTCAGGGGTTGGTGGTATACGGCCAATATACCACGGCTCATGGCTGTATCCAGTCACTCCTCATTGCGTCATGCGAAAGAACAGCCCTTAGCCGTGGTATATTGGCCATATACCATACCTCCTCGGGCCTTATTGCTTAAATAATCCATTTAGCACAAAAGAAAAAAAAGAAGCATAAAATATGACTAAATGTACTCTGACCCATCGTTTCCTCTGTACGTACGCACTCACACAACCTTATGTCCCCCATATGAATCACACAGAACACATATTAACACAGGTTTCCTCTTACCATTGGCCAGACTGGACTGTGCATTACGTTTCTCCTATCCCGCTTCGTATAACTATATATGATCATCAGTTTGTCTCTTTTGTCATTCCTTTTAACCTTGCTCTTTATATCGAGTTTCTTACATTTTGATCTGTTTGAAGGATTCACAACATGTCGTGCTGTTAAACTGTGCTCTGTGGCTCTGTTTTTCTGGGATTACACAAACTCTGTCGTTAAAATTCCGTGGCAAAACTGGCTTGTTGGAAAAGCAAAAGTCACACACTGCTACTGTAACAAGCCAACATGGACTGTAATATTGAATCATTTGATCTGGGGCGTACTGTCAATATATGTTTCAGATGTTGACCTTTGAACTTTGTTCCCGGGCTTATGATTGGTTGGAAAGCGACCTCATTTGGTCATGATCTCCACATCGGCTTCTCAAGGATCTTTAATGACAAACCAAAAACATGAGTCAATAACTACACAGTGACCGAGAAACCAATGACGACAATACAAATATATAACGAAAGAAAGATAGAAAATAAATTAGGCGAGTTACACTCAGAGAAAGCCTCTTTTTTCCCTTCATCGTCTGGTTTTACATGTCCCAGAATTCCAAAGTTCAAGCTCTTGCAGCAGCTCTGGGGAAAAATATGCATCTTTTTGTGAGAACCAGAGTTTCTGTGTACATGTGTCCGTGTGTGAAGTCTCTATGGTCCCCTGAACCTCTCCAGCGCTTGTGGGATAGGTCAAGTCCTCCCACCAGACCCAAGTGAAAGAGTGAGGGGTCAAAAGCCAAACCAGGCAGCTTGAACACGTCTATGCATACTGTGGAACGTGCACCACATGGTCTCTCAATGCACCGTAGGCAGCTAACGGTCGTGTGTGGTCAAAAGTCATTTTCTACTCCATAGACAGCCTGTGGCATAGCAGATCAAAGTGGAGACCATGGGTTGGTTTAACATGCCCGTCTCACGGGAGCTGTGGCAGAAGAGCATAGACTAGCGAGGGAGCAATGTGAAGGCTCCCCTTGAAGTCTCTCAGTGTCTGAATATATCATCTAGTCCAGTTTGAACGAGTCTCCTGTTTTAGCACGACTCCTGGTTTAAGAGGACTGTGTTGACTGGGTTGGTATCTGGAGAATGAACCCTTCGCCACCCCCTCAAACGGATCAGAGTGGTTTGATTCTGCCGTGTCAATGCACTACAAGCTCATAGCCCCCTCCGCTCCTCGTTCATACCCCGACCTTTGACTTTTAACCCTCGACTATTATCACGTCTGACCCCTCCGTTCCTCAGTCTTGTTTCCCGAGCAGCAGGTCTGTGGTGGGCGTCTTGGCCGGGGGTAAGGGCCGCGGAGGGGGTGTGGGCTTAGGTTTGGGCCGCCTGGGGCTCACTGTGTCGCAGCCACCCCCATCGCTGTCGGTGGAGGAGGGAGGTGGGGGTGGCGGGAGACGGGGCAGGGACAGAGAAGAGTGTGGACCGAGGTGGGGCGGGATGCGTGAGAAGGACGATGCCGACCTCAGGTTCTGGATGCGCCGGCACTCCTGGCAGATCCGCACGTGGGCACAGCTCCGGGAGGGTGGCGCCGTGGCAGCAGCGGGCGGGGGAGGGGGCGGCGTAGTGTTGGCGCCCAGATGGTCCTCCAGGAGGCGCTGTGGCCCCGGGCCCATGTCTGAGGGCCCCCCTCCTACGGCCCCGCACGCTCCCCCTGCTGCTCCCCCTCCGCCTGTCAGGGGGCCCGAGCCACTGTAGAGCTTGCCGTTGCTGAGACGCATCTCGCGAACTAGGCGGATGGGTCTTGGGACACCCAGCTGGAGGCGCGTGGGGTGGCGCAGGACACCGCCAGTGCTGGCCAAGGGCCGCCGCCGCCGAGAGCGTGAGGTCTTCTTACAGGAGATGGCGTTGCGGAACTCGGTCAGCATCTCGTGACACACTGACATCTAGGAGAGAGAGAAGAGAAGTGTTAGAGCGAGGGAAGACAGAGAGAGAGAGAGAGAGAGAGAGAGAGAGAGCGAGAGAGAGAGAAAACAACAGCGAGATGGAGAGGACGGATAGGGGGATGAATGTGAATGTGAGAGGGAGAGAAAAAGAAAGAGAGAACGAAAGAGAGAGAGAGAAAGAGCGAGAGAAATGGAGAGAAATCGTCTGAGGTTAACTAAACATGTTGCACTGAGCAAATGCAGTGTGACCTCCGGACAATGGAAATACGACTCATGAGTAGCTACCTCCAGTGACACTGACACATATTCAAAAGGATCTCAAATAGAGAATGAAGGTAGAGATGGAGAGAGGGAGACAACTGAAACCGGAACCACAAAAACAAACAGAGCAGCAGGCGGAGATAAAGCAGGAGCAAATGAAAGTCACAAACAGCATTTTACCCAGACGCCAATGAAATAAAATGACACAAAGGACTAGCAGGCGGAATAACAATGACAAACACAGAGAGCGAGAGAGACAGAGGAGTGAGGGATAGAGAGCGAAAGAGAGGGGGAGAGAGTACTGAATCACAGACAGCTTAGAGAGCGGGGAAAAAGAGAAGAAAGGAAACGCAGACATCGACCATCACCGTCTGTTTGCTTGCAACCATGTACACATCAACACGGCGGCACCAAAGCACAACACTCACTGCACTGCACTGCACACCGGGAGGTGTGTTGCCATAGTAACCTACTGGAGGGTGTCTGTGGTTTTGGCCGGGGCAGCAGTGAGGGCGTACCTCGTCTGTCTCTGCCGAGCGGCGGGTGGACCAAACAAACTCCATGATGGCCACGAACACGGCGATGATGAGGCCGCAGATCAACACCACGAAGATGCCCCCGATGTTCTCCATGCCCAGACCTGGGGAGGAAACAATGCAGGCAGTTCTAACACACGGATAGAGGGGTAGTGGTAGGGCTGTGTGTTGACCCATACACTGGCACACACATATGGGAAACATAGGCCGTAACAGGATCATCAGAGCCCTCTAATACTCTCTATACAAAGCCTGAGGGGGAGGAAAGCTTGATGAACCTTGTAGCATGATGTCCCCACAGAGAGTGTGGTGTGTGTATGTGTGTGTCTGTGTGCAATTCAACAAGTCTGCACTCATTGACTTAATAAGCTTGCATCACTGTGCCCGCATCCCAAATTGTTCCCTATTCACTATCTAGTGCACTACTTTCAACACATAGGCCTCTGGTTGAAAGTAGTGCACTATATAGGGATTAGGGCACCATTTGGGACCTGCTCTATGTCTTAGTGTGGGCTGCCTAAGGTGCAACACACAAACAACATCTAGCGTCCTCTGTCTTCTTCTGTATTGTCCAGTCTGTTGCTTGTAGCTATCTAAGCATTTTGAATGAGAGAAGGGGTAGCAGATGTCAAAATTAAACAGAAGCTGAAATGAAAATAAGAAATATTTTAGAAAAGGGGAAATGTCTACCACACAGGCAAGGAAAATACACTGCTCAAAAAAATAAAGGGAACACTTAAACAGTCAATCACAAGTCAATCACACTTCTGTGAAATCAAACTGTCCACTTAGGAAGCAACACTATTTGACAATAAATTTCACATGCTGTTGTGCAAATGGAATTAGCAAGACACCCCCAATAGAGGAGTGGTTCTGCAGGTGGGGACCACAGACCACTTCTCAGTTCCTATGCTTCCTGGCTGATGTTTTGGTCACTTTTGAATGCTGGCGGTGCTTTCACTCTAGCGTAGTATCCAGAGCATGGAGGCGCTACCAGGAGACAGGCCAGTACATCAGGAGACGTGGAGGAGGCCGTAGGAGGGCAACAACCCAGCAGCAGGACCGCTACCTCCGCCTTTGTGCAAGGAGGAGCAGGAGGAGCACTGCCAGAACCCTGCAAAATGACCTCCAGCGGGCCACAAATGTGCATGTGTCTGCTCAAAGGGTCAGAAACAGACTCCATGAGGGTGGTATGAGGGCCCGACGTCCACAGGTGGGGGTTTTGCTTACAGCCCAACACCATGCGGGACGTTTGGCATTTGCCAGAGAACACCAAGATTGGCAAATTCGCCACTGGCGCCCTGTGCTCTTCACAGATGAAAGCAGGTTCACACTGAGCACATGTGACAGACGTGACAGTCTGGAGAAGCCGTTGAGAACGTTCGGCTGCCTGCAACATCCTCCCGCATGACCGGTTTGGCGGTGGGTCAGTCATGGTGTGGGGTGGCATTTCTTTGGGGGGCCGCACAGCCCTCCATGTGCCCGCCAGAGGTAGCCTGACTGCCATTAGGTACCGAGATGAGATCCTCAGACCCCTTGTGAGACCATGTGCTGGTGTGGTTGGCCCTGGGTTCCTCCTAATGCAAGACAATGCTAGACCTCATGTGGCTGGAGTGTGTCAGCAGTTCCTGCAAGAGGAAGGCATTGATGCTATGGACTGGACCGCCCGTTCCCCAGACCTGAATCCAATTGAGCACATCTGGGACATCATGTCTCGCTCCATCCACCAACGCCACGTTGCACCACAGACTGTCCAGGAGTTGGCGGATGCTTTAGTCCAGGTCTGGGAGGAGATCCACCTCATCAGGAGCCTGCCCAGGCGTTGTAGGGAGGTCATACAGGCACGTGGAGGCCACACACACTACTGAGCTTCATTTTGACTTGTTTTAAGGACATTACATCAAAGTTGGATCAGCCTGTAGTGTGGTTCACCACTTTAAATTTGAGTGTGACTACAAATCCAGACCTCCATGGGTTGATAAATTTGATTTCCATTGATCATTTTTGTGTGATTTTGTTGTCAGTTTTGTGTGATTTTGTTTAGTATTCCCTTAATTTTTTTGAGCAGTGCATGTTCACATACAAACAACCAACACACACACACACACACACACATTTCCCCCTGGTAAAATAGTCACGACTTCCCGCCGAAGTCGGTCCCTCTCCTTGTGCGGACGTCACCGACCTTCTAGCCATCACTGATCCATTTTTCATTTTCCATTGGTTTTGTCTTGTCTACCATCACACCTGGTTCCAATGCCATCAATTACATGTTGTGTATTTAACCCTCTGTTTCCCCTCATGTCCTTGTCGGTGATTGTTTGTTGTATGTATTGGTGCTATTATATTCTGGTGTGCGACGGGTTTTGTACCCACTTTCATTATTTTTGTATATGTTGATTTTCGGATTTTGTCAGCACTTATTAAACGACTCCGTTTATACCAAGTTCATTATACCAAGACCTCCCTGCCACCAGCACGCACCCATTACAAAAATGCGGTAATCATAGCAGTAATTAAATAAATCTTCCAAATGTGGTTGGTTCTTAATGCTGGAACCCTTCATGGTGAATTTGCCAAGTCTGTGTGCAATATTACAACAACCAAGAAGTTATTGCAAACAACGAACACGTTTTTTTTCTCAGACATCTTTGCATGTCGAATAGAACAGCCGAATATGTACTGCAAATGATTTTTTTCTCCACGTTGCGCGAGACTCTTCACCTCTGCTGGGGCAGACAGTGGCGCCGTTTCCCCCTACTGCAGATTCCATCTTTAAAAGTTGAGGCAAAATAAACCCGACATATTCACACAACACATAATCACAATTAGATCAAGTACACACATATCTGAAGCAAATGGAATTTCCAGCTGTGAGACATTGTGATGGGAATAGAATGGGCTACGTTTACCAATTCACTCGTGTCCACTCTTCTGTGACACCAAAAAAAACATTGACTTTATAAGTATCTAAGAAACAAGTGCTTAATACTACTTGAGGAAATGTTCTCATTGTATTGTGTACAAATTGTATTTTGTGCATTAGTAGTGTGCAATACTAATGTGACTTCATAGCAACTGGTTTGGAACAAATTAACATTATCTCAGCAATAAGTATAGATTCTAATGGCAAAGTTCAAATGACGGTTGCTGGGAGTGCTGGGAGTTCGTTAAAAATGGGAGTGCTGGGAGCTCGTTAAAAATGGGAGTGCTGGTGAGCTCTTTAAAAATGGGAGTGCTGGGGAGCTCGTTAAAAATGGGAGTGCTGGGGAGCTCGTTAAAAATGGGAGTGCTGGGGAGCTCGTTAAAAATGGGAGTGCTGGGGAGCTCGTTAAAAATGGGAGTGCTGGGGAGCTCGTTAAAAATGGGAGTGCTGGGGAGCTCGTTAAAAAGATGAATGCGGGTGTCCGTATAAGCGTTTCAGAGCACCTCCAAGACTAGGACCTGACGGAGATCCACTCTGGACGGAAATGTTGCGTATTTACTAGCCTCATTCAAGGTATATGCTGGGTTGTGAGGGTGTGTGAGGGTTAGTGTCCTACCGAGTGTTTCATTGGAGACCACTAGTCGTATGTATCAAGCGTCTCAGAGTAGGGGTGCTGATCTAGGATCAGGTGCACCCTGTCCATGTAATCTTATTGATTATGATCAAAAAATAAAAACTGATCCTAGATGAGCAGTCACAGGGCCCCCTTAATACATAGGGCTCCTGATCATTAGCGCTGGTACTTTGACAGGTCTCCCTTTGCGATAAAAAAGTATTCTGACCTCAATGGGACTGGTTAAATAAAGGTTAAATAAAATAAAAACTACTGGGACAGGTGGTGCTGTACCCACCCTTGGCTCGGTGGTCCTCCTCCTTGGGGCACTGCCCCCCCTCCCACCACCTCCTCTTCAGGATCTCCAGTCTGTTGTTCTCTGCCAGCTGCAACACCCCCAGAGTGATCTCCTCTTTAAACGGCGAGCCTGGGGAAGAGGTGGAGAGAGGTAGAGGGCGGGGGGGGAGAGAGGACGGGAGGGAGAGGGAGTGTTACAGAAAAAGGGACAGAGAGAAACAGACAAGTTAGAGGAGAGAAAGGGAGAGAGAACAATATTACTGTATTGTTAATAGTATTTACTATACATTGTGTATCACCATGACCCCTTATTGATTTAACTTCCTGTGTCCTTGCTTGGCAATAAAAGATAGTGACTTATCGTGCCAATAAAGTTCATTGAATTGAAACGAATCAAGACGGAAGGAGGAAGCAAGACAGGATTGGGAGTAAAGAGGGCTTAACAAAGAAGTAGAGAACAGGGTGATGGAGAAAGAAAGAGAGGGAGGGGGTGAGGGAGTGAGAGAGAGAGAGAAACATGTATAATTGGAACTCTGCACTACATTGTGAGCCAACTGTAACCTTAGAAGTTGACATCCATGCTGTTGTGTCAACGCAACAAATACCAATTATACATACAAGTCAGAGGTTGTAAGGTAGGCCAGCCAGACATACTGTTAATATCCAGTAATAGGCTGGTTAGCTGGGGTGGAACCTGGGGAAATCACTCTGGGAACTTCACAGATGGATTTCTGCTAACAAAGCTAACTAAAATGTTAAATGTCAAAATGTTCCCTCTGAGATTTTGACTTTGGGACCTCTGTTCCCAAGCGTTCCACCCCAGTTCCACCCCCGGCTAATATGGAAGGTGAAAGAGCTCACACATAGCTGGAGTAAAGACATATATATATATACATTTAAAAAAAAAAAACAAGGATCCAAGTCTGTCCTTGAGTCTTTCATTGAGAACCACCTGCTTGTGTAATATCAAGGCTGCAGAGTCAAAAGCAACTGTAGCCATGGCGACTGGTGGATGATAAGATGTGTGTTATTTCTGACCTTTGGGCTGGAGGGCAACTTAAAGGCATGTTGATGAAAGTAAGAGGAAAAATGTTATCCTTGGTAAGTCCTTGAGGGAAATCGAATAGCTCTGAGGCCTACTTTGATGTTTGGAAATTCTGGGAATTCTTGGGGGGGGGGATGCTTTTCTATGGAATGGAATTGTTTGATGATAGATCCGAGGGCTTAACAGATGAAAGAGATGGCAGATATGATGGGAGGCTAAAACAGAGTGACCTATATGGTCATTTGCCCCAAGGCTGTGATATGTAGCCAGGAATCAATCTGAACCATGTGGGTTTGATATTAAAGTGGGCCTCCAGCAACAACATGTAAGGTTACATTTATTTTGATCATCAAAATGAAATGAGACAGCGAGGGGGAGGGTGATAAAGTCAAGGTGTAATAACATGGTAAATTAGATGGAATTGCATCAAATAAGAAGAGAGCTCCTGGTGGTTAGGGTCTAAAACCGTAGCCCTTGGTGTCGAGCAGGCCTTCTATCTGGGTGAAGTACTCTCTCTCTCCCAGATCTATCCCCCGCCCCCCCACTCACCCAGGGGCATGCCAATGCCGTAGCCCTTGGTGTCGAGCAGACCTCCTATTTGGGTGAGGTTACAGTTGAGGCGGCGGTGGTACTCGTTCATGGTGCTCTCCAGCAGGAAGGCGTATTTAGAGTTGACTACGCGGGCGATGCCTTCTTCTGTGCTCTTCACAAATACACTGGGCTGCTTGGAGTGCATGTAGTTCCACATGCGCTGGTACGTCTGGTAGCGCGAGTTCTGTTCAAAGGTGTGTTGAAGGTTGTCATGGCAGGAAAAGAAAGGGGAAAGTGCTAACTTTTTGTGATACATTGCGTCTCAAACACACATACCCCCACCAAATACACAGGACCACCTATAAAATACACAGGAACCCCCATCAAATACACAGGAACCCCCACCAAATACACAGGACCACCTATAAAATACACAGGAACCCCCACCAAATACACAGGACCACCTATAAAATACACAGGAACCCCCATCAAATACACAGGACCACCTACAAAATACACAGCAACCCCCACCAAATAGACAGGAACCCCCATCAAATACACAGGACAGGACCCCCCGCTTTGAGGACAATACAGTGCCACTGACACGGCCTGCAACCAAAACATGCGGTCTCTCCTTCACTGCAGCCGAGGTGAGTAAAACATTTAAACGTGTTAACCCTCGCAAGGCTGCAGGCCCAGACGGCATCCCCAGCCACGCCCTCAGAGCATGTGCAGACCAGCTGGCTGGTGTGTTTACGGACATATTCAATCAAACCCTATCCCAGTCTGCTGTTCCCACATGCTTCAAGAGGGCCACCATTGTTCCTGTTCCCAAGAAAGCTAAGGTAACTGAGCTAAACGACTACCGCCCCATAGCACTCACTTCCGTCATCATGAAGTGCTTTGAGAGACTAGTCAAGGACCATATCACCTCCACCCTACCTGACACCCTAGACCCACTCCAATTTGCTTAACGCCCAAATAGGTCCACAGACGATGCAATCTCAAACACACTGCACACTGCCCTAACCCATCTGGACAAGAGGAATACCTATGTGAGAATGCTGTTCATCGACTACAGCTTGGCATTTAACACCATAGTACCCTCCAAGCTCGTCATCAAGCTCGAGACCCTGGGTCTCGACCCCACCCGGTGCAACTGGGTACTGGACTTCCTGATGGGCCTGATTTGGCTTGTCACCAAAAGCACTCACAAACCTCTACAGATGCACAATCGAGAGCATCCTGGCGAGCTGTATCACCTCCTGGTACGGCAACTGCTCCGCCCACAACTGTAAGGCTCTCCAGAGGGTAGTGAGGTCTGCACAACGCATCACCGGGGGCATTTCGCTACACTCGCATTAACATCTGCTAACCATGTGTATGTGACAAATAAAATTTGATCTGATTTGATTACACAGGACCCCCCCATCAAATACACAGGACCCCCCACGAAATAGACAGGACCACCTATAAAATACACAGGAACCCCCATCAAATACACAGGACCCCCATCAAATACACAGGACCCCCCATCAAATACACAGGAACCCCCATCAAATACACAGGACCCCCCATCAAATACACAGGAACCCCTATCAAATACACAGGAACCCCCTATCAAATACACAGGAACCACCACCAAATACACAGGACCCCCTATCAAATACACAGGAACCACCACCAAATACACAGGACCCCCCATCAAATATACAGGAACCCCTATCAAATACACAGGAACCCCCATCAAATACACAGGACCCCCCACCAAATACACAGGACCCCCTATCAAATAGACAGGAACCACCACCAAATACACAGGACCCCCCATCAAATACACAGGAACCTCCATCAAATTCACAGGAACCCCTATCAAATACACAGGACCCCCCACCAAATACACAGGACCCCCAATCAAATACACAGGAACCACCACCAAATACACAGGACCCCCTATCAAATAGACAGGAACCACCACCAAATACACAGGAACCCTCCAATCAAATACACAGGACCCCCCACCAAATACACAGGACCCCCTATCAAATACACAGGAACCACCACCAAATACACAGGACCCCCCCATCAAATACACAGGAACCTCCATCAAATTCACAGGAACCCTTCAATAAAATACACAGGAACCCTCCAATAAAATACACAGGAACCCTCCAATCAAATACACAGGAACCCCCATCAAATACACAGGACCCCCATGAATTACACCTGGGGCGCCCACACACACACACAATCCATACCATGAAGAAGGTCATGGTGGAGCCTCCTTGGATGGTACCATACTGGATGTTGGTCTGGTCAGCCAGGTCGTCAGGAGACTCGATGGGCACCTCCATCCTCTGAACTGTAAGGAAAGCTGCCAGGTTGGCCGTGTAGGAGGAGATGATGATTAGAGTGAACGCCCACCTGGGGGGGAGGGACAGAGGACAGGCATATTATCACAAGTTACACTATGGCAAAGTTAAGCCTACTCCTGGGCTCAGTTGTTAGTCCAGAATAGTGTTGCAGAATTACGGTAGCTTTCCCAAAATGTGCAGGTTTTCGAGAAATCACGGTTGCATTTCCTGCTTATTCACTCCTAATTCCTGACTGATTTTTGAAATCTTACACCCAGGATTTCTGGAAAACCTGGGTAATTTGGGTAAATTAGCAGACTTTTGCAACCCTAGTCCAGAAACTGGCTTCATATGTGTCCAGTCCACCACCGCATTATATTACACCTTAAAGTGTTGCTCTTGTTCTGAACCTTTGTAAAGGTCAAATGTCAAATTGTTGAAATCTTTCCATTCACAGAGTGCTGTCAACGGTTACAGTTGTACTGATCTAATGGAACGTTTGTTGATTGTCTGAGCATCTACATAATTATCAAAAAAACTACTACTTTATCCTTTAGGTTGAACACCGTTTTATTCTGAACAGTGCATTGCAGTATCAAGACAATTCAGAGTTAATGGAGCTAACTAATGAGAGTGGTGAGGTTTGGTGAAGTACACTCTCAGAAAGAAATATGCTATTTATACCCTAAAAGGGTTCTTCGGCTGTCCCCATAGGAGAACACATTGAAGAACACTTTTTGGTTCCAGGTAGAAATTGTTTGGTTCCAGATAGAACTCTTCTGGGTTCCATGTACAACTCTTTCCACAGAGGGTTTTACATGGAACCCAAAAGGATTCTACCTTGAACCCAAAAAGGTTCTACCTGGAACCAAAAAGGGTTCTCCTATGGGGACAGCCGAATAACCCTTTTGGAACCATTTTTTCTAAGAGGATACTTCAGTGAAAAGCCGTTGTTTGGAGGATTTACTGGCACAATTAGGTTATAACAACAAGGTCATTACCAATGGGAGATAATGCATTTTACAGTGTAGATCTAGTGTATAAATTGCCTGGCTGGGCTGATGAGACAGTGGATTCCGCAGTCAGATGAAACAGAGTATATAGGAATTTTAACGTCATAGATTTAGCCGGTAGTAACTTGTGGAATAGACACCGGCTGGAATGCAGTTTTAACCAATCAGCATCCAGGATTAGACCCACCCGTTGTATAATGCGGTATAATATAATTCCCATTAGTATATGACTGCCATCTGGTTGATCTGATGAACAGTAGCTTTGGGAGAAGAGTAAAGTGGAGGAGGAAGTAATACAGAGGTTGATACTGTAGCTAGCCACGCACGAGCACCCGCACCCACTCACCCCCTCCAACCTCCCTCCCACACAACCCATTCACACTCACCAGACCCCGGAGACGCAGCGTGTGGACAGGGCGCGGGGCATAATCTCAGAGCCCTGCTGCATGAAGCCTCCCACGGGGAACCACAGGCTGTTGCCCAGGGTGTACTGGTTCTCCAGCATGTCCTTGCGCCCCATCAGACACGGGTGAGGGTTGTACCACTCATAGGGACTCAACCTGGGAGGAGGACAGAGAGAAAGGGGGACTATTTAGTCTTTAACATAGGATTTATACATAATAGCATCATGTCTAAATGAGTGAAAAAGGATCCCTAAAATTGCATTTCATAACCTCTCTATTAGATAAGTAGATGAGGGAAAGGAGATTTAGAGCCTCATTAGATATAAGATGCAACCTGGTCCCTGATCTGTTCGTGCTGCATAGCCACCAGTCTACTCTATCTAGAGTGGATGCAGGTTGAGGTGTCCCCCAGCCCAGTAGGTGGCGTAGTCAGTTACCTGGCGGCTAGGAAGAGCACACAGCTGACAGCCAGGTAGGCCAGCAGCATGAAGAGCCACACGGCTGGAGAGAACGGGTCCAGGAAGGAGAAATAACCTGGCTTCCGTCCCTGATTGGAGGATGAAGACAAAGATTGTGTTAACGGAGATCAATACCAGATGGTGCAGTTCAGATTTCAAACACAAGGGGACAAAGTATTGGCATTGATTTCATTACAGACTGGGCAATGTGAGTACAGGACCATATCCACAATTGCACAGTGTAGCAAAAGGTTTTGCTATAGAAGATGACAACAAGTGTTTCTTATTGGACAAATACAGGTAGTCCCTCACTGTTTCAGCCCGTTTTCTTCCATTTGGTGCCTAATGAATACGACTCAGGACAGCTTGAGTAATTACATTGATAATGGTTTTCCTGCATGCTCTGTAAACCCTTGGGAGATGGAATATACTAGACTACAGAGCTGGGTTTCCGTTAGCTGGTAATATCCGGCTTTTGGCCTATAAAAAAGCCTATAAGTTAAAAAAAAAAAAAAAAAAAAAAAAAAAAACATTGTAAAATGATCCTTTTTAGGCTATTCATTGATGGACATACCAGTCGATGGAAATGCATGTGACTGGGCATGCTAATCGGTCTATAGGTTCATTTGCATACTTTTGTGAAATGAAATTGGCTCATGTGTACAGTATATCCGTTATGCTTCGTATTAATCAGACGCTTGCTTATAGCAAACCTACACAGAACCAATGAGCTGAAAATCGGTCAGGACAACGCGAGAGCTGCTAGTTAAAATGCAACAAGCAGGCTTGCTTCATCAGCGCAACACACATCTTGGAACGAGCATGGGCACATAGCCTACTGCCTTGTGCGCATTGCTGCGCTTTTAATGTGAATAACGTTCTGATCTGTTGCATCAGACGCATTGCTTTTTTTAACGTTTATTTTTCTTTCTTTTCTACTGGTTGTATGAATTTGGGATATATCATCCCACAGCCGTCCCAGAGTCTGTATGGAATAGGCTATTTCTTTATAGAATATATCAACTTTTCTAGTATGGGGGATAGTACATTTATACATAGACTAGTGATTTTGCTGTTCGTTACTCGTGTTGTTGGCTGAGGAAAAGTAAATGTGGACATTTCTTCGAACATCTTCAGTGTCCATCAGAATTTGGTAAGGAAGGAGCCGCACGTTGCATCCTCGACTTACATGTTCCGTTAAATATGAATTACCATAATCTAATGTGATTTCTGTCATTCTGAGCACCATGGGTGGACGGCCTAATTAGGTTACGCACACAATACATATGGGGCAGGTACATTTCTCAAATTTCCAGTAAATTACAATGTTGCCAGTCAAATGCCCGGCGCCACATTTTCATAAGGATACCCTGCTACAGAGTAATGTGGCTTGTTTGCTGTCCATATATGATCATTGCTTTTTTGATGAATACGGTTGGGTGACACTTTAGTTTAAGGCCAGCTTATGAACTGCTTATAATCATCAAGCTATTGTTTGAATTACATGCCTATTCACTGCATTGACTTGTATATGATCACGTGTCCTCATAATAAATGATTTATGCACTGTACTCGCCAATGTTACTAAATACATCCACAGCTGATAGACAGTTTTACAACCAAGCCATTTTATAATGGTCTATAAACAGATGAAGTGAGGTAGTAACAACTGAGCCATACAGGGAACAATGAACAAAACGGTGCATTTTCCACTGCAGACCTGGTCCAGCCTGAGTCTTTCCAAGACCTTCTGGTATTATCAAATCAGACCAAATGTTTAAAAAAATAATTGCATTTTCATAGCTAGAACTGACACTTAGGACATTGGAAGAGCACCAACTCCCACAGTGGAAAAGCACCAACATAGTACAGCACACATCATCTGTAGTCAATGGCAGTGCCTTACCCATAGTGATAAATCATAACTTAATGGATTTGTCTCTGTGGTCATCTTACCAAATGGACTCTGTACAGGATGCTGATGCCCAGAGACATGAAGGGTTTGGAGAAATCTATGACCTTCTCCCTCTCTGAGGTGATGGTGAACCCAGCTACCGCCAAGTCTGCTTTCTGTAGGGAAGAGGGATGTAGATAGATATGGGGGTTAGAGAGCGTGAGAAAGAGATGGGATAGAGAGAGAGAGCAATAGAGAGAGAAGGAAAGAGAGTGAGAAGGGTGGAGAGAGAGGAAGTGAGAAAGTGAGAGAAGGGGGAGAGCGAGAGAGAGAGAAGGGGGGAGAGAGTGAAAGAGAGAGTGAGAGAAAGGTGAGAGAGATGGAGAAAAAGAAGGGGGAGAGATAAAGAAAGAAAGAAAGAAAGAAAGAATGAGAAAGAAAGACAGCGAAAGGGAGGGAGAGAGAAAATACAGAGAAAGAGAGAGAAAAATATAGAGGGTGATAGATATAAGACAGAGGGGAGTCGAAGAAAGAGGAAGTGAGAGCAGAGAGATGGAGAGATACAGATAAAAAAAGGGGTCAATTGGGGTTATCGAGGAGAACTTGAAAGCAGTCTTGACATATAGGAGCCCTGCAGGGGTGAGTGTAGACTGTAGTGTAAGAGGAGGAGGGGAAGATTCTTCAAGAGCGAGGTAGAGAGGAAGGAGAGGGGCGGGAAACACCATAGAGGGCATAGTCATCATAGAGTGCATGGCTGATCCAACAAAAACAAGACCCCAGACACCTCTCTGTTCCTTAATTACATATTCATTGATTAATGAGGACGTACTCATTAACGAGTTTCACCCACTTTCATCAGGCAGTAGCATGAGAGAAGGGCGGGAGAGAGGGGGGTGGGTAAGTGTGTTATTCAATGAAGTGTTTAGGGAATGTTAGTTTGTGTGTGTGTGTGTGTGTGTGTGGTTATTGCATAACGATGATTATTTAAAAATTAAATGAGAGTGTGTGTGTTTTCATGGAATTTACATAACCTTGTGTGTGTGTGTGTGTTTTCGTGTGTGTGTGTGTGTGTGTGAGGGCTCCATTAGTGTGTGTCTCTCCGTGTGTGCCACCAGAGTGTGTTCACGCCACATGAGTACATGTGTGTCGTGTGTGTGCGCGTGTGTACACATGTTCATCCACGTGTGCAACGGAGAGATTTTGATTAGCCTCTTAACGAGTTGGTTGGGTCACGCATGGCTCCACTACCCCACCAGCCCCACTCACACAAGGGGAAGGTAAGGTCGTTACAGACGTCATCATCATTATCATTATCAGTAACAACGTTATTAGACGCTATCGGGAGTCGAGATAGGGCCACACAGATAGCATCAGTAATTGCAGTTGTCATTTTGAGTGGTGGCAACATTAGCTCAAAACGATGTTATGGCAACAGCAAGTGTGGTAAAATAACGGGTGGGTCTGTGGCGTTGTGGCCAAAATATCCTTCGCAGCCACAAACAAAATAGAAACAGTAGACGCTGTTGTTGTTGTTGTTACAGCAAGAGCAGTGGAAAGAGCTTTGAGTGCCTTGCGGATTCCAATACATTTTGCTGCGTCAGCTGCTATCACAAGGGAATATTTACGGGAGAGTTGAGATTCATAGACTTGAGTTGGCTCAATGTAAACAAGCACACACAAACAGTATGTTGTAAAAGCTGTGACAAGGGATGCACATTTCTGGTTACTTTCCCAAAATTCCCCAGTTTTCCAGAAATCCTGGTTGGAAGATTCCTGCAATTAATAAGCAAGAAATCTGTGAATCCTCTAACGAGGATTTTTGGAAAAAGGGAATTTGGGGGAAAGTTAACTGAATTTTGAAACACTAGATCTGACTGTGGTCTAAAAGCCACCAGTTCTATACTACTAACAGCTACAGGTTAGCATGACGATTAGCAGACTTTGATCAGTGGTCACCAATCATGGTACTAGAGAGCTTAGCAGGTTTTTGTTCCACCCCAGTACTAACACCTGATTAAATAAATCAACTAATCATCACAACTTAGATGAATTGTATCAGGTATTGTAGTGCAGAGCTGGGGCAAAGCCAGACATCCCTATAGCTCTCCAAGACCAAGGATTTTATCCAGGCTTCTTGTTAGTTACCATGGCGAATATTTAAGGCTGACTTTGACTGATTGAAGACCCACCCTATTGACCCACCATTACAGCCAGTCGTCTAGATGGTGTTTGTGTGTGTGTGTGTGTGTGTGTGTTTGTGCGTGTGCACGCGTGTGTGTATGCGTGTGAGAGAGTGAGTGCGTGTGTGTGTGAGAGTGTGTGCGTGTGTGTGTGTGCATGTGTGTGTGAGACTGTGTGTGTGAGAGTGTGTGTATGTGCGTGTGTGTGCATGTGTGTGAGAGTATGTGCACTTACCCTATTGATGAGCTCTCCCACCATGCCTGTCCAGGAACCATTTGGTTCAGGCGCTCCATATAGACCGTCATCCACCAGCTTGATCCTGAAGGAGAACTTCAACATGTCTGACAGCTCTCTTAGCATGTCCACACAGAAGCCCTGGTACCGGTCGTTTCCCTGCAGCTCCTGGTAGTTGGACTTATGCATCACATACGGGTTCTCCTGCAATAGCAGGAAATCAAACGGCATTTACCCGAAACGTGTTGATTAAAAAAAATATATATATATCTATGCACTCGTTCTTGTCTTTTGTTACTAGCACTGACTTGGTTGATAGCCACTTATTAAGGAAAACATTTGATTGCTATGACTGTGAGATGTGGTTGTCTCACCTAGCAATCCTCAGATGAATGCACTAACTGTAAGTCGTTCTGGAATAAGAATGTCTGCTAAGTGACTAAAATGTAAATCTATATGTAATGCAGACTTTTGAAGTAAACGTCTTACCAACAGCTGCTGAATATCTCTTGATCATAATTCAAAGAGGAACAGTGTCCTGAAGCATTTAGTAAGGGCTGAATCTTCACTTGGAATGCGTGCACATACCCTCATTTACATATATTGTAATTTCTCACATATAGGTCACTGGCAAAATGATTTGTCACTAAGCGGCAATAAGCGACCTATTAGACACGAATGACATTAACATCTACTTAGCACTTACTTGATCAGGTGTAAAGAAGTGATATTACAAGTTACAGTACAATAAAATGATTAGTGTACTCCTGAATGATTTTTTTTTTTTGTTCTTCGTAAATTAAACTCCATCTTGTTTGAACCCAAAATGGCCAACAGAAAACCAACAGTTTCACATTCTACCAATGCAAATTTGCGAAACCACAATGTCTTTACCAATATGGTGGTGACGATGAGCGTCTTGTTAGCCAACGTCTCCGACATGTTGATGTCCAGAGACGTCGAGTTCATCGACAACGTGTCATTAGAGTACCAGATTCCGATCTATACACGCGGATGACGAAGGAAAGAAAAGGATTGGGAGAGGGGGACGAAGAGAAAGAGATAGACAATAGTGGTAAACCCGTGATCAATGTGTATGCATTAGTCAATACGTATAGTGCATCTAACTCCAGTACTTGTCAAATCAACTCATAAATTCAGCCAGTCAACCCACTGTGACCCAGTCACATTTGAACCCATTACCCCTTGACCCCCTGACCTCTTTATGACCCCCATGGTGCTTCTCCAGGATCCTCAGGGTATAGTTTGTCCTCTGGCCTTTGCTGTTGAACTCCACCCTGCCAGTCAACCCATCATACTCCACCTGAGAGAGAGAAAGAGAGAGAAAGAGAGAGGGAGTGAGTGAGGGAGAGACACAGAGAGAGAGACAGAGAGGGAGTGAGGGAGAGAGAGAGAGGGGAAGCAAGAGAGTGAAAAACTAAATGTATTCTTTCAAGGAGCCAGAGAGAGAGAGTGGCAAATAGAGAGAAAAATAATGTTGGACAGAAAGTGAGGGGAGGGACAGAGAAACAGAGAGAAAGAGAGAGGGAGAGATTCAGCCCAGACAAACAGACCAGGCAATAGCTAGGCTTGGCGGCGGTATATTAGATGGCTGAAAGTGGCGAGAGAGACAGAGTGATGTATGGTTAAAACAAAAGGCAAGCAGAGAGACAGAGGGTGCAGCGTGGAGAGGGAGAGACTCAGGATGAATTATACCCTGAAAGAGAGGTAGAACGAGAGATGCCCAAACGAGGAACAACAGAGTGGGGGAAAGAGGGGGGAGAGGAGAGGAACCACTGCCAAAGAGTGTACGAATGATGGAATGATGCACGGAGAGCGAGAAAACATTGTCTGAGACTGAAGAGAGATGAGTGGAGAAACAGATGGTGGAAGATAAGAAATGGCAGACTCCAATAGGAGGAGGAATGGAGGAGGAAGTGAGGATGGAGAGAAAATGTGCTGCCCAGCAGAGCACTACAATGAAGATGGGAAGAATACCATCAACACCACAACATACAACAACCACAAAACAAGAGCAGACAACATACAAATGCCCCAAAGGCGGCAGGAAGGTTATAAGATGGTGCTTCAAGCACTAACGTTTTGCTAAGTGGAGCTGTGCTATTCACTAGTTAGCCTACTAGTAGAGTTGGGGTCAATTCCAAAACCAACTCAGTCAATTGCTCAATAATTCAGGAGTCACTTCATGAATTGAAAAGTTCTATCACTTTTATTTTATGAGCTGAAATGCCATTCATCCCGCAAATGTACTGATTTTATATGGATTTGCCCAGCAACCCTTGTTACTTCTGTAGTTCATGACCAAAGGTAGCCATGTTTTGGCTAAGCATGGAATCTATTAGAACCGGACTGGTCTGTAATCAACAACATCACATTGTTGCCTTGGCAGGAGAACGAGTTGTCTACGGGGACAAATGCATAAATAGCTCGCCACTCGAGTTGGGACAATGTTCAGTAACAGGTGGATGTACCTGTTACAGTAACAGGTGGATTTACCATGGTATGTTGCATATTTCCACTAAGCACTGGACCTATTGGGACGATGTTACATTGTTGCCTGGGCAAGACAACAATGAGTTGGCTTATATGCAGGTGGCACAATTGGCTAGTTTGGACAACATGCAGTAAAGAGAAACCACACTGGTGAAATAAAGGTTTCTGTAGTCAACAGAACTTACAACAACATTACAATGGGATAGTTGGGACAGCATTGGGACAGTGTTGGGACAGCATTGGGACAGTGTTGGCACAGCATCGGGACAGTATTGAGACAGCATCGGGACAGTATTGAGACAGCATCGGGACAGTATTGAGACAGCATCGGGACAGTATTGAGTAAAGAGAGAGCAGGTGTGGGTACCATGCGCAGGTAGTTCATCAGGCTGGTGCCGTGCTGCCAGATCTGAGGAGTGGTGCAGCTGAGTGGCTTCACTCCAATCTCCTGACTCCGGTTGAGCTCACGCACCGCCCCCACCACCACATGCACCGCATCAAACATGAGAGCCGACGACAGCTGTGGGAGAGAGAGAGTAAAAAAGACATAGGGACGGAGGGAGGGAGGGAGGGAGAGAGAGATGGAGAGAGGCACAATAGTAGAGAGAGAAAGAGAGAGATAAAGAAAGATAAGGGAGACAGGCATAAGGATAGAGAGAGAGATGGAGAAGGAAAGACAGAAACACTGTGGTCTGTGCCAAAGCGATTCAATCAAACCTTAAAGGGAAACGTTGGGATTTTGGCAATGAGGCCCTATATCTACTTCCCTAGAGTTCGATGAACTCGTGTACACCATTGTTATGTCTCTGTGTCCAGTATGAAGGCTTGTAGGGGTAGGTTTGTGAACCAATGCTAGCTAGCGTTAGCGCAATGACTGCAAGCATGTTAATTAGCAATTGTGCTAGCGCTAGTTAGCAACTTCCGTCTGACGCTGGGGAAGAAGATAAAGGGCCTCAATGCCAAAATCCCGAACTAACCCTTGAACATTAATGACATCTGGTCAGGCATCAGTCAACCGGACAGAGTGTGAATCACACAGATTGTGAGTGACAGCATGGCAATCTGTGTACCTCGACTGTCAGTTTGATTGTGTCAAAAGGAATAGTGATAAAGTCTGTGTATGAGGCCGGTGGGAGGAGCTATAGGAGAACGGGCTCATTGTAATGGCTGGATTGGCATTAATGGAACGGAGTCAGACGTGGTTTCCATACGTTTGATACCGTTCCGTTTATCCCATTCCAGCCATTACCACCAGCCTCCTCTGCTGTGTATGACCTAGAAATGTACGAGTAAATGTGTGGCATTGCACGTACGAGTAAGTGTATGAGTGAGCATGTATGAGGGAATGTGAAATTGCATGTCATTATACTGTTATAGTATGAAATATATGATGCTAGATCAGTATAAGTTAGTATCGAGAGTATACGGGTAGTAGTCAAAATATGTATGGGTAACACCTGGAGGGTAACTTAGCAGTAGTGAATACACAAGAGAAATACTTGGCTGACATGATATGAGTAAGTTACTGTAGCAGTATATGACTAAGTTTCTGTAGCAGTATATGTGTCACGCTCTGATCTGTTTCACCTGTCCTTGTGCTTGTCTCCACCCCCTCCAGGTGTCGCTTATTATCCCCGGTGTAATTATCCCTGTGTTTCCTGTCTCCCTGTGCCAGTTCGTCTTGTTTGTCAAGTTAACCAGCGTTTTTGTGTCTCAGCTCCTGCTTTTTCCTAGTCTCTCTTTTCTCGCCCTCGTGGTTTTGACCCTTGCCTGTCCTGACTCTGAGCCCGCCTGCCTAACTACTCTGCCTGCCCCTGACCTCGAGCCTGCCTATCATCTTGTACCGTTTGGACTCTGACCTGGTTACTGTACCTCTGCCTGTCCTGACCTCGAGCCTGCCTATCGCCTGGTACTGTTTGGACTCTGACTTGGTTTATGAACTCTCCCCTGTCCTGATCTCGAGCCTGCCTATCATCTTGTACCGTTTGGACTCTGACCTGGTTACTGTACCCTTGCCTGTCCTGACCTCGAGCCTGCCTATCGCCTGGTACTGTTTGGACTCTGACCTGGTTTATGAACTCTCGCCTGTCCCCAACCTGCCTTTTGCCTTCCCCTTTTGTTATAATAAATATCGGAGCTCAACCATCTGCCTCCTGTGTCTGCATTTGGGTCTCGCCTTGTGCCCTTATAATATGAGTAAGTTACTGTAGCAGTATATGAGTAAGTTACTGTAGCAGTATATGAGTGACAGTATAAGAGTAACAGTATGTGACAGTGTATGAGCAAAATGATTTGAGTAATAAGTATATGAGTATTAATAGGTAATCAGTATACAAATGACAGACTAATGAAAGAGAATATAACAGTGTTTGAAGAAGGTATGCATTACAGTGAATGTAAATATGGAGGGAGAGTATTACAGTATATGAAAGTATACGAGTATAGTATACTGTATGAGAAAGATTGAGTATGAGCAACAGTAACAGTGTACGAGTACAACCACATACAAGGTGTCCTGTTCTCACCGCTGGGCCGGGGTAGGGGCTGAGTTCACAGCCCTCCCTCCAGGACAGGTTGAGACTCCTGATGAACTCCAGGTAGAAGGGATGGCTGCTGTTGAACATGGAGAAACCCACGATGTTGGACTGGTCATCCACCACGTCATCCAATCGCAGCAGGGGAAAGTCCTGATTGACATAAGAGAGAGGGAGGGGCTTGGGAGTGTATACTCTAGAGAGAGCTAGCTAAACCACACAGGTGGATAAAAAGTTTGTTTATATTTAATGTGATGCATAGTATTTGATGTATATTATATGTATATTATATGTATATATTATAAGAAATGATTGTTCGACAGTGACGTATGAGATAACAGTGTGAAAATAGGGGTAGAATAGGGGTAAATATTTGAAATATTTTTTAAATGCAGGCTCTGAAAAAGATCATTGCAGTTGGACAGCAGTGGTAACAGTGTACCACAGCATCTCACAATAGCAGAGTGATACTGTATACTGTAAGGCCACAGTGTATCAGTACGATATAGGACAGTGGTACAATACAGTGACAGAGGCAGGACAGGGAGCCAGCTCTAGACAGTAGAGTGGCGTGCCATTCAGCCACTGTATGAAAATGAAAGGGTGATGATTTAGAGATTTCTGGCCCCTCTCCAAAGTTTCGGGGAACTGCCGTTTTGCCCTTAGGGGTGTGAGGCGCACGCCCTTGTAAGTACCACGGTAAAAATGTCCTGCACTGTAGACGGGACGGGATATGATGTTGGAAATATTATTAGCTATGTAAGTCACCTCGCACAAGGGCATGCGCCGGGCAGGGAAATAATGATGACAAACTGCGCACTCCCATCATGCATTTCAGATGAGATCCGCCGCGATAGCCATCCATAGGCCGGGCGGCCAGGGCACGAGCAGAAAGGGTAGAGGGTAGGGTACGGAGAGGGATGGGAGGATAATTTTGATTGGTATGCTCTTACCATGGTGGTGAGGATGTACTTGTAAAATGCTGACGTCATCCCCAGCTCCGATGCCTGAGGGGTGGAAAAGGAGAGAGGGGGTCATTGGTAACAGTGCTGAACTGTACTGCATTGTGGGTGATGCAATAACTTGATCATATGGCATTCAGATAACAAGTTGGTTCGCTTTATACACATCAGTCGGTGTATAACATGTAGAACTGTGACCTCTTTGCTATTGAGACATAACGTTAAGCAAACAGAGCATATCTGCTATTTTGATGTGCATTTACATAGCTTACATGAAGACTATTTGTAGCATTTACATAGCTTACATGAAGACTACTTGTAGCATTTACATAGCTTACATGAAGACTACTTGTAGCATTTACATAGCTTACATGAAGACTACCTGTAGAATTGACATAGCTTACATAAAGAGTACTTGTAGCATTTACATAGCTTACATGAAGACTACTTGTATAATTTATATAGCTTACATGAAGACTACTTGTAGAATTGACATAGCTTACATAAAGACTACTTGTAGCATTTACATAGCTTACATGAAGACGACTTGTAGAATTGACATAGCTTACATAAAGACTACTTGTAGCATTTACATAGCTTACATGAAGACTACTTGTAGAATTGACATAGCTTACATAAAGACTACTTGTAGCATTTACATAGCTTACATGAAGACTACTTGTAGAATTGACATAGCTTACATAAAGACTACTTGTAGCATTTACATAGCTTACAGTAGTTGTGCCACTGGTAGTGCCACCAGTAGAATACAGAACAGAATAATACATCATTTAAAAGCATGCATACATAATGTGCCTTCTGGCTGCAATACAGAGTAGAATAAAATGGTACTATGTGTTATACTGCAGAGAATGACGTTGAACTGGGCAAGGCAAACCTACATAAAGATTTCATAGCACATTAATAATTCACGCAGATTCATAAGTAGATATATTCATTACGTCTAAGTAACATCATGATTCCATTTATGGATTGTTTATGTACTGCTTACAAATGTGTTATATATGAGTTATACATGTGTTAAATATGAGTATAAATGTGTTTTAAATATATATATGAGTTATACATGTGTTTTATATATATGTATGTGTATATATATATATATGAGTTATACATGTGTTTTATATACACTGCTCAAAAAAATTAAGGGAACACTTAAACAACACAATGTAACTCCAAGTCAATCACACTTCTGTGAAATCAAATTGTCCACTTAGGAAGCAACACTGATTGACAATAAATTACACATGCTGTTGTGCAAATGGAATAGACAACAGGTGGAAATTATAGGCAATTAGCAAGACACCCCCAATAAAGGAGTGGTTCTACAGATGGTGACCATACACCACTTCTCAGTTCCTATGCTTCCTGGCTGATGTTTTGGTCACTTTTGAATGCTGGCAGTGCTTTCACTCTAGTGGTAGCATGAGACAGAGTCTACAACCCACACAAGTGGCTCAGGTAGTGCAGCTCATCCAGGATGGCACATCAATGCGAGCTGTGGCAAGAAGGTTTGCTGTGTCTGTCAGCGTAGTGTCCAGAGCATGGAGGCGCTACCAGGAGACAGGCCAGTACATCAGGAGACGTGGAGGAGGCCGTAGGAGGGCAACAACCCAGCAGCAGGACCGCTACCTCCGCCTTTGTGCAAGGAGGAGCACTGCCAGAGCCCTGCAAAATTACCTCCGGCAGGCCACAAATGTGCATGTGTCTGCTCAAACGGTTAGAAACAGACTCCATGAGGGTGGTATGAGGGCCCGACGTCCACAGGTGGGGGTTGTGCTTACAGCCCAACACCGTGCAGGACGTTTGGCATTTGCCAGAGAACACCAAGATTGGCAAATTCGCCACTGGCGCCCTGTGCTCTTCACAGATGAAAACAGGTTCACACTGGGCACGTGACAGACGTCACAGAGTCTGGAGACGCCGTGGAGAACGTTCTGCTGCCTGCTGCTGCTGCTGCAACATCCTCCAGCATGACCGGTTTGGCGATGGGTCAGTCATGGTGTGGGGTGGAATTTCTTTGGGGGGCCGCACAGCCCTCCATGTGCTCGCCAGAGGTAGCCTGACTGCCATTAGGTACCGAGATGAGATCCTCAGACCCCTTGTGAGACCATATGCTGGTGCGGTTGGCCCTGGGTTCCTCCTAATGCAAGACAATGCTAGACCTCATGTGGCTGGAGTGTGTCAGCAGTTCCTGCAAGAGGAAGGCATTGATGCTATGGACTGGCCCACCCGTCCCCGAGACCTGAATCCAATTGAGCACATCTGGGACATCATGTCTCGCTCCATCCACCAACGCCACATTGCACCACAGACTGTCCAGGATTTGGCAGATGCTTTAGTCCAGGTCTGGGATGAGATCCCTCAGGAGACCATCCACCACCTCATCAGGAGCATGCCCAGGCATTGTAGGGAGGTCATACAGGCACGTGGAGGCCACACACACTACTGAGCCTCATTTTGACTTGTTTTAAGGACATTACATCAAAGTTGGATCAGCCTGTAGTGTGGTTTTCCACTTTAATTTTGAGTGTGACTCCAAATCCAGACCTCCATGGGTTGATACATTTGACTTCCTTTGATCATTTTTGTGTGATTTTGTTGTCAGCACATTCAACTATGTAAAGAAAAAAGTATTTAATAAGAATATTTCCTTCATTCAGATCTCGGATGTGTTATTTTAGTGTTCCCTTTATTTTCTTGAGCAGTGTATATATGTGTATGTATATATATATATATATATTTAAAACATGTATAACTCATATATATATATATATATATATATATATATATATATATATATATAACATATGTATATATATATGAGTTATACATGTGTTATGACTTCATAGATCGAGGAAGCCTTCAAATAAAGTGTTTTTCTTTGAAGGACTTTAAACAATAATATATAATAATAATACATGCCATTTAGCAGGCCTTTTATCCAAAGCAACTTAGTCACGCCTGCATACATTTTACATACGGGCAGCCCTGAGAATCAAACCCACTATGCCTTGCTCTTACACCTGAGCAACAGATGACCACACTGTTGTCAATTGTCTTTGTAACTGTAGCCCGTGAGTGAGTGTCCTGACCTTCTGGAGGATGAGGTAGGAGATGGAGGCATTCGCGTCGATGATGATAGTGGCCACTTTGTCGTCTCTGATCTCCTTCAGCAAGGGGGTGGGGTCCAGGCTTTCGTCCAGCATCCTGACGGACAACGTTTCCCGGGAGATCAGGAAGCGCCGCACCAGCTCCTCCAATCGCAGCAGGCCTAAAGGGTGGAGGCGGGGAGGGAATCAAAGTTAGTGACTGGGAATGTGTTGATGAACTGCAAATGTTGTGATACCTCAACCAAACATTTCAGAGAACTACAGCACTGTGTCGTTGTTTCAAAACTCTTTGATTACTGCTACCATTTTGATTACTGCTACCATTTTGATGACTTATATTTTGCTCTATTTCTCTGTCCCCCTCCCCCTTTATAATATACTGCGTAGTTACTCTAAAACTACTTTGGTAAATATACCATCAATTAACAGGTAATCAGATGGTAACTAAATGCCTAGAGGATGCTGGTAACGTTCACATTCTCTCTAATCTGATATTTTGGTGAGGTGTGTAACAAAGGAGGGTTTTTCAATATTTTCAATTGTTTCACTTTCTTCTTAAAATGAATGACAAGTATACCTTTACTTCCTGCCTGTTTTTATAACATTCAGTGACCACTGAGTGAACGTATCCAGGACTAGTAAAATCACATGCATGACCTTGATAATTGAAACAATAAACTCTCCATAGGGTGGCTGTAATTTAACTGAGCCGTGAACAGGGAAACCAATACATCGGCAATGTAGCTGACTGTAAAAGCAATTTTAAACAGAACAGAGAAGAAGAAAAATATATTTTGCGAGGGCACATTACACAGACCGCATACCAGTCCAACCAAGTGGAAAACAGTGGGATCGATAAAGAAGGAGGGCAGCGCGGCCTGTAAAAAGATGCATTCGGTGCACGATCACACCTGACCTTGGCCCCAGACCTGAGCAGTCAAGTGGAGAGGCAGCTCATAAGTGGAAAGCATAATCCAATCTGGAGGGGAACTGGGCTAATCCACAGCGTGGACTGGCCGGGCGGCTGCACTCTGTGTGCAGGGGGACCCTAGGATACAATCTGCTGCTCTGCTGAAGATTCAGGGGCATCGGCTGTACGTTGACAAGCCGAGAAGCGTCAAAACATATACACAGTACATAAACCTCAACGGATAGCTATGCACTGCTATAACCTTCTTGGCTAAATGAAGGATTACGTGAGAGTGTTTGTGTATGAAAATACGGAGGTAAAGGAAATACAGGAGGACATGAATAAAGTCCAGCTCAACGCCCACGCTCTGCCTTGGCATAAATGAGACTGTACACTCTTCGAATAAAGGGTTCCAAAAGGGTTCTTTCGGCTGTTCCCATAGGATAACCCTTTTTGGTTCCATGTGGAACCTTTTTTGGTTCCAGGTAGAATCCTCTGTGGAAAGGGTTCTACTTGGAACCAAAAAGGGTTCTCCTATGGGGACAGCCGAAGAACCCTTTAAGGTTCTGGATAGCACCTTTTTTTCTAAGAGCGTACATAGGGAAGAATTGTAGTACAGAAATATACCTGTTGGGAAAGATAGGAGCATGAATGTAGCATCAGACACCCTTAGGTGTACACTCACACTCTGCTTTGGCGCAGATGAGGCTGGCGGTGGGGTAGCTGAAGGAGCGGAGGATGGCCCCTATAGCCAGGCTCAGGTCCTCGTTGCTGGGGTAGAGGCTGACCGAGGCGAAGCGGAGGTATGGGAGTTTGGGCGTCTCCTCCGGGCCTATCTTCACATGAGGGATCTTGAGACAGCAGGCAACATAAGGCGTTATAAATTCTCTTTTAAGCATTATGAATTGGTCACGGGAAGTGTTCATCATTTTTTATGTGAGTGTGTTATAGAGGATGGATTATTATTATCATACGTAATATATTATAAATCGCAAAAGAGTAAAGGAAGGGAGATGACGGGCCGGGTGGGATATTAAAGGACCAGTAGAGTCAAAATGATGTTTTTCCTGTGTTTTGTATCCTTTCGTACACCAGCTGATGAAACTATAACACCGTAAAAGTGTGAAAACATTTGATCGGTGTTATTTCCTGATAGTTCCTGATAGAGTTTCAAACCTCTGGCTACTTTTCAGATTACATAACCCTTCCCCTCCCCATCCAGACCACTCTCAGACAGCCCTAGCAAAATTCTTGCTTGAGAAAATGGTTTTTGATAAAAAAGCTATTTTTGGTTCTTTTGGACTATTTTAATGGAAAACTATTACACTAAGGTAGTTAATTGTTACCGCAAAATGATTTGATATTAAAATAAAAACAGCTACATTGAGCCTTGAAGCATTCAAGCTTTTACCTGGGACAGTATTATCATGCTCTGTCCACCATGTTTACATATTCATCCCAATTGAAGAGCAACCAAACAAAATGTGTTTTTATACTGGTTTAAAGTATAAAGTCTCATAAAGTCTCATGTGAAAATGCCTACAGAGATTTCCATTGGCAGATGATTGACAGCATCCATATTATATTATTATAATCAGTCCTGTTGCAGATTCAGACGACGAAGAGATGTATAGAGATTGTAATCTAAACATGGAATACGTTTGTGATTCATTATCGGAGCTAGTGAAAGAAGGAGTATTAGCCAGGTCAATTCTCTGCATGACCGAAGTGGGACCATGCAGGTTGAAACGGAGTGAACCACAGTGAACTCATTACAGAGTTCACTGAACTATGACCGAGGGAGAGAGATCAGAGAGGACATTTCCTCGAGAGACGATGGCTGTGTTCCAACATGAACTGTTTCCACGTCTCCTCTCCCTCACATCCTCTGACCGGAAAGGACTCAGAATATATGCATTTTCATATTGGTTACCCCAGCAGGATTGTTATAAACTAAATGGCCGAAACCTATCCAGGCCTTTCAATGATCGGTAATCATCCAGTAAGCAGACAAGTAGTGGAGTAGTGGTTTATGAGAGTATGGGGATACAGTATGAGTAGCAGTGTGAAGGTGGTTTAGAGGTCATAGCTAGCTCACCTCCTTCTCCCCACAGATGTGACTGACAGTTGAGCCTGAGGCGGGACTGGATGCGGGGCCAATCACAGAGACCACCCCCTTCGGCAATATCTGACACACTGGAGAGAGAGAGAGAGAGAGAGAGAGAGAGAGAGAGAGAGAGAGAGAGAGAGAGAGAGAGAGAAGGAGTGAGAGAAAGAGAGAGCGAGATGGTGTGGGATATATATGGTGAGAGAAAGAAAAGGGTAGACAAGAGAGAGAGACAGACAGGAAGGAGGGAGAGAGCGATGGGGGAGTTAGTAAAGAGGGAGAATTTTCCAGCAAGATGGAAGAGTCAACATCTTGGATGAGGTCCAGTTCTGTCTGTGTCCTGTTCTTGGATGATATATCAAATTAAGAGTCAATGCCAGACACTTTTGATTAATTGAAGCCATAACGGCAATCTGAGTCCACGCTCTGTCTAGTGGAGATTAGTGTTCTAATTCTGTCCAGAAAAACCTATGCGGCTCTTCTAGATCTGAGACAGATAAGCAATGTGTGTGTGTGTGTGTGTGTGTGTGTGTGTGTGTGTGTGTGTGTGTGTGTGTGTGTGTGTGTGTGTGTGTATGCGTGTGTATGTGTGTGTATGCGTGTGTATGTGTGTATGCGTGTGTGTGTATGCGTGTGTGCGTGTGTGTGTGTATGCGTGTGTGTGTGTGTATGCGTGTGTGTGTGTGTGTGAGTGTATGTGTGTGAGTGTATGTGTGTGTGTGTGTGTGTGTGTGTATGTATGTGTGTATGTATGTGCGTGTGTGTGTGTGTGTATGCCTGTATGCGTGTGTGTGTATGCCTGTATGCGTGTACGCGTGTGTGTGTGTGTGTGTGTATGCGTGTAAGTGTGTGTGTGTGTATGCGTGTGTGTGTGTATGTGTGTGTGTATGCTTGTGTGTGTGTGTGTGTGTGAGTGTGTGAGTATGCGTGTGTGTGTATGTGTGTGTGTGTGTATGCTTGTGTGTGTGTGTGTATGCGTGTGTGTGTGTATACGCGTGTGCGTGTGTGTGTGTGTATGCGTGTGTGTGTGTATATGCGTGTGTGTGTGTGTGTGTGTATGCATGTGTGTGTGTGTGTATGTGTGTGTGTGTGTGTGTGTATGCGTGTATGCGTCTGTGTGTATGCGTGTATGCATGTGTATGTGTGTATGTGTGTGTGTGTATGCGTGTGTGCGTATGTGTGTGTATGCGTGTAAGCGGGTGTGTGTATGTGTGTGTGTGTATGCGTGTGTGTGTGTATACGTGTGTGCGTGTGTGTGTGTGTATGAGTGTGTGTGAGTGTGTGTGTATGCGTGTGTGTGTATGTGTGTGTGTGTGTGTATGCGTGTGTGTGTGTGTATGCGTGTATGTGTATGCGTGTATGTGTGTGTGTGTGGGTATGTGCGCGCGCATGTGTGTGTGCGCGAGTGTATGCGTGTGTGTGTATGTGAGTGTGTGAGTATGCGTGTGTGTGTATGTGTGTGTGTGTGTGTATGCTTGTGTGTGTGTGTGTATGCGTGTGTGTGTGTGTGTATACGCGTGTGCGTGTGTGTGTGTATGCGTGTGTGTGTATGCGTGCGTGTGTATGTGGGTATGCTTGTGTGTGTGTATGCGTGTGTGTGTGTGTGTGTGTGTGTATGCGTGTGTGTGTGTGTGTGTGTGTGTGTGTGTGTGTGTGTGTGTGTGTGTGTGTGTGTGTGTGTGTATGCGTGTATGCCTCTGTGTGTGTATGCGTGTATGCATGTGTATGCGTGTATGTGTGTGTGTGTATGTGTGTATGCGTGTGTGCGTATGCGTGTGTGTGTGTATGCGTGTAAGTGTGTGTGTGTATGCGTGTAAGCGTGTGTGTGTATG